>NC_080026.1:119202299-119811530 GCF_030020395.1 Manis pentadactyla | reverse complement strand
ATGACTACTGGGTTGGAAAGTTAATACAGGCAGAGTACCTGGGGAGACTGGGATTCTGGCTGCTTGTGGAAAGCAGGGATCCATATCTGGCTGCTCTGGGACAAAAACTTATACCTGTGTGACCGGCCCACTGGCTCAGTCAGTGGAGACAGGCACAGCAGCCAGGAGGCGGGGAACAGCTCTTTCCTACCCCCCAGGCACCAGTACCGCTCCCCTGCGACCCCCGACATTGCTTCAGGGGCTGAGCAGCTCCAGAATAGAGCTTCTGGACACTAGAGGGCGCCATATACAAACATGAAACGCTAAAGGAGCCTTGTCCAGAGTAAAATTGTTAATACAACTCCCGAGAAAGATTTAAATGTTGTGGACCTCGTGACTCTTCCTGAAAGGGAGTTCAAAATAAAAATCATCAACATCCTAATGGAGGTACGGAAAGACATCCAAAAACTCAGGAATGAATTCAGGTCAGAGATCCAATCATTAAATAACACGATGGAGGGTATTCAAAGCAGTTTGGATACAGTGGAGGAGACAATAAATGAAATAGAAACTACAGAAGAGGAATACAAAGAAGCTGAGGCACAGAGAGAAAAAAAAGATCTCTAAAAGTGAAACAATATTGAGAGAACTGTGTGACCAATCCAAGTGGAACAATATTCGCATTATAGGGATGCCAGAAGAAGAAGAGAGAGAGAAAGGGTTAGAAAGTGTCTTTGAGGAGGTAGTTGCTGAAAACTTCCCCAATTTGGGGAAGGAGATAGTCTCTCAGGCCATGGAGATCCACAGATCTCCCAACACAAGGGACCCAAGGAAGACAACACCAAGACACATAGTAATTAAAATGGGAAAGATCAAGGATAAGGACAGACTGTTAAAAGCAGCCAGAGGCAGAAATAAGATCACATACAAAGGAAAGCCCATCAGGCTAACATCAGACTTCTCAGCAGAAACCTTACAGGCCAGAAGGGAGTGGCATGATGTATGTAATGCCATGAAGCAGAAGGGCCTGGAACCAAGATTACATTATCCGGCGAGATTATCATTTAAATTTGAAGGAGGGATTAAACAATTTCCAGATAAGCAAAAGCTGGGAGAGTTTACCTCCCACACACCATCTCTGCAGTCTATTTTGGAGGGACTGCTATAGATAGAAGTGTTCCTAGGGTTGGAAAGCTGTCACCAGAGGTAGTAAAATCACAGTAGAGAGGGTGGAGCAGCTGATTGCGAGGCAAATGCAAAATTTAATTGACTATCCCCAAAGTCAATCAAAGGCTAGACAAAAAGTAGAGAATTTGATACCTAATATATAAAGAATGAAGGAGGAAGAAAAAGGAGGAGAAATAAAAAAGAACCTTTAGATTGTGTTTGTAACAGCATACTAAGTGAGTTAAGGTAGACTCTTAGATAGTAAGGAAAGTAATCTGGAACCTTTGGTAACCACGAATCTAAAGCCTGAAATGGCAATAAGTACATACCTATCGATAATCACCCTAAATGTAAATGGACTGAATGCACCAATCAAAAGACATAGAGTCACTGAATGGATAAAAAAACAAGACCGATCTATATGCTGCTTACAAGAGACTCACCTCAAACCCAAAGACATGCATAGACTAAAAGTCAAGGTATGGAAAAAGATATTTCATGCAAACAATAGGGAGAAAAAAACAGGTGTTGCAGTACTAGTATCTGACAAAATAGACTTCAAAACAAAGAAAGTAACAAGAGATAAAGAAGGACATTACATAATGATAAAGGGCTCAGTCCAACAAGAGGATATAACCATTCTAAATATATATGCACCCAACACAGGAGCACCAACATATGTGAAACAAATACTAACAGAACTAAAGGGGGAAATAGACTGCAATGCATTCATTGTAGGAGACTTCAACACACCACTCACCCCAAAGGACAGATCCACCAGGCAGAAAAAAAGTAAGGACACAGAGGCACTGAACAACACACTAGAACAGATGGGCCTAATAAACATCTATAGAACTCTACATCCAAAAGCAACAGGATATACATTCTTCTCAAGTGCACCTGGAACATTCTCCAGAATAGACAACATACTAGCCCACAAAAAGAGGCTCAGTAAATTCCAAAATATTGAAATTCTACCAACCAACTTTTCAGACTACAAAGGTATAAAACTAGAAATAAATTGTACCAAGAAAGCAAAAAGACTCACAAACACATGGAGGCTCAACAACACACTTCTAAATAGTCAATGGATCAACGACCAAATTAAAATGGAGTTCCAGCAATATATGGAAACAAATGACAACAACAACACAAATCCCCAACTTTTGTGGGACGCAGCAAAAGCAGTCTTAAGAGGAAAGTATATTGCAATCCAGGCATATTTGAAGAAGGAAGAACAAACCCAAATGAATAGTCTAACATCACAATTATTAAAATTGGAAAAAGAAGAACAAATGAGGCCTAAAGTCAGCAGAAGGAGACACATAATAAACATCAGAGAAGAAATAAACAAAATTGAGAAGAATAAAACAATAGAAAAAATCTATGAAACCAAGAGCTGGTTCTTTGAGAAAATAAACAAAATAGATAAGCCTCTAGCCAGACTTATTAAGAGGAAAAGAGAATCAACACACATCAACAGAATCAGAAATGAGAAAGGAAAAATCACGATGGACCCAACAGAAATACAAATAATTATTAGAGACTACTATGAAAACCTATATGCTAAGAAGCTGGAAAACCTAGAAGAAATGGACAACTTCCTAGAAAAATACAACCTTCCAAGACTCACCAAGGAAGAAACACAAAATCTAAACAAACCAATTACGAGCAAAGAAATTGAAGCAGTAATCAAAAAACTACCTGAGAAAAAAACACCCGGGCCAGATGGATTGACCTCGGAATTTTATCAGACACACAGAGAATACATAATACCCATTCTCCTTAAAGTTTTCCAAGAAATAGAAGAGGAGGGAATACTCCCAAACTCATTCTATGAAGCCAACATCACCCTAATACCAAAACCAGGCAAAGACCCCACCAAAATAGAAAATTACAGACCAATATCCCTGATGAATGTAGATGCAAAATACTTAATAAAATATTAGCAAACCGAATTCAAAAATATATCAAAAGGATCATACACCACGACCAAGTAGGATTCATCCCAGAGATGCAAGGGTGGTATAACATTCGAAAATCCATCAACATCATCCACCACATCAACAAAAAGAAAGACAAAAACCACATGATCATCTCCACAGATGCTGAAAAAGCATTCAACAAAATTCAACATCCATTCATGATAAAAACTCTCAGCAAAATGGGAATAGAGGGCAAGTACCTCAACATAATAAAGGCCATATATGACAAACCCACAGCCAACATCATACTGAATAGCAAGAAGCTGAAAGCTTTTACTCTGAGATCGGGAACAAGACAGGGATGCCCACTCTCCTCACTGTTATTTAACATAGTACTGGAGGTCCTAGCCACGGCAATTACACAAAACAAAGAAATACAAGGAATCCAGATTGGTAAAGAGGAAGTTAAACTGTCACTGTTTGCAGATGACATGATATTGTACATAAAAAACCCTAAAGACTCCACTCCAAAACTACTAGAATTGATATCGGAATACAGTGAAGTTGCCGGATACAAAATTAACACAAAGAAATCTGTGGCTTTCCTATACACTAACAATGAACCAACAGAAAGAGAAATCAGGAAAACAATTCCATTCACAATTGCATCAAAAAGAATAAAATACCTAGGAATAAACCTAACCAAAGATGTGAAAGACCTATAGCCTGAAAACTATAAGACACTCTTAAGGGAAATTAAAGGGGACACTAACAAATGGAAACTCATCCCATGCTCCTGGCTAGGAAGAATTAATATTGTCAAAATGGCCATCCTGTCCAAAGCAATATACAGATTTGATGCAATCCCTATCAAATTACCAACAACATTCTTCAACGAACTAGAACAAATAGTTCAAAAATTCATATGGAAACACCAAAGACCCCAAATAGCCAAAGCAATCCTGAGAAGGAAGAATAAAGTGGCGGGGATCTCACTCCCCAACCTCAAGCTCTACTACAAAGCCATAGTAATCAAAACAATTTGGTACTGGCACAAGAACAGAGCCACAGACCAGTGGAACAGATTAGAGACTCCAGACATTAACCGAAAAATATACGGTCAATTAATATTAGATAAAGGAGCCATGGACATACAGTAGAGAAATGACAGTCTCTTCAACAGATGGTGCTGGCAAAACTGTACAGCTACATGTAAGAGAATGAAACTGGACCATTGTCTAACCCCATACACAAAAGTAAACTCCAAATGGATCAAAGACCTGAATGTAAGTCATGAACCATAAAACTCTTAGAAAAAACATAGGCAAAAATCTCTTGGACATAAACATGAGTGTCTTCTTCATGAATATATCTCCGTGGGCAAGGAAAACAAAAGCAAAAATGAACAAGTGGGACTATATTAAGCTGAAAAGCTTCTGTACAGCAAAAGACACCATCAATAGAACGAAAAGGAACTCTACAGTATGGGGGAATATATTTGTAAATGACAGATCTGATAAAGGCTTGACGTCCAAAATATATAAAGAGCTCACACACCTCAACAAACAAAAAACAAATAACCCAATTAAAAAATGGGCAGAGGAACTGAACAGACAGTTCTCCAAAAAAGAAATACAGATGGCCAACAGACACATGAAAAGATGCTCCACATCGCTAATTATCAGAGAAATGCAAGTTAAAACTACAGTGAGGTATCACCTCACACCAGTAAGGATGGCTGCCATCCAAAAGACAAACAACAACAAATGTTGGCAAGGCTGTGGAGAAAGGGGAACCCTCCTACACTGCTGGTGGGGATGTAAATTAGTTCAACCATTGTGGAAAGCAGTACGGAGGTTCCTCAAAATGCTCAAAATAGACTTACCATTTGACCCAGGAATTCCACTTCTAGGAATTTACCCTAAGAATGCAGCACTCCAGTTTGAAAAAGACAGATGCACCCCTATGTTTATCGCAGCACTATTTACAATAGCCAAGAAATGGAAGCAACCTAAATGTCCATCAGTAGATGAATGGATAAAGAAGATGTGGTACATATACACAATGGAATATTATTCAGCCATAAGAAAACAAATCCTAGCATTTGCAACAACATGGATGGAGCTAAAGGGTATTATGTTCAGTGAAATAAGCCAAGCGGAGAAAGACAAATACCAAATGATTTCACTCATCTGTGGGGTATAAGAACAAAAGAAAAACTGAAGGAACAAAACAGTAGCAGAATCACAGAACCCAGGAATGGACTAATAGTTACCAAAGGGAAAGAGACTGGGGAGAATGGGAGGGTAGGGAGGGATAAGGGTGGCAAAGAAGAAAGGGGGTATTATGATTAGCATCTATAATGTGGGGAGTGGGGGAAAGGGGATGGCTGTGCAACAGAGAAAAGACAAGTAGTGATTCTACAACATTTTATTATGCTGATGGACAGTGATTGTAATGGGGTTTGTAGGGGGGACTTGGGGTAGGGGAGAGCCTAATAAACATAATGTTCTTCATGTAATTGTAGATTAATGATAACAAAATAAAATTTAAAAAAAAAAGAAATGGCCTGGAACTCTACAGTCAAGCATGCTGATAACCAGCTGTATGACCCTCAATTTCAATACACCGAATATGCACCTTTTCTGTTTTCTTTTTCTAATACGGTTGCTCCTGGAATTTTATGCCTCTATGCAATTTATTATGAGACTTCTTGATGGAATTCAGAAAGCTTTATTAAGTTCAAATTATTTAATTTTTAGAAAATTTCTGTGAGATTTATATTTTCCCCAAAAATAATTCATTGAGAGGAGAGCCCATATTGAGGGGGGCCATATCTGGCATCATCATGATCATTATCATATGATTTATTTAGGTTTTATTATGTGCCAGATAAAATGATTAATTCTTTACATTCATTATTTCATTTAACATTCCAATAATCAAGTAAAATATCTTTTATGAATATCCTAGTTTTACAGATTAAAAACATGAAGCACAAAGAAAGGTTTACCAATTTCAGAAAGGTAGGAAATTAATGAGCATGTTTTCAATGTCAGATGTTTCTGATTTCAAAGCCATGCTTGTAGCAATATGTCACACTTGCTCCCATATGGGTATAATAATGGCCTTGAAAACTGGGCCATTTTATAGCCCTTTATGAAAATGTAAACCTGCTTCAAAGTTAGGGTGCTTTTTTTTCTATCTCCCTCTTCCCTCATATACACTCACAGTGCTCATTAAATTTAATCCTTCATATCTTACACATCCTGTGGAAATAGTCCTAAAAACCTATTAGTGCTGAATTTCCCATAGCCAGAATTCAAAACTTCAAAATGTTTCTGGTAGATGCTGAAAAACTCTAAACTTTTCTCATTAGATGACACTAACTCACTCCTTCTTTTCTGTGCTATTTAATCCCCATGAATTTCCCAGGACTCAGAGATCAGAACCATAGGGAAAAAGTGCTGGAAATTGTTTCCACATGCTCTGCTTACACGTATTTATTTAATCTGCTTCCAAACATTTCTCTATGACCTTAGGTTTGTACATTTGGAAACCAAAACAGAAAACTTTACATTTCTATTCATTGTGAAGAAAGAAATCCTAAAAGGATGCATTTATAATACTAGATTTCCTAATCATCATGGCACAAAATGGAAATGACAAAAAGAGTAGAGATTGAGTGTCAAAATCAACTAGACTATCAGATGTACTTTTATAGCACCATCTGTATGCCAGTTTTGGCTTATAAACCTCATAGAAGGGATAATAAAGAAAGGATAGATGCAGCCTCTCTCCTGAAAAAGATGTGTTATCTAGAGATGTGATATATAAACACATCCACACACATGCTTTGTATACGTATTCTGTATTTTTGATTTTTTAAAGATATTACTTTTTTAGCTTCAGATATTTTTAGTTAGATTTTTGTCACATTTAGACAAGACAGTCATAATGAGCATAGTCTTGAATAACATAGCCTTGAGGAACAGGAAAATGATCATGTTGTGGCTGAAATGAGGGAAGTTTGGGGGATAATTGCCAGGAAGTGTCCTTTACTACTTTCTCATCTGCAAAGAAATAACTCCCTTGGCTTTAATTACCTAATCAATAAAATAGAGAATCTTGGCTTTTTACCTCCATAAATGGGAGCTTGAAAATTTCTAACCAAGCTAAGCAAAGGAATTTGAGATCTCTGGACGAAACTTAAAATAAGCAGACTAATATTTATAATGAAAACTCCAAAGTAAATGTGTCCTACTTTGTTTTATTTATAGATATTAAAGTGTGGTAGAAGCTGGGGAAAGATGCAAGAGGGGCATTTTTCAATAACCAAACATCATTTATTTAACTTGCAATGGCTGCGTTATGATTTCTTTTATAGACATCATTTCACATGCTGCTGCTTTCAAGACAGCAGCTGCCTCTCCCTGCCTTCCGGTCTGTCCTCAGTCAGCTAATCAGTCAATCTCTCATTCTCTCTTACTCTCCTTACATTCTCATTTTTCCTCTCCAAAGTGAACCCTTTGCTCCTGTGTGGTCATCTAACCTAGCAGTAGGTGACCTACACATGTCTTTTTAAATGAATACATTTAATGACACATTCTCCAGTTCTCATGTGAAAACAATGACTTGCTTGTTTTCACATCTTAAACAAAATTGAATCTTCCCTCTTTAGCTCTGGTTTCTGATGATCATATAATATACAAACCAAGGTGATATAATGGGTAGAAAGGAGGTGAAGTTGAATTAATAGTGAGAGCTATCTTTTCTTCATTCTGGACATATTTCCAGTTCTGTATGGGCTGTAACGAAATAAGGGTTTTCAGACTCACCAACCCATAAGCTTCCTAGTAATCAATCTTTGTTGTTACTAGATTAAGACTGAGATAGATCACTCAGGCAGGATTTCTTGTTCATCAGGTGTTCTAAAAATCATGTGGGAGAGGTCTAGGTTGGGTGAAAGCAGATGGTACCCTTGCCTATGGTCAACTATATCCTCAAGTATCCTTGGAAATGGAGAAGAAGATTGAAGAGAACCTTCAGTTATTAAGCAGTTGTTAAAATGAATCTCCAACAAAGGTAGCAGGTACTAGAGTTATGTAGACCAATTCAAAAATCTAGAGTGGAGTAGACATGAGAAGTGGCTCAATGGCCTTTCAGCAAGATAAACGGATGACAAGCACTCAATATTATCTGATGCCTGAATTACAGGCAATGTACTCACCATGCACCTGAGCTTAGATTGAGCTGTAGAGAAATTTCTTTAATAAACTGAATCAGAAGTTGTAGAATGGGTAATGGAGGGCAGTTACGGCAGCAGCCATCTCTCAAGACCTTGTCAGAAATAATTGGGATTGAAGTAGTTACAACATCTTCACAAGTATTTTCTCATCATAGAAGCAAGATCTGAGGTGCTTTTAAAGAAAGCCATTGTCTTGCCAATGGATTATCAGCCCCAGACAAGCTCACTATGGATTCCATGTGACCAAAGAAATGACAGTAGGGTGTTCTTGGGGTGAAAGGGTTATACCTAACTTTATTCCCATGGTGGCAGGTCAGTCACCAGAATTCCATCCACTCAGAGGGAGTCTGTATGCAGCAAGCCGGTCTCTGCCTCTGGGCTGCTCTACCCCCGCAAGCCTTCTCAGTCTCTGTCCTATGCTCTCCTGCAGCCTTACAGCTGTGCCACCCTGTAGCCCAGAGCACTGGGCAGAGCTCTGTATATAGAGTCAATAACAACATACTGCCCACACCTGTGTAGTGAGCTAGCTAACCAGGGCCAGGTGAGAATCCTGGCCACAGGAACCTTCACTTTATTCACAGGCATAAAAAGGCATAGTTCCATTTATTTAAACCAGTTGCATTCTCTGGCCTTTACTTCATGGTAAGAGAGAGAAGTAGGTAGAGAGGGAAGGAGGAAAGGACAGAGTTAGAGAAGAGAGAGAGAAATGAGAAAATGAGATGGGAATAAAAAATGGAAGAACCAAGAGAAAAGAACAGGAATCTCCTGAGCAATAAGAAGGCATAGGTTGATGTGTGTCAGCGATCCAGGAGAAATCAGGCTGAAACAAACATCAGCTGGCTTGAAGAGTAAAAAATAAAGAGATGCCACAAAATGGCCACTCATGGCCCAAATATAGGAGAGCATGGAACCTGGGAGAGAAGTGTTACTATAGTCGCCTGCCGAGCTTCTCAAAGTCAGGGATGTGACTAAGAGCCGGGCTACTGCTAATTGCCTGCTTCTCTAGTATCATTTGGTCCTGTTTGGAAGTACAACCTTTTTCTCTCTGCTTCTTCATTTTTTTCTGTCTCCCTGATCATTGCATCTAATCATCTATTCTTAGGCGCAACACAAGGTGAGGGTAAGAAGAAATTGGAGATAGCCTCGTTATTACTTGAAAGGTAAAAAAGAGACAGGTGGAGCAATTCGAAAAAGCAGTTGGAGTATCTGTTTTTATTTGTTTTAAGGAAGTATAATACTGTCCTTGAGTGCATCAGTCGGATAAACTAGGGTGTGATTTCCAACTGTTAAAGGTCTGGGGAATTTTGACAATCTCTTAATCTCACTGTTGAGTCTTTAAAATTTGGCAAATGGAAGCAATTACGGTCTACCAAGAATTATAAAGAGGATTAAGTTAAATAATACATGCCAATTTTTAGTATGGTCTTTGTGAAATTCTCAACAAGCACTAGTTGTTATTTTAGTTAAGAGTAGTGATGAGAAAGTCTTCAAATAAAAGTGTGGGTACTTTCCTTTCAACAACTCTTCTCCTGGACCTTGCTTGAGATCTTATGTTTAGACAGCAGGGATCATTCAATTTTCAACCTCAGGGTGCAGATATGTGTAAACACAGTGCTGTCTATGCTCAGAAGTTAATTTGGATTAGAAAATCTAGAGAAAATTAATTTCAGCAAGGTGAGAAAATTAAATCATTGGTAAACAGCTTTAGGAACATAAAGGTACTTCCCATAACACTCACAAAAATATATATTTGACTGCTAAGAAAGCTCTTTATCATTAAAGTATTTTTTTCTAAAATAGAAGGATTCATATGCCCATAAATTTTTGAAGTGTGGCTGGGAACATTTCACAGTGGTTTGAGGAAACTGCACAAATAAACTTAAATGGTCTTAGCACAGAAGATAAATCCACTTTCAGTGCCCATGGTAAGCAAGAATCACAGGTAAGCACAGGATCTAAGAATTATTGCTTGTTTATGAGGAAGAGGGAGAAAGATAATGATAAGTAACTGATTCCCGGCCATCCTGGATGAACATTCCAAACCTGTCACTTACCAGCTACTCAGCATTGAACTCACCTATTAATATCTGAGTTTCTATTCGTCCATCTGGAAAATATAAATATTAATATTTACCTTGTGGTTGTTGTAAGGGTTAGTTATGGTGCTCTTTAAAGAGTAGGTGGGAAAATTCAAGATGGGCATAGCCAGACTGTGTGTTAATCAGGTCTCCTTTTACATCTTGCCTTTAGAAAGACTGGGCTAACAGCATGTTAGTCCAGGAGAAAAAGCTAATCTCATGTGCTAACTTGAACACAGAAGCTATGTAAACCTGCTTTTAGTTTTAAGAAATGTTTTCCATTAGGAAGTTTGGTTTATATTTAAAAATAAAGCTAGCAAAGAATAGACTATCTTGATCACTTTCAGAAGCTACTTGAAGACTTATTAACACTGCAGTTTTGGAAAAAAAGCAAGACATGGTTCAAGTGAATCAGCCAAATAATGGCCTTAACAGGCTGTGGTTCCTTCTGACCAGCTTTCTCATCATCAGTGTCACTGAAGAATACTGCCAGATACTAGAAAGGGACTGGATCCAGGGGAATAAACATTTTTTTCCCAATATTTTTGGATATAACCTCTCTTTGTCCCCTCACCCATGCATTTTACTCTCCTTTCTGTCTTTTCAGACTCTCACTGCTACCTCTCAATTCTTAAGTGTACATATTGCCAGTCAAGACATGTCCAGACAGGCATGTCCAAAGACTTGCTCTATCAAAATTTCATAGGAATTCACACATTCCTATATGAGAAAAGGTGATTGTCTCAACTTGAATTCAGTACCCACTTGTGGTCCAATTAACTGTGGTAGATTCAGCATCACAATGACTTCTAGATCTTCAGTCTTATGGATCAGAGGCCATTCTGAGATGGGAAGGTACTGTGAAATTTTAATAAACAGAAGTTGACTATAGGAATGTAAGCTACAGCAAGCCCACCACTTCCCCCTACTAAGAGAACTGTTAGTGAGTATAGGGCAAGTTATTCTTCTTATCTATGTGGTTCGAATCAAGTGGGTTAAGGTGGAAATGCTGGAATTAGTGAATGTTAAAACAGGAGAGATCCTCAATAAGTCACCCAGTATACCTTCCTCCACATTTAATTAAATCAGGGTAATACGGACCTTTATACCTTGTCCCATACTTTAATTTCACACCTGAAAATAATTTTTGATTTGAAGTAAAACCAAAAGAATATTTTCTCTTCTCCCTGTGTCCAAGTCAAACATCTTTCCCAAAGGTTATACCTCCAAATCAAGTTACCTAAAACCTAATACAGTTATTTCTTTTTTGTGCTATAATTATTGGTTTGAGGGTTTATTAATCTCCCCATGAGTGGTTGAAGAAATAGGGTGGCATTTGTCCACATATTCAAGGAAAGTTTCATTCCCTGCATCCTTCCTTCTACCACCCAGTTGTAAAGATAAATTCTCCTGTCAGTTTTACTTCAGCACCTATATGAGTCTAAATATTTTGTTATTTGAGCTTTTACATTGATGAATTTTGAAAATGAGCCAACTTTATGTTCTTGCAAACCATCTTTCAGGGATAATGAAGATGGATGTTCAAAACAGGGACTAGTCTTAGCGGATGCTACAGGGGACATCAGTTATACTTTGCTCTCTTCCTACCCAACTTTGTTATATTGACTTCATCAAGTCCATTACCTCTGAGTCTCCTATGCTGGCTCTTATCAATCAATCATGGTTGTGAATAACAGTCCCCAAACATATCCGGATTTTATTTTCTGGAACTTATTCCAGTGTTAATTTGTAGGGCAAAACACAAATTTGTAGATGGGATTAAATTAAGGACTTTGAGATGGAGAGATTTTCCTGAATTATCTGAGTGGGTAAATATAATCACAGTGTACCTAGATAGAAGAAGACCTGGCTGCAGAAAAGGAAGATAATGGATACAAGATGTCAGAATGATGCGGCCACAAGCCAACTGATGCCAGCAGCCACTAGAAACTCAAAGAAGCACAGAACAAATTCTCTCTTGGAATCTCCAGGGGTATCAACCCTGCTGACACCTGAATTTTTGCCCCACAAAATTTGAACTTCTTGTCTCCAGAACTCAAAGGAATAAATGTTACTTTAAGCCAAAAATTCTGTGGTAATTTTTTACAGCAACAACAGTAAATAAATACAGTGGTGGTCCAGATTTATGTTAAACTCTTAGAAGAAAACATAGGCAAAAATCTCTTGGACATAAACATGAGCAACTTCATCATGAACATATCTCCCCGGACAAGGGAAACAAAAGAAAAAATGAACAAGTGGGGCTATATCAAACTAAAAAGCTTCTGTACAGCAAAGGACACCATCAGTAGAACAAAAAGACATCCTACAATATGGGAGAATATATTCATAAGTGACATATCTGATAAGGGGTTGACATCCAAATTATATAAAGAGCTCATGCACCTCAACAAACAAAAAGCAAATAACCCAATTAAAAAATGGGCAGAGGAGCTGAACAAATTCTAAGGACTTTTTGCAACTCAGAAATTGTTTTGGGATTTCTTCATCTTGGTTGGCATGAATTAGGAAGTATAAAAGCATTTGTGCTGTTTATGTTTAATTTCTGAATACTTTGTAAGACACTACAAGATTGACAATAGTTCAAAACCAATTATATAGAATAAATGCTATGAAATCTGGAGCCCATTAGACACCATACTGGCATTTACTACATGAATAGTTGATCCTTGACATTCTGGAGAGATGCATTCATACAACTCTGCAAATCACTAGTCTTGGTAAGATGACTCAATTTTCCCAGAGCACTTTTTATATATCTTTCACTATTCTGACTATTTCACACATTATTTTCTCCTTTTAAAGTCTTCACCATGTTACCAGCTGAGATGCTGTTTTTCTCAGGATTGTGCTTTGGAGATGATGAAAAATGAAGCCAGCAGACAAGTGTACAGAGCTTTTTAATGAGGAGTGAAAAGAGAAGAGCTCCTACTAATCAGGAGGGGTTCCAAGAGCGGAGCGCATCTGGGCAGCAGTGTCTAGGGGATTATAAGCCCTGGAAAGGAGGAAGTCTACCTGGTTGCCTAGGACTTGTTGCTAGGACTGGGCTGGAATCAGAAATACCCCTTGTTTCTCAGGCTGACCCCTTCCAGAGAGTGGTTTCTTACACATCCCGCTTGGCTGGCTGACCTCAATGCCTGATGTCCACATCCCCCTCGGCCGATCTCCACCAAGACAACATGCCCTGTTCTACCTATCTGTCTTGCCAATGGGTTTCAGCCTCGGGCAAGTTCCCTATGGATTCAGTGTGACCAAAGAAAATGACAGCAAAACGTCCTTGGGGTGAAAGGGTTATACCCAACTTTCTTTGCAGGTGGCAGGTCAGTCACTAAAATCCCGTTCACTCAGAGTGAGTCTGCATGCAGCAAGCTGGTCTCTGCCTCTGGACCCCTCTGTTCACACAGCCGACCTCCGAGCCTCTCTACACAATCGTGCCGCACAGCCGTCCTCTGGGCCTCTGTCCTTGGCGCTGCCACCACTCCAGCCTCTGCTCTGCTCTGCTGCAGCCTTGCAGCCCTGCCACCGTGGCGTGCCCAGAGCACTGGGCAGAGCTCTTTATATCAACAACCATGTATTGCCCACAGGTGTGCATACTGGCCATAGGAACTCTCATTTTATCCACACTATCTCATTGGCTGCTTTCTGCCTCAACAGCAGTCCATGAACTAAATCCAGTTATTATAATGCAGTTAACCTATAAGATAACTGAGGCTTAGAAAAGGTAAATAATGTGTTGATGTTTACACAGTGAGTAAATAGAGCCAGGATTCTAGCCCAGGCTATCTGACTTCCCAAGTCTTACCTGATGTACTGTAGGGTCTCCAACACACAGAGGAACTAAGAATAATAGAGGGAACCATTGGGTAGGCTTATTCATTAACTACTTAACTCGCTCTTTCACAGCAGTTTCCTGATTGCCTTTATTTGACCTTGGCTGGGTTCTCTATGTACATTGTCTTACTTAATCTCCACAACAATCTTAGAGCATAGCTGTGGATTTTCCTAAATGTTCACTTTCAGGGGCTCTAGAAAATATTAAGAACTTTGAAAGTGTAAACACCAATGGACTATTATAGCACAAAGTTTATCTTTTGCCACTGCATTAAAGATCAGAAGATTAGCCCGTGACAACAGAGTAGTAAAGATTACTAGGCAAGGTCATTATTATTTCCAATGCTAGAAAACTTCAGTAAAAATGAACAGGAGGTCAAGGTGCACAGAATGTAGATGAATGTTGTACAGCTCCCTTATGCTCAGATAGCAGCATGTTCCACCTCACTATACGTAACTGGTTTTTGTTCACATTATGTACCTCATTTCTCTTTTTTAAGTTATTTGTTGTTATTTTGAAGCATGAAATGATCAAAGGAAAAGCCATGAAAATGTGAAAAAACTGCTTAAGGGGTCTCCCTCCCCTCTAGTGCTATGAAAATGCCCAGAGCTGGACCCACGAGGTGGCGCCAGGGCCTGAGTCACATCATTCTCAGGGTAGGAAAGTACTGGCATGTTTGTGGAATATTTAGTTGTTCTTTTTGCTGCAGTGTGGAAAGATGTGGAGGAAAGAAGCGAAGAGGATTGCTTTAGGGACATTAATATTTAATTTTAAGGTTTTAATTCTTTCAACATTAATAGTGATTCATAATTCAAATATTGAACTCACTCAGCTTTGAATTTGTAATTGGATGGAGGCCAGTATAATTTGTTCATTGCTGTATTCTAAGAGATTTAAACATTAGCATTTCCTGTTAATAATCTTTTTTTTCTTATTTTTATATTTTTTCTTTTCTGAGAGAGAAGCTGGAATAATAATTAATGATCAAGTCATGAGTTTTTAATTGTGCTTCATCGTTTTTTAGTTTTACGATCTGGGATGAATAACAACAAAAAAATATTAGAGATAAAATACTGGCCTGTCTATGGGAGGGGATGCATATGTGTATAAATGTATGTATGTAAGTATATATATATATATATATATTATATTTATATATGTGTATGTGATGTGTGTAAGTGTATACATTATATATAAATCTTATTATATAATATAGTTATATATAATACATTATATAAATATAATAATATATAGTATACATAATAACATATGTAATACTTACTATGTATCTGTAACTATACAGAGAGAGACTGTGTGCCTTTTATGAGATGGTGAGATGTTTGCTTCCTATTCTAAACTCACATAAGTCATACTTTTCCTTCTTTTTTTGCTATAGACGGAGTCTCTCACTTTGCCCTGGCTTCACTGTAAGACTGCATGTTCCTTGAGGGTAAAGCAGTCCTTTTCATCGTACTCTCAGCAGTGCTTGTCACAAAATAGGTGATTGATAAATGTGCTTGGAAAGGGGAAGAAACGGAAAAAGGCAAGGATAACAGATTATTTTCTCATCCAATTTTCATTCAAACATTTAATATATATTTGTATGTTTTTCTATATATATGCACATATGCTTACATGCTTGTAAAAGTACCATATCATATGAGAGCCAGATATCCTTATGATTTCAGCTACTAAGCTAACATGGTTTGGAATTCATCCTTCTCATAGTAAGAATTTTGGTTTCATGATTGAACCTCTGATTTTGCCCTTAGGTGAGCAGCCTCCAATTAATAGCTTCTGTAAAATGGATAAAGGAATTATTAGGCACTAATAAGGGAAAGAAAGCAGAGTTGGAGGTGATGAGTCTTTTTCACAGAGGTTTTCTGGGCATTTTATTTGACAGCAATATGGAGAGTGTGGTCAGTAGAATAACTGCCCCCACCCGCTGCAAGTATCTATGTTCCAATTCCCAGAGTTTTTAAATATGTAACCTTTTGTGGCAAAAGGGACTTTGTAGATGTGATTAAATCAAGGATTTTGATGTGAGGAGATTATCCTGAATTATCCAGGTATCCAATATAATCACAAGGGTCCTTACAAGAAGGAGGCAGGAGAGTCAGAGTCAGAGAAGATGTGACAATGGAAACAGAGGTCTGAGTGATGAGGACAGGAACCAGGGAATGTGGGTAGCCTCTAAAATCTGGGAAGGACAGGCTCCTTACAGCCTCCAGACAGAGCACATCTCTGATGGACACCTTGATTTTAACTTACTAAGGCCCAAAAGACTTCCTTACCTCCAGAACTGTAATCTCACACACTTAAGTTGTTTTAAAGCACCAACTTTGTGGCAATTTGTTACAGCAGCAATAAGAAACTAATACAGATTGGAATCTATAAATTGGAGAAACTCAGGTGTGTAGGAGAAACAATGCTTAACAATAAATAATAAGAATTCTCCTGGAACATGGAATACTTCTTAAGCCTAACATTTCCAGTATTGTTTCTTTGAATCCACAAGATAATTTCAAATAATTCCCTGTATTTTTTATATGAGTTTAAATTTCTCTAAAATTACAAAGGAAGTGTCTTTGTTGCTCTTTCATTTATATTATTTGTTTCCCCTATTGGTATGGTATAGGAACAATTAAATGTCTAATAAGATTGTACTCAAAATTGTGTACCTATGCTCTGCAGTAGTTTGCCACAAAATACAGTAAGCCACAAGATAAGTCTGATCTATCTTCCTGGATCAAATGATTTATTTGTGCTCTGGGAACATTACGATATTAAAGCCTATGTGAAGTGAGTATATTAGTCAGATGCTCATGTATTCATATATTGCATGACAAAACACAACACAAAATTCCTTTGTGTTTTTTTAAAGAAAGAGCACAAGGCTTCAGAGGGATATTACAGTTTCCAAACCAATTCATATGGCACCTCTACTTCTACCAAGAAATCCCTGTGGCCATGTGGAGGAATTTCACGGAGTAATTTAATTTGGAGTAATATGTTTTGGCTACAGAATATTGATTTCTTTATTTGTGCATGTATTGAAAAATGTCTACTACTTGGACACATTAGATTTGTGTCCCAGTAATGCAAGAATTTTATTCCACACCCCCTTTGTACACCTTTAATTCTCTCAGACTTACTTGTTCACTGTTCTTCAACCTCAGTCTAAAATTTCACATCTCAATGCCTTTATTCATCTTGATATTCTGTGACATCCCTTCTATTCTCTCAGTTCCTGATTTGTGGCTGTCTATTTTTAAAAACGAAGCTCAAATTCCACTTCTTTCCCAAGGCTTTTGTGAACCTCCTTTCGCCTGTCACATGAAGCGAAAATATTTTCACTAAACAAATATTGATCAATTCCCAGCTTTATGCCAGGTACCATGCCAGGGATTGGATATACAAATCTGAATGAGAACAATATCTTTCCCTTCTGACATTTTTTTTGTCATATAAGTAATTAGTTTTCTCTCTTTTATTATATTTATTTGTAACCATGTAATACATTTGAAGGAACATGAAATTTTGAGTCAGGCAGACCTGAGTAACAGTCAGCTCTATGAGGTGATAAGCCTGTGATGTGGAAAATCATGTAACTTCTCTGAACCCCACTCATATCATCTCACTTTTTGGAGGATTTTTATTGGTGCATATCAATAATCTTGGTCTCCCTTGCTTCCTACTAGCTTGTATATTCATTGAGGGCAGCATTCTTATGTGCTTAATCGTTATATCCTTATAGCACCCAGCACAGTTACAAGCAAAAACTGAGGACTCAATAAATAGTCAAAGACCATGTATCAGGAAATCTGCTGCCCTGAAGAAATGTTATAGTAATGGACACTTTCAAGGAAATGGAAGTTCTGAGAACAGGCTGGGGGATGGAGAGAGCACTAGTGAGTATGTGTTTGAAGAGGCTGGCAATGCATACTGAGCAGTTAGTTAATGGCATACAATAATACTGCTTGGCATGAACACTAAATGTATCCTGTGCATATTCCTTAGAAAATATACCCTTCAATAAATTCATTCTGAAGAATCTGATTAGTGAGGGCACTGGTTTATAATAAAAGGAGGAGAAACTCTAACAATGGGTGGAAAAAGCTGAAGCAACATGTACTGAACACTTTATGAGACATTTAAGTACAATCAGAGGAAATGCTAATTGGACAGGAAAATTACACCCTAAGAAAGTGTGATGATTTGAGGGAGATAATCATTTGAAATTTCATCTGGGAGTTCTAAATCAATCTACTGAATTAAACTAAAACTACAGATTCTTTCTCACACTCCGTATCCCTAGAAATGCTCAGAGGCCTTTCAGTGAGTGAGAAACTGTCATTTCAAGAGGTGGAAGACAAAAGGGAACGGACTGATGAAGAAAATCCCAACTACATGTGCATCGTGGGACTGCAGTGCCTTGAGGAGGCTCAGAGAGAGTTCTGCATGCCTGAAGGTGGTGGATCCCAGGTTGGGGAGGGTTCTGGGACTTAAATGTCCTCAAACCTTTTGAAGGCTACTCTGTCTCAGTTATCACCATGGCCTTTGCTTTATTGGCCTTCTAACCCCCTTGTTTCTTGCTTCCCTCTTGAACCTGCTTCTTTGAATTTATGCCTCCCATCCCAACTTACAGCCTGCCTCTGGCCATTAGACCAAGATTCTGGATAAAAACTGACAATAAAATGAATCCTTGCTGCATAGAAAGGGTATAGATACCAGAAGCCTCTCTCAGGTAACAAACGCTTCCTCTTGCCACTAAGAATACAAGCAATTTCTTCAGCACCTTAGTCTGTGTGCATGTCCGCACATCAGTCCCTCAGCCATCTCACTACTGACTACTATTCTGGAACCGTGTGAGCGAGTGGTACTGACCTAATCTGGAGAAGGAAAAGAGAAAAAGCAAAACCTTCTTTCTCTAATTTCACAAAACAAGAGGGAAAAAAAAATGCATGTGTTCATCACTGTGGATTTTGCATGTTATCTAGGATTGCGTGAGAGGATTGTTCCATGTAACCCAAAATTCTAAGAAAGAAGGCTTAGATGCTGCATTTTAGTCTTTATTAAAATGAATGAGGTTTCCACTTCCCATTTCAACTGACCTAACTATGTGAAGTTTTGTGGATTGATCTTCCTTCACATATGTATTTCCACAGAGGTGCTCTTCTGATCTCCAGCTATAAATACACAGAAGTAGATGAATCTCTGCTTTCATCTCTGTTCTGGTTTTATCACTTAGTCCTGCACTTGGTGGAGATTTTGTTTGCTGTCTCAAGGACTTCATTCTCTTTTGTGTTAGTTTCCAATCATTTTAGGCCCAAAGTAAAGTGGTCCACAATGAAGGAGGAGACTTTGTGGGTCAAATATCTCAAAAATGTCACACTGGGTACACTGTAAGCTGTATCCAGAGATTTCCATTGATAGAAGCCACTACAACCCAACGCAAAGTATTCCTGTCATGAGTTCTTTGGAAACAGACACATAGTAGTGGTCTCTTTATTCCCTTTATTCATATCTGTCTTCATCATCCAAAACAAGATTTGATTGACATCTCCATCCATTTAGCCATATTGTCCACCTCTGCATGGAACACCCTGTCTTCTTCTGTTCCGCCTTTAATATCCTGATGAGATTTTAACATCTATCTCAAATCATGTCACCTCCCTTTCCACATGATTCTGGTTTACTATTAGATTCTCATCCCTAAATTCGTATGGCAATTATCATCTGCATCACTCACCTTAATACTTAATCATTAGCTCCTGCTTTTACTACACATAAAGAGTTTAAGTAAAATGTGTACTCCTAATAGTTTGGTTCCATAACTTTGAAGTCCCTTTGATACCTCCTATATGGTTAAGATTATTGCTGAAGCAATTCCAAGAGTTTGATTTCTCCATGTATTTCCTCAAATCTCAATCAGTTCTCAAGCTGTCATGCTACTGTAATAATTCATTTATTGATTAAATTGTTCAGAAATTCTCATGTGCACTAGTTTCAACAGAGATGCATTTACAAAGGCATATTTCTAGGCTCTTCTCTCCAGAGACTGTGAAGTTTAACTTCAGGATGAGTTTGAAATATTTATTTTATTGTCTCTCTCCCTTTCCCCACTCCTTTTCTCTTCCTTTCTTACTCCACCCCCCTCTCATTTTTCATACATATTTTCTTTGTGTCTTTTGTGGTATTATTTTTGTCATTATTTTTACAATTACATCAGGTAATTCTGAGGCAGGTGACCTAAGGAACAAACTCTAAAAAATGTTCCTGGGCATGCTTTAGATATTTTATCGACAAGGCTCCAGAAGTTTTAGGAAATATTGTCTCAAAAAAAAAATCTCTGCTGAGTCTGAATTTTCATATGCAATATTTCGCCATACAACTGTCAATAGTATATTGAAAAGTTCAGGGTTATATGCTTGAAATTAGAGAATGAAGAAAGAACAGTGAGAATATGAAGTCTGGCTGTCCCCAGACACAGTTGAATAGTCTGGGTTTGGGATACAGGTAAGTTTTACACATTATCAATTTAGTAGATGGCCAATGAATTGCACAAGACTCTTAGCAACATATGAAAAGCACATCAGCACACTTCTAAAGCTATTGATTTACCTAGAAAAGCATGAAATTTGGTTATCCTCTTTTTTTATACCTTAGTAGTTATGGTTAATTGGACATAAAAAATTCTAGTCCTATTCAGGATCAAACTAAACATATGACTTGCTGAGCCCTGCCCACACAGGAAAATCATGAGATTCCCCATATAAAAATCTTTGGACTCTCAGCAAAATGGGAATAGAGGGCAAGTACCTCAACATAATAAAGGCCATATATAATAAATCCAGAGCCAACATTATACTGAACAGCGAGAAGCTGAAAGTTTTTCCTCTGAGATCGAGAACTAGACAGGGATGCCCCCTCTCCCCACTGTTATTTAGCATAGTACTGGAGGTCCTAGCCACGGCAATCAGACAAAACAAAAAAATACAAGGAATCCAGATTGGCAAAGAAGAAGTTAAACTGTCACTATTTGCAGATGACATGATACTGTACATAAAAACCCTAAAGACTCCACCCCAGAACTACTAGAACTGATATCGGAATACAGCAAAGTTGCAGGATACAAAATCAACACACAGAAATCTGTGGCTTTCCTATATACCAACAATGAACCAACAGAAAGAGAAATCAGGAAAACAACTCCATTCACAATTGCATCAAATAAAATAAAATACCTAGGAATAAACCTAACCAAAGATGTGAAAGACCTATACTCTGAAAAATACAAGTCACTCTTAAGAGAAATTAAAGGGGACAATAACAAATGGAAACTCATCCCATGCTCATGGCTAGGAAGAATTAATATCGTCAAAATGGCCATCCTGCCCAAAGCAATATACAGATTTGATGCAATCCCTATCAAATTACCAGCAACATTCTTCAACGAACTGGAACAAATAGTTCAAAAATTCATATCGAAACACCAAAGACCCCGAATAGCCAAAGCAATCCTGAGAAGGAAGAATAAAGTGGTGGGGATCTCACTCCCCAACGTCAAGCTCTACTATAAAGCCATAGTAATCAAGACAATTTGGAACTGGCACAAGAGCAGAGCCACAGACCAATGGAACAGACTAGAGACTCCAGATATTAATCCAAACATATATGGTCAATTAATATTTGATAAAGGAGCCATGGACATACAATGGGGAAATGACAGTCTCTTCAACAGATGGTGCTGGCAAAACTGGACAGCTACATGTAAGAGAATGAAACTGGACCATTGTCTAACCCCATATACAAAAGTATATTCAAAATGGATCAAAGACCTGAATATAAGTCATGAAACCATTAAACTCGTGGAAAAAAACATAGGCAAAAACCTCTTAGACATAAACATGATTGACTTCTTCTTGAACATATCTCCCCAGGCAAGGAAAACAACAGCAAAAATGAACAAGTGGGACTATATTAAGCTGAAAAGCTTCTGTACAGCAAAAGACACCATCAATAGAACAAAAAGGATCCCTACAGTATGGGAGAATATATTTGTAAATGACAGATCCGATAAAAGCTTGATGTCCAAAATATATAAAGAGCTCACATGCCTCAACAAACAAAAAACAAATAATCCAATTAAAAAATGGGCAGAGGAACTGAACAGACAGTTCTCCAAAAAAGAAATACAGATGGCCAACAGACACATGAAAAGATGCTCCACATTGCTAATTATCAGAGAAATGCAAATTAAAACTACAATGAGGTATCACCTCACACCAGTAAGGATGGCTACCATCCAAAAGACAAACAACAACAAATGTTGGCAAAGTTGTGGAGAAAGGGGAACCCTCCTACACTGCTGGTGGTAATGTAAATTAGTTCAACCGTTGTGGAAAGCAGTATGGAGGTTCCTCAAAATGCTCAAAACAGACTTACCATTTGCCCCAGGAATTCCACTCCTAGGAATTTACCATAAGAAAGCAGCAATCAAGTTTGAAAAAGACAGATGCATCCCTATGTTTATCACAGCACTATTTACAATAGCCAAGAATTGGAAGCAACCTAAATGTCCATCGATAGATGAATGGATAAAGAAGATGTGGTACATATACACAATGGAAGATTACTCAGCCTTAAGAAGAGGGCAAATCCTACCATTTGCAGCAACATGGATGGAGCTGGAGGGTATTATGCTCAATGAAATAAGCCAAGCGGAGAAAGAGAAATACCAAATGATTTCACTCCTCTGTGGAATATAAGTACAAAGGAAAAACTGAAGGAACAAAACAGCAGTGGAATCACAGAACCCAAGAATGGACTAACAGGTACCAAAGGGAAAGGGACTGGGGAGGATGGGTGGGTAGGGAGGGATAAGGGGAGGATGAAGAAGGGGAGTATTAATATTAGCATGCATAATGTGGGGGGTGGGAGAATGGGGAGGGCTGTACAACACAGAGAAGACAAGTAGTGATTCTACAACATTTTGCTATGCTGATGGACAGTGACTGTAAAGGGGTTTATAGGGGGGATCTGGTGTAGGGGAGGGCCTAGTAAACATAATATTCTTCATGTTACTGTAGAGTAATGATAACAAAAAAAAAGAAAGAAAGAAAAAGGGGATTACTCCCTGATAGGATAAAACTAACTGTAAATCAACGATTAATGCATGCTTTAAATATCCTTAATTTTGATCACTTAAAGGGTGTCAGATGATCAGCTATGGAGGTACATTTTTCTGATAATATTCCTTTCTATTAAAAAAAAAAAAAGCAGTTCCTGTGTGGTGACCTCCAATGAGTTCTACACAATGGTATAAAGGGCATATCAAAGTGTGGGCAAAGGGTCCGTTTGTGTTTGCACAGAGGATCAAAGCCTAATTTGGCTACCCAGAAAATCAACTAAGATACGATATGAAGAAGAACTTCCAACATCAGCACTCTCTGGAAGAGTCATACCAGAAGATGATCATCAAAAAACCTCAACAAAGATCCAGGCGCTGCTACAGTTGTAGCTGCATTCATCCCACTGGTTCCTGGACTTGCCATTGGAATGAAGAGGGAGATATCTAAGCTGGCCTGTGCATCCAGTAAAACAACAAATTTGACTGGATCTATATCAACCAAGAATTAGGAGAAGTGCAACTTGTAGCACTCCAAAATCTTACGACTACAGACTATCTACTGTTAAAATACATATGGGATGTGAACAGTTCCCAGGAATGGGTTGTTTTAATTTGTCTGATTTCTCTCTGACTGTTCAAGTTCAGTTGGACAACATCCACCATATCATAGATAAATTTTCACAAATGCCTAGGGTGCCTAACTGGTTTTCTTGGTTTCACTGGAGACGGCTGGTAATTATAGGTCTGCTTTGGTTATGTAACTGTATTCCTATTATGTTAATGTGTGTGCACTATTTAATTAGTAGTTTAAAACCTATACATGCTTAAGTTACTCTACAAGAAGATATGTCAAAGAAATAATCAATCTTCCCATGTTTTCTTCCGTCTGCTACTTCTATAGCTTTTCTTCTTCCTTCCTAATTACAACCCTTAAATAGAATTCGTGCCTCATATCGAATTTACCGAGTATCATAATTCTTCCAAGTGGTAAAGATACCTCAAGACAAATGCTGGGCATAGAAGCCACAGGGCATAAATATGCAAAGAAGTAAAAAGCTAACCTTTTCAAACAATATTGCTTCTCTCTCACTTACCAACTTTACATTTCCCTGTATGGCCCTGGAAGATGACTGGTTAGCCAGAGACGGGTAAGATTCCTCAAGGGAGGAACAACCTAAGACAGGCACAGTCACAGGGGGGCCATCAGGTGATAAATTGGGGATCAGCAGTGGTGAGGCTTAGAACCTCACCCCCCCTGTTTTGAGAGAAACATTCTGCATCCATGGATGTTTTATTGCCCTTGTTTAGCTTGGATTAACACTTAGTCCACAGGCACACACCTGATCATCTATATTTGCTCTCTTACAACACTAAACTATGTTTTCTACCTTTATCTTGCATCTACCTACCACTTCAGCATTTTATTAAAAATAATAATAATAATAAGGGAGAAATGTGTGATTCACATATAAATCAAGTATAAAAATCAAACGAATAATCATATTTGACCTGATTGTTTATAGTTCATAATGTGTGATCAAAACCGAAAGTTTCTGTGATGACTGCCCTTGTACTGTTCACTATGTAAGAACTTATTCACTCTGTAATAATTTGTTCACCATGTAAGAACTTGTTTGTTATGCTTCAGAAGATTGGAGACTGACGAGAATTAGGCTTGGGGTGGATTAATAATTGTGCATTGAGCATTGAGTCCCCTATACAGAATTTTATTGTTGTTAGCAACCATTTGATCAATAAATACGAGAGGTGCCCTCTCAAAAAAAAAATAATAATCTTTAGGGGTGATTTGGTTAACACAGATAATTGAAAATGTTCAGTTGCTCAATAAGTGCTTGAATATGAGACATTTCAGAATCTCCCCACTCAATGAAGGTTTTACTGTGCAAAGTAGCAGAGACTAGGAATTAAGGAGGCATCCAGGTAATAGTAGATGTGAAAAGGAGTAACAATAGAAAATATTTCTGCAGTAGAAGTTAAGAGACCTTCGTTCTAGTTTCCAGCCTGCAATAAATCTCAATAATGAACATGTATTAAGCACTTTGTTAAAAGTTTCCATTTCTTTTCTTTATTTATTTTCCAGAAAATGCTGTCATATTCACTTGGCAAATGATGAAACCATGCTTCAGTAAGTTTAAGTTTTGCCCAATGTTACATAGCTGCTAAATGGGCTTTGTAGGAGGTTGTTTGACTCCAGACGCCTGTAAAGCAATGTGTTTTTCTGCCACTACTTGATTGGTGGAAAAACCTCAGATAACTTAATCCATGTATGTGCATACATATATATGTATATGTAAATATGTTTTTCTGTATGTATCTTCTAGTTCTGTATTACCTTAGTTGTGTTACAGTAGATATAAAAATATTTTTCAAAGTGTTTGATATTATTCCAAGATTTGGCTTGCAAACATAAATGCCCACAGGAATCAAATGGTGAATGGAGAGAGGTATAATTAAACAGTGCAAAAAATCCAAAAGGTGGCCCAGAAATCAGAGAACAAAAAGTGTGAATAAATTTGGGGATATATTTGACAAGCATTTGGTAAGTATGAGGTTGGTACTTGTGTATGGGATGAATTATCCTACAGAGAGAAGGCTCAAGGGGGAATGCCAGTGTTTTCAAGTAACAGTAAGGCTTTCAAATAGAAAGAAAAATAAAATTTGTGGCTTTTGGCCCAGGGAAGCTATATTTGTTCACTTTTCTTTGGGTGAAAAGCACAAGAGATAGCTTGGTTGGGTAGAATTAAGGCATTATACATAAAAAGGTGGTTCCGAAAGGGAGTGAGTTCACTGTGATGGAGGTATTTAGGCTACTTAGATAGTTATCTCTATTTATGCTCATCTGTTTATTGGAGTGGATTCATGTTACCCTCTAGTTTACTTTCATTTCAGCCATAATGATTCCCTGTAATATTACTTTTAGCACAAGCCCACTAGCAATGAATTGTCTCCGTTTTGTGTATCTGGTAATGTCTAATTTCAGCTTCATTTTTTGGCAGTATTTCACTGGGTAGGAAGGGTTTCTCGTTCACCACTTGGAACTTGTCATCTTGTTGCCTTCTGGCCACTGTGGATCTGATGATGACAGCTGATGATGCATCTAGTGAGGATTTATTTGACATTATCACGTGGAGTTGCTGAACTTCTTGGTTGCATATATTAATACTTTTTCATAAAATTTGGAAAGCTGTTGGCCATTAGGTCTTCAAATATTCTTTCTGCTTCTTTCTTTCTCTACTCTCCTGGGATTTCCCTATGCTGGATGATTCCCTGAGGTCTCTGAAGTTCTTTTCATTTTCCTTCATTCTTTTTATGTTTTCTTTTTGTTCCTTTAAATGGAGACTCTCAATTGAGATATATTCAAATTCACGGTTTTTGTTTTCCTGCCTATTCAAATCTATCTCTAAGCCCCTCTATTGAATGTATCATTTTATGATTGACTATTCAAAGCAGAATTTCTATTTGGATCACTTTTAAAGGTCCTATGTATTTCATGATGGTCTCTATTTCCTGAGACATCATTCTTGTACAAAACTAGATTCAAATTAAACTAAAAGAATTTTTGTTGTTTTGATGTTGTTTTCTTTAGTTAACTTTAGTGAACTTAAAACATCTGGCATGTCTAGTAAATCCCATGTCTGTGTTTCCTTAGGGATAGTTTCTATTGACTGCTTTTGTTTTTCTGTGTATAGGCCATAATTCCTAGGTTTTTTTGTATGCCTTATATTTTCTTGTTGGAAAGTAGACATTTTACCTAATACAATATGGCAACTCTGGAAATCACATTCTCTTCTCTCTCCAGAATTTGATTTTGTTGCTGTTTGTTATAGTTCATTTAACGACTGTTGTGATTAATATGAAAACTCAGTATTCTTTGTTCTGTGTAGCCACTGAAGTCCGACCCATGAGGTTAGCTTCAGTGACTAGTCAATAATTGAACAAATCCTTAAATTTCTGAAACCAGTAAGTCTCCCAAATGAAACAAAGTCTGAGGTGTTGCACATTCTACCCTCCCAGAGGTTAGAGTATCAGGCAGCTCAGCTCTGTCCACCTACAGAGTTTACTTATTTCTCCAAGATAGGAAAATGGAAATTTGAAAGCCTTTTTTTTTTTTAATCTTAAGGATACCAGTTATGCTAAATGAAAAAATGGACTCTGAACATATAAAGGTCAGCCTGGCACTTTTTCTTCATTATCAATAAATCAACATATAACTACTATTGCTTTCAGTTCTTTCACCAGAGAAATTGGAAATGGCATCAGTAGGGGTCAGTGATGCATATATTATGTGACAGAATTGTATTTTTCTGAGGCAAAAGTCAATTACACATGACCTACACAGATAGAGATAGATCTATAGAGATGTATTTGACAAGATGGCATAGTAGATATACTTATTTGAGCTAAATATCATACTATTAACTCTAGAGATATATTTCTGGAAACAATATTGGATCCAGTGTGTTCCACAATTCTGATTATTTTAATATTTTGAGTCCATCAACTACAGGAATATTAAAATCAAAGTAAGTCAAGTGGTATCCGACACAGAGTATGGCCGTTCTTCCTCTGCCACAGTTGGGCTCTGCTGATCTCTTCTTCATGTTACAAACTTTATATAGAGTTTTCTAGAGGTAACAGTTTTGAATATTGCCAACGAATATAATCTTTATGAAAAAGAAGAAACATGAGGAAGGAAGACCAATAAGTAGATTTGAGTAGAAAGAATAGAAGGGGTACAGGCTGTGGTTTGCCTCACTGTAAGGATTTGTATCTGGCACCATTCTAGGTACATAATACATCGTATTATGAGATATTACACCTGGTAGGAGACCATGAAAAGGTACAGATTTGGGTAGGTGGAAACTGCTAAGTTTGGATTCAGGTTGTTGGCTTGCCAACAGTAGATACCATTGCAAATTGAAAGAGAAAGGAAGAAAAGATGTGGAAGAAGGCAGAAAACTACATATTGTGAGTTGTGTTTATAACAAAGATGTTCTCTGCATTGAAGAATACAGAAACATCTTTTTAAAATATTTTTATCTGCTATGGTTTTTGTAAGAAAAGTGTAGAATTAAAAATGAATTTTAGTGGAAAGTAACTATTACCAAGTTTCTCTCACCCTAGTTCATTATACTTTAAGTAGAAAAAGAAGATGCATTAGAAGATTATTTCAGTCACATTCCACTTGGAAAAATAGAAATTGCCTTAGTATTTAGCAAAGTGAATTTAATAACAAATTACTATGAAGATTCAATCACTGTATGATTAGTTTCCTCAGAGATGGGAGGGCAGGAGGTTTCCACTGGCAAGAGAGACACTGAGAGATTTATGAGTTTCAAGATTTCAGCCTCCTCTAAATTCATCCAGATGTCTCTATGCCAATGTTCATTCTCCTACTTCTTTTGAATGCACTTACATTCACATAAAAGGTTTTGTATCTGTAAAACACATTAGCTGGTAATTATGTAACCATGCAATAAAATTTGAATTTATTTTTCAGCGATGCTTTCATATGGCTACAAGAGATAGAACATTAGTGTCCAGCCACCACTGAAGCTGGAAGCTGTTACTTTGACATTGAATTTATCTCAGAAATTAAAGACTCCAGCTTCTTTCTTTCAGAACGTGCTCTAGTGAAGTGAGCACTGGCTGTCTTACTCACAGCTCTGTAGTTTTCACTGCTACCGTAACAGTCAAATGCAGTCCCTACTTAGTGACCAAGGCATTTGCTCTAGTAGGATCTTTGCCACAATCAGCAGGTGGTATTTTCCTTATCTGTGATGAAACTGTTTGTCATTTGCCAATTTGCCATTTTCTTTTAGTAAAGAGCTCAGCATTGCATTCAGTACCAAGTAACCACAAAACCATTTCCAGAAACCATACTCAGATGGTTCTGCTACCTTTGGAGAGGCATGGGAAGGATAGTTTGGGAAATAACAAAAGAAACTGGAGCCTGTAACATTGCTTGTTCTAAGGTGAAAGACTATTTCGGATGGAAGCAGCAAACAAACTAGGAAGGAGCAATTCCTTCTCTCCTCCTGCCTTCCTTTTGTGCCTTTTCTTACAGGATCTAACAGAAAGCCATCAAATGAGGAAAAAAGTAGTTTGTAGTTTCAGTTCCAGCATTACAAAGCAGAAATTATAAAGGATAAATTGGAGGGGGGAGAGTAATAACTGAGTGACTGAAGAGCTTTGCTGACAGCATTGAATCATTCTTCAAAGTAAGCTTTTCTCAGGTTTTGGCTATGTACTTGTATAAAATAGGGAATCAATCTCCAAGTTCAAATCCAGGTGTATATACATATACACACAGATATAAAATTGTATATACAATTATATGTAGACATGTATAATTATATATTAATTTTATATTAAATTATATATAAAGGACACAAACTTTTAGTTTTCCATGAAGGTATTGAAGAAAACCTAATGCATGTGTGTATATATGTGTGTGTGTTTCTGAATTCTGACATTTCTAAGTAATGTTTGAGCTTAAACATATAAATTTGTGTGTATATTTACTGTTAACCAATCTATCCCTATTTTTAAAAAACTGTTTTTATTTAGTTAAATGTAATACACTGCAAATCATTACACAAAAATATTATATGTAAAAAGTAAAACAGGATTTTGTAGTTTATTTAAATTTACAACACCCTTTCCTTTTTAAAAAGCACTTATTATTTATAATAAAACAGTATAATGAAACTAAGTGCAATAAACCATTCTGACTGTCTGTGAATAAAAGAATAAGCATTTCAGATGCCTCACTTGGGTATTTCATTAGATTTCTTGTTTGGGCCATCAAAAATATACTGTTGACCATAGTATATTTTTGCATAAACTGAAGTTTCATTCTCCCTCTATAGGAAGGGAGTGGAATAAGATACGTTTTTTGCCAAACTTAAGGATTGTGCATAGCTCATGCCTTCTGAATCTAGGTAAAATATAAGAGGAGGTCTTTGGGGAAGGTATTCAAGTCAGATGAATAAGAAGGGAAGCAAAGAGTAAGGAAAAGTTAGATTTTCAAAGTCAAGTCATACATTGGCTGGCACAAAATTCTAGGTTAAACTCAAGCATTTTTTTTCTACAAAGAATTCCAAAAATAACTGTCAGGTAAATCTGAACAACAGGAAAAAAGGCTTCTAGAGTTGTCTGGTTGCTAGAGAAAGGATTCTAGAAAGTGAGTGAGCTGGAAAAAATCTGGAAATCTTCAAAGTGAACTATATTTGTAAAGATTTGGTCTCTCAAGTGTATTCCAAGATTGATAAGCCAGTTCAGGGTGTTTCAGGAAGAAATACAAGAAGGAAAATGATGTCCTTTATAACAGGGAATACATTTTAAAAATGCAAATAAGACCTCAAGTTAACAGAGAGTTGTAATACTGGAAATAGTAACTATTTCAGAAAAATCAGTGTGTTCAAACCAGTGATGGATGGTGAGAATTTCTAGATGGAAATGGACAATGGTTCTCACTTTTACATTTGTAGCTTTTGGAACATTATTATTAAAAAAAAAAAGATCCAATAAAGGTGAGACTTTGTTATCATCATTTTGATAAGTGAAGCCTCTAATGTTTGTCTGAAATATTGGATCCTTTATTATAAAAATCTTCATTATTAATTAATATTTGGCACTTTTTTGCTCATGCAGGATTCCTTGAGCTACAGTGGATTTGGATCAACAGAAGGGACTAGAAGCACACTTGTTCATGAAAGGTGAGGCTTGGCTGTGTCACAATTGTTTGTACTCATTGGTTATCATGGCATATCTAAGGTACCAGTTCCTCATGCAGGTCAGAACTTCACTGGCAGGACTATATATCCAACATCCCATTTTTGTTGTTGTTATTAAGCGGAAAACCTCTGCTAAGTCAAGGAAGTCAATCCACTAGGAACTTCTCCTTCTCTACCCATACTCATCCCTAAGAGAGTTCTAGGTTAATGTACCTGAACGTCAGTTTACCTAACAACAACGAAGGCACATGGTAGAGCTGGTAGAGTTACAGAAAGTGAACTATGTTCACTCTATAAGTTGATTTTGTATTCAGATGAGAAAAAAATGGAACTGTGAAATGTGTTCAATTTGCAAATAGGTACATGCAATTTTTGAGCTTTATTATGCCCATTAATATTTATATACTCCATATTTACATAGAGGATTTGACCCATATAGAAAAATAATGTCATTCTTGGTGTCACAGAGTGTTAGACTAAAGCAAACTGTTCTCTGGAATCTGTAATTCTTGTCGCTTAGAACAAATGAGAGCCATGCAGAACTCGGGAGGGGACCACTGCAGGGGAGGGGGTGCCTCTTGTCACTCCATCCTCTCACCAGGGGACATGCTTTCTTTCTTGCTTTCTTTTTTTCCTATTAGTGAGCATCTTACTATGATAAGCACAACAATAGAAAAAATAATACTGGCTCTCCACACAGGGAAACAAAAATTCTCTCTCTCTCCACTCTAGCCCCATCACCATCACTCCCCATTCCTCCAAATCAGTTTCCTAATCCAAAAGGCTACATTGATTACCTAGAATTTATTTGTCCAAGAATTAGAAAAACAGAACCTTGGATTGCAGCTCCTGAGCAGCTCCCTTGGCCTTGCTTCAGAAGTATATTTTCCAAATTTTATTGATAGAAAAGAAAGCGAGGTGAATTGCCTGGGTGAATATTTTGCAATCAAATTTTCAAACCCAGAGCAGTCTATCAGCTACTCTATTTGGAGCCCATCCCAGTTCCTGTGGGGATAAATTAGAGAAAGGAATTAGAGAAATCTAAAATTTTACTTAAGTCTAAAGTTCTACCACAAAGAACTGCATGAGGACCCATCAGGCAAGGTTTACGGCATTCTGGCAGTCATCTTAGGATCCAGGCATCCTCTGACCCGGAAAGCTGATCAGTATTTCCTGAAATTACATACTTCTCTTCCCTTTGGAGGCCGGCTCTGAGTCAACCCCACCCTGTGATTTCAGTTTTCCTGATAAAGATTCAGGACTGGCCTTCTCACTTGCTTTTTCAAGCCTCCCTTTGGCGTTATTACCCAGTTCTACCTACCATTTCCCAACAGTTCTAGGACTGTATGGTAGGCAGAATTTTAAAGTGGACCCCAGTGTTGCCTATTTCTTGGTATCTGTGGCCTTTTGTAATCTCCTTTGCTTAAGCAACTTGGTTCTAACCAAAAGAATATGACAACATTGAGAGATGATTGAATTAAAAAATATTGTGACATCTTCCTTGCTAACATATTCTCATCTCTCTCTCTGCTAATGTGCTTTACTGAAGCCAGCTGCCATTTTGAAGAGGATTATACAGCACAGAACTTAATGCAGCCTGCTGCCAATAGCTAGTTAGGAACTAACGCCTGCCATCCAATAACCAGTGTGGTACAAACAACCACAGGGGCTTGGAAGTGGATGCTTCCCCAGTCAGCTCTTCAGATAAGATCCTAGCCCTGGTTGGTTGTCACCTTAACTGCAACTTTGTGAGAGAACTTAAACAGACACCCAGTTAAGTCATGAATAAATTTCTGACCCACAGAAACTGTAAGGTAAAAGGTATGTGTGTGTGTGTGTGTGTGTGTGTGTGTGTGTGTGTGTGTGTGTGTGTGTGTGTTGTAAGGTATAAATAACATAAAATTTACCATTTTAACCATTTTTAGTGTAGCGTTCCATGGTATTAAGTACATTCATGTTTTGTATAAGCATCACCACCATCCATCTTCAGAGCTTTCTCATCTTCTCCAACTGAAACTCTATCATTCAACACTAATTTCCCATTTCCCTCTCCCCACAGCCCCTGGAAACTGCCATTCTACTTTCCGTCTCTGTGATTTTGACTACTGTAGGTAACTCATAAGCTGAATCATGTATCATATTTCCTTTTGTGACTGGGCTATTTCACTTAGCTTTATTTCTTCAAGGCTCATCTGTGTTGTACCACGTGTCAGAATATCCATCCATCAGTAGCCACTTGGATTGCTTCCACCTTTGGCTATTGTGAATAATGCTGCTATGAATATGGATGTACAAATATCTGCTCAAATCTTTGCTTTCAATTATTTTGGATGTATATCCAGAAATAGCAATTCTATGTGTAATATTTTTTTAACCTTTGTCATCCTGGTTTCCACTGTCTGCACCATTTTACTATATTTGTGTTAAGTCATTAGGGTTTATGCTAATTTGATGTAAAGAAATAGATAACTAAAAGGAATTGCTGTTAGGATACACAAAAGTGAAAAATACAAATGGTTTTTGCATTCATGATGCTTATAGCCTAAGAGAGGAAACAGAAATAATTTAATACTCATGGCATTGAATGTGCATTCACAACTTGTATGTGTATTAAAAAAGAGTATGATATAATGTATGATATAATAGGATTTTGTAGAAATTGATTTCACCCAGGCTAAGGAGTCAAGATTACTAACAATGCAAACAGGAAAAGCTTCAGATGAATCAGCTGGCTATCAGCCTGTGGCCTTGATTCAACAAAAGAAAGCTCCTGGCTTTGAGATACCATGCAAGAAGAAAGGAAAGTACATTATCAAGGCCTCATCTGCAAGGAACTCTAATGTCAACCATCTAACCTTCTTTACTTGTATGCAACTGTTGCAGACTGGTAGAAATGTATTGTATCTTCATAGCAAAGGTTTTTCTGGACTGTGTATTACTGTTAGTTATTTTATTTTATTTTGTTTTAAAATAGTATTTTCTGCTTTGATAAGCTTTAATTAACAGATGTGAATCTTAGTATCCCTCAAAGCAAAGATCTAGAAAGATTTGGTATTATATGAGTTGAATGTGGAAATGTGAGCAGGCATTATTAGACTCTCCTCTTATTAACTACTTGAAGTTTTGATTTGGGAACTCTTCACTTCCTTCAGGTATACTTGCAGAAATTGTGACCTATTTTGGTTGAAATCCTAGAGGTATAGCAGCCAAGCTCCAAAATAAAAATAAAGAAACCAAAATTTTTGGTTTCTCATTAGGAGTTTGTTCTATAAATATTTTGATTATAGACTTAAAGTATAATAAATTCAAAAGTGACAGTTCTCCTGAAAGATTTTATATTTCTCTCTTTTCCACCAGAAATAAGAAATAATAGAGACAAATTTATTAAGAAATATAAATTTCAAAATTCATTTTGTATAGTTAGGATTCTCTACTGTGGTATTTGTTTTCCGCAGGCCTGAGCAACTTCTCTTTGTCTCACAACTGGTCCAGGGATATTGCTAATGACACTGTTAGGACAGTTTTGATTCTTTTTTCTTTTCTTTTTCCTTCCTGTCAGACTGTCACAACTTCAGTGCTAATTGGCTGCATGATTTGGGAACAGTGTATTTTCTATATCCAATAGTTAGAACAACAATATTAGAGATGGCAAACTAAAGGATGATTTTTAAGGAGAAGAAAAAGACACATAGATCACAAAATGAAATTAACACTCACTATTTAAAATGGAATGTCCTCATAAATAATGAGTAGAATGAACAAAATGTGAGTTTTAGGTAATCCTACAGAAATATAAAAAATTAACTCACACGACTAATTAACAGTTTTGAGAACTATGGTTTTTCATGGTAAAGGGAATGTTTGACTTTGTAGAGGTTTCATTGCAAGTTAACTTCAATGTTGAATTACCCTAATGTATTATAAATGGAATTGTTTATGAATTCTAACCTATGCATGAATGGGCTATTATTCTTGCATAAAGGGAAGGTGTGCAGAACTGGAAGTGGGCTGATTGTAGTAACCCGCATGGCTCAGGAGGTGTCTTCTTCAAGATAAAAGTGTCCATAAATCTTTTAAGTATTATTTATAATTACTCCCTATTTAGTATAAAGTTGATGTCTAAGCCAAGAGTGTTTCCCTGCAGATTCTTCCCTGCAGGTTAACTTTTTACATCTGATATTCTAGCTCTAAAGGCTTTGGACCAAGACAGGATTAGTGAACATCACCAGTATAATCAAGAACAGCACGGAGGAAGCGCATATTTTCTTCATTTTCTTCTCCCAAGCAATACCTTTTCTTAAGTTCTGTGCCTTATTTTCTTTGCTTGTCTGTCATTTCTTGAAAACAAGAGAGGTCATTGCCTATCATATACTGAGATATTACACTAGCACATTATTCCAAAGGGAAAGAGAGCATAGCCACAGTAGGGGAGTCAAATAAAGGATGAAATCGGAGTAAATAAGGTCCTTTCATAACCCAACCTGATGTGGCTTATAGAAGGTTAAATTTTGCTTTCAACCTATGCACCTGAAGGTCCATCTACCATTCTGTATTAAGAATAGAAGTGAGTAAAGAAATACCAGATCTTTCCTTTTTTTTTTTTTTTTTGTAGATAATTATTTTTTTTGAAGGGTAGTTGACACACAGTATTACATTAGTTTCAGGTGTAAAACACAGTGATTCAACATTTATATACATGATAATTCTAGGTACCAGCTATCATCATACCAAGTTGTTACAATATTTTGACTATATTCCTTATGCTATACATAACATCCCGGTAACTTATTTATTTTAGAATTGGAAGTGTGTACTTTTTTTGTGTGTGTGTGTGAGGGCATCTCTCATATCTATTGATCAAATGGTTGTTAACAACAATAAAATTCTGTATAGGGGACTCAATGCTCAATGCACAATCATTAATCCACCCCAAGCCTAATTTTCGTCAGTCTCCAATCTTCTGAAGCATAACAAACACGTTCTTACATGGAGAACAAATTCTTACTTAGTGAATAAGTTACATAGTGAACAGTACAAGGGCAGTCATCACAGAAACTTTTGGTTTTGCTCATGCATTATGAACTATAAACAGTCAGTTCAAATATGAATACTCATTTGATTTTTATACTTGATTTATATGTGGATACCACATTTCTCTCTTTATTATTATTATTTTTAATAAAATGCTAAAGTGGTAGGTAGATACAAGACAAAGGTAGAAAACATAGTTTAGTGTTGTAAGAGAGCAAATGTAGATGATCAGGTGTGTGCCTGTAGACTATGTGTTAATCCAAGGTAGACAAGGGCAATAAAACATCCACGTATGCAGAAGATTTCTCTCAGAACGGGGGGGTGAGGTTCTAAGCCTCACCTCTGTTGATCCCCAATTTCTCACCTGTTGGCCCCCTTGCGACTGTGCCTGTCTTAGGTTGTTCCACCCTTGAGGAATCTTACCCGTCTCTGGCTAACCACTCATCTTCCGGGGCCATACAGGGAAATGTTAAGTTGGTAAGTGAGAGAGAAGCCTTATTGTTTGAAAAGGTTAGCTTTTTACTTCTTTGCATATTAATGCCCTGTGGCTTCCATGCCCAGCATTTGTCTTGAGGTATCTTTACCACTTGGAAGAATTATGATACTCGGTAAATTTGATATAAGGCACAAATTCTACTTAAGGGTTGTAATTAGGTAGGAAAAAGAAAAGCTATAGAATTAGCAGGCAGAAGAAAACATGGGAAGACTGATTATTTCTTTGACATATCTTCTTGTAGAGTAACTTCAGCATGTATAGGTTTTAAGCTACTAATTAAATTGCACACACACATTAACATAATAGGAGTATAGTTACATAACCAAAGCATACCTGTAATTACCATCCATCTCCAGTGAAACCAAGAAAACCAGTTAGGCACCTTACGTATTTGTGAAAACTTATCTATGATATGGTGGATGTTGTCCAACTGAACTTGAACAGTCTGAGAGAAATCAGACAAATTAAAACAACCCATTCCTGGGGACTGTTCACATCCCATATGTTCTTTAAACAGTAGATAGTCTGTAGTTGTAAGATTTTGGGGCGCTAAAATTTGCACTTCTCCTAATTCTTGGTTGAGTTTCAACAATATAGATCCAGTCAAATTTGTTGTTTTACTGTATGCACAGGCCAGCTTAGATATCTCCTTCTTCATTCCCATGGCAAGTCCATGAACGCGTGGGATGAGTGCATCTACACCTGTAGCAGTGTGGGGATCTTTGTTGGGATTTTTTGATGAACATCTTCTGGCCTGAGTCTTCCAGAGAGTGCTGATGTTGGAAGATCTTTTTCATATCGTATCTTAGTTCATTTTCAGGGTAGCCAAATTAGGCTTTGATCCTCTGTATAAACACAAACAGGCCCTTTGCCTACACTTTTATATGCCCTTTATACCCTTGTGTAGAACTCATTGGAGGTCACCACACAGGAAATGCCCTTTTTTTTTTTTTTGATATCATTAATCTACACTTACATGATGAATATTATGTTTACTAGGCTCTCCCCTATACCAGGTCCCCCCTATAAACCCCTTCACAGTCACTGTCCAGCAGCATAGCAAAATGTTATAGAATCATTACTTGCCTTCTCTGTGTTGTACAGCCCTCCCCTTTCCCACACCCCCCATGTATGCTAATTTTAATACCCCCCTTTTTATCCCCCCACTTATCCCTCCCTACCCACCCATCCTCCCCAGTACCTATCCCTTTGGTACCTGTTAGTCCATTCTTGAGTTCTGTGATTCTGCTGCTGTTTTGTTCCTTCAGATTTCCTTTGTACTTATATTCCACAGATGAGTGAAATCATTTGGTATTTCTCTTTCTCTGCTTCACTTGTTTCACTGAGCATAATACCCTCCAGCTCCATCCATGTTGCTGTAAATGGTAGGATTTGCCCTTTTCTTATGGCTGAGTAGTATTCCATTGTGTACATGTACCACATCTTCTTTATCCATTCATCTATCGATGGACATTTAGGTTGCTTCCAATTCTTGGCTATTGTAAATAGTGCTGCGATAAACATAGGGGTGCATTGGTTTTTCTCAAACTTGATTGCTGCATACTTAGGGTAAATTCCTAGGAGTGCAATTCCTGGGTCAAATGGTAAGTCTGTTTTGAGCATTTTGATGTACCTCCATAATGCTTTCCATAATGGTTGAACTAATTTACATTCCCAAAATGCAGTGTAGGAGGGTCCCCCTTTCTCCACAGCCTCGCCAACATTTGTTGTTGCTTGTCTTTTGGATGGCAGCCTTCCTTACTGGTGTGAGGTGATACCTCATTGTAGTTTTAATTTGCATTTCTCTGATAATTAGCGATGTGGAGCATCTTTTCATGTGTCTGTTGGCCATCTGTATTTCTTTTTTGGAGAACTGTCTGTTCAGTTCCTCTGCCCATTTTTTAATTGGGTTATTTGTTTTTTGTTTGTTGAGGCGTGTGAGCTCTTTATATATTCTGGACGTCAAGCCTTTATCGGATGTGTCATTTTCAAATATATTCATCCATACTGTAGGGTTCCTTTTTGTTCTATTGATGGTGTCTTTTGCTGTACAGAAGCTTTTCAGCTTAATATAGTCCCACTTGTTCATTTTTGCTGTTGTTTTCCTTGCCTTGGGAGATATGTTCAAGTAGAGGTCACTCATGTTTATGTCTAAGAGGTTTTTGCCTATGTTTTCTTCCAAGAGTTTAATGGTTTCATGACTTACATTCAGGTCTTTGATCCATTTAGAGTTCACTTTTGTATATGGGGTTAGACAATGGTCCAGTTTCATTCTCCTACATGTAGCTGTCAAGTTTTGCCAGCACCATCTGATGAAGAGACTGTCATTTCGCCATTGTATGTCCATGGCTCCTTTATCAAATATTAATTGACCATATATGTCTGGGTTAATGTCTGGATTCTCTAGTCTGTTCCATTGGTCTGTGGCTCTGTTCTTGTGCCAGTACAAAATTGTCTTGATTACTATGGCTTTATAGTAGAGCTTCAAGTTGGGGAGTGAGATCCCCCCTACTTTATTCTTCTTTCTCAGGATTGCTTTGGCTATTCAGGGTCTTTGGTGTTTCCATATGAATTTTTGAATTATTTGTTCCAGTTCCTTGAAGAATGTTGCTGGTAGTTTCATAGGGATTGCATCAAATCTGTATATTGCTTTGGGCAGGATGGCCATTTTGACGATATTAATTCTTCCTAGCCACGAGTATGGGATGAGTTTCCATCTGTTAGTGTCCCCTTTAATTTCTCTTAAGAGTGACTTGTAGTTTTCAGAGTATAAGTCTTTCACTTCTTTGGTTAGGTTTATTCCTAGGTATTTTATTTTTTTTGATGCAGTTGTGAATGGAGTTGTTTTCCTGATTTCTCTTTCTGTTGGTTCATTGTTAGTGTATAGGAAAGCCACAAATTTCTGTGTGTTGATTTTGTATCCTGCAACTTTGCTGTATTCTGATATCAGTTCTAGTAGTTTTTGGGTGGAGTCTTTAGGGTTTTTTATGTACAGTATCATGTCATCTGCAAATAGTGACAGTTTAACTTCTTCTTTACCAATCTGGATTCCTTGTATTTTTTTGTTTTGTCTGATTGCCGTGGCTAGGACCTCCAGTACTATGTTAAATAACAGTGGGGAGAGGGGGCATCCCTGTCTAGTTCCCGATCTCAGAGGAAATGCTTTCAGCTTCTCGCTGTTCAATATAATGTTGGCTGCGGGTTTATTATAGATGGCCTTTATTATGTTAAGGTACTTGCCCTCTATTCCCATTTTGCTGAGAGTTTTTATCATGAATGAATGCTGAACTTTGTCAAATGCTTTTTCAGCATCTATGGAGATGATCATGTGGTTTTTGTCTTTCTTTTTGTTGATGTGGTGGATGATGTTGTTGCACTTTCGAATGTTGTACCATCCTTGCATCCCTGGGATGAATCCCTCTTGGTCATGGTGTATGATCCTTTTGATGTATTTTTGAATTCGGTTTGCTAATATTTTGTTGAGTATTTTTGCATCTACGTTCATCAGGGATATTGGTCTGTAGTTTTCTTTTTTGGTGGTGTCTTTGCCTGGTTTTGGTATTAGGGTGATGTTAGCTTCATAGAATGAGTTTTGGAGTATCCCCTCCTCCTCTATTTTTTGGAAAACTTTAAGGAGAATGGGAATTATGTCTCCACTGTATGTCTGATAAAATTCTGAGGTAGATCCATATGGCCCGGGGGTTTTGTTCTTTGGTAGTTTTTTGATTGCCACTTCAATTTCGTTGCTGGTAATTGGTCTGTTTAGATTTTCTGTTTCTTTCTGGGTCAATCTTGGAAGGTTGTATTTTTCTAGGAAGTTGTCCATTTCTCCTAGGTTTCCCAGCTTGTTAGCATATAGGTTTTCATAGTAGTCTCCAGTAATTCTTTGTATTTCTATGGGGTTCGTCGTGATTTTTCCTTTCTCGTGTCTGATACTGTTGATTTGTGTTGACTCTCTTTTCCTCTTAATAAGTCTGGCTAGAGGCTTATCTATTCTGTTTATTTTCTCGAAGAACCAGTTCTTGATTTCATTGATTTTTGCTATTGTTTTATTCTTCTCAATTTTATTTATTTCTTCTCTAATCTTTATTATATCTATCCTTCTGCTGACCTTAGGCGTCATTTTTCTTCTTTTTCCAATTTCGATAATTGTGACATTAGACCTCTCATTTGGGATTGTTCTTCCTTTTTTAAATCTGCTTGGATCGCTATATACTTTCCTCTTAAGACTGCTTTTTCTGTGTCCCACAGAAGTTGGGGCTTAGTGTTGTTGCTGTCATTTGTTTCCATATATTGCTGGATCTCCATTTTGATTTGGTCATTGATCCATTGATTATTTAGGAGCATGTTGTTAAGCCTCCATGTTTTTGTGAGCCTTTTTGCTTTCTTTGTACAGTTTATTTCTAGTTTTATGCCTTTGTGGTCGAAAAGTTGGTTGGTAGGATTTCAATCTTTTGGAATTTACTTAGGCTCTTTTTGTGTCCTAGTATGTGGTCTATTCTGGAGAATGTTCCATGTGCACTTGAGAAGAATGTGTATCCTGTTGCCTTTGGATGTAGAGTTCTGTAGATGTCTATTAGGTCCATCTGCTCTACTGTGTTGTTCAGTGCTTCCGTGTCCTTACTTATTTTCTGCCCAGTGGATCTATCCTTTGTGGCGAGTGGTGTGTTGAAGTCTCCTAGAATGAATGCATTGCAGTCTATTTCCCCCTTTAGTTCTGTTAGTATTTGTTTCACATATGCTGGTGCTCCTGTGTTGGGTGCATATATATTTAGAATGGTTATATCCTCTTGTTTGACTGAGCCCTTTATCATTATGTAGTGTCCTTCTCTTTCTCTTGTTACTTTCTTTGTTTTGAAGTCTATTTTGTCTGATATTAGAACTGCAACCCCTTCTTTCTTCTCGCTGTTGTTTGCCTGAAATATGTTTTTCCATCCCTTGACTTTTAGTCTGTACATGTCTTTGCGTTTGAGGTGAGTTTCTTGTAAGCAGCATATAGATGGGTCTTGCTTTTTTATCCATTCTATTACTCTGTGTCTTTTGATTGGTGCATTCAGTCCATTTACATTTAGGGTGACTATTGAAAGATGTGTACTTATTGCCATTGCAGGTTTTAAATTCGTGGTTTCCAAAGGTTCAAGTTTAGCCTCTTTAGTACCTTACTGCCTAACTTAGCTTGCTTATTGAGCTGTTATATACACTGTCTGGGGATTCTTTTCTTCTTTCCCTTCTTATTCATCCTCCTCCATTCTTCCTATGTTGGGTGTTTTGTTCTGTGCTCTTTCTAGGTGTGCTCCCATCTAGAGCAGTCCCTGTGAGATGTCCTGTAGAGGTGGTTTGTGGGAAGCAAATTCCCTCAGCTTTTGTTTGTCTGGGAGTTGTTTAATCCTACCATCATATTTAAATGATAGTCGTGCTGGATGCAGTATCCTTGGTTCAAGGCCCTTCTGTTTCATTGCATTAAATATATCATGCCATTCTCTTCTGGCCTGTAGGGTTTCTGTTGAGAAGTCTGACGTTAGCCTTATGGGTTTTCCTTTATAGATGACCTTTTTCTCTCTAGCTGCCTTTAAAACTCTTTCCTTGTCCTTGATCTTTGCCATTTTAATTATTATGTGTCTTGGTGTTGTCCTCCTTGGAGCCTTTCTGTTGGGGGTTCTGTGTATTTCCGTGGTCTGTTCGATTATTTCCTCCCCCAGTTTGGGGAAGTTTTCAGCAATTATTTCTTCTAAGATACTTTCCATCTCTTTTCCTCTCTCTTCTTCTTCTGGAACCCCTATAATATGGATATTGTTCCTTTTGGTTTGGTCACACAGTTCTCTTAACATTGTTTCATTCCTGGAGATCCTTTTATCTCTCTCTATGTCAGCTTCTATGCATTCCTGTCCTCTGGTTTCAATTCCATCAATGGCCTCTTGCATCCTATCCATTCTACTTATAAATCCTTCCAGAGTTTGTTTCATTTCTGTAATCTCCTTTTTGGCATCTGTGATCTCCCTCCAGACTTCATCCCATATCTCTTGAGTATTTCTCTGCATCTCTGTCAGCATGTTTATGATTCTTATTTTGAATTCTTTGTCAGGAAGACTGGTTAGGTCTGTCTCCTTCTCTGGTGTTGTCTCTGTGATTTTTGTCTGCCTGTAGCTTTGCCTTTTCTTGGTGATAGGAATAGTTTGCAGAGGTGGGATGAGTGACAGCTGGAAGAACTTCCCTTCTTGTTGGTTTGTGACCCTCCTCTCCTGGGAGAACAGCGACCTCTAGTGGCTTGTGCTGGGTAACTGCGCACAGACAGGGTTTCTGCTTCCTGCTGGGCTGCTATGGAGTTTATCTCCGCTGTTGCTGTGGGCGTGGCCTGGCTCGGGCAGCTGCTCCAAAGTGGTAGAGTTGCATTGGAGCAGGAGCTGCTGGGAGGCTATTTATCTCTGTAAGGGGCCTCCCTGCTCCCTGCAGCCCAGGGGTCAGGGTGCCCAGAGATCCCGGGATTCCCTACCTCTGTATTAAGTGTCCTGCCCTGCCCCTTTAAGACTTCCAAAAAGCACCCGCCAAAACAAAACGACCACAAAAAAAAAAAAAAAAAAATTTTTTTAAATTAAAAAATAAATAAATAAATAAATAATGGCTGCTCGTTGTTCTTTATTCTCCGGTGCCAGCCTCAGGCATCTGCTCACCAGTCTTGCTGCCCTGTTTCCTAGTATTGGGGTCCCTATCCCTTTAAGACTTCCAAAAAGCGCTCCCCAAAACAAAACAGGAATTTAAAAAATGGCTGCTAGCTTTTCTTATGTCCTCCGCCTTCAGGCCTCTGGTACCCTCTCACCGTTCTTGCTGCTCTATTTCCCTAGTATCCAGGGCCCTGCGCATGCACTCTCTCTGCGCTCTGTTCCGGATGGCGGGGGCTGGGTTTTCAACAGTCCTGGGCTCCGTCTCCCTCCCCCTCTGCGTGTTCTTCTCCCGCTGGGAGCTGGGGTTAGGAGTGCTCGGGTCCTGCTGCCAGGGCTTGTATCTTACCCCCTTTACGAGGCACTGGGTTCTCGCAGGTGTGGATGTGGTCTGGATGTTGTCCTGTGTCCTCTGGTCTTTATTCTAGGAAGAGTTGTCTTTGTTATATTTTCATAGATTTATGTGGTTTTGCAAGGAGATTTCCGCTGCTCTACTCACGCCGCCATCTTGGCTCCTTTCCAGATCTTTCCTTTTAAGTTTCCAGGGAAAGTTTGGCTTTGGTTAACACCGGGATTAATGAGCAGATCTTGATTTTTTCTTTTTAACTGCAAAGTATTCTAATTTAACTTAGTGCTATATTTATTTAGGGGTGCCATGTTCTGTGTTATGGGGAATATGCAATATAAGGGACTTGGTGGGCCAGTTAACCACTCCATCCAGCAATGAGTAAGTCATCTCTGTCCTAGAGTGTCTTAACTATTGATGTTTCTTCTCTGATATTCAGAATTTTGTGTCTGACTGCCTTGGTTATCAGATTTGACCAATTCTTCAAACAGCAGGCCACCTGTCTAGTGTTCCAGTCTTGATACAGAATCATAAAACACTGCCCTCTTCCTAAAAGAGGTTATAGTGTATGTTGAGAGAGTATGTGTATCCTCTCCATCTCTCTCTTTCTCTCTCACTTTCTCTTTATTTATACACACACACACACATATATTCTCCCAACACAAATTATTATTTATCACATACATAAAAAGAAAAGTATATATATGTGTACATACATACACACATATATATACATATGTATGCATGTGTGTATATACACACACACACACTTATTTATTTATTTATTTATTTTATATAAGTTTGTTGTCAAAACATTTTTTAAAGAAATGTAATGGTTTTACTGTGTAAAAAGCTGAATTTGAAAGCAGCTCTGTTAGAGGGATGATGTAGAATAAGACAACTGACTTCTTTAATTCTCAATTTATTAATCTGAACAATGGGAACAGAGGCAATGCTTACATTCCAATCTCTTCTATTCAACAGAGGATAGTAGATGAGTTGACAGATACTAGATAAGCCCAAACTCCCACCTAAATCACATGATTGGTCTTTCTGGCAAGGCCAGCCCCTCTTCTAACATTTAGTGTGGCCAGGTCAGCCCTAAACAAAGAAATTCCTGTGAGGTATGAAATATATTACCTCCCAAAATCCATGGCAAAGGCCAGACATTTGACAAACCTCTGGGTGAAATCAAATTCTTCATGATGTAGTAACACTCAGTTTCAGTATTAGGACATTTTAGACATAGCTAAATTTTTTGAGGGGGAGGAGCATTATTCAGTCTACTACATGGATGTTTATTAACTCATCAAATTCTTATTTGTTGTCCATTATGTCCATGTTATCTCCACGTAGATGAAGAAACCTAAGTAGGAATTAAATATACAAGAGTTCATGGTGTATTGGGTATGGAATATAAAGGAGAAGGTGTTTACTTACATGTTTCTGACTTCAAAAAATGGAATGGGGGTGGTGATACTGAAGGGAGACCAGATTTTGGAAGAAAGATTATGTATTTGGTCCTGGACATAGTAAGTTTGAAGGTTTTTCAGATATCTAAATACTAATTTCCAAGTGACAATTGCTCAAGGGAATCCCAAAGCAGTTGAGTTGTCTAGGTTGACGTGTCCCTGGTCAATGTATTGCTTTTCACATCTAAATCCACCCTTTATTGCATCTGTAATGGAGATGGACCCTGTAACTATTTCTCCTTTGCCAGCTGGATCAATGTCAAGTTTGTCAGTAGAGGGAGCTGGAAGGACACTGAGAGGAAGGAATTTCTCTTCCCAGCTCCGGCATGGTCTGTGAACGTGTTCTGGCAGTGGACTGTGCCTGCAGAGCCATTCTGCAGGGCATGCAGGCCATTGTAGCTTCTCCTGGCAGACATTCAGGCAGCTTTTCAATGAATTCTTATTATGCTACCTCCTTAAGACCATTCCCCTAACACCCCAGAGGACAGATTCCCAGCAAGTTTCTGGGGCGCAGCATCTCAAAAACCTGTTCTTCTATACACTAAGCCACACCTGTGCCTTCTCCAACTGGATCTGATTCCAGCCATGGGGCTAAATGAAGTGGTGCTTTATTTAGAGAAGGGCTAAATATATTTGTTTTATTTACCTATAGGGAGATTATCAGGGAGCTTAAGGAGAGCTCTTTGGGTAGAGAAGTAGGCAGGAGAAGACTAAGGAAGAAGGGACAGGGATGAAAGGCAAGAATTTTCTGAAAATGAGTTTGACTGTCAAAGGAAAGAAGATAAAGTGAGAAGCTAACTGCTCATCCCATCATATTACGCAGTTTCACTTTTAGCTGTGCAATTCTAGAATTACCACCTTAAGATCCCCTATTCTGTGGAATCACCCAAGGTCAGATCTCAAGATGTCACTGAGGCAGCCTTGGGACAGGCCTCAGGGTACATGAAGGTAAAGCTACCACAGGAGGTAAATCTTTACAGGACGTAAGTGTTCAGCTCTCCCTTATCCCAAAGTCAATAAAACTGTTGGAATGGCTCCAAGAATAGGAAGATGACATTTGGTGATCCCATAAGATATTTATCTTTATTAACAAAAATGTAGCTCTAGATCAAATAGGAGCAAATGATATTTCTGTTGACATAACCAGTGTTCAACTATAACAAATTCACAATTTTATGTGGCAAACAACAGTGACATTCTGTTTTCCTAGATAACCTGTCTCAATAACTGGAGCTGTCTACTTCTTCAGCATTACCTCACTTGATCCTCCAACCCGAATAAATAAAAACAGTTTAATACAACATACATACATACATACATGCATACATATTCCTTGTGATCTCCAAACCTCATTTTTTCTATTCTTTTTTGGTTTATATAGAGTGAGTTTCACCATGCTGAAGAATTGCAAACCATCGCTTCCCACTTTGCCATTTTCTTCTCCCAAGAGTAATTTAGCACCTAATGGCTAAAACTCATGAGCACAGGGAAATGTAGAAGGTTGGCAAGTGTTGATGGGGTACAAGTGGGAATGACTTTTAAAAGGGAGTGAATTGCAGCTCAGAATGGGAATCATGCTGCAGAAATATGGCCCAAGTGTGTGTGGGAAAGGAATGCAAGGAAGAAACTCAAAAGATAAGTTACTGATATATGGTGACTGCTCTGAAAAAGGGCTGCTGATGTTTTGAAGTATTGCTACTGTAGGACTAACATCAATTATTACCATAATGTTGAAAGTATCCCTCTTTTATCAAGAGCTATGTGCTGTGATGTCATGCATTGTGCCAAGGGCTTTGCAAGATGATCTTACCTGTGTACAAAGAGTTCACATTCAGTGTATTGAGTACACCCTATATACTGGGCAAATTATTTATAATTAATAAATCTGTAAATTGTGTCTAAGGTCACAAAGCTGGTTTAAATTGGTAGATATAAATTTTAAGTTTAAGTCTAGCAGTCTCTTGAGAGTAAACTTTTTGTTATCTTCTTGTATTTGGATTGATAATAAGGGCATCTATGAGTTCTTCATATGACCACGAATGAACTGTGTAACTCAGAATCAGAAAGATAAAGCAACATTAACTTCCATATAGCTTTCTGTATGTTTCCCTATTTGTAAAATGAAGAGGTTGGCCTGGATGATTTCTCTGGTCCTTTCTCTAGAGTCAACATTTTCCTGTTCTCCTCTCTGCAAGCTCTGTGAAGAGACTTCTTGGTTTCCTTCTGCTGCCAGCAGGCAAAGCAAACCCTAAATCTCCTTTATCAGTTGTACAGCAGAATGAGAACATGAAAGCGAATGACTGAGAATCACTGCAAACAGCACTGTTTCAGATACCACAAGACTACAGGGATATGCAAGGTACAGAGTGAGAACCAACCATTCATTCCCTGATGTCCCGGGGCTCTGGGGTGCTGGTCCAGCCAGAGAACACAACAGGATGGGACGAAATTCACAGATACCAGAGAGAATACGTTTCCAAACACTCTTGCTGCAACAACCTCTTGTTTCATTTTTTTTCTCTCACTTGATTTTCCAAGTTCTAATAACTCTGGAGTTTAGCTCACAACCCGTCCCAACATGTGATCTCTGCTATTTCCCTAGCAAACAGTGATGGCAGAAATATAGAATGGCAGAATGAAATGAGCAAGGGAAATGGGCTAGCACCAATATATTTACAGTGGCTTACAACCAAGTCGGGGAGAAATAACCCATGAGTCTCAAGCATGCATACTTGGATTTACACTTACAGAAAAACCTCCACTCCTTTGCACGCTCCACCCAGCTCCTCTCTGAAGCTAGCCTTTACCACCACCTGCTTGGCCTCTCAGTGCCATACATTTTCTTTGACAAATTAGGCCTGCCCACCCAACTCCTTATGCTCGTATGCTTTTAAAATATGAGACTGGTTTGAAGTCTTTGGTGATCACTATCTTTCCCTGATTGTAACCCTAATTCTGCTCAGTTTTCTTTTAAATGTGTGCAAACCAAATGTATTTTAGAGATACAAATGAACACATTCACTTTTCATTATATATATATATTTTTTAAATAATTATTTTTTATTGAAGGGTAGTTGACACACAGTATTACATTACATGAGTTTCAAGTGTACAACACAGTGGTAGAACATTTATATACATAATTCTAGGTTCCAGCTATCACCCTACCAGGCTGTTACAATATCTTGACTATATTCCTTATGCTATACATTACATCCCGGTTACTAATTTATTTTACCATTGGAAGTCTGTCCTTCTTTTTTTTTTTTTTTTTTTGTGAGGGCATCTCTCATATTTATTGATCAAATGGTTGTTAACGACAATAAAATTCTGTATAGGGGAGTCAATGCTCAATGCACAATCATGCACAATCATTATTCCACCCCAAGCCTAATTTTTGTCAGTCTCCAATCTTCTGAGGCATAACAAACAAGTTTTTACATGTAGAACAAATTCTTACATAATGAATAAGTTACATAGTGAACAGTACAAGGGCAGTCATCACAGAAACTTTCGGTTTTGCTCATGCATTATGAACTATAAACAGTCAGTTCAAATATGAATACTCATTTGGTTTTTATACTTGATTTATATGTGGATACCACATTTCTCTCTTTATTATTATTAATTTTAATAAAATGCTGAAGTGGTAGGTAGATACAAGATAAAGGTAGAAAACATAGTTTAGTGTTGTAAGAGAGCAAATGTAGATGATCAGGTGTGTGCCTGTAGACTATGTGTTAATCCAAGCTAGACCAGGGCAATAAAACATCCACGTATGCAGAAGATTTCTCTCAGAACGGGGGGGTGAGGTTCTAAGCCTCACCTCTGTTGATCCCCAATTTCTCACCTGATGTCCCCCCTGCGACTGTGCCTGTCTTAGGTTGTTCCTCCCTTGAGGAATCTTACCCGTCTCTGGCTAACCAGTCATCTTCCGGGGCCATACAGGGAAATGTGAAGTTGGTAAGTGAGAGAGAAGCCTTATTGTTTGAAAAAGTTAGCTTTTTACTTCTTTGCATATTTATGCCCTGTGGCTTCTATGCCCAGCATTTGTCTTGAGGTATCTTTACCACTTGGAGGAGTTATGATACTCGGTAAATTTGATATGAGGCACGAATTCTATTTAAGGGTTGTAATTAGGAAGGAAGAAGAAAAGCTATAGAAGTAGCAAGTGGAAGAAAACATGGGAAGATTGATTATTTCTTTGACAAATCTTCTTGTAGAGTAACTTCAGCATATATAGGTTTTAAGCTACTACTTAAATTGCACACACACATTAACATAATAGGAGTATAGTTACATAACTAAAGCATATCTGTAATTACCAGCCATCTGCAGTGAAACCAAGAAAACCAGTTAGGCACCTTAGGCATTTGTGAAAACTTATCTATGATATGATGGATATTGTCCAACTGAACTTGAACAGTCTGAGAGAAATCAGACAAATTAAAACAACCCATTCCTGGGGACTGTTCACATGCCATATGTTCTTTTAACAGTAAATAGTCTGTAGTTGTAAGAGTTTGGAGCGCTACAATTTGCACTTCTCCAAATTCTTGGTTGAGTTCCAACAGTATAGATCCAGTCAAATTTGTTGTTTTACTGTATGCACAGGCCAGCTTAGATATCTCCTTCCTCATTCCCATGGCAAGTCCAGGAACTGGTGGGATGAGTGCATCTACAGCTGTAGCAGTGCGTGGATCTTTGTTGGGGTTTTTTGATGATCATCTTCTGGCATGAGTCTTCCAGAGAGTGCAGATGTTGCAAGTTCTTTTTCATATCGTATCTTAGTTCATTTTCGGGGTAGCACAATTAGGCTTTGATCCTCTGTATAAACACAAACAGACCCTTTGCCTACACTTTTATATGCCCTTTATACCCTTGTGTAGAACTCGTTGGAGGTTACCACACAGGAACTGCCCTTTTTTTTTTTTTTTTTGCTATCACTAATCTACACTTACATGACGAATATTATGTTTACTAGGCTCTCCCCTATACCAGGTCTCCCCTATAAACCCCTTTACAGTCACTGTCCATCAGCATAGCATAATGTTGTAGAATCACTACTTGCCTTCTCTGTGTTGTACAGCCCTCCCTTTTCTCCTACCCCCCCATGCATGTTAATCTTAATACCCCCCTACTTCTCCCCCCCTTATTCCTCCCTACCCACCCATCCTCCCCAGTCCCTTTCCCTTTGGTACCTGTTAGTCCATTCTTGAGTTCTGTGATTCTGCTGCTGTTTTGTTCCTTCAGTTTTTCCTTTGTTCTTATTTTCCACAGATAAGTGAAATCATTTGGTATTTCTCTTTCTCCGCTTGGCTTGTTTCACTGAGCATAATACCCTCCAGCTCCATCCATGTTGCTGCAAATGATTGGATTTGCCCTTTTCTTATGGCTGAGTAGTATTCCATTGTGTATATGTACCACATCTTCTTTATCCATTCATCTATTGATGGACATTTAGGTTGCTTCCAATTCTTGGCTATTGTAAATAGTGCTGCAATAAACATAGGGGTGCATCTGTTTTTCTCAAACTTGATTGCTGCGTTCTTAGGGTAAATTCCTAGGAGTGGAATTCCTGGGTCAAATGGTAAGTCTGTTTTGAGCATTTTGATGTACCTCCATACTGCTTTCCACAATGGTTGAACTAACTTACATTCCCACCAGCAGTGTAGGAGGGTTCCCCTTTCTCCACAGCCTCACCAACATTTGTTGTTGTTTGTCTTTTGGATGGCAGCCATCCTTACTGGTGTGAGGTGATACCTCATTGTAGTTTTAATTTGCATTTCTCTGATAATTAGCGATGTGGAGCATCTTTTCATGTGTCTGTTGGCCATCTGTATTTCTTTTTTGGAGAACTGTCTGTTCAGTTCCTCTGCCCATTTTTTAATTGGGTTATTTGTTTTTTGTTTGTTGAGGCGTGAGAGCTCCTTGTATATTCTGGACGTCAAGCCTTTATCGGATGTGTCATTTTCAAATATATTCTCCCATACTGTAGGGATCCTTCTTGTTCTATTGATGGTGTCTTTTGCTGTACAGAAGCTTTTCAGCTTAATATAGTCCCACTTACTCATTTTTGCTGTTGTTTTCCTTGCCCGGGGAGATATGTTCAAGAAGAGGTCACTCATGTTTATGTCTAAGAGGTTTGTGCCTATGTTTTCTTCCAAGAGTTTAATGGTTTCATGGCTTACATTCAGGTCTTTGATCCATTTTGAGTTTACTTTTGTATATGGGGTTAGACAATGGTCCAGTTTCATTCTCCTACATGTAGCTGTCCAGTTTTGCCAGCACCATTTGTTGAAGAGACTGTCATTTCGCCATTGTATGTCCATGGCTCCTTTATCAAATATTAATTGACCATATATGTCTGGGTTAATATCTGGATTCTCTAGTCTGTTCCATTGGTCTGTGGCTCTGTTGTTGTGCCAGTACCAAATTGTCTTGATTACTATGGCTTTATAGTAGAGCTTGAAGTTGGGGAGTGAGATCCCCCCTACTTTATTCTTCTTTCTCAGGATTGCTTTGGCTATTCGGGGTCTTTGGTGGTTCCATATGAATTTTTGAATTATTTGTTCCAGTTCATTGAAGAATGTTGCTGGTAGTTTCATAGGGATTGCATCAAATCTGTATATTGCTTTGGGCAGGATGGCCATTTTGACGATATTAATTCTTCCTAGCCACGAGCATGGGATGAGTTTCCATCTGTTAGTGTCCCCTTTAAATTCTCTGAAGAGTGACTTGTATTTTTCAGAGTATAAGTCTTTCACTTCTTTGGTTAGGTTTATTCCTAGGTATTTTATTTTTTTTGATGCAATTGTGAATGGAGTTGTTTTCCTGATTTCTCTTTCTGTTGGTTCATTGTTAGTGGATAGGAAAGCCACAGATTTCTGTGTGTTGATTTTGTATCCTGCAACTTTGCTGTATTCTGATATCAGTTCTAGTAGTTTTGGGGTGGAGTCTTTAGGGTTTTTTATGTACAGTATCATGTCATCTGCAAATAGTGACAGTTTAACTTCTTCTTTACCAATCTGGATTCCTTGTATTTCTTTATTTTGTCTGATTGCCGTGGCTAGGACCTCCAGTACTATGTTAAATAACAGTGGAGAGAGTGGGCATCCCTGTCTAGTTCCCGATCTCAGAGGAAATGCTTTCAGCTTCTCGCTGTTCAATATAATGTTGGTTGTGGGTTTATCATAGATGGCCTTTATTATGTTGAGGTACTTGCCCTCTATTCCCATTTTGCTGAGAGTTTTTAACATGAATGGATGTTGAACTTTGTCAAATGCTTTTTCAGCATCTATGGAGATGATCATGTGGTTTTTGTCTTTCTTTTTGTTGATGTGGTGGATGATGTTGATGGACTTTCGAATGTTGTACCATCCTTGCATCCCTGGAATGAATCCCACTTGGTCATAGTGTATGATCCTTTTGATGTATTTTTGAATTCGGTTTGCTAATATTTTGTTGAGTATTTTTGCATTTACGTTCATCAGGGATATTGGTCTGTAGTTTTCTTTTTTGGTGGTGTCTTTGCCTGGTTTTGGTATTAGGGTGATGTTAGCTTCATAGAATGAGTTTGGGAGTATCCCCTCCTCCTCTATTTTTTGGAAAACTTTAAAGAGAATGGGTAATATGTCTTCCCTGTATGTCTGATAAAATTCAGAGGTAAATCCATCTGGCCCGGGGGTTTTGTTCTTTGGTAGTTTTCTGATTACCTCTTCAATTTCGTTGCCGGTAATTGGTCTGTTTAGATTTTCTGTTTCTTCCTGGGTCAATCTTGGAAGGTTATATTTTTCTAGGAAGTTGTCCATTTCTCCTAGGTTTCCCAGCTTGTTAGCATATAGGTTTTCATAGTATTCTCTAATAATTCTTTGCATTTCCGTGGGGTCCGTCGTGATTTTTCCTTTCTCGTTTCTGATACTGTTGATTTGTGTTGACTCTCTTTTCTTCTTAATAAGTCTGGCTAGAGGCTTATCTATTTTGTTTATTTTCTCGAAGAACCAGCTGTTGGTTTCATTGATTTTTGCTATTGTTTTATTCTTCTCAATTTTATTTATTTCTTCTCTGATCTTTATTATGTCCCTCCTTCTGCTGACCTTAGGTCTCATCTGTTCTTCTTTTTCCAATTTCGATAATTGTGACATTAGACCATTCATTTGGGATTGCTCTTCCTTTTTTAAATATGCTTGGATAGCTATATACTTTCCTCTTAAGACTGCTTTTGCTGTGTCCCACAGAAGTTGGGGCTTAGTGTTGTTGTTGTCATTTGTTTCCATATATTGCTGGATCTCCATTTTGATTTGGTCATTGATCCATTCATTATTTAGGAGCGTGTTGTTAAGCCTCCATGTGTTTGTGAGCCTCTTTGCTTTCTTTGTACAGTTTATTTCTAGTTTTATGCCTTTGTGGTCTGAAAAGTTGGTTGGTAGGATTTCAATCTTTTGGAATTTTCTGAGGCTCTTTTTGTGGCCTAGTATGTGGTCTATTCTGGAGAATGTTCCATGTGCACTTGAGAAGAATGTATATCCCGCTGCTTTTGGATGTAGAGTTCTATAGATGTCTATTAGGTCCATCTGCTCTACTGTGTTGTTCAGTGCTTCCGTGTCCTTACTTATTTTCTGCCCAGTGGATCTATCCTTTGGGGTGAGTGGTGTGTTGAAGTCTCCTAGAATGAATGCATTGCAGTCTATTTCCCCCTTTAGTTCTGTTAGTATTTGTTTCACATATGCTGGTGCTCCTGTGTTGGGTGCATATATATTTAGAATGGTTATATCCTCTTGTTTGACTGAGCCCTTTATCATTATGTAGTGTCCTTCTTTATCTCTTGTTACTTTCTTTGTTTTGAAGTCTATTTTGTCTGATATTAGTACTGCAACCCCTGCTTTCTTCTCACTGTTGTTTGCTTGAAATATGTTTTTCCATCCCTTGACTTTTAGTCTGTACATGTCTTTGGGTTTGAGGTGAGTTTCTTGTAAGCAGCATATAGATGGGTCTTGCTTTTTTATCCATTCTGTTACTCTGTGTCTTTTGATTGGTGCATTCAACCCATTAACATTTAGGGTGACTACTGAAAGATATGTACTTATTGCCATTGCAGGCTTTAAATTCGTGGTTACCAAAGGTTCAAGGTTAGCCTCTTTAGTATCTTACTGCCTAACTTAGCTCGCTTATTGAGCTGTTATATACACTGTCTGGAGATTCTTTTCTTCTCTCCCTTCTTGTTCCTCCTCCTCGATTCTTCATATGTTGTGTGTTTTGTGCTGTGCTCCTTCTAGGAGTGCTCCCATCTAGAGCAGTCCATGTAAGATGTTCTGTAGAGGTGGTTTGTGGAAAGCAAATTCCCTCAGCTTTTGTTTGTCTGGGAATTGTTTAATCCCACCGTCATATTTGAATGATAGTCGTGCTGGATACAGTATCCTTGGTTCAAGGCCGTTCTGTTTCATTGTATTAAATATATCATGCCATTCTCTTCTGGCCTGTAGGGTTTCTGTTTAGAAATCTGACATTAGCCTGATGGGTTTCCCTTTATAGGTGACCTTTTTCTCTCTAGCTGCCTTTAACACTCTTTCCTTGTCCTTGATCTTTGCCATTTTAATTATTATGTGTCTTGGTGTTGCCCTTCTTGGATCCTTTCTGTTGGGGTTTCTGTGTATTTCCGTGGTCTGTTTGATTACTTCCTCCCCCAGTGTGGGGAAGTTTTCAGCAATTATTTCTTCTAAGATACTTTCCATCTCTTTTCCTCTCTCTTCTTCTTCTGGGACCCCTATAATACGGATATTGTTCCTTTTAGATTGGTCACACAGTTCTCTTAATATTGTTTCATTCCTGGAGATCCTTTTGTCTCTCTCTATGTCAGCTTCTATGCGTTCCTGTTCTCTGGTTTCAATTCCATCAATGGCCTCTTGCATCCTATCCATTCTGCTTATAAACCCTTCCAGAGTTTGTTTCATTTCTGTGATCTCCTTTCTGGCATCTGTGATCTCCCTCCGGACTTCATCCCATTTCTCTTGCGTATTTCTCTGCATCTCTGTCAGCATGTTTATGATTCTTATTTTGAATTCTTTGTCAGGAAGACTGGTTAGGTCTGTCTCCTTCTCTGGTGTTGTCTCTGTGATCTTTGTCTGCCTGTAGCTTTGCCTTTTCATGGTGATAGGAATGGTCTGCAGAACTGGGACGACTGGAAGGACTTCCTTTCTTGTTGGTTTGTGGCCCTCCTCTCCTGGGAGAACAGCGGCCTCTAGTGGCTTGTGCTGCGCAGCTGCGCGCAGACAGGGCTTCTGATTCCTGCCCGGCTGCTATGGAGTTAATCTCCGCTGTTGCTGTGGGCGTGGCCTGGCTCGGGCAGCTGCTCCAAAATGGTGGAGTCGCGTTGGAGTGGGAGCTGCTGGGAGGCTATTTATCTCCGTAAGGGGCCTCCCTGCTCCCTGCAGCCCAGGGGCTAGGGTGCCCAGAGATCCCGGATTCCCTACCTCTGGATTAAGTGACCCGCCCTGCCCCCCCAAGACTTCCAAAAAGCACCCGCCAAAACAAAACAACGACCACAAAAAAAAACAAGAAAAAAAATTTTTTTAATTAAAAAAAAAAGGTGGTCGTTCGTTTTTCTTTATTCTCCGGTGCCAGCCTCAGGCCTCTGCTCACCGGTCTTTCTGCCCTGTTTCCCTAGTATTGGGGTCCCTGTCCCTTTAAGACTTCCAAAAAGCGCTCGCCAAAACAAAGCAGCAAAAAAGCAAAAAAAAAAAAAATGGTCGCGCGCTTTTCGTATGTCCTCTGTCGCCCAGCCTCCAGTGCCTGCTCACTGTTGTTGCTGCCCTGTTTTCCCAGTATCGAGGGCCCTGCACTCTGGCCCGGATGGCTGGGGCTGGGTGTTCGGCAGCCCTGGGCTCCGTCTCCCTCCCACTCTGCCTGCTCTTCTCCCGCCGGGAGCTGGGGGGAGGGGCGCTCGGCTCCCGCGGGGCCGGGGCTTGTATCTTACCCCCTTCGCGAGGCGCTGGGTTCTCTCAGGTGTGGATGTGGTCTGGATATTGTCCTGTGTCCTCTGGTCTTTATTCTAGGAAGGGTTGTCTTTGTTATATTTTCATAGATATATGTTGTTTTGGGAGGAGATTTCCGCTGCTCTACTCACGCCGCCATCTTCCGCCCCTCTCCTTCATTATATTTTAAGTCACCACTTAATCTCAAACTCAAGCTCTTCACTGTCCTTGCACTCTCGGTTTTACATTTTTATTTTTTGGCCATTCCTTTTTGCCACCTTCTGTTCTACTTGAAGTTCGCTAATTCCAAAAGTACGTTTTAACAAACTTTACATTTTATTTCACTCTCAATTAAAGAATGCTCAATGAAACATGTTCAGGCAGTCTGTTTATTGCTGGTGAAGTAAAAGGCAGGCCTCAGGAACACAGTGCAGTCAAAGTAACATGTGTCTTTCCTTCCAGCCTGCTAATGTAGGTTAAATATTTAAAAATAAAAGTTCCCCTTTTGTAAATAACTCACATGCAGTTAAAGTAAGCACCGGCAGCCTTTGCAGTCTTTCATTCATTTTCAATATTGTTAGAGATGATATGCAAACACTCAGAGCTATTTTCACCTCTAAGGAAAAGCTTGTTGCAGCTTGACCATCCCGAGAGAGGCTGGGATTAGGGTAATAGCGACCAAATTTTCAGTTGCCAATTTTGGTTTAATTCATCAGTTTTAGAAAAGTATAAAACTACCTCCTCTTCCCTGAGGTTCATGGACCTCAGGCAGGTCACAGAGAAATCCCCTGTATGGCTCTCCTCATCAACTGCCTTTTTCTAGACTGTGCCTGGTAATTGCTCTCACTGGGGGAGCCTGCTGTGCACTTGTCCTGGCAGAGCTGGAGCAGAACTCCCCCAACCACAGGTTTATTTTTCCTCATTTCCTGCTTTTTCCTTTCATTGAAGGTATTTGTTAGTCTGTTCAATTGACATGCTTATTGTGGGTTTTTGATTAGGTCTCCCACTGGCACAGCACAACACAGCAATTTAAACTGGCTCAATCTCACAGAACCTATTTAAGTTCCGCCCCTCCGCCCCCAACACCCGCACACACCCCGGTCCCACCCACCCACACAGCCCCTTTGCAAACAAAGGCATCTTGTAAACCTTTGACAGAAGGAGATGCTTCCCAGCCTGTGACGGGGAAATGTGGAAGGTATTTAGGCTTTGGGCTGGTGAAACTGTTTTCTTTACTCACCTGGAAGCGGAAATTAGTGATTTCATTAGACAGTCCAAGATCCTGGGATTTCTGAAAAGTCAGCTGTGGATTGAATAATCCTTCTCCATCTACTCCTTTTCAGAGATTAATTGACTCAGAAGGGAAGGTGAAGTTTTTTAACTTCTCTGCCATTAGGCCCTAACAGATAATGATCCATAAAAAGAGGCTGGGCTTCAAGAGCTTAAATCACCCAAGCTTTGAGGCTGTGAGAAGTTAAAATAATCAATGACACAAGATTACCTGTTGATAGGTGATAGAACTAAGGATTTAAAACCAGGCACTTCGATTAAGGAGATGAGAGGCTTCATAACTACTACACAATTTCCCAAGACTTTTTTCCCCAGGAGACCAGTTGAAAACATTTCAAAATGGTGTATAGAGGGTGTATGAACGCATATGCACATGTATGTGTGTGAGTGTCTGCTCCATCAGCTCTCAGGGACAGTTTTCACAGTCCACAGCTGTGACTACAGAGGAGCACCCCATCTTTGCAGCTCCACGGTATTTGCACACCCAGGACCTTAAGGATTGATTAAAAGACATGATGGTCTGTTGTGCAACTTCCCCTTGCTTAGCTCAGCCTTTTGCTCCAAATGTAGCAGCTTCAGTTCTACATTTGAGGTTCCATAAGATGGATTTGTGCTACTAAAATGTACCCCTCTCAAACCTTAATTCAGATCACTTATCAGTATATTTGAGAACAACCTGGAATAAATGACATTTTGAAATTGCTCATTGGTGTATTTTAGACTGGCTGGGAGTCAAGGACCTTTAATCTCAAGGAAAGGAATTCTTCAGGATCAATATTATTTCACCCTGTTCCTAGTAATGTTTATATATATATATATATATACATATATATATATGTATGTATACACATACATGTTCCTTTATATATGTATGTCCCAGGAATATTTATATATGTATATATGTGCTTTTATATACATACATGTAAGGCAGATGTGCATGTATGCACATGTAAATACATGTAAGTAAGCACATTTCAATGAAAACTTATGTAGTATGTCATTTGGTTCAAGAATTCCATCCTAAGAATTAACCAAGAAAATGAGTTTTTAAATTCTGTAGAAATATAATTATATGGATGTTCACCAGAGCAATGCTGATAATATCAAAAAAATTGAATACATAATCATGTTGATTATACAATTGGTTAAAAAAAGACAATGATCTAACTGAATATAATCTATCTTTAAACATGTCATTACATAATGAACTTATTGATTCAAAAATATGTCAGTTAAACTATTATGTTAAAACGTAAGGTCAGTCATGAGGCTGTAATGTACAGCATGGTGGCTATAGTTAATAGTGCTGTACTGTGTATTTGAAAATAGCTAGGAGAGTGGATCTTGAAAGCTCTCACCACAAGGAAAAAAATGTGCAAACTATATATGGTAACTGATATAAACTGGACTTATTTTGGTGATCATTTTGCAATATATACAAATCTCCAATCATAACATTGTATACCTGAAACTAATATAAAGTTATATCAATTATTCTAAAAAAAAAAAAAACTAAACAGGGGAAAAAAAATCAACACCAATTAACATTTCCACAGTATAGCAAAAAATAAAAATATATTAGTTACAGTCCATGTTATACTTCTAAAACCCAAACTAACTTTTGCTCCAGAAAGAAAATGTAAGAAGTTTTTCTTACATTTCTATGTATTTCAAATTTTATAGAAAAAATTCAAAGTTTGGTAAACCTTTTCCTCTATTAGCTTCTGTAATCAACTCACAGTAGCACACTTTTTCTAAGAAATGAATAAATGAACATCAGCATACATTAGGGGAAAAAAGTTAATAAAGGTTATAGCATAAACCTATTTTTGAACAAAAAATATATTTAGTGGTAGAGACAGTGAATGGAAGCATATACACAAAAATGTTTACAGGTGATTTTTAGGCAAAGGGTTTATGAATGTTTTATATTTTCTTCATATTGATAATTTATGTTAAGATTTTATAATTAATTCATACAGAAAAATGTCTTATGTCTTTATGAGGGTAGGTTGTAACCTTATGAAACTTCTAATATTTTTTTCCTGATTTGGGTTTTGCTTGAATAAGAGATTATAATTCTCAAAAAATATATGGATATATATTCACAGAATATGTAAAACACTTGGATTTTACGATTCTTGTATTTTACAACTGAGGTCGATTAGACAAGTTGATAGCAATCTTTTGGAATAAAGCAAGCAGTAGGCTGGAGAATTCATATATTCTCTAATTATCTTTCCTTGCGAGGGGCATGTACCCACCCATGACTGACCACAGCTGGGGGGATATAGATGGGGCTTTCTCTTGGAGCCTCCTCATTCTCATCATCAAGCCTCTCTCTTTGCTCAGAGAATAGCCTTAGGAGTTCATAAGCTGCTGTCTTGATTGCAAAAATGGTTCCACTGTCAATCTGCTACATTGTGAAATTTAACCTGATCACGTGGGAAAAGATGCAATCTTCTGAGTAGCTTGTCTGCCTGGAGAAAAATCTCAACAGGGAGGAAACCGTCTGGCCTCAGGCCACTGTGCTACAGCCAAGTGATAATCCTGTTTCTGTCTTTGTCCTTTATTTCAAAGTGAATAAAGGAGGGGCTGATTTTAGGAAAAGCACATGGGGAATTCCTTTTATGCTTGACTGGTCAGACTGCTGGATTTGGCTGCTCAGGGAGAGGAGAGTAAATCAGAATCAGATAAGGAGGTCTGTGTGCAGCATGAGTTCTCTAAGGCAGGACAGAGACGGAAATGGGAAAGTGAGTGGGACTTGGGAAGAAGAGCTGAGCTCCCAAAGAAAGGATGTGATATCAAGTAGCCCAGAGGCAGATCTCCAGAGAAACAAAAGGGGCCGTGAGAACAGCAGCAAGCTTGGAGGAGGCAATGCTCAAGTATTCTTCTAATGAAAAGACCTTCCTACCACATGGTGAGTTCCTTCAGGAACCTGTGCCCTCATCACATGGTAGTATTGGTGATGCTGGGCATCCAACCTCTGACCATTTCAAAGTAAGAAGCTGGTTGTCAGCTGGCTCAGCTGAGCTGCCAGGAACCAATTAAAGTAAAAAAATGAAGGTCATAGTTGCATGTGATCACTTAGCATGAGAGTATAAGCAAGAGGCCAACAGGAGAAGGCACCAGCTCCCTTTGCCATTTCCCTGTCCTCACCTGGTAAGGACTGAAACTGCCTAGTAAGCCCCAAACAAAAGGCTGGTGCACCTCATGGGTTCCAGGGCCGGGAACTGAGGGAGAGGGAGAAGGCTGAGAAAGGCTGCATGGAAAAGTCCTGAGTAAGGAGTCATAATGGAGAAAATTCCCCCACCTCCCATGGAGACCTTGGCAGAAGTGCCAGAGAAAGACCTCTGCTAAGGCCCCAGATAAAGGGACCCCAAAAGTGCCTGGGCTAGTAATGCAAACTTGAGCCAAAGTGTAGCCAGTGGGTCCTGAGTCCTTGACTGTGATGCCCTTGAGATTGCCATGCACTGGCTGTCACCAAATCTAAGGTGGGGGGACAGCTTTCCCCTAGGCCTTCAGGCTAGCCTGGACACACCAGTCACCCTCATTTCCAAGGCAGTAATTTTGGGGATATTCTTCATGATATGTGCCAGGTGGTGGTGTCACTGGAAATAAAGCTTTTCCATGCTTCTGATGATACTTTCATGCACTAGCTCTATTTTAGCCTCATCCTATGTGTAAATTCTGGGAGACTCTGGTTTTGGTGCCTACATTAGAAAATGTCTGAAGCAATGACTGACGTGGTGTTTTAACTCAGAACCTTATAGTTGCATTTGCCATTTTAATACAACTCTATTCCCATCCCATTCTTTCCAGAAATGCAGTTTAATCACAACTAACACAGACTGACTGAATCAGCACAGATTACGGGTCAGCAGAGTCCCAGGCAATGAGTTTTGTTAGATACACATTTAACCTAAAACAGTATCATATTTTCAGGTGGGTTTTTTTGCAGCTAAATGTGATCACATCAACAAAAGTTCTGGCCAATGGGATGAGAATAGAATGAAATGTACAACATCTAATTATTTCCTTAAGGGTAGGCACAGGGCCTTTCCCTTTCCTTGCTTCCCACTGGTTGGAATGTGTACATGGATGAGCCAACTTGGACAATGCAGATGAGGGCAAGTCTCTAGGGGTTGGGGAGCAAAAGGATGGAAGGAGCCTGGATCTCTGACTCTATGCATCGCTAATTCCAGGTCTCAACTGCTTAAGCCCTATATGCTAAATGAGGGAAAAATAAAACTCATTCCATCTAAAATAAGCTTCTGTTACTTTGAGTCTCTGTTATCATAGTTAAGTCTGTGGTCTAACAGAGCACAGTTGACTGTATAACCCAGCTAGGAGGATCAGGGAAAGCTTCCAGCATTGACCTTTGGTTGAAAGCTAGAGGAAGTTATCCATGGGATGGGAAGTCGTGGGGGAGCTAAGTGTTCCTGTTGGCACATTCAAATGCCCAGAGATGATACCCAGCATTGAACTTCTAAGGATCTGAATGTAATTCACTCAGTACACAATGGAACAAGGGGCAATGCTTGGAGAGAAGCAAGGCAAGAAAAATCAGACTGGTGCGTCTACAAAGGCTGGTTTTAGGCCCTATTAATGTGCTTGGACTTTATAGTCTATGTATGTGATGGATACATTTTGTCTCATACAGAGATTGATAATAGAAGTGCAAATGAATCTCAATAATAACAAATGTATTAAATGCATTAAAAACTACTGTGTCATAGCTATTTCATCTTGTATTTTATTGCCATCTTGACTGGAGAAAAATTCATTTTAATGGCCTAGGTTTTTAATAAGTAAATATTAGAAGAATAATTAAAAGAAAATTCAATTAGATATATAACTTCTCACCGTTTCTGACAGGGTTTCTGTGTGTCTGTTTCTATGCCAGCATTTCAGATGATTGTATTTGTGCTTGCAGCATGGATATTACAGCCCTCAGAATGGCAGGTCAGGGTATGGGCCCAGGGGTCAGCCTGTGGCTTTCTGCCCCCAACCGTCTGGTAGACACAGAAGACTTGTCTGTGGGGAGGGCTGAGCTCTTCCTAGCAGCATTAAGTTTCATGAAGCCATCAGGTGGTCCCAGTCCTGGGAAGTTTGTGCCCACATTCATCTTTCTCTCTTTCCCTCATCCATTTCCCATTCTCTATTATCTATCTTCCTAATTCTCTTTTTCCCCCCTCACCATTGATCCCTATCTTTGTTGTTGTGTCATTTGGTTCATTTTCTTTGCATACCAGTCCATAGAGTCTCATGGACTAGAGGTTCCTAGAATGAATTGTGCTTTTATGTATCTTCTTACCCTGTCATGCACCCATTATCCTCAACCCCAGGCTCTATTCCTCAGAGTAGGCTTGACTGGAAAGGTCCAGGGTGACACCACCACTACTATCAGTCTTTTCCTCACTTTAGCCAGACCAGTCCTCTGCTTCTGAAAGGCTATGCACTAAGAACTGCACCATCTATTCGATAATCGACACCCACTGGCTGGAATTTATATGAAACTTGCGCTTTAACATACACAGGTGACACCTCATATAAAATGCTTGTCCAAGAAATAGTGCATGCTCGGGGAATGTCTGCTAATTCTATAATTCAGTGAAGAGAAAGAAAATGACAGGAGAGAGACACACTGACAAAGGTCCCCTTTCTGAAAGCTCTCCTAGTCTTCATTTTTAAGTCATTTTTTCTCTCATCCCTCTTTTTTTCTTGGCCCTCCATTTGGCTCCTGGCCCACAGTCAGCCTCTCCCACACATTCACCCTCTGCCTTGTCCAACTCCATCCTTGGTAAAGCTCTGTGGCTTTGTGGAAGACCCCCAACTATCTCCTTATTCTTTTATTTTCCTTTCTCAGACTTTTTCTTTCAAGTTTCTTCTCTTGCTCATCTACCCTCTGAGTTCAAGTCTGACTTGGAAAATGAATACTAGTAAATGAATACTAGGCAAGCTCTGCCTGTAGAAAACACTTTATAGGCGAAAAATAGGAATTACTATGGAGGGGTTGCTGAGCCCTTAGCTAACGTATTGCTGGGTGTTTTCACAAGAATTGCTAAAGATGGGAGAGTAATTGCTTCATGGGCTCTGTCATGAATCAGCAGATACTGTGGTCAGTTTGGGGTAGAATTGGGATGAGGTTTGTCAGTGAACACAGGTTCTCACCTGACCTGGAGGCAGGAACAGGGGAGGGAAGGGCTTGGCAGTCCATGCAGTAGGGGTCCTGACACCTGTTCCTTGGCTGGAACAAATGCAGGCAAATTAGATTGACATACAATGTCACAAGTTGCTGATCCAAGGAGGTACACTGACTGTAGCTTTATGCCTTGATCAACAGTTTTAATTGTTCTCTGCCTCTTTTTGATTTGTGTGTGAAATTTCTGAAGTTAGAAGTGGACACTGCTCAGAAACCTTCCATTAACCACAAAACTAACATTCTTTGATGAGCAACTACTTTGAGCTTCAGTTCAGGAGAAAGCTCTTTTAGAAAGGGATACTTTTGGTCATCCCACTATTAACAAACGTCCATCACCACATCCGACAGACACAAGAGGACTTTACTGCCTGTTCTCCAGTTCTGTTGAGATACAAGCCAGCTTTTAATTGTGCACTTGAGTGAATATAAAAGGGATGCCTGGGATTTGGCACCCTTGGAAAATCGGGCATTTCACATACATTTTCTAGGAAGTGGTTGCCATGGTGCGATCAAAGGAGAAATAAATCTTACCATCATGATGACAGCCCATGAAAGTGAAACCATGCAATATAGATTTTTCTGGGAAAATGGAAATGTGTATTCTTTGACATTATAATTATTACGCTCTGTCAAATTACTCAGCTTTTAAAAAAAGAATCCTTTAATAATGTGTGCACATGTTACTTTCACTCTCATATGTCACTTGGGGGAAAGTTAATAATTTAGGAACTTTTACATTTAAAAATGGCAAATCAAATAGATGCATGAGATTCCATAACCATATATCCCTCCCACCCCGAAGAAAGTTCTGTGTGATTGCTTCATCCTCAAAGTAGGACTCCAGAGAGAATAAGGGGATTGCACATTAAGGAGACTTAGCTTAGGAGATGTGGAGATTCCAGTGTCACCACACTTTAAGAAGGTGTTGAGATTTTTATTAGAAGAGAGACATTTCCTCTCTAGCAATTGTCTTTCCTTTTATGATATTTTAACTTACAATAAAGGTCTCCTTTTTGCAGTCAATAGTATCCAAGTTGATGTTTACTGGTTAGCACAATTTATTTTTACTCTTGTCACAGCAATTATAGCAATAGTGATCATTTTAAGTGGCATTTAGTAAATGATTAGTATGTGCCCATCCCTTTTTAATGCTTACACTTACTATCCTGTTTAACTTCTTTAACAGTGTGAGATAAGTTATGGCTCCACATGAGTTTCCAAACATGGAAATGGAAGTCCAGCAATGTTAAATAATTTTCCCAAGGTCACAAAACTAATAAGTGTCCTAGTTTGAATTTGTACCCAGACAATTTTTGTCACAGCCAATCCTTGTAACCACCACACTTCACTGCTCTCCTATAAGAGCTGCCAGTTATTGAGTACTTGGTCTCAAGTGCATGGTAAGCATTTTTTTTCATTTGAAACTTATGACAAATTAGATATATCTTTCAATCCTTATTTTATAGATGAGCAAACTGAGTCATAGCGATTAAATCACCTGTCCATAGTCACTCTGCTACTTAATATCAATTAATTTTCAAACACACTTTTAAGTCTCTGTCTTTGAAGTTCAAGGATGTTTAATTATGATTTTTGTTCATTTTTTATCATCAGTATTATCCTATTTCCTTATCAATTTTTATTTCCCATTCATCTCAGCATGATCACAGGTTTTATAGTTAAAGTGACTTGTTGGACACAGGCAGTCTTCTATACTCCAAGTTAATGCAGGAGGTAGTCAAGTATATTTTGTAGAAAAGACATCTTGTCTTTATATCTTGACGTTTTTCTAACTTGATTTTTAAGAGTTGAAAAACTACGCCCTCAAATCTAATTGTATGGGTTTGACACGTAGAAAGAAATTTTATAAACATTTCAACGTAAAATTGTCACTCAAGAGACTATATCTTTTTCCAAGAATGATGATTAAAAACTTTTAATGCTACTTTGCTTATACTAATGCCTTTTTTTTGTGTGATCACTGTAAAATTGAAAGTATCCTCTCTCTGGAGAAATGTATAAAAGGAGGATTTGGTTGGTTTCTCAAGTGTATTTGTGATCACGATACCGTGTTTGGCTCTTGTGTCTTCCATTTAGTGCCTTGAAGCACTTTATGTAAGTGTCAACCTTCACTTTACTCAGTACATAGATATTATATCACTTTTATTGAGGCACATAAATGTGGGAAGCAAATGTGAGGCATCAGGGTCAGACCCATGGGATGATGGGGATGATTTATGATTGATCATGGTGGAGGTAGGTCCATGAGAAGATCCAGTAGGAGACGACCCCCAAGAAATCCTCATGTCTGATGTTCTCCCTGCAATAAACTACAAGATCCATATATCCCATCGGTTCAGTGGTCCTGTCGATGATCAATTTCTCAATGTATTTCTATATAAGAAAATATTCTTGTTGTTTTCCCTCCCCTTCTTCCTGGACTGAAATATGGGTCTGTTACAGAGGAGAGGTGTGGTGAAGCACAGAGGGGCTATCTCTTTTCCAGATAACCCTCAACATTTCAGCCAGATCTCAAACCATTGCCAGGTAGACTTTTAAGCATGTTTAGTTAGAGATACCATTATCTTCATCATCGTAGAATTTTCACAGTGGTACCTTGGCCATGAACAGCTGCTATTTGTCCTGTGAGGGGGAGCAAAGTCAGGAATTGACCTATCCATAATCTCGTTGATGTCACTCCTTCTTTGTATCATTGAAATTGGGTCGGCTGAGGTTTTCTCAGAACCATGCTGCAGTTTGAAGCTGTTCTTTCCAATCCACCTTTCCTCTTCCTTACCTTCCACAGGTTTCAGACCTTCACTGTGGTCTGAAAATAATTTCCACCACTCCTGTCCCCCTCTTCTTTTACCTCTCTCAGGTGTTTCCTTCAACGAATCTCTTACACATCTCACCCCAGGTTGGCGTCTGCTTCTCAGTGGAGCAGAACTGACATATATAAGCTATCAAAAACTCAAGTGACTATGATTCTCTCTTGAGCAATATGAATTGGGGGGACATAATGACAGTCATCACTTTTATCTAGTGATATTCATCAGATTCCTCAAGAATTTACTGGGCAGGTGTCAGCATCCACCACTCATTTAGAAACATTAAAGATGGAAATAACCGAGCCCGTGGACATGCCTTCCTTTTTCTTCTTCTCTGCTCCTCATCCTCCAGCCCTCACCAACTCCTGGGGCAGTTTTGAAACTTATTAGCCTTATGGGATGGGGAGTGTCAAAGTCCCATATGTGTCCAAGTCCCAATCTTTCCATTCTCAGAGATCCCCAACCCCAGTCTCTTTTAGGGAACTTACAGCACCTGTCACACTAGAGGGCTTCAATAATGTGTCTTTATAGAACTGTATGGCAGGATCTATGGATATTTGAGGCTTAGGGTAAAAACCAAGAGATCCCTAGTTTCAAACCAACTTCCAAGGCAGTCCTACAATTACTGAATGGATTGAACTATAAGCATGATACCAAATATTTCCTTCCAACTTGCCTTTCCAGGCTTAAAACAAAAGAGCAATGAGGGACTAAAGATACTACTCCTGCCCTTTCTCAGTCAGGGTCTTGAGGGATGACATGAATGAAGCCCTGGCATCTGCAGGGTGCCATGTGCCAGCCTCTCAGGCACTTGAGAGAGTCCAGCATGAGTCAGCAGGGATACTGCACTGCTTCACGAGAAATAGACCCATGTGTATCTCACCACAGGTATAAGGCCAGTTACTCCACACTGGTGCCCAGTGACCCACGCAATGTCCTGTTTAGATTGGTTCTTAGAGCAGAACGTCAAGCAATGTTAAAAAATGGTGCTGGCACAACTTGGTGGCATCTCAGTTTGCAACCACACAATATTGGATGATCAGCATTCTCCCGGAAAGCAATTACCTTTCTATCTTACCAGGATTATTCTCTGCTATTCACAGGGCCAACACCTACTCTCACCAAACATCATCCCCTCCTTTACCTCACATGAGCCATTTCTGTTCTCATTTCTTCCCCAGGTCACTGGGAGCCAGGTAATGTCTTTACCCCCACATTTCAAATCTAACTTATTCCCCAAACTCAGTGTAACCTCTGGCAATTCCGTGCAGAATTATTTGCCCCTCCTGGCCCCATTTCCCATTCTACAAAATGCAAAGCTCCCTTTCTATACTGAGAAACATTAATTATCTACCAATTGGTTACCATCTCCTTTTCCTCAAATGCCGTAGCATTTCCTTAACTAGACCATTAATTTTTTTAGGAAAGGCCCTGTGTTATATGCTTCTTTCATCTTGTTACAGCATGAAATGCAGGACTTCAGGCACGATAGGCTCAATTAATATTTGTTGGTTGATTCATAAGCCTTTGTATAAATATGTTCAACAACATTTAGAAGATTATCTATCACCTTGAATATAGCAGAATAAAACTAGTATTTCCTCTAATATTAAGATCTTGGGATTTTAAAGAAAGAGGAGACTTAGCGACCCATTATCTAACTCTCTTACTTTTCAGGGAAATAACTGAAAGAGCCCAGCAGGTGAACTGACTTGATTAAGATACCCAGCAGACTTTGATGTAGTCTCACGGTAATCAGCTTGAGCATGGTAGCTATTTCATAATGTGTACATAGATTATCCCGTTGCATGGCCTCAGTGTCCATAGTTGCAGCAGGAGAGATGTCTAACACACAACTCTGTTGGGCAAACTGAATGCAGGTCGGTGGTCAGGCAAAATGCTTTTAAACTGCACAGTGTTACTCCTGCACAAACATCTGCACTCGTTATTTGGAATGGTAATAACAGTAATACCCATAGAAATCATCAAAAACTGCACTCACATCCATTAGGGTTTTTCCTCCTTAAATCTGTACCCACACTTTGTTTCACATGTTCACAAAATGTGTTTTTTTTGAAAACAAGATTATACCTTTGAAAGATTCTGAAATATTCTAGTAATAATTTGTTTAAATGCTTAGCCATAAAATACAAATGGCAGTTGCCAGAACACCAGAAGCTCATCCATGGAAGCCGTCTGTCCCACTTCCATCCCTAAGGCGACCAAGGAGGAGTGAAGAGGGTGCCCTGGCTGCTGCGGGTGTGTGGGCAGAGCAGGACTTAGCTAAGCACAACTCTGATGTAAACACTTCCCAGGTTTAGGTTTGTTACTCTTCAATCCATTAGGTATAACTATTATCGTTACTATTATTGTCATCATCATTGTTATTTTTGAGGCTGAGATTGGTGCCTCTAAGAATGCAATAGTTTCCTATTGGTACCTCACAAATGACCACCAACTTAGCAGCTTAAAGTGATAGACATTTGTTCACTGTCTCACAGTTTCAGTGGATCAGGAGTGCAGGCATGGGCTGTCTGGGTTCTTTGCTCAACGTCTCAAAAGCTTAATCAATACTTTAGTTGGGCTATGTTTTCACCTGAGGACTGGGGTCCTCTTCTAGGCTCATTCAGGTTGTTGACCGATCAGTTTCTTGTGATTGTAGGACTGAGGACTCCGTTTTTTTTTTTTTTGGCTAGCTATTGGCCAGGGGTCATTCTCAGCTCCCTCTGGTGCTAGTCAGGTGGCCATCTCATAAAGTGAAAGTGTACTTCTTCAGAGCCAGCAGGAATGTCTCTATAATCTGCTACAACAGAGTCTTATCTGACAAGACTTTATCAAGAGCAAGTGACTGCAATCACAGTAAGAGGACCATTCACCCTCAAAGAGAAGGGACTATACAGAATGCCCACAGGGAGCAGCAAGCTTAGGGGCCCATCTCACAGATCTGCCTCCCACAGAGGGGTTGATCCTGGTGTGCTGAGGATATGCACTTAAATTAAAGAAGATTAACATCTTCAGCAAGTTAGGAAAATCAATCATTGGATCCATCCAGCCCCTGGTCCTTCCAAACCCTGTGATAAAGATACTTAGTGAAAATTGCTTTGCTCCATGAGTTGGAAGAACAGAAAAACTAATTTCTACTCCAGAGGTCTCTAATAATCTGAGCAGGGCAAAGTTATTTAACCCCATCCCCCCACCCCAGGTCTCAGGTCTCAGTTTTCACATTAAACACAAAGATCTAATATGTCTTTTTGAAAATATTCTCACAAAGGATTGTGAGAAGAAAATGGAAAGTGAAATAATAAAATGATAATGAACTTGAAAAGTTTAAAATGATGAGGCATTAAATAATTGTAATGTATATAGAGAAACTACCCAACACTCTTATAAAGTTCTTAATTTGGACCAGACACCTTTTTAAGCACTATACATAAAAAGTACATTATTGACTAGCTATAACAATTAAGAAGGACTAAATTTAATAAAATTTATCCCTATGACTATTCACATTTTTAAAGCAAATTATCAGCACTTTTCACCTTTTGCTGAAATATCTCTCCATCTCAGTTGCAGGACAGAAAGTAGAAATATTGTTGGCAAGCCTTATATGAATATAGGGAAAGTAGAGTGGATGCTTACCTCTAAAGGGAGTTGAGTGAATGCTTCTGATCTTCATAGCCCTCCTCTGAATGGATTGCACAAAGTCTCTGCTTCTCTGTCTCTCTGACTTCAGAATCAAAGTTCAGTGTGGGTAGAGCTCAGGTCACACGTCTGTGACCTACTGTAAAGGAAGCCAGGAGCATGAGTGCCTGCATTCTCATCATCTCCAGAGGGAGGCAAGCTCTGTCTCATCATAACACTCATGCTTTGAAGGAATTCAACCCAGGGAAGAGACAGACGTTGGGTAGTGAAAAAAAGAATGGTAAAGGTTCACATGGCCAATAACACATTTTTATTCTAAGCACCTAGGATAGTATCTGGTGCATAAACAACTCTCTGAAAACATACATTCAGTGAATAAAAGGCAGAAATATGATTACTTTCCTCCAATCATAAAAAATGTGTCCCCAGAAATGATAGGCACCATCATTATAATTGACTGTTTATTTGTAAAGTAGAAGAGGTGAGTATACATTTCACCATTAATGTTGACGGCAAGGATGACTATAGTTTTCCTAAAACATGTACCTTGAGGACCTCAGAGACATTAATTAATAGGAGGATATCAGTATCTCCATCTGAATTACAAGCTACTGAGAGAACCAACCTAATATTCATCCATCCATTGATTCATCCACCCATCCATTCATTCATTCATGTTATGACTTTCATACATACTTTGTATTCTTTATTACTTGACTAATTAAAATGGTGAGCATAAACAGACTTTGTACCTACCCAGTTGCAGTCTACAATCAAGTACAAGAGAAAGATAGTAATCCTTAAAAAAGGAAATAAGTGACTACTGTCATCTTATTGGCTATTAAAGAAAATACCTGGTGCAAAAAGGTTATGTAATGAAAGAGATGACCTAAACATGGGGTTCAAAACAGAGGCTTCTTTAAGCAAGTAATGATTGGACTAAGATTAAAATAATTAGTAGGAAATAACCAACTAAAGAGGGTAAAAGTAAAAAGCTATGCAAATATCCCAGAAAGGTAGAAATGTAGCATTTTTCAGATACTAAAGAAAAAAGATAAAGTGTTGTTGGAGAACAAAGAGTGTCCAGTGAGATGAGACACAGTATGGCCAGGACACCTGAGGCAGAATGTGAAAATTATACTAAGTGTTTTTACTGTACCCAAAAAACAAGGGGATTTGTTCCTTTGAGGAGTTACATTAGAAGAAGCTTCCTCTGCCATAGTCAGATGTGTGATTTGGAGACATGACCATTAGTGTACTAGGAAGAATGGTTGGAGGGCACAAGAGTGGCAGTAGGAGGCCAACTAGCAAACTAGTTCTGAGGAGAAATGCGTGGGGCTTCAGCAAGTGCGGTGGTCAAGTGAAGGAGGTGCAAACTCTTGTTGACAAACGAGGCTGAGTATGATCTGAGAAAAGCAAGGGAACTAGAAGAGCAGGCACCAGCCTTGTCTCAGTCCAGTTATAACGCTATGTTGCACAAAGATATTAGTGAGAATCCAGCTGCATTAGATTCCCCTCAAAATCCATCATGTGCCCCTGTTGAAAATTAGCATGTAAACCCATAAACCAAATCTAATTAGTCTTTTTATTCTTTGCCAATAAAATCTGAAACTTTCATTTGATCAGTAAAACTCTTAATAACCGTTTTTTATTTCCCTCTTTTAAAAGCCACTTTTATATGTTCAAAGTAAAATAATTACTGACTAGTGAAAAATGTATTCCTAATTCCACAATTACTGTATTAAAAATTACCAGCTTAAAAATGCTTAAAGTCTGAGATTTGTCTAGGAAATAAATTACTTTATTTAATGTGCATTATAATTTTCTCTCAAATAATTACTCCGTGGTTGTGGAGAGAGGAAGTTGGGCTGAGAAGCTCCAGTGTTAAATTGGAGACCTGGTTTCTCTGGCACGACGATTGCTATGAAGCAGTTGGGGTGCTGCTTTCCTGGGGTGTGAATGGGCCCAAGCTTCTGTATGTGCTCACATGCACGTATGTGTGTGTTTACTTGTGCCTTGTCGTGAATGGAGAAGCTGTTTTTCACCAACAAGAAGCCCATTTTTAATCTCTGTGGTCAAAATTTAAAATAGGAGCCTACGTGAGAAATGCCCTCCCACCCCGCCACTGAAAGCATCCTCTCCCGATCCCACTTAGAACACTCGATCCTGCATGCTCAAAAGCAAACCCTTCCTGGACAGGTGATATGCAATACCTTAGTCCGCTGCTAATGACCCACAGGGAGTGTAATTATCAATTGTCTGTATTTCCCAAGAGCATGAAAATAAAGAGCAGTGTTAATGGAAATTTGGGTCTAGGCTAGGTTGAAATCATAAACTGGGACCTGGACATTTCCGAGCACGTGGTCAACAAATCCAGAGCCCTGACACAGCAGGTGGGGATTTGGGAAACAGGTAACCAAAGAATAACTTTGTCAAATGGTCAATTCCAAGATGTCTGCATTCCCTAAATGAATCCTATAGTAAAGTTAGCTGAGTTTTGCTCATGTAGACAGTTCCCACCAAAGTTTAACTTGTCTCCCCTCACTTCACAAGAATATGGCTTTTTTGTAGCTCAGGTGTGGGGCTAAATTCTGAGGCACTATCTATAAAACAGTATAATTAGTATGCTTTAGGAAATTCCTAAGTAATTCTCAAGTCCAAATGTCCCCTTATTTCCCCAAACTTTTCTGAAGAAATTGCACTACTCACTTAGATGGATTAGCCTGCATGGAAGGACCTGGGGTGTAGACTTTGTTCTTTCTTTCCCTCTTTAACTCCATTTTTCCTCTATTCTCTCCCCTCCTGACCCCCATTCTCTCTACCTCTCAATTCCTCTCCTGGCTCCTATACATGAGAACCTAAACATGTCAAAATCTTATCCATTTTTGCTTTGCTCCAAGGATTTTGCTCTGAATGCTTGAGGACTCAGCATAAATGTCATTTCCTCTGGATATTCTCCCTCCCCTCAGCAACCCACCCCACAAGCCTGCTGTTCCTCAGACTACATGAGGTCCATCTTTTACCTCATTCATTTAACGCAGGTATTTATTCTGCCATTGATTACTGATTTGCTTGTGCAACACTGATCTCATCGGGTGGCCTCTTACCTCTTGAAACCTGGGCAAAATAAGACTGAATCTCTCAATGCCACAGCCTGAGATACTTCATCCCTGCAGAGATCAGAGGATCCCTACTCATAAAGCCAGTGAAGTGAGCGTGTATTGTCCTGTCTTAGCATTGCTGAGAAAGCTGGGACATACTCTCCTGCACTGCCTGGACCCTAAGGTGAGACACATGCCAGTGCTCAGTTTTAACACAAGCAGAACAAAACAGTAACTAGAGACTTTTATGTGTACACTGTACTTTCTTGAAGACTATTTGAGGGAGTGTTTGTGGGAATGGGCTCACATACAAAGCATATTTCTGCTCCTTATCTCTCTTGCCTCCCCAGCTGCTCTAGAAAGCCCAAATTCTTCTTATTGTCCAGAGCACCTTTCTCCCTGTGCAACCTGGGCCTCAGCCTGTACTTGGGCCATAGTGGTGTGGTACGTAGGATCTTCCCAAGTCCTCAATCCGAATGTTGCCCAACAAATTTCTCTCTCCAAGTGAAATCCTGGAGTTGCTGTTAAAATAATATAATTTTCTCCAGCTCTTACACTTGCTTATTTCCCTCATTAGATTATAGGTTATATGAGAGAAGGGATTGGCTTCATCCTATTCTGTATTCCCAGCAGAATGTCAGGCTTAGAATTTGTTGAGGGAATAAATGAATGGGAGGGACACCATCCACTTGCTGAGATTACTGAATTGACTGCAGTCTTTGACATTCTGGTTTCTTAGTCAAGAAGCCATTCAAATAAGCTTTACTGAGTCACTCTTTGGTGTTACAGTAAAATATGAATATTCTCAAGGGGCATATAAATTGATTATGTCTTTGCTCTAATGAAATATACAGTGGCAAAGATAAGATTAACAAACCTGAAATAAATAAGCTAATTGGTAAGTAATGATCTGTTGGAACTGTCTATAAGATGAAATAAACTCATACAAAGAGAGAAGGAATGAAGATTACCAGGGGCTGGGGTACAGGGAGGAAATTGGGGTTGCAGTTCAATGGGTATAAAGTTTCAGTTATACGAGATGAACAAGTTCCAGAGATATGCTATACATAATACCTGTAGCTAAAAATATTGTATTGTACACTTAACATTTGATGAGTGGATAGATCTCAAATATTCTTACCATTATTAAAAACAAACAAACAAAAATTTCATAGAAGTGAAGGCTGGAACATTTGAGTGAAATTTTATGGAGAAAGGGAACTGATCAGGGTCTTGAAAGATGGGTAGGATTTGGGCTGGAGGTGGGGGTGGGATGGATGCTCTCTGATATAGGGGGAGTCCCAAGTCAAGATAGTGAGATTAAAGTGTATTTGGAATGTATACTTTACAGATAGAGGAATTTAGCTAAGGTAGAAGGTATACATGTTAGGGAGAAGTAAATGGCAGATCAGTTAAATAGCCTGTGCTTGGAGGTACCAGGGAAAGCCAGGCAGAACATCTGAGCTCCACACTTACAGTTAATGAGAAGGCACTGGAGGATTTTGATATTGATTGATACTTACTTCAGTTTTCTTGTTTATGCCACTCTTTCATATTCATCTCTTACATACTTAACTACTGAGTGGGCTGAAACATGTTCATATTTTATAGATAAATAATCTGAGATTCCAAGAGATGAATTAAATTCCCAAGTAAACTACTGGCAGAACTTAGATTCATTCCTGATGTTCAGTCTCCAAAATTGAGATCTTTCCATTCCATCTTCCTGATTGTAGAAGGGGGATCACAGGCCAAAGATGATAAAGAGACACAATTTGAGAGAGAAGAGTGGCGGGTCCTGAGGCGCTGCTCTCCTTTACGAAGGGTGGGAGGAAATACGTATGGACAAAGGGTAGGGGAAGAAACTCTCCATAGCTGAAGACTCCATCCAACAGGTACTGAGAAACACATCATGCCCTCAGTGTCCTCCAAGCTAACTGGGCTCCAAGGCAACGTCACTGCCAGAAGACAACAGCCTGTAGGGCCCTTTAGAGCTCTTGCAATATCCCTCTTCCCTGGGCTGCCATCTGGGTCCCAAAGAAGTCACAGTAGGGGTAGCCAAGGTGAGAAATGAGCCTTCCCACATTTATAGAGTGCAACTGTGAATTGCAGGGAGGCTGCAAGGTGAGAGAAGAAGAAGAAAGAAAAGAAACAGGCCATGCACAGAGTATCTGTGGCCAGTGATCTGAGTCAGGCGTTTACATGGACAAACAACAGGGCACCATCTCCCGAAGTCGAATGTTGCTCTGACGTCCTGAGATGGGTACTGAAAGCCCACTGGTCAGACTGCCACTTCGATTGAGGTAAGTGGTTCCTAAGCCACTCAGAGCACAAGCTGGTTGCTGCCCCTGGATGCTCACCAGCCAAGCACAGCTTTTGTTGGCAATCTTATGAAGATGCTCCCAGAAGAACCACATCCATGGTTAACCCCTGACGTGACAGTCCCCTACCCTGCCATCCACTGGGGGCCGTTCACCTGGGGATGGGAAATTGTCCTCACTACATGCCTTTGGGGGAGTATTATTGTTTGATCCCAGGTAATATTATCATAAAAGGTACAGATGCTGAAAATAGAGAATGTTAGCCCTACAGTAAGCTTCTGGTGTGAGTTTGAGATGATCACAACAGAGATGAATATTCTCATCACAGATTTTAGATCTAGTTTCCATGTGTTGAGTGCTTTTAAGGAATCATTATGTTTTTAAGAATTCTACTAATGATCCTCTAAGATAGTTTTTATTCTCATCCTTCTACAGATGAGAATAAAAATATAGAATGCAAAGTTCTACAAATTCAAAGTTTAAGGAACTGAGGTAACTAGACTAAGATGTAACCTGAACTGAGATACTGATCTCCAATATTTCACATTCTTTCTGTTGCACCACAAACTAATGAAACCACAATTAATCAGAATATTAAATATAAAGCATATGATGTCATGGGAAGGGGTTTTTGGCTTAAAGACAAGAATTCTGGTTAAACTGAACATGTCCAAGTTTCCGCCCATGTTCCGAAAATTGTTAGGTTTTGAATTTCCCGACTGATGTGTGCTTGACTTTGTTACAATTTCTCCTTTGCTGTGTGAAGGTCATGTAACAATGAATGCCGTTCTGGTGCTAATTCTTGTATTCCTTGTGTGACCTTGAATGAATTAGTTCTTCTCTGTGGGCTTTACTGATGTCATATACAAGAGGTTTCTTTGATGTATTGTGTGTATTTAAAGCCCGGATAAACACTTAGTTTGGAGGTTGGAGAGCACCTGGAAAGAAGCAGGAAGCCTCTGAAAGTGTGAGCAGTGTCCTATTTATAGATTATGCTCTGGTCACAAACTGCTTTCACTTGGTGGAAACGGATTGACCTGTGCACTTGCGAATTGTTCCCTCCTCTATAGTCATGATTTATTCAGTAGAAAGATTCTCTAAGATAAACAAACAATAACAAAACATGCTCCCATCTAAAATCCTCATTGGTTTAAAAAAAAAGGCAGGTATGAATGCATAAAAACTAAACAAATAAAGACACAAGAAAAGTTCATTAAACCTTATATGAATCCTCATCTCTTTTGAAAGATTACTACTTTTAGAGGATGCTGAGGTGGAATGTAACTGGGAGAAGAAAAAGATAAACCAGTAATAACCACAACTCTAAATGGGATGTGTTACTCTTGGTAGCAAATGCTTAATTAAAAAACTGCCTGATGCAAGCTTCCTTTTAAAATATGGCCTGAATATAGTAGAGTCTGATTTTTCTGTATTAAACTTTATTCTGAGGTGTTATGATATTTAATAAGTTGAATATAGAAATAATAAACTGAAACTTGTGGTTACTTCAGCAACTAAGCAGCCACATTGTGACCCTGGTGCTGTTAACCCACAGTGCAAGGTAATAGAATATTAAAGCTCTCAGAAAACAAACAGACAAGAAATGGGTGAGTAGAACACAGTGAGTTCTGTTAACACAGATCAGTCTAGACCAAGCCTTTCTTTGCCATTAATGGTAACATTCAACTATGCTGGAACCCATATTTACAATAAGTGGGCTGCAAACAGTTGAGGAAAAGGAGCAAAGGAATTATAGACTCCTGACACTGAGCTCCACAGTGACACCAAGTCATGAATTGCAGCGGGAACCCATTCAGACTCCGGTGGGTCCAATTCCCTTCTCTTGAACAAAGTTTCTTAGGCGCTTTGAGACACAGCTTCTTCAGCAAGCCTGAGAGCAAAGACTACCTTCGTAGAAGTTAGTGCCCCAAAGGATAAGAGTTAATGTCAGAAAACTGAAGTTTTATAAAAGGATTAACAGGACTATAAATTGAATGGAGCTTTGAAGCTCCACCTGGTAATTCCTAGTAAAGTTGAATATCTGCTCACTTTACAGCATGGCAATTCCACTCTGAAGGCTGCCCCCTAGAGAAACCTGCCTTCCTGTGCAAGCCAAGATGTGTATAGCGTGTGCACAGCAGCATTTTGTTAAAAGTAAAAACCTGGGGGACAAAACCCAAATTTCTAACAATATAAAAATGTCTAAATGATATGCTATATTTATATAATAAAATATTATCAAGTAGTTAAAAAAATGTATTACAGTCTCTCAAGTAAGTAAAAGTAAGCTGCAGAAGGAAAAAATATAATTTTGAAAACATAAAAATAACACTGTATATCATTTAGGGATCAATATATAAGCAGTAAATAAGAGATGCACATGAATGGTGAAGTTCAGTATGTGGTTCCCTCTGGAAAAGTTTGTAAATACTTTAAAAAATGAAATCATAATCCATCTACCTATCTATATGGACATTCCTTCATAGATGCAGTAAGTATTTACATAGCTTCTTTCTTGTCCTACTCCTTGTTCAAAGGGCTAAGAGGCCAATAAAAGAATAATAGGACCTGAGTTCTTGTCCTTGCAAGACACGGTCTAATCAGAAGGCACACAGGGGAATTTAGACTATACCGTCAGCATTTATTAGCAGAGAAAACTGTCTGAAATGAAGACACAACATGAAGCAAAAATGTCCGCAAAGCCTGAGTCCCAGAGAATGGCAAAGGATGGGGGAAATAATTTGTGTGAGGAAAAGCTGGCTCTGCAGGCACGGAGCATAAATCCACTCACTGGGGTCTTCGTTTTTCTTTCCAAGATACAATGAAATCCATTGATTAAAAAATGATCCCATTCAAGCCTTGTTATTTCAAACACTTCTTACAATAGCCTCACCTTCCACACAGGGGTGTTTCTCGTTCTGTGATGCGCAACCTTGTTTCTTTAGATGTGAGTGTGATGACTCACCTCGTGACACTGATCAGAGAGAGGTATGAAATAATTTGGTCATTTTGTATTTGGAGAACACAATATTTTCCACAGAGTCCTTTATAAAACAATGCGGTGGAGCAGACTGGAGCAGCCCCTCCCCTTCCGCAGAACACAAGGGGTGTGTTATAGGAGAGATCCATTGTCATCAACAACATTTGTGTTGAGTTATGAGAAATAGATGAAGGGACAGGCTACGTTCAATCACCTCCAAGGAACTTTTTCAGATCTGAGACTCTTGCTTTAGGTTTCAGCAGCAAGAACTGCCTTTAAACATTGCCATATATCTTTAAGAATCTACTGTGGTGGTGGTGTCATTCTTTAGGGTCTGCAATCCCGTGTTCAAGCTGTATTATCATCATTCATTTTAGTTTAGTTACTGCTTGGATGATCTTGAAAATAACAAGCTTGATTCAATTACTTAATTTACTTATGTCAGAAATTATCTCTTTTGAAGTTCAAAGAGGGTACCATAGGTTTTCTATTTCAGAAGTTAATAATAATAAAAAAAAGACTGGGTTCTTCTCTCTGAATTTTCCACCATTTTATAGTTTTAAGCTCAGCTCCCCATTCTGATTTAATTTTTCTAGGATGAGAAGCTATTTAATTTTGAGCCCAATTTGACACATTTTATTTTTAACATCCTATAAGTGAGGCAGAGCAGCTACTGGAATCCATTTTCCAAAGTATAAAACTAACACCTGGAGAGGTTAATTAGCCTAGAGTATCATAATGGCCAGACACAGTCTGAGGAGGTCAGTTTCCAACCTCATTTTTCTTCTCTGCTACCTGATCTTAAAATGTAGGAAGGTTTATGCAAACACACACACATGCAAGCATGCACACACACACACACACACACATACACATACATAACTGAAAAAAGATGGAAAGGATATATTCAAATTTTTAAACCTGTCTTTATTTTCTTAAAAATTAGAACAGTGGGTAGGGAAGGTTATCTCGTAATGAGGATTTAATACATCTTGTTACATAACTGAGCAGTCTCATATTTCAAGAACACCATAGTTTAAAAGAAATTAAGACTATTTTTTTAGAGCAGTTATAGGTTTGCAGTAAAAGAGAGGAAGGTACAGAGATTTCCCATACACCTGCTACCCTCACACATGCAAAGCATCCCCTATTAGCAACATCCCCCATCTGAATGCTGCATTTGTTATAACTGACAAAGCTGGATTGACACGTCCTACCACCCAAAATCCATAGTTCACATTAGGGTTCACTCTTGGTGTACATTCTTTGGGCTTGGTACATTCTATAATGGCATCATTACAGTGTTATGCAGAATGTTTTCACTGCCCTAAAAATCTTCAGACAACTCTATAGTTTTAACCCATGTAAACAATCCAAGAAACTTTGAAAATTATATACTTTCAAGTGTACTCAGTGGGAGCCCAGGGATCATTGCATCTGATGGCCCTTCACTAATTTATATGACTCAGAAATAAAGAATTCCATAGCTAAATAAGTCTGAAATACTGGGAGAATTGAAGTTTAAAAAGTTTCTTCCCATCCTACTTCTCAGAACCTCTAACGTGCAATGTGAACTCCAGGTTTCTAAACAGGAACATAGTATGTGGTGGTTTCCTAACATTTGACTATAGCACTCTGTTTTTTATGGTGCATTTTACAAAATTAATTTTGGGAAATATTGCTCTAATCCAACTCTTTTATTTTACCAAAAGGGGAAACTAAAATATAGAGAGGTGAAATGATTATCTGAGAATAGACAACTTGATAAGGGAAATCAAACTAGAGAGAAAGAGAGAGATCATTGAATATTGTTTTTCCCTAAAGTGGGTGAATACAATTTGATGGTATTTTTCACAGCCTATGTTATGCTAATAAACAAATGTATTCTCCAGAAAACAAAATAGGAAATTATAAAGTATATGCATGTTTCACAGTTTTAAAAACATCCATAATTATTAAACAGTATACAGAGGCATACAATTTAATTTTGGCAGCAATAGTACTGTTCATGCATTAAATATCTATTAGACATCTGGATTACTACAGGATATTAACATCAGTAACATTACCCACACACATAGAAATGCCTTAACAATAATAATACTCGGGAATATATGAATATATGCTTCAGAGATGCATCTAATTAAGAAGAACAGGATGTTCTGCATCATTTAGGCTCACCTTCTCATGTTGGGTAAAGTGAGGTTCAGGTGGATCAAACAGCAAAGGCAAACATCCAACTCCTGGCAGCTATGGCCCAAGGGACTGTAATCCCACATCACAATGCTCCCAGTCTAATGCAAGCACGTGTAACCATGTCAGCTTTCTGGAGATGGCTCATGGAGTACTCCATTCTGTTCTCATTTAAACTTCCATTCGGGTTTATAGAATAGAGGGCAATTATGAAATAAAATGACTTGCCATTCCTGGGTGAACAGTTCTCCTGTTCAGGTGAAACAAAATAAGGACATGTTTTCCCCTCAGATGAGAGTGGGGAATGGGGAATAGCTGCTTGATGTCTGCAGGATTCTTAGCCACTTATTCCCTTGTTTGGAAATACCTGCTTTATTTAGAGATACATACTTTTTTCAAGGAGAAGAGCCCTTCTTTCTGGTCTATAAATATCATCTGTGCTGCAAAGCATAAATAAGAGCAGTGAATGCAAGAAATATGACCATCTTCCAGACAAAAAATAGCTTTAATTTCCCTTGAAATACATAATGGAAAGAAGAAAGTATAATTTGTTTGTTTGTTTTTTTCTGTTTGTTGCTTGTAACTAGATACATTCACTATTCACAAATTACAAGTGTTCTGGCATCTCATCACATAGAAGCAGACATTTATTCTTCCTCTTTAAACTTGATCACTAGATATCTGCTTACTTGGAATTTCCAACGCTGGAGTCCAAGAAACTACCACCGAGTCACAGAAATGCCCAACACCCACATGTCTGACTACAAGTTCCTCTGTGTGTGGGGTTCTTGTTGTTGCTTAGTTTTTATGTCTTTTCCCAGTGTGGGGTAAGGGCCACCTGCCTGCCTGCCTGACTGAAGTCAAGCAGAGCTGGGTCACTGCCCCCTGGCCATGGGTCTGAGTTTGCCTTGTGCACCCGTTTGACTGGTCTGTGCTTCTTTTCCTGATATGCTTTGAATAGTCCTGCCTAGAAGACCAAAATGTGCCCACACCTTCCTCCTTAATTTAATCTCCATTCTCTATTCTCACTTACCTGTTGAAGTGTTGCTTATGGTCGCCGTTGTAATTATTTGGAGACTCACACAGTGTCCTGGAAAACTCAAGGTCACTTCAGTTCTTTGTCCTACCGCATGTGGCAGCCCTATTTGTATTGCTGCCAGAATTTTTGGCGGAGCATCTCATCTGGAAGTTGTAGGTAGTTTGGGGGTAATTTGGGATATGGTTATGGAAGGTAAGTAGCTGAATATCAAAGAGGATGCTTCCACTGAGGTTGCTTCATCCTGGCAAAATCAATATTCCCAAACACCAGCTTGGCCAATGAGCATTGTAGAGATAAGATTCTATTTATCTCCTGATAAATAGAAGCAGTATTTGATAAACTTCTGAGGTGAGTTCAGAGGCTATGGAACTAGTAATATGTGGGCTACCTAGGAATTTAAGTCCGAAGAACCACCGTATCTCTGCTATCATTGATTTTTCCATCCCCATAGAGGAATAAAGAAGAATCATTTCTCAGAATCCAAATCCATCTGGATTGTGTCTGAATTTCTCACTCCTTGTCAAATTATTGTGATCCTGAGACAGCAAAGCTTGGTATGAGTTCACTGCACCTGAGACTCACAAGCAGAGAAGAAAAATGAAAACTGATATGGGTGTGGTGTAGTGCTTCCAGGACATGTTAGTGTAGTTTTGCTTTTTTCTTATTACTGATGATATGATTGGAAAACAAGGTCTGTGCTTCTGACTTCGTCTTTCATTTAAAATCCAAACAAAAGCTGAACATCATGACTCCACTGGCTTGCCACAATGAGGACTCTTCAGATCCTCCCAAACTCCAGTGAATATAATTGACCATGTCTGCCACACTGATGTACAGAAAGCATCCTTATCTCAGAATGACATAAGGAGCTTTCTTGTCACTGAAATAAAAATAGAACTTTTCAACACCAAGTATTGCTACTCATGTCCCTGAAAGTGGGTCATCTGGGAGTATCTCAGCCTCAACAAGTGAATGATTACCTGCTTATAAATCATGCCTCTTGACAGAGGAAAGGGGCAAAGTGCTGGACAACAGCTCTGTGCAATAAGGGACTGGAGCTCTTCTCCAGTTAACTACCCTACATAAACTAAGACCCTGGTGAAGTCCAAAGTGCCAGAATGACAACACCTGCTTAACTGTCACTCACCAGTCTCCTGTAAATATGAAATTGGGGAATTGAAATATAGTCTTTTATTAACAGGCATCTTTATTTAAAATGTAAATCAATGACACAGCAGAAATGGGGTGAGTTACAGAGTATAGTGGTTTGGCTTAACTGATGTCACTCCAAACCAAGCCTTTGTAGCTGTTCATCTTGGGTGCCCACCTTTACACAGTTTTAGGCTGCATATTTACGCAAAAGACAGTCCCATCTCTTATTTAAAGTAAGCTTTACATAAAAGGTAATTAACTCTAAGAATTGCTAATATTACTAGTAATAGTAGCATTAGTATTGTTATGATCAAAATATGCAGAATTACTTGGTATACATTAAAAGCTAAAAGTGTTTGTTGAAGGATGTGGGCTTTTTCAAAGCTTACACTTTCTAGCCTCACAAACAGAGAAAAACAGATATGTTAATGCATATCAACTGTCTCATGTACTTTAATTTGCTCTGTTGTCCCCTCTGTTCTATATCATGTAGAAATCAGCAGAATTATTCTAGGATCTGATGACTAGATGTTTCTTTGACACTGAACCATGTTGACATTGCTCGTTTTTGGCCTCTTTGCAACTTCTCAATGGAGTAGTGAGAATAATCACTCTCACTTGGTTAATGAGGTTATTTAACCAATAACATATTAACAAAAAGGAGCCAATTCCCAGGATGTCTGATTCCTAGCTATGAACTCTAGTTACATTATTACAAACTGGGTCTACTCTATATCTCCACTCTCCTCAAATCAATCAAGTGATCAAAATTAGCAAGATCATTGATAACTGCTTTCACCTGTCATAAGTCAGCCTTGACTAAAACCGTTCTGTAGGATATCAAGTATCATCAACATAATGCTAGGGGATGGGTGGGAATGACACAGAACCACAATAAAGACCTTTCTGTTTACAAGCACCTTCTTGTTTCATTGGAGGGACAAGCATAACACTCATGGAAGTTATGAGTGGAAGTTAATGTTGGAAATAGTACAAGAACAGATATAAATTTGTATCCATTATGAAAAGGAAGGAACATTAAAAGTATCTGGCTCTTGTATTAGTACTGCTTTTGCATGGACTAGATGTCCAACTTTACATTATCAATGTCTCCTTCTTGAGTTCAAGTTCCTCATAGAAGGATCTAGTATATTCCTTAGACCTCAAAGTGTAACCAGCAAGTACAGCTGAATGGGATTTCCTATTCTGATCTTGTCCCAAATTTGACAGAATGAGCTTCATCATAAAATAAACAAAAACAAACATGAATAAATTATGCATGTATTAGTATGCATCTAATAAATGCTTAATTAAATAAAATCTCTGTGAAATAAAAAAATAAAACAAAACTTTTCTTAAGTAGAAAGCAGTAGAAAGTCTCAAATACTGTCTGAAGCTAGAATGCATGATTTTCTTTTTGTTAGAAATCCGAGACTGAATTTGGTTTATTAAGGTGCCTTTGTTTTCCAATGAACATCTATATACTTGTGAAATATTGAAGAGTAGAGGGAAGTAATCTTCTAGAAAAATACCTGTAAGATATTTGCAAGATGACACCCCATCAAAGAAAGCCAACCCATATCAAGGCTGTTATGGGATGATTTGTGTACACCCCCAAAATAACTCATACATTGATGTCCTCACCCCCAGTACTTTAGAATGTGACCTTATTTTCAGTATGATTATTGCAAATATAGTTATTAACATGAGGTCATACTGTAGTAGGATGACCATTGTCCTTCCAGGAAGGGGAAGATTAGACACAAAGGTGCACACAGGGAGACTGCCATGTAAAGATGAAGGGGCAATACTTCTATGAGCAATGGATGCCAGATATTACCAGCAACCCATCAGAAGCTAGAGGGGATGCATGGAACAGATTCTTCAAGTCCTCAGAGAGAACCAACCCTACTGATACCTCAATTTTGGACTCCTCTAGCCTCCATGACTGTGAGATACTTTTCTTTCCCTAAGATACTAAGTTTGTGTCATCATCCATGGCAGCTCTAGAAAGCTAATACAAAGGGCAATGAAACTTGGTGAGAATTGTTGAAAGCCACTTGTATAACACCAGATTCCTTTACAAACTAATTTTTAGTCTGCATAAAAATCTCTGAAAAAAGTAAAAAATCATAAATATATTCAAAACTATCTTACCCTAACAGTTTAGATTTTGCTTTGGAGAAAGTTTCAGATTTTTATTTCACTTGAAAGTCTACTTTTCTCCATTTGTAATGTATTAAGATTCCAAGTAGAACTCGAGGAAAATTACTTTCTGTTAAGATGAATGTTTCATTCATCCACATGTCTGAGCTATTTAGAGGAAATTATCTATGGGATTCTATCATGAATTTAAAAGCCGCTGCAATTGTTTTTTGAGTCAGTATGATTTTAAGCCATATAAGAACATTAGCTGGAAAATCATGTTGGGAAAAGTAACTAACTCATTCCATTTTGTTAAAAATGTGATTCGAAGACCGTTTGACTATTTCTAATTGGCCCATAGATGGAGTTGAAAACAGAGCCAACCCCACCTTCTGCTGTTTTCAAACATCATAATTCACTCTTAAATCCTCCATTAGAGACTGTTATATAGTCAAATAGAAATGTTAGCCCCAGCTATGCCTGGCCTAGAAGTGCTGAGCAGTATATATAGCCTTCTCAGAATGGCTTCTCTGAGAAAAAGGGCCTTAAACTCTCTTCCTGTTAACTGCTTCTGATAGCCTCGTTGTGGCAGTTGAGTCTGTGAGTTTCACATGAAGATGTTTCTGCAAATTCCGTATGGAGCTTGAGTAATTCCTATAAGTTGCATGAGGAACCATTTTTCTTCTTGCGACAAAGGAGTCATTAGGAGTTTATAGCCAAGAGGGTCTCTCTTAAAACCAGATAAGTGCCAAATACATCTACATTTGTATCTTTCTATCTGTCATCTATCTGTAAACTATATCTACCTAATTTGTCATAAATTTTAAATGTCCAGGAGAATCGTTATGAGAAGGGCAAGCCAAGAGTAAAGGCAGACTCCATGGAAGAAATTTAGTCAGATGCTGGCACTTAGATTAGCAAAACCAAGGGAAAAGACCTCTTGTTCTTCTGATAATCATTTTTAGATGCTTCTATAGCTAAGAGGTTGTTTGACTATATGCAAGAAAAGTAGATATTTTCCCTCTCCAAAAAATGTTTGCAGTATGGAAAGTCCATATGCTCACATTTGTCAAACTTTTTACAGAAATGTTGCCACAAAATAGTGCAGGTATTTGCTTCCTTTTCTTTATGTATTTCCTGACAGCTATTCTTTAGTTTCCTTCTACCCAGTATAGATCCAAAAGAATAATTTCACAGGAAAACTTCCTAAGAGTATTTTTAAAGGTACTTAGTAAGATAGAGATTAAGGGTAGAAAAAATTCTAACCTTGCTAATTGGAAGCCTTTTGAGAAATAGGCAAGTGAGTCCATTTACTTACTTATTTGTTAAAGACATTTTTCAGAGCAGTTATAGGTTTACAACAAAATTGAGAGGAAAGTGTAGAGATTTCTGACATACTCCCCACCCCCATAGGTGCTTAATTTCCCCCATAATCAATATCACTCATCTGAATGGTACATTTTTTTTTACAAATGATGAACCTATATTAACACTATAACATCACATATACACCTTATACATATACAATTTTTTGTTAATTGTTATTCAATAAAACTAGGAAAAAAATCAAGGAATTTGATTCAAAGTTCTGGAAATTAACCACTGTTCTCTTGGGCCCCCTTGTCTATAACATACAATAAATACATAAGAAATGGAGAGAACATTTACAAAAAGACAATGATGAGGCAAAAATGACAATGGTGAACTAAAAAAAAAAGCCTTAGAGTCTCATTGTCCTGCCAGAATCTAAAAGAGTATCTGCCAAAGAGTAAATCAGATATGTAAGTCATGGTAGAACTTGATGGTAGAACCTTCTGAATAGTTTCCATGTCCCTCACTGATCATGATTCTCTACCAGAAGTTTGCCAGTTCTCCTCTCCTAAAATAATAGTTGCCCTCTTAGCAAAACAAGGAAATATATTTATAACTAGCATTCTGAGTGAAGAAAAATAGGCAAGTTATATTTTTAACTTCCATTTGTTTAAATTTGCCATCTCTCAAAACAGAGAAAGTATTTCTTAACATTGTGGCAATTAATGTATGATGTGTAATGTCCTATTTTATTTAATGTATAGTTATTAAGCGCCTGCCAAGATGCAATGAAAGAAAATTAAAATGGCCAGGGAGGCATAATACATGGTACTTACCCACTGAAGCATGCTTTTAAATAACATTCAGTTAGTGCAGTGTCATCCAGGCCATTTGGGGATTACACACTGTATTATTAATAAATTGTTTGCCTGAGATGATTGAACTAGCAGAGGCAATGCAAGTTAGATGTTGCTTTCAAAGACTGTAAAAAACTTGATGCATAAAGAATTGGATGTGGTATTCACATCATCTGATGGCAAATTAACCCAAGTTAGCGTGGTGGGTGACAAGGATTGGGAAAAGGTCTACTCCCTACTGTCCACTTCCTGTCTTCCCAACCTTTTGTAAATACAGCCTTCTTCAAGGTGCAGTTCCTGAAGATCGTCCCTACGGAGAATGGGTACACTGTCTGAATGCCGAGTGGAACCAGTGGTTATAAGCTTCTGCTTTTATTGGCAGCTAGAAAGGTCATGATCTCAAAGACTCTGGTGGTTCATTGGGTCTTTGTCCACATCAACAACTCCTGCTCTGAAACATTTTCTTATAAATATCTTGAAAATAAGGTTATGGTCCAGATTTTTCCTCCATGTAAATCCATGTTTCCTGTGGGAAAACACAGAATAAGTAAGAACAGTGTAAAATGTGAAGAAACAAAGAGATACTGGGACCACTGAATTTTCTTTCATTATTTGCTAAGGAGAGGAAAGGAGAGAAGTAGCATAAAAAATTTAGGTAAGAAGCTACACAAGGCCAGTGCTAGAAAGAAAATTTAAAAAGGAGGTAGGATCTCCTACAGAGAGCAGGGTGGCCTGAAAGGCTGAGGGGAAGCTGATGAGCTGGGAACAGGCAGGAGGGATGTCTCGGGACTGCACAGATGTGAGAGCAGCTTGACAAAACAGGTAGGGATTGTGCAGGTAGGGTACAGACACGAGAGAGGGCGCCCAGCACAGGGTTACCGTACAAAGGATTCTAGAAATGAAATGATCCCACATCATCAGCACCAAGGTTAAGAAACTAAAGGTTATCAATTCCCACAAGCCCCTATCATGCTCCCCAGTCCATCCCACCAAGAATAACTATTATCCTAATGTATTGGGGCATAGATTGGTTTTGCCAGTTTTTATACTTTATCTCTCACTGTTGCACTTGTGAATTTCATTTGTAGTGATGTATGTTGTTATAAATCTCCAATTTTCTTGTTGTATAGTATTTTATTTGGCAAATGTACCACAGCGTATTTATCTACTCCACTGCACAGTGTATTTCTCTACTCCATGGGAATTTGGGTAATTTCTTATTCACAGCTATTGCCAGTTGTGCTTGTGCAAATATTCTAATACAGGTATTTTGGTGAACACATATGTACATTTCTCTGGGTAAGTAGAAAGGCCGGCTTACCCAGTATGGATATGTCAGATGTATCATCGACATGAGATAGTGCCAAATAGCAAAAGGACTGCACTAATTTGCACTCCTGGCAGTAGTGTAGGAGACTTTTGCACGCTCCTCATTGTTGCTGGCACTTGACAGTCACCCCTTCTAGTTTAGCAATTCTATGGGTACAGAGTAAGGCTGACTGTAACTTTAACTCTAATTTTCCTGATGAATGAAGACATTGTGATTTTTTTTTCAGGTTTTTATTCATCATTTGGGTATCTTCTTTTATAAAGTGTCTTCTGGGTGTTTTTTTTTTTTTTTTTCATTTTTCTATTGGATTGTCTGTGTTTTAATATAATTTGTTGATTTGTCTATACTGTTTGTAGATTTAGAATACAAGTCCTCTGACAAATATATGCATTTGAAAACATCATTTTTAAATCTGTGGAGTGTCATTTCATTCTCTTATTGGTGTCTTTTAGTAAATAAAAGATATTAATCTTAATGTATTATAATTTATCCTATTTCCCTCTGGGTTTAGGTTTTTCTGGCCTTTTCAAGAAATATTTGCTTAGTCCAACATAACAAGAATATTATTCTATTTTTCATACAAAGCTAAGGTTATGTTGTTTTAAACCATTATTCAGATGTGCAATCAATATTAAATTTTTATATGCATAAATTCATGTGTATGTATGAATGGAGTCCAATCCAATATGTTTTTCAAGTAGTCTATCCAACTGATCCAGCACTGTTTATTATTTTTTAAAGATGAAAAAGTAAAAAACACCTGCTTTGGATTATGTGATTCTATTTAATGCATAGATTACATAGATCCATTTTCAAAAAGTCCTTTTTCTTCAACCACATGGTTGATCTAAATCATGTGAAAAAAAAAGCAAAAGAAGCTGCTGCTTTAGAAGACAGCATATTCTTCAGGAAGCTGTGCCATTGTAATTTTCAGGGCCTTGGATGATGTATAACCACATTCCCCTTTCAAGACATTTTGGGCAAGAGTAGCTCCATTTGTAGGTCTCCATATATGCACACTTTAACTTTAGTCAGTGAGACTTTGTGAGTCTCTGGCTTGCATGGTCTCTATAGTGAAACGTAATAGCCAGTACTTTTGTCGTCATCCAAACAGTAGCAAATAACTCATGCAAAATGGGGCAATGAAACACGCCCATGCTTATTTCTAGGAACATGCTTAAAAGTTCTGAAATTTTTGTTTTTTTCTACATTATGTGGAACAAAGACATTTAAATGCATAAGCACCATTTTTAAAGGATTAATGATGGTGGCATTTTCTATGAGGCCATGCTTTGACTTTTGTACATATTCAGATTCTCCATTACAACATTTCATATGGATACAGAGTAACCACGGTGATACATATGTATCTGCATCTCTGAAAGTATCTAACATTCCCAAGTATTTTATAATAGCTTTCATTAAAAGAATCATGTGGTTGAAAAGCCACAGAATAAATATATGGAAAAGCTAAACATTACAATAGATACATAAGTGTTCTATATAGCAATGCAAAAGAATTATAAGATAATTCATACTCAACAGATTTGTACTGAATCGAACTGAATAGAATTATTAATGCTGGTAAAGTAAATTGAATGCTTAATTCATTTTCCCATAGATCTCTCAAACTACTGGCAAGTATAGAACCATAGCCCTTCTACAAAGTCTAACATATTTCAAAAGAAAATTCAAAACCCATGGAAATGTAAAAAGCAGATTTGGAAAATTGTCAGGTCATCTGCTCTCTACCCAGATATTTGCAATTGTATAATTTGCCCATCGAAAGTGGGCAATGTGGTGAATTTTCAGTGAGGGGATGGGGTGTTTGGGGCTTGGCTCAAGGGCAGTGAAAGATCCAGTGTGATCAATTCTAGCCCAAAGCAGGTACTTGCTTTGAATTCATTCATGTTCCTAAGACAGCCAGAAGTATTTTTAATTTTTTCTACTTCTATCCTTATAGATGTCTTCTGAAATCTACCATCTCATGGGACATCAGGAATCCTCTCTCTTCTTGCCTCTCTCCTTCACTTAAAATCGATAGTTTTTTTTTTTGCTGACAGATTTCACTTCTGATTTGACTATGTGTCAACTATTCCTTATGGATTATTATTTTAAGTAGGAAAGAAACTACTGTTTTAGTTTTTGGTAGCGGCTAAAAGAAAAAACAAGTCATTCATCTGTGTATTCTGCCTCACTGCTCATTTTAAATGTCCACAATCATCCTGAATGGTAAGTTATCTATTTGTTCTTTCCAAAAAATATTTTCCTCTAAATCTAATTTTTCTACCTTATTTCCACCATAGAGTTAGGGTTGATGACTCTGCCAATTTTTTAATACTACAAAGATATGAATCCTGAACTGCCTTCTCCCCAGAACTCTGTCTTCCATGCTTCTATCCCATAACTATACTCTGATTATTTCACTTTGACAATTTACAAGTGGGTTGTCTGATTTTCTTTCTGTGATGACTCTCAGTTCATATTTCCAAGGACATTTAGGTGAGTTAGGAAGCTTGGAGGTGGGGAGAAGTTATAGGAACAGAGTCATAGTGGCATTTCTAGATTTCTGCCAGTCACTTTGAGCCAAGGTGTTATATAAAAGGCAGGGAAAGATGCAAGTTTTGTGGGGCTTGAATATTAAAAATTTGGGGGGACCTCTTTAAGGAGCAAAAAAACTATGAATACAAAAATAAGTAGGTTATTTCTTTGAAAAGTAGATATGTCTTTAGATTGAGGAAATAAGATACCTTGAACTGGGACCCTGAAGAGTAAGCAGCTTTAGTTCATACTGACCCCTCTCATGGGGGAGAGGATGACAGGGCTTAGCATTTGAAGAATTATCAGTAAGGTCCCTTGTCTTTAGTCTACTGAAAAGATGTCCACCAGAGTTGAGTTTAAAAGTAGTGAAATGATGATAATGTTATTTACTAAAATGAATCTAAGTGAAGGTCTTTCCGCACCCCCCACTTCTTTAATTGATGTATAATATAAATATTATATTTGTTTCAGGTGTATGACATAATGATTCAATATTTGTATGTATTGTGAAATGATCACAATATGTCTAGGTAACATCAGTCACCACACATAATTACAGAATACTTTTTCTTGTGATGAGAAATTTTAATATCTACTCTCTTAGCAACTTTAAAATATTCAATATATTATTAATTCTAGTCACTATGCTGTGGATTATATCCCCATGACTTACTTATTTTATAACTAGCAGGTAGTACCTTCTGACACCCTTCATCTATTTCACCCACCTCCATCCCCCACCATTGGCAACCATCAATCTGTTCTCTGTATCTATGAGCTTGGTTTCTTATTTCATGTCCCACAATGCCCTCAAAATCAATCCATGTTGCTGCAAATGGTGATTTCTTTCTTTTTTTATAGCTGAATAATATTCCAGTGTGTGTGTGTGTGTGTACACATGTCAGGTATATATGTCCTGGCTATTGTAAATAATGCTACAATGAGCATAGGGGTGCATATCTCTTTTTGAGTTAGTGTTTTCATTTTTTTCAGGAAAATACACAGAAGCAGAATTGCTGGATCATATTGTAGCTGTATTTTTACTTTTTTGAGAAACTTCCATACTGTTTTCCATAGTAACTGCATCAATTTACATTCCCCCCAACAGTGCACAAGAGTTTCCTTTTCTCCACACCCTCACAACTCTTGTTATTTCTTGCTTTTTGATAAAATCACTAACTGGTATGAGGTGTTATTTCATTGTGGTTTTGTTTTGCATTTTCATGATTGGTGATGTTGAGCATTTTTTCATGTGTATGCCTTCTTTGGAAAAATACCTACTCAGATCTTCTGCCCATTTTTTTTTGTTTTTATTATTGAGTTGTATGAGTTCTTTATATATTTTGGATACTAACCCTTTATCAAAAATATATTTGCTAGTCAGTGAAATTCTATGACTTGGAATAAACATTAAGACTTGAGCTAAAAACTCAAGTACATATGTATATCCAGAGAGCAAGGATAGAAAAGAGGGAATAGAAAAGAAACTTAAAAAGAAGCTAGATAAAGGAGCTAAGGGGAACTTAGAAATCCTTGAAGAACACCCAACCGCTCCAGCCCACACTTGTCCCTTCCTTCCATATTGCTCACTGATGTTTTGAAAATGTGTCTTACTCTGAATGCAGTTTGCCATTGACCCAATCCAAGAAAAGGCTGTGTCACAGAGCTTCTGAACAGCATAAAGTTATTGAGTAATTGGACATGAAACTATGAGAAACAGAAATAAAAAGACAACTTCTCACTTGTGTTTAATGTTAAACCATTTGCTTCATGTTCCTGTAGTCCTGCTTTATAGATGGAAACAAAATTAACAATGTGTGAGCTTTGCTTATTTACATCAGTTCCAGAGCACGTACTTTTTGCTTCCAAACCCAGCTCTTCACTTTGCCTGCTTCTGTACAGCCTTTTATTTCCAAGGAAAAGCATTTCTTACTTGTCTTGAGATTTGCACACTCACATGCACCTGGAGTTTGTAGGGAAAATCTGCAGAGACATGTGAACATCTAAGTTTGCAAAATCCTAAATGAATGCTTAAATCACAAAGACTGAGCTTTCAGGCAGTAGTATGCAGTGCACAGAAGTCAGAGTGGTCTGCTGGGCTCTTCTATGTGCTCAACTTCAGGGTTGTCTCCCAGATCATGGCAGACACTTCATGAGCAGTAAAGTGACCTGGAAGCATTAAGCATTGATGAGACTCATCTCAGTGATGCCATACTTAATCAAATTTAATGATTGAAAGGGGGAAAAAAAGGAAAAAAAGATGATTACATTTCCTTTGCTTTGCACTTTGATGATCAGAACTCATTTTTTATTTAAAGTTCTCTCTAGGGCACCAAGCAATTTTCATGAACACAATTAAAAGATGAGTCATCTTGTCTTCTCTCTTATAACAGTCTCCTTGGCAGCTTGAAACTTAACTGAAATGTTTTCTGTCATAGCTATTTGAACCTGATAAAGGCAGAAATAATGCAGGGTGGCAATGGTAGTGAAGCAAAGTTTCCCAGGAATGGGAATCAGTTGAGGCAATGAATATATCAGGTTTCAGGGGGCGAAACAGACACAGGATCACTGAGAAATGGGCATGTCTGGGAGAAGCTGGTGAGTAATTTCTATTCATAGCTCATCTGCCAACTGAATTTTGGAATTATTCAGTTTTACTTGTATATAAGGTTTTAACAACTTGAATCATTTTATGTTTTCACAGTTAATGTAAGTCTATTCTACATGCCCACATCCACACCCACAATTCTTTTTCAGATATGCCTCTCTAGACCAGGTGTGTATCAGGCTTCTGTAAGACTACATGGTCAATATTCTTAAAGTCCAGCTGAACACGTTTGTCCAGCTAAAGGGACCTACAAGATGTCACCTTAGTACTTTCAGAGATAAGAGCCACAGTACTACAGCCACATCCTTGATTGTGTCTTTGCACTGATTCTTGGTCTTAAGAGTAGTGCCCTGCATTCTCTTTTTTTTTTTCAGCAGCTTGAAAAATCACACATGTATTATCCTACACTTTCTGAATGTCAGGAGTCCATGGCTTAGCTGGATCCTCTGATTCAGAGTTCCTCACAAGGCTGCAGTAAAGGTGTAGCCAAGACTACAGGCTAATCTAAAAGCTGACAGAGGACAGTTCTACTTCAAAGCTCATTGCATGTTGGCAGAATTCAGTAATTCTGGTTTGTTGGACAAAGAGATCTGTTCCTGCTACCTGGAGGCTTCCTTCACTGCCTTGCCATGGACTTCTCCAACATGGAAGCTTGCTTCGCCAAAGTATGAAAGCCTACTAGGCAGTAGAGAGAGTCTGAGAGCACAATGGAAGTCAAAATTTTATATAAGCTAATCATGAAAGTGACAGCTCATCACTGTTGGTTATACACAAGTCACTGGACTACATCACAGGGTTGAAGGTCATACACAAACATAAATACCAGGAATGGGGGGTAATTGAGGTAGAGGATCCTAGAGTTTGCTAACACAACAATTAATGCATTTATAATTTTAATTATGTCATTAAATTAGCATTATAAAGCATTCATTTAAAGGCCTGAAAAGAGAATTGTTGGCATAAAAACTGTTGTATACTTTGAAAGGCATGATAAAGGCAAGTTGCTAAAGGCAAAGGTTATGAAATATGTAAGAGCTAGACAATTGAAAACACCAATAACGATCTATAATTACACCTGCAGATTTTTAACTTACCCAATTTCTTATTTTCCATTAAAGAAATGAAGATTAGAATTATAGATGACCCAGTGTGGATGCGACTTATGCAACAAAAATAATGTAGAAGGGAAAAATTATGGGATATACATGGTAAGCTCTATTTATAAGAAATTATATACTGAGGTAAATGCTCCTCAGACAGTTACAGAAGACTTCGAGACATTAGTCAGCACAACTGAATTAAAACACAACTTTACAACATACAAAAAATGAGTCTAAATGAATATATATGTACCTTAAGAAGTATAATGGCATGAAAATCAGAATAAGCAGCATCTGCATTCAGAAACCCAAATAAGAAATTACATATATTAGTTTTTAGTCCCAAAGTCCATGGCATTTAAATGCCATAGTTTCAAATGTTTGGAAAGAGTTTAATTTTAGAGCATCACAATTTTCATCTTTCTGTGCTCTCTCAATTTCTTTTCAATTCTGTTTGTAAACCAGAGGTGCTTTTCTGAGTTCATTTCTTCCTTGACGAATCTTATCAAATTCAGCTACTGATAGCTTACCTTTTCAATATTCTGCCTTGAGACTCCCTCATACAATGCTTTATGTTCCTAAGGTACATATCTGTGCTTACACTGCTGCAAATGTGTCGTATTTTTCTAGTCTCTTTTGTCCTTTTTCAGTGACAGTGCAATGCATTTTAAGTTTTGTTTCGGCAGCACACAACTTTCAGTACCAATTTGGGTATTGGTCAATTATTATGACAATAGTATTGAGTAAGAAACCACCCCCAAATTTGAAACAGCATTATTATTGTGCTCATGGGACTGTAAGTTGTCTCCTGATCTAGACTGGCCTCAGCTTCAGGTTGCTGCTCGGTTCGTGGCTACCACAGTTACATTTGGACAGAGACGTCAGCTGAAAGTGCAGTAGCTATGTGGAACAGGTTCTTCTAATGCGGATCAGTGGATCAGAAGAGAAGAAGTCCACATATGAAAACACATTTCAATCCTTTACCTGTGTCGTAACTGCTAGTATTGCAACAGCAAACCAAGTGACATGGCAAAGCCCAAACTCGATTGAGGGAAGCATATTCTGCTTGCCTTGTGGACATGGCAATGGGGACAATGGTGGTAATTAAATGGAGACTAAATAATAAACCTGCCATGGTGTTAGACACAAACAGGGTCAGAGTCCTCCTTGGGAACGGAAAGTAGGAGACCTGCCCTTGTCAATATCATCTGTATAGTGCAGCCCATTCTGCCATCAGATTTGAGCAAAGAGAGCCAATCTGAAGAAAAGATGAAAGCTGCTTTTGTTTGTCTCTGTGAGAAACACCTATGTCTTTATCATATATTACTTTAATCTTAAAATAGTTCAAGTGATTCAGGACACCTTGGAATCAAATGTGCCCAACTAATGTAGAAGGGCAGGGTGTCACTGGGGCCAAAGCCATGGATCAGATCCCAGAGACCAGCTTTCCAGCCCCAGGCAGACAGAATCCAGACTAGTGGTCTCTTTGGTCTCTTATTTCTAAAGCTTTGTGGAGGGAGCCTCTGGGTGACCCCACTGTCATGGGGAATTAGTGTCTTCCACAGAATAGCAAATGAAGACCATGCAAAAGTGAATTAATAGTTAAAGATACCACCACTCCATTATTAGAAAAATAAAATGCACACTCTACAGGCAACATGAACGATTAGGTAAGGATTCACTGAGTATATTCTTTCTGGCTCTGGTAATTTCATATAATCTAAAGAGTAGCCCCTGAAGTTGTCCTCTCTTAAGTGATGGGGGTTCTATTTGGCGTTGGATTGCACTTTCTGAAAACCCCAGCCCCTGGGAAAAAGCCCTGAAGTCAGTGCCAGCTGAAGGGTACTTATTACTGAACCTGTGTTGTGTGTGTGGTGGTGGAGGGGGTGGAGTCTGTGTCTAAAGACCCCAGCAGACAGATTTTAGGGCATGTCTTTTGTCTTATTATCCATTTTATAGACTTTTATTTCTACAAGAGACACTTTAATAATTTCACAGAACATTCCTTTTCCTAGGTCTAAATGTCAGAAGGCCAGTATTATTATATTTTTGCCCAAGCAGTGCAGGTAGGAAGTTTCATATAATATCACAGACCCTACCAATTGTGTGATTAGCTTTGCTCATCACAATGACAGAGTGAATGAAATTGAGAATGCCAAAAATGTATGAAATAGAAATACCTCAGAGTGTTCCCTACTACCAAAAAAAAGTGTCAACATTTAACTGTATTATGCATTATTTCTTCTAGTATTTGCAAAATCTCCTGAATGAACATTTGTTGAAAACACAAGTGCTTTGTTTAGTTCATTCCAGATACAGTATAAGAATAGTGGCTTTAAAATTAGGAAGATAAGAATTTGAAAATAATAATAATACAACCTACCAGCCCTGCATATTACTCTTGCTATACCTTGGTTTTATTATCTGTTAAGGTGGAGATAATAAGGCCTCCTTCTTTAAATTGTAGTAAGGATAATAATATGATGCTGTGAAAAAAAATTGTATTATCTTTTATTTGATTTGTAAAGTAATGTTGCATCAGAATGTCCCATCAGTGAAACTTATTTTCTATAGGTGATAATTGAGGACATTACCCACTGTCATTCCATGTTCTATTTATTTCTATTTCATTCATATATAAATATTCACTAGAGGAAGGCAGGTCTATCCCTCTTCAGGCTTTTGTATTTTGAGCCATATGTTTATAGATTGTTATTAAGTTAAAAGAGTTGTTATAACTGGTTGGTGCAGTCTAAACTTTCATTTCATAAATGAGAAAACAAAGACCTCAAAAGATAAGGTGATATTTTCAGTGGAATTAAGCTTTGTGTAACAGCTGAATGTGGAACCTCTAATAGAGTGCTGCAGCAGTGACAGCCGATTTATTGATGCCTCCCTACATCCATGTCCATGTCCTTGGGTAGCATCCTGCCAGGGTGACTCTGGACATAGGCATGTGGCTTGCTTTGGCCAATGAGACAATAAAAATCTGACACATGCAGAAGCTTGGAAAGGGACGGTGCATTGGAAGTTGAAATACCATGGAGTGATGCCTGCTACAAAAATTTCACTGTTTGTATCCATCATTCTTTGATGTGTTTTGGAATCTTGCCACTAAGATACGAAGAGTACATTTACCAAAAGATAAGAGACTACATGGGAAGATACCCATCATCCCAGGGATCACAAACATTCCAGTCCTCCTAGCCATGGCCTTATTCAAAATTATCTCAACCAGAACCCAAACATAGGATGGCCCGCTGAGTTCAGCCCAAATGTGCAGCCCACACCAACATGAGGAACTTCTGTTTAAAGACACTCTGTTATGGGGAGGTTTCTTACAAAGCAAAATCTAATGGACACAGAATTGACTCCAGTTTGCCTTGTGCTCTGTCATCTAACCCAAGGACTGAAATTGAAGATGTTACAACTTTTTTCTAATTATGAAACTAATATAATCAGAGTAAGGATCTGATTTATTTTACTCACTTTGTCTTTGCTCCAAATTATGCATCTAAGCATTAAATGTCAAATCTTATAAGCAGGAGACAAGAACAGGAGTGATTATGAGTTCATTTCAGACAGTATAGCCCAGTGAACAAATCTGTCAGTCCCACAGCTTCTGAAAAACAATGGTTTTGAAGAGTTCACTACAGGTTCCAATGTAAAAGTGAAAGAGCCCTCTGAGAACTCTCACATAGCCTGGCATCTGGAAATACATAGCAGGCGATCAATAGCATAATGTGGAAACAAGCCTAATTAAGTAAATACCACAGAACAAGTCTGGACCATTTGTATTCTCAAGACCCAGTGTTTCTTCAAAGAAGAGAGAAAAAAGAAAGACAATTCAACTTCTGTAGTTCCAAGACAAACATGTTGTGATTGCTATGATCTTCCACCAGAATGTAAATGCACCTGACACTTAGATCTGAAAAACACTCTTCTCCTGGATGTCAATCACTAGAACCAACACTTTATCAGGAGAAGATTTCTAGTTCTCCACTTGGGAATGGTGATTATGACTTCATATAACAGGGCTATTTTAATACTTAAAAATCTTCATAGGCACAATGCTTTGTGCTATGTGCTATGTTGACCAAGAAAACAATGGAAGGTGGATTATGTTCTCTTTGCTCATACTGGGTAGACAAGGCAGACTGCACTCTAAAGTCAATGATCACCTGAAGTATCAAAGCTGCATGACCATCTGAGTAACACAGGCAGCGGTGCAGGAGGAAGGCAGGTGAAGAGACCACTGTGTGACGGGAGAATGAAGGAGGTCTTCCTGGACTAGGCCCAGCTGGCTCGTTCTCCTGGGAACCCATTTCTTGAACCCTCCTCTTTGCCCATTTGGTTTTGGCATTTCAGTCCAGGGTGGATGTACTTTAGCTACTGCTGACCTTCATATTCCAAATTAGTGCATTTAGAAAAGTTGCACCTATAACCTCCTGTTGCTACATCTACCTTTCCAAGCGTTCAGGCAACTGCCCTTCCTCAACTCAGCTTCAGCATGATGATAACAGCTCTGCCCTCACTTTTACACACCCTAAGCCCTTTGGCCTTCCTCTTGGAGACCTTATCACTATCTACTCATTCCCACTTCTACACATTTTAATGTGCTTTTACCTTAATAATGCCTCTGGAACAGTCATGCCCCAACTCCCCCATCCCCCCACCAGAAAAAATACTGGCATTGCTTATTTGTATATGAACCAGTAGAATTCCTATTTATCTTTTCTTTTTATTCATACCTTTGAGTGAAACAGCTTCTATGATACATGATTTTTGCCTATCTATGAAATACCAGAGAATCTCTTCACTCTTATAGTGCACTGGTCAATTCGGATTTAAATAACACAGTTACCTACCCACTACATAAAAGTAGTCTGAGAACCTCTTACATTTCCCAAGACATACACTGTCATTGTTATCCTTAAGTAGTATTGCATGCATTCTTTAATAATGCACTGGCTGCCGTGAAAAAAAAAAAAGCATGGTTCTTTCTCAACAGGTTTACAATTTAAACTAGAAATATATAGAATGTTAAGGAGATGTGAAATCATTATGGAGGGTTGTTTTAGCCACGTGGAAGAAAACACATGCATTTGTTTTTGGAGCACTGTTTTGGTGACCCAAGCAGGCAGCAGACTAGTTTACATTTGGGAAAGGCTTTGTTTACTCATCTTAAAACAGGTAATTGCCAATGGTTCTGCTCATTTATCTCCAGATGTGTCACACCTTGCTATAAGTAGAGCTTTCTATTGTAAGCTGTAATATGCAGTTATTCATTCAACAAAAGCATGCAGGGGTCCATAATGTAACGGACAGGGAGCAGACACTAGAGGTATGATAATGTGCAAACGAGACCAGGTGTCTGTCCTCATGGAACTTCCATTTCAGTGAGGGATGCATTTATATATTTACTAGTCAGAGCATGTGTTTAATTGTAAAAAAGTGTCAGATCTTATGGGAAATAATAGTCAAATAAATGATCCAATCTGAGGGTTATGGTAATCAAGGAAGGTTTTCTAAAGATTAATCTAATGAAGATTAAGCAATGCTCCCAAAAAGAAGAGAGAAAGAGGATGAAGTGGGCAGAGGAAGAGTCAGTACAATTTAAGAGAACTGTAGCATGTGGAGACCCCTGAAGAGAAGGAGGCATAGTGTGTTTGAAGAACTCCATACTGGTCAGTGTGGCCAGGTAGCAGGTTAAATAATTAGAAATGAGTCTGGAGGGACAAACAAGGGTGAGATCATGCAGTGCCCTGTTCTTCATACTGACAATTTTGAATTTTATCCCAAAAGCAATGTGACCCATTGCATTTGAATTTCCTGGGGTCTGGAAACTTCAGCATTATGTATATAACATACAGCAAAGCTTAACTTTGAATTTAATCATGCCTAATTTTGGCTGATGTGGATAAAATACTAGTTAGATCTTTCTCCTCTTTAGATAGCTTTCTCAGAGGTCCCTTAAGAATTTTATTTGACACTTTATCTTTATAACATTTATCAAGAGAAACTGCCCTTGACTACCCGAACAGGTGGAATAGAAAAGAAACTGGTTCCATGGATCTATCTTATAGTCTGTATGTCTGCTCTTGTATCATCACTTTCTAAAATCCACTGCTTGAGGACTCAAGATTCAAAGAAGAGGGTCATGGAAACGTTGACAAGAGACATGGGGATGGGCAGGTAACAGCAAATAAACTTTTATTAAAACCTGGAGGAAAGCTAGATTGCTTTACCTACTCCCTCTTCACATGCTCCCACAGCTGATGTTGGCCGTGTTATGCCTGTTAACCTAGATATAAATGGGTTTTTTAATAGGTTACGTATTATTTTGAAATTAACAATCTGAAAATTAAGCAGACCCCTAGATGTGCTGAAGTCAGCATCTTGAGAACCTTGAGGATCATGTCTGCTAAGACAGTGCCAGCAATTAAGAAAGGACTTTTCTATTGATTCTATTGTTGGTGCTGCTCATTTTGAAGGAACTGTTTTTCTCTCCAGCCCGTCCTTTCTTTTGATAACCTGGCTCTGCCCGCCTCCTTCCTTTCCTGGCATGTGCTCCATCAGCACTGCTTCTTCCCCGCTGGCCAATCCGTCTGTCAAGTGCTTTCTTTTCTGTTTTTTGACTCCCATTGATTTCTTTATGGAGGTGAAATTGTGCAGAGAGAATTATCTCAAGAATTGAGCCCCGGGATATTATATTTCTAAGAACTTCCTACCATTCAGTTCTATTATATGACAGAACAAGTTCCCAGGAGCTATAGTGAGAGGCTAGTTGCATGAGTTATTTAAAACTCATCTGGACAAAGTCATGGCAGATGTGCTGGCAGGAATTCCTTAGTTTCAGCCACAGGAGAATTAAAAAGACAAAAATATCATAAAAGGATTTTTTTCTTCCGCTCATTTTTTCCTCTAAGCTGAATCCTATAATTTCTGTTGTAATCAGCTATATTAACAGACAGCAAGATTTCCTGCTTTTCTGATATCAAATTTATCAAGAACTGGAGCAAAGGACAGATGGGTGAACTAAGGAAAATCATTAACTGTAAAGAAGTAGCTTGATCTCATGAATGAAAATATGAGCCAGGTGTTCAGGAACTTGGGCCCTAATTCCACTTCTCTTTCTGATTCTGAGATCAAAGAAAAAAAATTGCATGGTAAGAGGCAGTAAGTTCTGTTAATTTGTGATCAACTTTCTCACTGTATATCACTTCCTCCAGTGCCTAGGTACCAATTTTGTCGACTAAAAAGTGTAATTAACTTTAAATTAGTATCTGCTTTGCCCTTAGAAGATTAAGATTTCTCTTCTATCAATTTATACTCCTAGTAAGTCTAAGGTGTAGAGAATGTAGAGAAGGTTTAGAACACACTAAGAGAGGAGGAAGGATTGTAAACATGCTCTCCCCCTTTTTTCCCTTCTCAACATTCCAATACTGGACTTGAAACATTGAAACATGGTAGTAGATAACCATTCAGAATTAAAAGATAATTGTAACAATGAGAATAAAATGCTACAATTCTCTCAGATCAAGAAAAAAAGTGTTGACTGTTCACTGACCCTAGTCCCAAATAACCACAGAACTGAAATATGAACTCACCCCCTCAATCAATGGCAGCCCTACCTCAATATAACTGGGCCAGGGGGAGGCAAGGGAGGAGCTCACCTGAGACACAAAATTGATGGCGGCACCAAATAACTCAGTAATCTAGGCAACATTGTAATGCGCTATCTTTAAAAATCAAAACTAAGGCAAAAAAGCCATACTGAAACAAAATAAAACTTGATTGCAAGATAAGGACCATCCCTATATTGCTTTATCCTATCTCACCCTTTTTTCTAGCCTGCTTCTGAAAATCAGCCAGTCTCTAAACTACCTATCCACACTGTGCTGCCCCAAAACATGGAATAAAATTTGTTCCCTGCTTTATTCTAAATAACTGAGCTCTCCAACTAAAGTTGTCTTTTACTTGGCAAGCAACAAACAGAGCTTTGTTTCAGATATATTGGGCTACCGAGCTTTTCTCTCTATCCAAAAATAGTAACAGGACATTTATGTTTTCTGTGTCGGACAAGGTTCGTAACATAATCTTGCCATTAAAATATGATGAGAGTTTGCTGAAAATTGTCCTGTTTAGGTATCTTTTCACTTGCATCAACCAGGCTGTTAAGCTTGTAATAAAAATGATTCTTTTGGATACTTTCAATGGAGAAGGTTACTCAAGAATCACAGAAATAAACCTTAAGTTGCTGTGGTCAACTGCCTTTTAACCTTTGCCAAGAGGTATAGCAAGCCTTGGAGAAAGCTCAAAGAAATAATTCAGTTCCTTTCATGATGGAACCAAAGTATTAGTGACTTTCTTTTATTTATTTTGTAATATCAAAGATATGAACATTTAAGGTGAGGGTGTCTCCAGTACTTATCTCTCACAAAAGAGGAAATTTACCTTTGAGGGCTTCCAAATTACCTCCAGTTATTACACTAACTCAGTTACTATTTTAAAGAAAACAAAACAAACAGACAAGCAATTCGGGGAAGATGCATTGTTATGAAATTATCTCAGTCATTGTTAGCTTGGGATACTAATAAAAACAGAATTCACCAAGTGCTAATAATGCTCAAGGCCATGATCTTTATTTAAATTTTCTTTTAATTTTTATATTAATTAAGATGCAGGGAAGATGCTATTATTACCCATTTCATAGATGAGGAAAAAAGAGAGGAACAAAAACTATGATATAGAAAAGATGTTAGCACAGGCCATTTGCCCTGAAACCCACATTTCTAAGTACTATAAACTTTAGCATATAAAATCAGGTTTAAAAATAATTAAAATCAGGTGGGCAGGAAATTTTAAATGAATCTAGCATTTGGTCAGAGGGTATAATCCTACAGCTATAAATCATGAATGTTATTATAAATAAGCCTTTAAACGATGGTCCTATAAAACAACACAGTAAGTTATTGCTGTGAAATTAAGTTACAGAGATAATAAATATGTTGGGTCATCAAAAGTGTGACTAAGGAACAACCTGAATCCTCACTGTGGGACTCTCCATAGACTCTTTGGAACTGATGTCAACTTCAGAACTTCTGAGAGACAATGTGAGTTAAGCATGGATCTCAGATACACAGTCATTGCCTTTAAGGACAGTCAGGGCCCTGGGTGTTATTTCAACCTCAGATTGTTCTTTCTTGATAGTGCTTGGATATGACATAATGCCTGGAAATAGGGCCAAGACTGTTGACTGGGAGTTAATATACTAACTTAAAATACTGTGAACCTTGGGATGCATTTTGGAGGAGAGAGAGAGAGAGAGAGAGAGAAGGGAACAGGTCAGCTGACTATAAAAGCCATTGTATTTCAAAAGAATGTGGAAGTCTTATGAATTCATTTTGAGGCTAATCTCTACAACCTAGAGAATCTAAGGTATAGGGAGAGTTTTTGAAAACTCCCCTGAAGGTAAGATCAGACTTGATCATCAGCTGACAAGGCAGGGGTGTAACTTCTGGATAGAACATAGGACGTGCCTGCCCCGCTGCCTTCCGGGTCCAGGCTCCCCGCTCTCCGGCTGTTTGGCGGCTACATCTTCTGACCTTAGGAGCCCCCACTGCTTCTGCCACACAGAGGACAAAATGTGGATATCAGGATGACAAAAGGGTCCAAATTCATTCTGTTTGAAATAATGGGTATTGATTTTTATCATTTTAATGCTTCTTTTGAAGGCTGGCTGCCTTGGAGCCCCTCCTTGCAGGCTCTGCTGAGGTGATGGGGTCAGGGAGGCAAGGCTTGCTGACCAGGGGCTTGCTAACTTGCTTCATTGTGGGTTGTTCTGGAACACCTGGGGCTTTCCTGGTGACCAGAGGGCACCATAGTTTCTCCACTAGAACATGACTTTACCCCAGGCAAAGACAAAGCTAGCTTGGGGTACTCTTAGACAAGAGTGTTATGGGTCCTCTGGCCTTTTTCTCCTAGTCCAGAGGGACCCACCGCAAATTCATCCCACCCTCACCCTCCCAGAAGATTCATCCAGGCTGTCCTCACACCGTCTCCTCACAGGAAAAGCCTGGTCGAGGGTCCTGGACCAGCCTCAACCACACATAGATGGAGCCCGTGCTGGATCTGTCCCTGTCAGGATGACAGTGTTCTCATCACTCCTTCCTCATTCCACTGTTAATGCCTCTAAAATAAACAGGACATGATAAAAAAAAAAATAGGTGCATCATGCAATTTTTAACAAAAAAGTTTCCAGGACTTTAGAACACTTCCATGCAAGGTCAATTATTTGGGTCATTTTGGCACTATTTACTATGCTAGGTAAAGCAGTAAAAAGAACAAAAAGACATTTGTACATAGTCAATGTAAGACCTGTTTGCATGAAGCTACTACTTAGGGCTGGCTGTCACCTAATGATAGGTATGCAGGGGTGGGTGGGACTACACTGTTCAATTTTAAATCCCTTTTGTTTTGTTGCCCAAATCTAAATAAATAATTTTACTAATAGATAATTGCTCTTCTACTAAGAGATAATCTTTACCAATAGGAATATATTTTGGAAACTTATTTTACAGTTTTTTTAATCTATTGAAACCAACTTTTTATCAATAAAGCACTGTTGTTTGGATATTTTTAGACGTACTTATTTTGTAATTTATGTTTCAGTTATGAATCATGCCCAATTTTAATATTTCAGAAAAAAAGAAGCAAGGGATAAAGGTAAGCTCAACACATCCTGATCGCTGATTACTGGTAAGTTGCTGGCTATAGGGTGGACAATCTCTATTCAAGGGTAGTTGTCACTCATTGGAGTACAGAATTTTAGAAAGACAGGATATGAACACATGCATGAGTTATGATACATAGTTATAAAAGGTGGTTCTGTAAACTCCGGTCTCATCAGTTGGAGTAAAAATTTCATCTGAAGTAGCTAAAATTTCCTTGGTGGATTGCATCTTCTCTGCTCTTAGCCCACATGTTCTGGTTAGCTGCAGGGATAGATTCTGAATAATATATGACATATTTCTCAGTGTGCACTGGAAACCAAATCATGAGCATCACTTGGCAACCTGTTAGAAATGTAGTGTCCTGGGTCCTGCATCAGACCTACTGAATCAGAATCTGCCTTTTGAAATATTCTCCAGGGGAACTGTATAAACATTAATCATTATAATTCAGATCTAAAGCAGTGGTTCTTAATTCTGGATAGACACTGAACTCACTTAGAGAACTTTAAAATATACTAATGCCTAATTCCCACTTAAAGATCTACAGGCTTAATTAGTCTAGTTGGCCCCAACACAGTTATTTTTAAAATTTTTCCATGTGATTCTAATGCAGACACTGATTTTCAACCTTTGGAGAGCTTACCTCCCTACCTATACAGTGACTGACCCAAATGTGGGAATCTAATCTAATCCAACCAACGAGAGGCTTACCCTGGACATTTATCTCATTCTGGAGGAGAGAGACTCTCTCTCTTTCAAGCTGGAGGTGCAGCTATAAACAGCTTCAGAGTAGCTGTACACAGCGAAGGACAAGGCTCGTACCTGCCTGAGAGCAAAGCCAACACATGGAAAACAGAGCTGAGCAGAAAGGTGCAGTTGAGTGGGTCCTGGTGGAACTTTTCCAAGCCCCACTCTGAGTTCTTCCTGAAGCCATTTAATCTTTGCCTTTGTAGTTAGGTAAGCTGGCAAATTCCTTTTTTGGCTTATAATTATTTGTTTGGTCTCTGTTTCGGGCGGTGAACAGTGCCTTAGTTGATAAACTCAGACCTGACAACCCTCTTGCTAGACTGGATCTCTATAGCAAAATACATCAATCTATAATAAAATTATAGAGTTTTAAAGTTTGAAAGGAGCATATTGATTTCTGAGCCTGTCCATTTACCTTATAATTGAGAAGACTAAGGGCTACAGTGGGTTGGGAAAAGGTTAACTACAAGTGAGGGACAAGACTGGTCAGTAGGAGCTAGATACGGAACAGCAGGGGTAGAACCCAGTGCCTTTATAGGAGACTTGCAAATAGTCACCCCTTGATGACATTTCTGCTTTCCATTAATTGCTTGGACTTTTTAAACATTTGAGTTCTGAAACTCTTATCATCATTTACTAAACTGTGCTCTCAAAATCACCGGCAACCTGGTAGATGAATATACAACACAAGAAATTCTCTGAGCAAGTCAATTTGGAAAATGCTTTTTCATAACTTCTGCCTCCTTTGGGAACATCTTAATTCACTTAAGATTCTCATAAATGCTTTAGTAAAGAAAACAGTTTAAATACTCCTACTCCCTAAAAATACCTATTAACTAAACAGCTCTCTGAATTAGAATTTTAGAACACAGTTAGTATGTATCAGTAGAGCTTTAGAAGAATTTGAGTGTAACAAGAGAAGAGATTTCTGGGTTCAGTTTCTCCCACGACAAACCCTGACAAAAAGATTTGGATAAAATGATTTATTTAGGAGGTGATCTCAGTGAGCAGAGCTTGAGTGAGGAAGTAGATGAAGGAGGGTGGGAGAAAAAGAAAACAGATTCTGTGGATTGATGAGTGAGTCACCCCTGTGTGCAACCAGAGCTCCATTCTGCTAGGATGGTTGGGAACTGAGATTGAGAAATTGTCAAATATTCTTCCAAAGTGGCTGTACCATTTTGCATTCTCATTACCAGTGGATGAGTGCTTTTGAAGTTCCATATCTTTACCAATATTTGGTGTCAGAGTTCCTAATTCTGGCCATTCTAGTAGATGTATAGTGGTATCTCATTGTTGTTCTATTTGCATGTCCCCAGTGACATATGATGTGGAACATCTTCTCATACACTTACTTGCCATCTGTATTATCTTTATTGGTGAGGAGACCACTAAGATCTTATCCAATTTTTTAATCAGGTTGTTTATTTTTTTATTGTTGAGTTTTAAGAGTTCTTTTTTATATTATAGATAACAGTCTTTTATCAGATGTATCTTTTGCAAATATTTTCTCCCACTCTGTGGCTTGCCTTTTTATATTCTTGACAGTGTCTTTTGCAGAACAGAACATTATAATTTTACTGGAGCCCAACTTATCAATTTTTTCCTTCATGGATCATGCCTTTGGTATCATATCCAAAAAATCATCACCAAGCCCAAACAACTTCTAGAGATAATTTTTACTTATCAACAATTTATAGATGAGAAAATTGAAACTTAGAGATCAGAAATAACTTGCCCAAGAATATGCTTGCCCAGGGAACCAGCAGAGTTGGCACTTGAACCCACATCTGCCTGACCACAAAGCCCCTCCCCTTAGCCACAAAGCCAGCCTACCTCAAACAGAGGATAAATTCCATAGGGTTTAACTCCAAAATTTGAAATTCTCTTGATTTAAATAAATCCAGCATCTTTTAAATAACTTCTTGTTCTATGCAAAGCATACTGCTAAGCATTTGGGACATACAAATGGGAATAAGAGGCAGCTATGTCCCAAAAGGTTTTATTTTTAGTGAAAAAAATGCTCTACTTTAAAAAACATCTGTGTTTTGTACATGCAATATGCAACAGTCATTCACATTTTCAGGTAAATCAGTTTAATGAGACAAGGTTATTCTCCCTCAGTGGTTCAAAAACTTTATTGTGCAGTTGAATCAACCAGAAGGTTGAACACTGATTACAGGGCTATCCCCCCACCCCCCATCTCTGATTCAATAAGTCGGGGTGTTAATTTGCATCTCTAACAAGTTCCCCAGTGATGCTAAGGTGGCTGATTCAGAATGGACTTTGAAAACTGCTCATCTGTTAGCTGATTAAACTAATTTCAAGTGATTTTGTATGATGGTAGCTTTTGACCTTCCTGCAGACAGGAAGCCAATAGAAATTTTACTGTTATGAGTGAGAAAAGAAGTGATTATGGCTTAAAGAACATCATAACTTAAGGTAGGAACTAAATATAGGCTGGGAGTTTGGAGTGATGGAAAGAAAGTGAGAAATCTAGGAGGCTATGTAAGTAGACAGAAGAAGCATGATATATATAATCTAGATATGGGCATGGGCAGCCCTCAGTGTCAAACTCACCCACTGGGTGATAAACTACATCCAGGCATATACGTCCAGGAGGACAGCTGAAATCAGTACCCATTGCTTCTCTATTACTATTTTATTTAGCAAGTTCCATTGACCGGATAGTTGCATGAGGTTCTGAATCTCCAAAGTCCCATTTGACAGAGTTCAGACTTCTGAAATGCTAAGAATGGTAACAAAATGCCACTTCCAGAGAAGTCCTGATTGGTGCAGGTTTGGGGGTGATCACCTGGCTGGGTGATTTGCTGTACTGACAATTTCATAGATAGGAAGATTTCCCCTCACTTCTCAGCTATTTGCTATGAACCTGGGACACAGTTCCCCTCCTATCTGAACAACAGTAAGGTCTTCTCTGGACCTGAAATTCTTCTGAGCTTCCAAATTAAATTATTTCAAAGCAGACAGGCAGGAAGAACAGTGCCTCTCCCCAACCCCCTGCTCTGATGTGGTCAGACTTCATTCGTATTGATGGCTCAGACTCCAGTATCCTGGGTCTCATCAGAAGATAGAAATCTGAAAATAAGGATTCTGCAGTCATCAGGATGATTTTATATTTAAACAAGCTTGCTAGACAAGAATGGGACATGTTGGCAGAGTCATCAGGATAAATGAAGACTGACAGTTTAATTTCTCTAAACACTGTAAGCAAAAGGATGTCAGCTCCATTGACTGGTGGGGCTGCCTGGATTGAGTATAATAGAGAATGGTGGAGAAATATAACATTAAAACATATCTTCATAAGATTTTACATGGAGAAACTGGGGAAGGACTCTCCTGAGTACGCGTTTCAGGCTGTATTTAGCTTTATACTCAGCCTTCATAGCAGGCTGAAATGGGTTGATTTACTTCATTCTGACTAAAATTATAAAATCACCTTTCTGTTTATCAAAGTGTCCCTTGTGTCTTCCATACCTCAGCACTCATACAGTCGTTACTATATGATTGCCTCAACAAGTGACGGGTACATATGAACGGGCTCATGTCTTCTCCATTTAGAAGCATCTATATTTACAATCTGTGAAACACTTCGGGTGCAAGAGACCTGACATTGAAATAGACAAAAGATACATGCTGTGTCTAAGTTCTATTTTTCAGGCAAGGACTGCAACCCTGGAGTTAATTTTATAGGCCAAATTTTCTGAACACAGAGGGCAGGACCAATTCTTCACACAGGAAACTAGAATCTGCATGGTGGGGGAAATGACAAAGTGAAGAAATTCAGATATTTTAAGCTTGTACTTAAATAAGTTTTAGGATATTTAGAAGAATTCCATGTTATGAATAAAATAATTTGGGAGATGGGAAAGAGAGAGAATCATCTATACAATAATACAAATATTTCTTCTTGGTTTTAAGACATCTACTTTAAAATATATGCTACTGCTCTTCAACCCATACATAATGTACACTATGATGATAATAACAATTGTAGCTACAATTTATTGAGAGCATTTTTATATCAGAAATTAAGCTAGGGGCCTTACCTATGTTAACTCCCATATTTGCATGGCAGTATTCTATCATCGTGTAAGTAGTGACAGTGGGAAGAATTAAATAATTTCTTATACAAGGGGAAACAGACATTTAAACCATTAGCATCATCAAAATGAACTTTTAGGCCCAACATAAAGCTGCTCCTTCTCAGCCTGCCTGCTTCATTAGCAACCTGAAACTTAGATAACAGTTCTATGTCCTTGTAAATGCACCACACTGAACCTGCCACACATGATTGCTCTTCAGTGATGCAAGAAGCTCTGTTCCTTCAGTCTCTCTCTCTTTCTGTCTTCTGTCTGTCTTCTCCTCCCTTCCTCTTTCTCACTCTCTTCCTCTCTCACTGTCAGTCTCTTGGTTTGGACCATTAGTCTCTTCACAGAAAGATAAATTTTCCCCTAATCACTCCAAAAGAAGAAGCTGAAAGAGAAAAAACAAAAAACAAACAAAAATTCCAAAGAGCTGAATTGTATTTCAGGTTATACAAGTTAAATTGGATTTTAAAACTTCTAGTGTAAGGAAAATACGTGCCATGTTGCCATCTGGAATGGCAGAGGTGTGAAATAGAAGCGGTAAAAACAGACCGTGCACGCGTGCAGATACCTCCAGGGTAAGGATGGTGTTTAGGAGAGGCTGTTTTTGCCTGGGAGAAACCATAGAGAGTTGTTTCAGCCCTTTTTTCTGTACCTTTGTGCCATTTATTCACCATCTCTCCTAATCTTGGTATGGCAGCAACCAGGACTCCATGGATGATTTCTGCAGCTATACAAGCTGAAACTGTGGTTAGGTGAGCGACTGTTGGGCAGACAAGGGCTGCTTTTGCAGGACAGGACATCTCAGAAAATTGGAACAGTCTACTCTGTAAGTATTTTTCTCATAATAGGTAACGGTTGCCTTTGTTTCTGACTTGGACAGAAAAGAGGAGAATTATGGATGGAAGGAAAAGAATTGCCGTATGAAGGAATTATTTTCAACCCTGTGTAAACCTCACCTTCTTTGAAATTTATTGTAAATTATAGTCATCCACATTTGTAATCTGAATCCACTCATTTTTGCCTAAGGAACAGATGGCGGTATTCTGATAAGTACAGGGAGTTAGTTTCCGTTAGTTTCCAGTGAAAATCTTTTCTTGTTTGCATGGGGTGGTGGTGGTCTTGTCTGTCTCTGACTCCCTGTTACCTATTATGCTGCTTAGCACATAGTGGTTTCCTAATAAATGTTTTTAAATTACTAAAGGAAGGTATTCAGTACTTACTTAATGGTTTGTTAGTGTTGTATTAACGTGTAACAAATTACTGCCAATTTAGTGATATATACACTTAATATCTTGCAATTTCTATGGTTTAGGAGTTGAGGTTTAGGTTAGCTGGGTACACTGTTCAGGGTATCACCAGGCTGACGTCAAGATGTTGGCCAGGGATTCAGTTCCCAGCTGAGGTGCAGGATCCTTTTCCAAGCTCACAGACTGTAAGAAAAAACGCTTTGCCTTACAGCTATATTACCGAGATCCCATTTCCTTGCTACTGTCAACCCGGGGTAGCTCTCAGCTCCAAGTGAATCTGAATGCCTGCCTTATGGCTACATAGGCAGTCCACTCAAGGCTATTTGCTTTCTTCCAGTCAGCAGGATTACACCTCTCTGACTTCTTCATTCCTCTCCAATCTGCTATGAGGAGGTCTTATATAATGGAACATAATCATAGGAATGACTGGCTTATCACCTTTTGCCATGCATAGTATAGTCTAATCAAGGGAGTAACTATCACAATATATTCACAGCTTTTGCTTCAGAAGGGAAGAAGACTATACAAAAGGCTGGGAAATGTGGGGTCATCTAAGAATTCTGCTTACTGCAGGTGGGAGATATCCATCCTCTGTCATGATGAGAAATATGTACTTGATTTATACATGAATTTCATGTGGCTTAAGACATGGCCAGCTTTGGATCAGCCATCATGTTTTGTCTCTTTGTCATTAGTATGGCAGGTGAAAATTATCATCTCACCTTAAGGCACAGAAGATGTAGGTCAAGTTTACCCAAATCCACACAGGTGTTCTGGTTTCTCAGACAGTCCTATTCTTTGTCAGAGGAAAGGCCCCTTCACGCTAATGGTTCTTTAACTAGTAGTTGCTGAATTTTGATAATCTTTGGATAGAGAAACCACTCACATCATACACCACACACAGACACACACACACACATACACTCATACACACAAAGTTGGCTTTACCACTCATAGCCTTTCTGTGTGACCCCAAGCCCTTGTCACTATTCACTGAGTGATGGTAGGTCACAGGAACCAAGATGGGCCAACAGGGTTCATTTGGAAACAGAAAGGTCACTGTGTGCTCAGGCATGTACCAGCCGCCATAAGAACCATATGCTTAGATGAAAATAGCTCTTTCCATAGAAATAAGTATAAAATGCCTCTCTTCCTGAGGACAGCAATACAGCTTTTATTAGTAGAAAGATATAATTGCTATAGCCAGAGCCTTTTTAAACATAGATTGTGATCATATCTAGGGAGTTATTGCTCTGTTACAGAACATAAGGACCACTGGAAAAAGAGGAAATAGGCTGGAAAGAGTACCTTCAGACACAGCATCATACCCAGTGGCCCAGGCTTCCAAGATGCAATTTCCTGGAGGTGTTGAGGGTGGGCCATGCATTTCCTCCAGTTTTTCACCCTTACCTGAGAATCATTTGGGAACCTTCAACATCATTCCTTTATGTTTGTCCATAGTCATAACACAGTCCAACATTCCCAGGGATACTTCGAGTGACTGTTTCATCATGGAAGTGAGAACAGATTAACCCAGGTCCTGCCCGCCAGGCCCCACTTCGTTCTGCTCAAACCTGGTTGTTCCAGGGCAATGACCTTGCTCCCGGGATGTAAGCTTGGCAGTGTCTTCATTCCAGAAAAGTGTGAGGTGTTAGGACACCTATTCTCATGCCCTCCAGCCTATTAAGACTCAAGGATGTTTCTAAGTAGTGTCCTTCAGCTCCCTCTGATGAGTTGATAAACGAATTGACCATAGGATGCTGAGTACCTGCATTGTGAAGGGCACAAAAGAAGTCAAAGCTATTATCTTTCTCATGAAGAGCTTTATATTTATGCCAAGTCAATACTGTTATCTGTTAAAAAGTGGAAAAGGCAGTGTTGATGAAATGGCGAAGTAGATCAAACCATCCATAGTCCCACCACAACTGTGAGTGTGTCACCATCTAAATAGACAAGGAAGGGACATGGGCATGCAGCTGGGTCAGTGAAAGCCACTTTCCCACACAACTTGAATTATGTGAGTTGGCAGGTGGGGCATCTTAGACACTTGCACTGAAAGGAAAAGTATGATTTAGGGAGTCCAGACCACATTGCATTTATGAGGCTGGAAAAACCATGTGTAAGGTAAGAAAAAAGATAAGAAACAGGGAAGAAAAGAAGAAGAGAGAGAAAGGAGAAAGCAGATTTAAAGCTTTGATTCTTGAAGGCTTTCTCATCTTGGTTCTAATCCTCATAAGGTCCACATACATTATGTGCCCTGGGGTTACAGGAGATATACTTTTGTTTTTCTAAATCTTTTCTCTTACTTGTTTAAGGTAGTTTGACTACTGCCTGTACTTTTAACTAAAAATAATCTCACAAAGACAGGGATGAATCTTTATGGTTCCAAGCGTGCTTGCAATAGGAATTCAGGAAAGGAGAGGTTTTATGCAGCCTCCAATAGTCAAGGTGGGTCCTGAAAGATTGAGGGCTATTTGACAGGCAAAGGAGGACAGATGTCATTACAAGAGGTGCAAACAGTGTGGTCAAAGGCAAAGAGACAGTAATGGCTATGTGTCATATGGTGACCACGAGGCCAGGCTGGTTTCCATAGAGGGTCTGTGTCATATACTGATGACACATTTAGACTAGAATGTCAGAAATGCTCATTTTGTGGAAGATCATAACATTTGACTTGTTTATTTAACTTCAGACTGTCAGTTTTCAGCAAGTGTCCTCATTTCTCATCAATATGCAATTACTCATGCATTTAACCTGAGGTCTTTCACAAAATATGATAACAAAAATGAGAAAATCTCATATGGTTCAAAATCACACATACCCTGGGAGGCAGTTAGACCAGAGCTCAAAATCAAGTTCCTTACTTAGCAGCTATATAAGGCTTAGCAAGTTAGTCTCTCTGAGTTCACAGTTTCTCATCTTTACACGAAGGACTATAATACCCAATATATGGAATGAAATAAAAGAATACATATGTAATGATGTCAGAGTTACTAAGATGCCTGATGTTTGTGACTTTCTTCCCTACTCAGTCATTGTGCAGCTGCATCTTGGCCCTTTTAGCACTAATCCAGGATGACGATGATGGTTATCGTCGTGACAGATTGAGATAAAATATGACGCAAGAGCTTTGCTCAATGTCCGACATGCCTCCTCTCATTTAATTCTCACAACAACCTCCAAGGAGAGAGAGAAAAAGACCAGTACAGGGTTATCATAATAAAGATTTCCCATTGTGCTTACCCCTGGAATTACTTCCAGCTTGTTATGGATTCTGGGTAAGTGAGCGTGGCTCTGAACTCTGAAATGGAGTTCGATTCTGTCATGAAAACAATTGTGGTCCCTCACACCGAGACCATTAGAGTGGGCTTCGTGAACGTAGAGCGTCACTTCAGAACGTGTGTTTATTCTTAGGGCCAGTGTTGTGTGTGGTGGGGGGTTGGCAGATGGGGCATTCAAAAGTGCACCTGACAATGCTTGTTTCTGGTATTGTGAGAAGAAAGAAAGAAAGTGTAGGGCTCCAGGTATAGCTTTGCCACGGTTAGATTTTGGGGTGAACTTTGACCTTTCTGAATTAGGCTTTCTTCACTTTTAATAGATAATGAGTTTCATAATGTACAATGTAATGATGTATAGTGGTTTTAAATTATAGTTTCAGTGTCCAGGTCCCACCTCAGACCAATTAAGTTAGAATTTCTGGAGGTGGAGAGCCACTTTAAAAGAGCATACAAGTGATTTAAATGTATGACCATTTGAGATCCCTGAAATAGATTATTTTTTTAATATCTAGTTTGCATCTAAAATCCTAGGAAACAGATACTAGTTACTGGAAGGAATGAGTAGACACAGAATTGTTGGAACTGAAAGGGATTAATGAAAATGGTGTGTCCCAAATAGAACTTACAGCAACCTAATTAGTTTGGGGAACTATTTGAATGTGAACCCTGTGAAAATAATTTTGTGATACAAGCAGTTATTAGTAATGAATTTAGAGGTGGTTCAGCTGACAGATTAATTCTTTTATTCAATAAGTGTTTTGACCATCTATTATGTGCAAACCCCTATTGGGCACCCTAGTAGGAATAGAGACAAATTAGACATGGATCCTACCTATAAAAAACTTAACAGACAATTTGTTATGAGCTCAAGAGAGGTGCTAACATTTATTTCTATGGGTGCTGAAGATGATTCATGGACAGAAGAGGTGATATGTGAGTCGCAGTGTATGAATAGGTAGAGACAGGTGCATATGTGTAACTCAGGGTTGGGGAGATGGGGAAAGCAGAAGTGTGAAATCCATGTTTTCACTTTTCTCTCAGCAGTATGGAATGTTGCCTGTTGCCTCATGCTGTTTATAACTCCGTATCATTAATCCAGCTATTCGCCTTATCTGTGATTCCTTCCGCCTCTTCATCATCTTCAAGAGCTATTAAAGGCTGCCTCCCCCAGGAAACCTTCTCTGTTACACCTGATCTGTTCTGTCTACTGTATGGCCCTGTTCTTGTCTCTACTGTGGTCTTTGTTCTGAACTTTCATTTTCAGGGTTGTGCCTATTACATGACCTGGTTCAAACAGGCCATAAATTACAATCGGATTGAACTGTAAAGATTAGATTTTTTTTTGATAAGATAAACTATAATGATTCAATCCATAGATGATTTCTCTGCGATTTTTTTTTTTGTACACTTAAAACCCACCACCAAACTTGAAGTTCTTTGCAGGTATGATTTGTGTCCTTGCCTTAGCCTATAAAGACTCAGGTGACTGACTTCCTGAATCTTTTTGTATCGTCTGATACCCTTCTTCCTCAATACCCTTTTCAGTCCACGCCATCCGCACTAATCATTTTTTCCTTCCCCAAGATGTGAAGCAAAATCTTCTCTTAGGAGCTTTCTATTGTTTCCACTTCTGAAAATACTCTTCCTTGTCACATGGCTTACTCTTCCCATTTTTCTTTTCTAAATATTATTTATGCATGTTTTCTAGCTTTATTGAGGAATGACTGACAAATAAAAATTATATATATTTTGGTTGTACAATGTGAATTTTTAAAGATGCACATATACATTGTAAAATGATTGTACCCCAATCAAGCTAGTTAACATATCCATTACCTCACATAGTTAGCATTCTTCTGTGTGTGGTGAGAACACTTAAGATCTACTCTTTTCACAAATTTCAAGTATACAATACAGTATCATTAACTACAGTCACTATACTGTACATTAGACCCCCAAAACTTAGTCTATTTATAACTGAAAATTTGTACCCTTTGACCAACATCGCCCCATTTCCCCCACCCCCCAAGTCCCCAGCAACCATTGCTCTATTCTCTGGTTCTATGAGTTTGACTTTTTTCAGATTCCATGTATAAGTGAGATCATAGAATATTTGTCTTTCTGCTTCTGGCTTATTTTACTTATCATTATTCTTGTCTTACCTTAAATGACATCTGCTCCAGAAGCCTTCCCTGTCCCTTCTCCTTTCTCCTGTCTAAGCCCACTCTTTCATCAAATGTATTACCTTGTTTAAAATCATTGGTTCACTTGCTTTCTATTTGATACCTCCTGATGTAAACTACATGACAGCTGAAATATTATCATTTTTATTTATTCATGTCTCCCTAATCCTCGAATGGAGCATGACATATAGTTGGTCCTTCACATTTATTATATTTTAATCATTGAAAACTACTGTATGGAAAATAACAATTTGCTCAGTTCACCAACTCAACTGGTTTGAGAGAAGAGAATAATGGAAAGTTTCAGGACTAGAAAGTGTGATTGGTGACAATAATGTCCAAGTTGCATGCCAAATATCTACATTTGTCACAGGTCCATGTATCTTTTCCTGGCAAAAATAATAGCCCAATATGAAAAGTGGGATGGACTCCTAGAATGACAGGTATAAATGGCTTACTTTCCAAAAGAATGTATTTCACAAAACAGCAAGTTTTCCTTTCAACTCGTGATTTTGTCATTCCTTAAGAGAAATGTTGCTTCTTTTTCTTTTTTTTTAAGATTTAATCTAAACACAGCTAAGCATTTACTCTAAAAGTTCTCCTACTTATAATTAGATAACTGTGTATTTCCCAGTGGTACCATTCTTATATTTGTTGTTCTGATGTGTCATATTATCCACAGCTAACAAGGCTTTCACACAGCAGTAGCTCAACCTTTGTCAGATTGATTCTGTATGATGGAAGTATGTTTTGAAAGACATATACCTTTGTACACTAATACCAAAAAAATAACCTCACTAGTAAGAATGTTACTATGTAACACTTTGAAACACATGGAGAAAACAGTGTGGACTGGGTCCAAACTTAATAAGATAAGTTTTCCAATTTCTAAAGAAAATATACTTTACAATTCAGTGTAAGTCTCAGAAATAATTCTGACCATTAAGTAAACATCAAAATTTTAATAAAAAACACATGAACAAACAAAAATTTTTTTAATTACCTTATACTTATAGAATTATTTTTTATGTTTGATGAAGTGGCCATGCATTTATCGGCCCTAATCCTAAATGTATAAGCATGTTGGGTGACATTTAACCAATAGTGCCATTTACGCAATACACTCACAATCTTTCTTCAGAAATAGAAAATGTGAAGTGGAGAGGGTAGTAAGTATAATCTTTCCTAAGCATCAAATCAGTAAAGAAATTAAGAACATTGTTACAAAAAAAATAAGTCTTAGAATATATCTCCTTTATTATTACTAGTATTATTGTTAGTGCATTACTATTTTCATTGCAACATTTTTTTTCTTCAGCAGTCACCAATCTTAAATTTCCTGAAATTAAAGGGAGAGCAAAATGTAAAGAAGATACTATTTTTACCTGTTTTTATGTAACTGACAGCAATCTCTTGTTTGATAAACTTCAGCTCTGCTATACCTTGAATACAGCCTTTGATTCATTAAATATGGCACAGAAAGAATACAAATAATAAAGTTCCAAATGACATTAACCAACTGGGCAGGAAAACATTGACTTACCCTCCTTCTCCTGGAGAATGGAATTCAGGAAAGGTTAAAAAAAGTCAGACTCTGGACATCAATCTGAGCCCAACCATTCAGAATGACTAAGAGGCACAGTTTTGTAAATTGTCATCTATTTTCCCAACAGAGAATAGAATACAAAGGATTTGATAATTTCCAAGTATTTGAAAATTCCTAAATTGTGATATGATAACAAGGGCTTAAGCCCAAAAATCAACCTGAATTTTACTCCTGATTCTATAACTAAATAGCTATGAGACCTGGGCTGAGTCACTCAACATTTCTAAGCAATGATAATGATGGCATTGGATCGGGTCATCTCAAAGTCCTTTCTAGAGATCATTTCAAGGACAAGGTAAATGCTTATACCAGAAATCCTCAGAAGATGTGAAATACTTTATAAGACAACACTTGTCTTGACCTCCACACATTTGGAAGGAATGCAGTGATGCATATCCCCAATGTTAAAACCTGTACCCCAGCTTCACTTTGCAGTTGAACTATGGAAGTTTACGTAAGCTGAAACACACATGCTTGCAGAGCAAGAGATATCTCTGTTTCTGGGATCCAACAAGATTTTTTCTCTGAATTAGGGGTGTGATAAGAAAAATGGTCTTGAAAGACATCGAGGAAGCACTCCTAACAGAAACTCTTTGAGGAAGACCCTGGGATGTGATCTAGTCAAAGTATGGCTCTTTGCTGAAATCTCTTCTATTTAATACTGACAGGTAGGATTTCTACCTGTTCCCTCATACTCCTCAGGATAAGCTGCCCCTAGCTACCTGCCACAACCTTTTTCTATTTATGGACATCTCTGTTCTTGCATTTTAAAAACTGAAAGCAATATGTGGAATTATAAGAGATGAAACTAGTCATGTCCATTTCAGCCTGGGCTGGGTACCAAATCTACCTTTATGAAGATGTGTGTCCTAAGGTCTTTTTAAGTAAAACCAGAGAATGATGAAATATTTTGAAAATATAGGCTTCAAAACAGGGTCCTTGGGAAGCATTTATTCACTCTTATTTTTAGGAAGTTGACCAAAAGTTAATAGGAATCCTTCCTATATGGAAGAAGATGGGAGTATTAGATGACCCTTGGAGGCCACTTAAAGCAGTTTTACTTTGAAGTTATTACCATTAGTGGTAATGATTTCACTGTCATCCATCCCTTACGGCAGGCTCACTAATGATCTCCCATAGCTGGAGTTGGAGGACAGCTGCATTGTCATCAGTTGAATCAAGCAAAGCCAATTTGGAACATCTGTGCATTTGCACTCTGGTCCTTTTAGGGAAAGGACAAGACTATTAACTAAATCTCTTTTGTTATGGAAGAAAGAGGAAATTAATAAACTGAGAGTCTTAGTGCCTCAGAAATTTTGTGTGGTTTTTATTTTTTGTGGTAGGATGGCTAGTCCAGTATCAATATCTCCATCAAAGGTGGAAGTAGAACTGCCCTATGTTTTCTGGCCTCATGGTCTCTGCTCACTTCTTTAATGGGGTTCTTCTTTTTGTCTTCTCTTGTCTGAGAAATATTTGCTGATTCTCACATCTGGAAGTGTTCTTCTCTATCATATATGGACTTTAGGAAATGATTCACCCTTCTGTCATTTGAAGAATAATTTCCTTTGCTATGGTTATTCCTATATTGTCTTTTCTTCTTTACTAAGTGCATTTATCTAATAATAGGTAGCTTTTACCCCCTACTGGACATGAAATTACTGGTTCAGATCAGTATTAATTAAATCACTATGGTGCCATGAGATTTCCAGTTGATATCCTGATACCCAAATACTTCTGGGTACTAAAGAGTATTAGACATAAATGATCCAAATACATATTAAATGTTAATTATTAGTTAACTTGTTAATTTGCTATTTTTTGAGGCCTCTACATAATGACTGATATTTTCTTATACCAAAATTGTAGAATAGCTGGAATTTCTGTTGATATTTTTATGACATTTTTTTCCTAGAAAAAATGCAAGACCAGGGAATCTTTGTAATATATAGTTCCTTTTATCACCAAAAGTATTTGGGCTTGATCCTAATGTATGAGTGATAAAACTAATATTGTGATATACCTTAAGATATGTTCATCTGAAAGGACACATTTTTATTTGGATGCTTTAAAACATCACTCAGCTAAATATAAACCCATGTACCTAATGATCATATATATTTAAATCCATAGCATAATTACAATGCTATGTTTATGGTAAAAGAGAAATAGTTTATTGACTCTACAGTTTGATAAACTATGAAGACTGAAATCATGCTTTTAAATTATCATGCTATTATAAAAGTAAAGTTCCTTATCTGGACACTTTTATTTGAATTTTGAAAAATGCTTTTTCCATATATCTTTTAGAAGTCAAAAATAAATCTAAGCTGTGACATTTCCTGATAGCCATCAAAGCACATTGGGTCTTTGGCTGTATCATTTCTATGCAGATAATAACTGCTACTGCTGCTCTTTATGGGGTACAGATAACTCTTAAAAGTATACTGCTGAGTTCATACTTACTAAATCAATAATATGTTATCTCAGTCAAATTTCCCAGAGTTTGGAACAACCATCCCTGATATTCTGGTGTCTCATAAGAAGGGATAGCTACATTGTTTCCTTTGCAGCACAGATTTTTAACTTGATGCAATCCCACTTGATTATTTTTGCTTTTATTTCCTGTGATTTAGTGTCACACCTGAGAAACCCTTACCTATGCCAATATCAATAATCTGTCCCTCCGTTTCTTTCTAAGAGTTTTAAAGCTTCGAGTTTCAGATCATATGTTGTAGTGTTTAACCTATGTTTATCTTTCTGTATGATGTAAGGTAAGGGTCAAAATTCATTCTTTGGCGTGTGAATAGCCAGTTTTCCCACTGGCTATTTGTAAGGGGCTTATCCCTATTGTATGTTCTTGGCAGCCTCACCAAGTACCAGTCGACTTTGTTTCTAGGTTCTCTATTCTGCTCTGTTGGTCTGTACGTCTGTCTTTATGCCAGTACCATACTCCTTTAGTGACCATATGCCAACACACATCCAGGAAAAATAAAATAGATGACTCATTAGCAATCATTGTCATTGCCCACAGAAAGCCTTTAATATGCCAGGCATAATGATAGCAACCAAAACCTTCTGAGAGAGTCATGATTTCAGACACAAAATAAAATGCATATCTCTTTTCTTGTTTGGAAGCTACAGGGGGACAAATGCAATGAAAGAGATATTATTGTTTATTGACTTGAGTAATTAAAAGCCAGAGATACAATATTGGAAGGATACACAGGTATATCAAAATTCTGGAGACCTAATATACAAATTTCAAAATTGATTGAGGCCTGACTATAGAAAAACATCTAGAACTATATAAAAATATAAGTTAGTTAAGCCATGGTAGGTATTTTGTGCTTATCAGTAGTCAATTTCCAAGCAGAAATCATATGTAAAATATGGTTTTACTACCAATATCTAATATCTTAAATGACAGATTTGTTTGTACATGTGATATCATTTATTTTTGTTTGTCCTGTGGATCATTAATAACTTCATTTTACTGCTTGAGTACATTTAACTTAATAATTTGGGGAAATGTGAAAGAACAGTTAAACAATAGGTGTTGCCTAAAACAAGATAGAAGTCCTTTGATAAAACATATAACTTGCGTTATATGTGGATGTCTTGCCACAGAAATGTTCCAAAAAATCCTTTTCCTCTGGTAACTGTACCGATAATAAAAATATTTTTATTTGCTTTTTGAATGTTTCTTGTTTAAAATGAAATATATTTTTGAGAATCTGGATTTTGGCATGTATGGTCTTTTGATGAATACCTGTGCCTGTGATATTTAGGAAAAGAATAGCATCTGGTTAAGAGATAAGAATGGAGGGAGGAGGAAGAAACAGATACACCTGATAACCTTTAGAATCTCCTCCAACCATTTAGAGTACTATAGGATGTTTTCAGTGAATATTCATACTACATTGTTTTAGAATATTTTTTAAACTTACTATAGTGTCTTGCATTTCCAGAACATTTTTAACTTTTCAAAGATCTTCAAGTATTAATATTTTTTGAGTCTCCCTACACTCTATAAAAATATAAGGCAATTATTTTAAGTACAAGACAATGAGGTTTAGGGAAAGTAACAATTTTCCAAAGGTCACATTACAAGTAAATGGATAGACACAGGAATTCATATTTCATTCAGACATTAATACCCTTAGATAATTCTACAGAACTGCATTCCATCGATATTAAAAATCACTCAGGGCAGTGGTTCATTACAAAGTCCTATGCTATGCATAATACATTCTAAATAACACAGGTCATACGTGGCAGACTTAGGTCTTCAAAAAAGGAGTAGATGAAAAGTAGAAAAATCTTCATTCATAATGCTAAATTGCCATTGCAAAATTACTCCATATCATTACAAAAGGTTTGAAAAATTAAACTCACAGCTGATGTTGCCTTGAAAATCTGGCAGTCGTCCATGCATAGATTTGCTATTAGCTCAGCTCTGGCTCATTAAACATCCTGAATTTGAAGCAAATTCTTAAGATGCAACATGTGTGAAACCAGGGTATTGGTTAAGCATGATTAATGACATAATCAAAACACTATTTTATTTTGTCTCTCACTATTCCTTGAAAATGTTTAGGAACAGATCTTTCTCTGGCCTTGATTGAAAATTCTCCAGGTGCATGGCGTTTATGTTCACGTTTTGGTGAAAGGGAATCCCACTTTAAGTCACACAGTAATCTCAAATCAGAAATTAGAATCTCCATCCAAGTTAATCAAAAGTGTGAACTTAGCATTGATATAAATTTATTCTCTCTCCCAGTTATAGGCAGCTTTGACTCAAAACCTACAGGGAGAAAGGAACTTCTCTATTTCTCTGCCACTGAAATGGTCAGTACTGAACTTATACAGATATATTCTGCTGGAATAGTATGACACAAATCTACTGATTTGGGCTTCAATTAGCCTCATTCATCTTTGGATAAGCTCTTCGAAACTAGATGGAAAGAACTAATGCCTTCTTCTCCTGACCATGGCCTGTCACTATTCCTTAGAGAAACATTTAGAAAGATGTCTTTTTCTGTTGTTGCCCCTCCTATAGCTGATGATTCCAAAGATTGCAATGAACAATTTGGGCTCTCAAACTCATTCTTTTCATTCACGACATTCAGAGTTGGCTTTGTGAATTCAATACATCACGTTCTTTCTAACCTGGGCGGTGTGTGATGAAACTGTAGGTGGTGGTTGAAGCTGGTTCATTTCAACATTAATGTATGAAATGACAAGACTAAATTAAAATGTGTTAGGTGCTTTCAAGATTATTTTGATCTAATAATGTATTTTAAAACTTTGCCATAAAATATTTTGGGATATCTAATGAGGTTGTGTATGTAGATTGACGTTCTTCAATAAAGTGAGAAAGTTTTCTGTCATCCCTTCTTTGGATATATCACCTGCCTGTCTCTGACTCCCCTCCTGGTACTCCCATTACAGATGCGCTGGAGAGTGTAAGTGTCCTACATTTTTCTGAGGCTTTGTTCATTTTTCTTCATTCTACTTTTTCTTCCTGTTCTTTGGATTGCATAATCTCTATAGATCTATCTAGAGTCCTCAAATGCTTTTATCTGCCAGGTAGGTCTACCATCAAGCCCTTGAGAGAATTTTTGTTTTAATCATATGTACTTTTCAACTCTAGAATTTCCATGTAGTTCTTTTTTATTATTTTATCTCTTTTTTGATGTTGCCTATTTGGCATGACATTGCCATCATGTTTTTTATTTCTTTGTTTTTCTTTTGCTTTAATCACAGTTCCCTTTAATTCTTTGAGCATATTTATAACGACTACTTTTAAGTCTGTTAAATCTAACATTTGATTGTTCTCACAGGCAGTTTCAATACTTTGTGGGGGTTTTTTTGTTGTTGTTATGACTTTTCTGGAGTATGTGTTATGATTTTCTGGACTCCTGAGGAAGGGTAGTTCCTTAAGTCAGTTTTTTATATTTGTCTAGCCCTAGAGGGCTCCTCTCAGCAGGAATTGTCCTCATTTCTCTCCATCACAATGAGGACAACCTCCTATGCAGCCTTTATCACCAATGAATCTATCAACTTCCTCTCAGTAGCCTTTCACTTTAACTTTTACTGCCTTTCAGAGTTCCCTTAGGTTTGACTTTTTCCATACTTCATTGCAGCCGAAATCAATATCCCTGGAGTTTGGAGCTCTCTGTTCCGTGGCCTGCCTTTCCCTGTGGACAAAGTATCTAAACCACTGGTCTGGTATTAGATGTGGGGACAATGACTGGCTTCTCTATGTGTGATCATCCACCCTGGGTTGCTGAATGCCAAACTGATATAGACAGGGCAACATCCCCAGATCTCCACAGATTGTCACTCTCACTAAAGAACTTCCATCTTAAGAACCCATTCTTTATAGTATCCTTACAATTTTTCTGTAAATCCACACTTTTCTAAAAAATATAATTTAATTCTTAAGTGTGCTGAAAAATATTGTCCAGCCTTAGTAAATTCCCCTAAATAAATCTGTTGAACCACCTCTTTAAGTGAATGATCTAGGGATGTGCATTTGGGAGGCTGGAAAAGTAACATTTATATGAAGGAAAACAAAAACAAACCAAAGTGCTGCATCTTTACCAAGTTTCTATGGGAATGGTTTCAGTCTGGATTCACTACTGCTTTTATGTTAGGAGAAGGATAAATAATCTAGGGCTAGAATATTAAGAATATTATTACAGCATCCACATTAGTCCTTATTCTTTACATTTATTTATTGCTTCTTTGCTTTTTCCTTGCTTTATCCAGTTTAATATCTGTATAGGGACCTACTTGTATTTTGACTTTTTTAACCTGGTTATCCATCTGCAGAATAATTTTCACACAGTTATTACGGCAAGAAAGGAATTAGGAAGCCTTGTGGAAAAGACACTAAACAAATGCTTCTGTAAACCTCTGAAACCATTGTGCAAGAGAGAAAAATAGCTCTTCTGGGCTTTAAAAAGTAACATTTGTGGTTTGGGGAGGAAACAGGACCACAGGTTTTCTCTCACATATAGACCATAACTTGGGGGCATGTTGCTGTATTAGTAGAGTACAGGTCTGTTTCCATGGATAAGCCCTTGCTCATGGGTAATGAGGGTACTTTTGGAAGAATATTCCAGGGTCCTTTAGTGACTGAACTGAACTACCATTAGGGCACTCTTGTTCATGGAAACATTGAAATTTAATGGCTGAGGTGGCTGTTTAACTTGCATTCTGTCTTAGGTTGGGCTAAAGAATAACTCAGAAGATTCTTCCAAAAACACATCTTACAAAAGAGCTTGTGTAAGAGAACTGTCCCTTCAACAACTTAGAAAACGTTTATTAATGAGTAACAGTTACTGTTATCGTCAGAGTGCTCCTATCACAGGTGCAGAAATTATATTTTTTAATGAAGTTACCATGGAAGAAATGAAATACATATTTGGAAGAAAAATTTTTGCTATCTTATTGTTATAGCTATTATCTTTCTGACACTCATTTATTGAATATTGAGCACCTACATGTGCATATCAGAGTGTTATTGTTTGAAGACTGCAAAGGAATCTGAAGATTTTCGTCTTCCTAGAAGTAAACAGTCTACTTGGAAATGTTTGGGTTTTAAGAGATACTTTGCAATTTTCAAAGTCCTTTTTCCTCCCTAAGATCTCCATTTAAACTCTATAACAGCAGCAGGATGGTTGGCTTGTTAGATATTACAGTCACACAATTGAAGAATTCTAGGTTCAGAGAGATTTTAAAGGTCATTTAATCCAATCTTTTCATTACATTTTAATCATACCATTTTTTTCATTTTCCTTTAAAAATGACACCAGACTATAAAAAAGCTGCAAAAATGAAATTCTTATATACCTTTCTTTCTGCTTCCACAAATATAAACATCATATAATCATAATACAATTTCACAACTGGGATATTAAATGTGGTATGATACTGTCAACTGATTCAAAGACTTAATTCAAATTTTGCCAGTTGATCCACAAATGTTCTTTTCCTGGTCTAGGACGCAGTGCAGGATCACACCATTTGTTTTCGTGTCTACACCATCTCCTTTAATGGTGACAGTTCCTCAGTTTTTTTGTCCTTCATGAAGTTGACATTTTTAATCACATTGATTCCTTATTTTGTAGAGTATTCTTCATTTGCAACCCATTCTTTTCCAAGTTTAAGCAACCAAGCATGGTGATTCTCCCAGCAAATTAGTGGCAAGCAACTGGTATGCAAACAGAAGACTGCTAACTGTATGGAACGTTCATCCCACGATTTCAGAAGGCTTGTCTTCTGCTCGAAGGGTGAGGACTGACTGATACAAGTAAACCAGTGCATTTATGCATCAGTTACCAAATAGATGCAATAAATGTATGTCCTTAATAGATTATTAATTTCCTATGGAGTTCTTGGGCTTTGTGTAGGCCTTGAGACGGTAGTAGCGTGCAAGAACTAGAATGGCCGCAAGTGCACAGTTTGAGCATCTTTTTGGTTTCAACCCCATCCTCATCCCCAGGATTTTGTAGTGTTTTGGAGAATGAGGAAGTGCACAAGCCCACAAAACATTTAGAGTACTTCTAGAAGCCAGTACTCTTTCAAAAAGAATTAGGTAAAAAGACTGGTTTTGCATAGAATGAGAGTTAGAGATGGGCAGAAAAAGGGAGAGAAGTACGGTGATTGATGGAGAAATCCTTAAATATATATCCCATCACCATTATTGGAAAGATATAGATTATAGATAGAATATATCTATATTTACCTATATATATATATCTGTAGATACCTATAGATGTACCTAAGACCGGTCTATCACACACTTACAACCCACCATTCCCTCCTCTGCCCTTCCGGCGCCTCTCCCAGGCCGGGACACACTGCTTATGCTCTGGGGATGATCACGGTGCCAGTGCAAAGACCCAGGGGGCAGGAGTAGCAGCACTCAATCCCGCTTCTCCTAAAACCCTGGCGAGAGTTCTGGCGGCGGCAGAGGAAATCTGGACTCTGCAGAGAGCGCAGGGGAGCAAAGAGGAGGCAGATCGAGAGGGAGGGTCTCAGGCGTCAGTCGGGCGCCAGCCCGCGGCGGGGCGGAGCGGCGAGCGGAGCCCTGGCTCCCTTCGCTCCCACCCGTTTCGGGTCCGGAGCGTCGGCGCGGCAGGCGGCGCGCCCGGGTCCCCGCGACGCCCGCTTCGGCCCAAGTGCGGCGCCCCGCTCCGCGCCCACCCCCGGCGGCCCGACTCGGCAGGAGCTGGGGCCCTGAGCGCCGGTCTCCACACCGGTCAGCGGGAGCCCCGCGCCGCCACCGCGGCCCGGGACAGTCGGTGGTTCCGCGCTCCCGCGGCAGGGAAGTGGGCGCCGGCGGCTCCCCAGCCGCGCTGAAAGCGCCCCTCGCCCGTCCGGGCGCCTGCGGCGGCGACTCCCGCGTCCCCGGGGCCCCGGCCAGTAGCGGCGGAGACGGGCCTCCGCTGCTCGCGTCCTTTCGCCGAGCGCCGCCAGCCCCGAGCGGACAGGGGAGCAGGGGTAGGGGCCCCGGGGACCTCGGGCAGCGGATCGCGGGCCTCCGGAGCGAGAGTGAGGAGGTCCCCGGGCTTCCGGAACGGAGGCGCCGAGGCCGGCCGGCAGGACGCCGGCAGGGACCGGGAGCTCCGCCCAGACGGCCCCGTCGGTCGCGCCGCAGCAGCTGTGTGAGTCAGGTGGGGGCGGGGCGGGTGAGCCTGCTGAGGGGTGCGCGCTGGTGGTGGGGGAGCGCTGAGGGCCGGGGGGACTCAAGCGCGCAGGCTTCCGACTGGGAAGTGTGCAAAATGAAGCCTCTGCCACCTTTCCCAGGAATTCCGTCTCCTCCAAGCGGTGCCTGTTTGACCAAGACCAACCCTGAAAGAAACTTCCGAGTTAGCAGGTAAATCCGACTTCCTGTCACAGTGGTCCGTGGGGTTGGAGGCCGGGCAAAGGGCAGAGTGTTACGAAGGATCTCTAATGTGGGGGTGAAAGGGTTAACCTTTAGGGCAGTCTGACATTTCCTGAAATTATTTACCCTTTACTGGCTACAAAATTATGATGGGTCTTGTAAGTCAAAGGTGACACACTTGTAGGGTAATTCAGAGGGTGAGAACTGCAGGGGACAGTCAAGCCCTTCCATGTGGTCCTCTCTCTGGGCACACACGGGATGCAAGTTACAGAGAGCCTACACCACCTTCTAAGGGTGTGTGTGTGTGTGTTCAGATCTGGGACTTGGCCGCTTGTGAATTTTTGGTGGTTCTGCAATGTGATCTAGCCCTAGAAACACCAGCATCCCACCTGTTCTCTCCTACTGCCTAACCTCCCGTAGTGAAGAGCAGGAAAAAAGGCTGGACCTTTTCCTTGTGGGGTGGCAGGGACTGAGAGAAGCTGACACTGGGGTGTGCAGGTGCTGTGGGCTTCTGCTTTACACAAAGAAGGGAGATATAGAGATGGAAGTAGGTGTTTTTGACCCTGCCAGGAGTGGTTTTAGATTTGGAGGAATAAATCTGCAGCTCCTTAGTATGATGAAGCTGTCAATTTAAAGTGAACTTGGAAACTTAGCAAAATAGTAACCCAACAGCTTTGTTGGTAATGATTAAAGACCATTTAAAAAGTGTGTGAAAGTTTCCTAGACTACCATAAAGCAGGCATAGAGAACCAAAGGATGGACAAAAAATAAACATAAATAGATAAGTGGGATTCAATCAGGAAATTGAAAGTTTGCTCTTTTCAGATATGCACATATTAACCACTTAGCACCTTCTACCCTGTCTTCATTTGTGATATAATTTCCAGAAACCTTCCAAGAGACACAGCACATTAGTTAATGTACTCTTCATTAGCTTTTGAAATAAAAGTTTAGAACATTTAAAAATAAATACCTGCTCTTTAGTAATTCTGTGGAATGTAGGTATGGAGTGTATTGATGCAAATCATGATAACAGCATTCACTATTGACATCTCTGTCGAGAGGACATCCAGCCACCCCTAATATCTAGCTTTGAGGACACAGGTTCTGTCTTGTATGTTGTTCACATTCAAGTTTACTAAAATAATCGCAGCAGATATTTTGTCCATTGAGCTCATGAAAACTTTGCCCTCACTGCCTACTTTAATAATCCCACCTTTAATATCATTATCACCAAATTGTCCTTTACCTAGCCTTGAAAGATTTTGGACAGAATGAGAGAGGGGGAAAATTAATCTTTAGCAACCCAAATACTTGTTCATTTAACAAATGACTGAAATGTATTGCCAGGTTGTGTGTTTGTATGTTGCATGCACACTCATATGCTTATTCTTACAATCTGAATAGGGGCAGTGTGGGCCAAATTATTGGTAAATAATAGATGTGGTTACTTTTAATGTCTGAGCACCCAGAATTTGCTATCTAGTGGGCTTTCTCTCTCATCTGAAGTCTTCTATTTCTTAATGCCAACCCTACCGCCACTCCCCCCCCACACACAACCTTTCAGTATATATGTCCATGTTCTTATACAGAGCTAATCAGTTTCTTAGCCTGGTCTTATCTGTTGCAGCATCATGGAGATGGTAAAGTTTAAAGTTATTATTTTTGTAAATCAGAGTGTGGGGAATCAGAGAAAATTTCTTAGATGGAGGGAACTTGAAATGAAAAGCCAAGGGGAGATGTGAGTTCTAGGCCTATCCATTTGTCATGCACCTTTGACAAGCTGATATAATAATCTGAATTTGAATTTCCTCATCTGTAACCTGGGGGTCAGTGTCAACCAGGATTAAAGAACAGTGTAGCTTATCTTGGTACATATGAAAGAGCATTGACATGAAGAGTGTCACTGCCATTTCCAACACTTTTCTTTCTCTCAGATCAGCAAAGGGAACAGTTCATCAGTCTCAGATCTGAACACAAAATTAGAAATTCATGATTTTCCATTTTGATTTCCTCCCCCAGAAAGAAGTGGGGCGCAGGCATTCCACATCCTTTGGACCCACCTGATCTTCAGCTAAAGCCATAGCTAAGCAGGACTAATGATTACAGTAACACCTTCATTAAAGGTATGCAGTTATAGTGGTTATTGGCTGCCTCTGTGACTTTTCAAGAATTCTGAATGGTTTCCTTGCTTCTTTCTCCTCCTTCCACTCTCCTTTCTGTGCCCTTTGCAGAGGCTCTTGGGGAAGCTGTTTGAAGATGTAACTTCTGCCTTGCACATGATTAGAACGTGCTTTACTCTGAGTGTGTGTGTGTGTGTGTGTGTGTGTGTGTGTGTGTTCAGAGGAATTCCCAAGATCTGAGAGCAGTTATTTAAATCTAGGTACTAATATTGCAACCTTGTCTTTAGGACAGACTTTCTTGGTGGGAACTATTGCAAGATCTGGACCAAATAAGGGAATCCTGTGATGAAGGATACAGAGTACAGATACTTTCTCAGGAACAAGAACATATTGCTTCTGCATGGTTCATTTTATAAATGATCTCATTTTATAGAGTGATATTTACTGTCCCATGGTGTGTGTGTGTGTATGTGTGTATTATTCTTCCTTCCACTGAGTTCTAAAATGCTAACCAACATTAGCTCATTAATCCCTATTAATGAAATTCTTATTAGGTAGGTGGTAAGCATTAATATCTCTTACTCACATTTTAATGCTGAATATAATTTAAATGTTTCAGTTTCCACCCTCTGTCTTTCTCACTGGCCCTGCTGCTCAAAGAGAGTCATTGCAGAACATTGCTGAACATGTCAGTATGATGGTATTAATGCTGCACTTACCAAATTGCATGACTGCCTGGTTGTTTGCCAATGCATATCTTCTCCTGCAGCTATTTTGAGATCTGAGATGTATCACTACAACCTTGGTAATTAAACTGAGCCAATTATTTGATAAAATGCCTTATATTCATCATTTAAAAAATTTTCACAATACCCTTATGAGGGTCAGATTATTACTTCCATTACACAAAACAGGAAACTGAGTTTTGAAAAGAGGTGACATAGCCAAGTAGTTATGGGGGCCCAGGGACAGAAAACAATTTGGAACCTGCTCTGTTCTGACTCCAACATCTATGCTTGCCTTATAGGTTTTAATGTAGAACTTATATATTAGAGCCTTTTAAGATCTGTCAACTAATCATTTTAGAGGAGGTTGCGAGGAAGCATATCCTGGCTATGTATGCTCCATCTTACCATGAAAAAGGAGCGCTTTCAACACGTGCCTGTCACATTTCATTCCTTAGCTCTGATAGGGATTGCATCATTTCACACTCTCCTCCTTATCTTTAGAAGAGCCTTAAAAATTAACGCTTGGGTGACTTATGAGCAAAGGGTCATGGGCACATTTTGAGACCTGGTGTTGCTTAACTCATTTCTGAGTTGACAAAATCTGATTTTATTTCAACATTGGCTATGAAAACTGTGTTTGGTGATCCTTTGTATAAGATTTTTTTTTCACCTGACCTTTTAAATTTTAAGAGAGTTGGCTTTTTTCATCGATTTACATTTTTCCTTTTGTGATCAGGGCTCTGGCCCTCATCAAGAATGAAATGCAGCATGGACCGCGAGGCAAGCCACTGAAGAGGAAAGAAGCCTAAGATGTGGAGAGAGATGTGCCTAAATTTGAATCTCCTTATTAGCTATCTTAAAACTAGGCAGCCAGTCTGCTTTCTGTTTTCTGATGACACACAGTCAGTTATCTCTCTGAAGCCCCGCCCAGGTCTGACACGTGTATTTTTTCTATGTTCACCTTGAGGGTGTTGAGTGCTTTGTACTTGTTCTGGGAACACAAAGATGACACATTGATCTGTGTCGTTGATTTGGAAGTGAGCAAACCTTCTATTTCACATGATTAGGTCTTTTCTTATTCATATACATAAGTGTTTACAGAAATTCCTGAAATTTAAAAGCTACTATTTAAATCATGTACTGATATTTGCAGTAAGATATAAAAGCAAAGTGGTTTGTTTTATATCATTTGTGTTGGTAAATGTGTGATCTCTACCACAAAATGCATAATGTGAAAATAGAAATTAAACATCTTTTTTAAATCAGCTGGCACCTTCTAAAAAAGATATTTAAATATTGACTCTGGGAATGGTCCACATATATTTTTAAAAAGGTATGGATAAGATAGTATTGGGCACACAAATATATGGAGTGTTTTTACTTATTTTTGATATTAATAATTGCTAACATTTAAGAAGTACTAACTGTGTGCCAAGGACAACACTAAGAACCTTGTACAAATGATCTTGTTAATTTTTAATTTTACAGATGTTTTCTGAGCACCTAATATGTTCCAGGCACTGACCAAAGGTGTGTGCATGAGGCGGTACAAAGGGTTACAAACTTCCATATGAGTCAGGAGAAGATTCATGTCATCCAATGGCAAAACTGCTAGTAAAGTAAAGGTGAGATGGGCACCTTTTGGCTGGGATGGTTATGAAAGCTTGTGGCAAGGGTGATGCTTAAATTGGATCATGAATAATAGTGAGAACTTTAAAAAGGGAATTTTGAGATGACCACAAGTACAAGGTAGGCAAGAGAACTGCAAGAGCAAATGTGGAGAGGAACAAGATTAAAATATTCCTTAATCTGTGATATCAGTTTTGAATGATTATGGGTGTATCGCGTGCCCAACAAGAAATAGAAAAATCTTACAAAAAAATCTATGCCATCCCTTGAAGATAAGATTGCTCTTATTTGCACATGTAAGTCTCATCTTAGATATTGTTACTTCTTTTTATCCTGACTTATTTCGCAAACACAGGTTTCACAAAAAGGGCTGTCTTTTATTTAGCGAATTCTGTCAGAGACGTACTCAGCCAGGCTGTCCAGACTGCCACTTTACTTTATGTCTTTAAATTTATAGGCAAATTCTGTGACCTGCCTTTATGTGTATCTTAGTTATTGTCCCGTACGTCTAGGAAGTATAGAGAACACACCTGTGTCTCCATAGGGGAAACTGGCCAAACCACATCCCTGCAGTGGCCATGGGTGATGGCCCAGAAGGGAACAAGTGTGTCCAGTGTGAAGAGGAATCAGACTCCTCATGATGTAGTTGTCATTGTAGAATATGGGTCCTGTTCAGATCGAATGGCTGCAAAAGTTAAAAGCTTGGCAAGAAACGAAGGTGGAATCTTACTGTGAAAGATTTATGCTGAAAGTACAGAGCTTATTCTAAAATGTAGGTAGGGATAAAAGGCCCAGAATGCTCTTGTAGGAAACCCTACTTGAACTTCTACACATGCATAAAAGGTATCGTGCCTCTGTTTCTGCAGAGATCTGCTGAATGTTTTTATACTACCTTAGATCATTAACGTACTTTTCGCTGTTCAAAATGCTTCACTTCTGAGGATGGTTGTCACATTACTTCACTTTTATTCTCATCGTAAGTCCTAAGAGATAAGAAGGAGAGAGATCGTTATTACCTCCATTATGTGGCAGAGGAAACCGAGGGCTGGCTGGCTTAAGAGTGTGATTTACACGTCAGTTATTGGAAAAGGAGGGGCTAAAATTCAGGGCACAGCATGCCTCCAAGAGCTATATTGCTCAGGCTTTTTTACCACGGCTGGGGACAGAGTTCACGTACTGCGTAAAGCCTGTGCTCCTGCCCAGTAGGGATTGCCATTGGGAAGAGGTGTAGAGATTGGGCTCTGGGCTTCTGGGTCCAGGAGGACTTCCATGAGTTATATGAGCTGGGCTTTTGAGTGAGTTGCTTTGTCCAGGGTGATTAATGGGTCATTGTTAGTCTTTAAGGAGTGACGGTCCAGGAGACTGATCAGATCTACTTAAGTGGGGTGGCATCGCCTGTTGATACAGTGTTATTTTATAGGCTGACCATTGTTAGTGAGTCATCAGTGGCCCCTTTAGCTCTTCTTGTACCTGATTGAGGCTGAGGGTCGGAGGCAAGACAGAAGAGAGTTTGCTGAATGCTACTGCTCCACCCAGATATGCTATGTACCTGATAACAGAAAGTGTTTTTTAACAATAATAAAAATCACAACGTCTTTTGAGAAATTCTCTGTAAGCACATTGCAGAATATCGCTACATTATTGAATCCTCACAATAACCTTGTGATGTTGGTGTTATCCCCATTCTAGCACCGTGGACACTGAGGCTCAGAGTGATTAGGAAACCTTCCCCAAGTACCTAGCTGAAAAGCAGCAGATCAGCAATTTGAGTTTTGATCTGACTTTGACTCCAGAGGTCTTTCTGTTGGCTCACCCAGCCCCAGTGTGAGGGTTTACTTCAGAGTTTCTTAGGGAATTCATGTCAGTTCAGTGATGGTAATGAGAATGCTTGGCATAAACAGAAAAATCTAAGGGTGCCCCTTTTCATGTCATCCTGTTCTCAGGTTGTGAATGGTTTTATTCGCTTCATAACCTCCATCCATCCATCCTCCATGTGAGTGACTCATGCATCATTGCTAATGTGTATCATCTCCAGCTTGTTAACCAGGAAGAATATGGGTGCTGGCATTTGCTTTCCCTCTGCTGGCTGCTGACCCTAGAGAGACAGCAGGGACAACCTGGAACTCGCTGTAAGATAGGGCTGCTGAGACGTGGTACAGGTAATTGGCTAATCAGACTGTGTCAAAGAGCTGAAAGTTTGATGGTTTGGGTCATTTTTCCTAATTAAAATAACAGAGGATGTGGGAATCCAAACTCAGGCTGTCTGATCCAGGGCTTGCCTATTTGAAAAGTAAAAGGTCTTCTGTTTTCATTCCTCATTTCCCACTGCTTTCTCTCTCTCAATTAGAGTCTTGAAACGTGCATTTCTCACTCTGGTTTGAAAATGCTGTCACTAATCTCCACCTGCCCTGCCCTGCATTTTGCTGAGTGGGTGGAAGGATTTTGAACTGAGTTTTGTCACCAGCAATTAAAACTACTTTCAGGGCTGGTTCTCAGGCCCCTGCTTTGAAATTACCATGGGGGTTGCCAGCAACTTTAAACTCTAGATTTAGTGTTTTGTTGGGAGTGGGCAGGGCACAGAGCAGGAATATTCATGTTTTGATAATCCCCCAGTGATTCTTAAGAACCCTGAAGCTTGAAAAGCATTTCCCTAGGTATTCTCCTTTGGCTTTAGGGTCTGTGAGCTTCCTGAGATTGCCTACCCATTGTGTGTATGTTTTCTTCTGTAAAGAGAAGTCCCTAGCTTTCAAAAACTTCTCAAAAAAAAACCTGTGAATACAATGAGGGAAGACCCTCTGAAGTAGGCTGGTGGAGAGAGAATGGTGCACCCCTTGGATCAGAAAAAGGAAAGACACCTCTCTTTGGAAAGAGATCTTTCGATTGTTAAATAAACACTGCGTTGTAGTTCCTGCAATGGGAATTAGTTGCAAGTACCGTCTTTCGTGGTTATCCCTATAGATAGAATTTGTATTCTGAGGATAAAAGGGTGCGCTTTTTAAACTACAACATAATGATCGGTAGCAAAGACTCTGGAAAGAGACTCTTGGATGTGAAATACTGCTTCAACATTTACTAGCTCTGTGACTTCAGGAAAATAACTGTGATTCTGTTTCTATTTCCTCAGATGTGAAAAGTAATCCTTAAAGGATGTTTTTGCAGTGAGACTTAAGTGGGTCGATAGATGTGTAGTGCTTAAAATAGTGGCACAAGGTAGCCCCCAAAAAAGTTAGCTGTTGCATTACTATTACTACTTTGTTGTTATTATCATAAATTAATAACAACTATTGTGACAATGAGCATAATCGCTAATACCCACTTAGCGAATTAAGTGTTATATTTTGTGTGTGATATTATTCTGTGTTTTGTAATTATGTTCTTTCCCTTTTCCATTTCCATGTCTTCTAGGGCTTAGGCCATTTCTTACCTTTTTCAAACTTTTTTTTGTTTTGTTTTATTTCTATACATCCCTCACAGCATTTATAACTATTTGCTCAGAGTAAATACTTACTCAATTTTCTCTGTTGTTTTTTTTTTCTGGACTTTTCTTGGTCCACAAAAGCAAAACCCATGACCTTGTGCATGAATGTGATAAAATATTATACAACCATTAAATATACTATCGATGCATATCTAATGACTTGGAAAATGTACAAAGCAAGGCAAAAAATAAAAACATAAATTTCAAAAATAGTAAGATTTTAAATTCCGTGAGGTAGAAATTTTTGTCTTTTGTTTTCTTTGATATATCTCAAATGTGTAATAGGGCACTTGATATATAATAGGGGCTCAGTAAACTTTATTTGAGTACATTTCTATTTTTGTAAAAGAAGAAAAGAAAGTATGAAAATAATCTGGAGATATAGGACTAAAATATTACCATTGATTATGACTGCTTTAATTACCATTTAGGTTGTCTGTATTTCTTGATGTTTCTTCTGTGAACATGCATTACTTGTATTATTATTTTTTTAAGTTTCAAACTGAGCAAAAAATGATTATGAACTAAGCTTAAGTATACTTAATTCTAGGCACTTAGATTTGAACAGCAGCAAAAATATTTCTAATTACCAGAGTTGGTAGGCAGTTTTGAATACAAAGGTAGTAGCAAGATTGCTGTTTTTTTAATTCTGGTTGTGTAATAGCAGATGCTTCCAAATCTTTATCAGTTTTTTTAAGTTAGAGAAGAGATATATGGAGGCTTTTGCACCAAAGGGACTATATACTATAAACTAGACATTCTGTGACCTGTAATTCCATCAAAGAAAACATCTCAGTTTAAATCTATGACATTAGCTTGATCTTAGTATTCATCTATTTATCTATATCATATTGTAACTTAAATGCCCAATGGGTTAGATAATATTATAAGCTCATCTGAGCATCAAACAAGAACTGGAAATTTAATTTCTGGTGAAAAGTGTACTTTAGAGCTCATGTTGAGATGTAGATGTGGTAGCACCAAAGATCTGGATACTCTTGCTTTTCCTGAACTCTCCAGAGGTTCAATGAAGGTAATTAGTAGCTACCAAAGCCATACAAACTTCTCTTCATTGTGGAAAAAACAAAATAGTTTAGGAATTTTCCCTCTTTGAAAAATCAGCACAGGTCAAACATTGTGTATTATTGCTGTCTTTAAAAGCTGTATTTTGGTTAGCTGGGCTGCATAAAGGATTTACTCAACCAGCAATCCATTTTATAAGAAACTTGTAACAGTTGTTAATTTGAAACATGATGTATGGACTAGTTCAGGGGTGGGAAAACTATGTCCCAAATTTGGTTTGCTACTTGTTTTTCAAAATAAAATTTTGTTGGAACACAACCATATTCATTTGTTTTTACATAACCTATAGCTGTCTTTGTAACACAACACCAGAGCTGAGTAGTTGTAACAGACCATATGTCAGGCAACACCTAAAGTATGTCTTATCTGGCCCTTTATAAGAAGAGTCTGCTGAATCCTGGCCTAAATCATGGGAGGAAATTTTTACTCATCTCTTTTATAGTCGTCTATGCTGTTTTGAATTTTTCTTACCATGTGTACGTATTCCTTTTGTAATAAAACTATGAAAACATTTCAAATTATTGTGCTATGTGCTAAGATTTGGCTTGGCTACTGTACTGGTGTGAATAGACAACTATACAAACAGAAAAATTGCAACTTAGAATGATAGGTGCATAATAAGCATAATAAAGATTTGTGCAAAGTACTATAAGGACAAAAATGGATGGGAAGTTGATGAATTTTCCTGGGAGAGGGAAGAAATTATTTGATAAGGATTTGGTATTTGAACTGACCTTTATATGTGATTAGGAATTTGCTCAACCACGAACAGTTGGGAGTGGGAGAGGATATCTGTACCCGTTTTGTGAGAATCAGATCCATCTAAGTACATTTAACAAGATGTGATCAGCCATTCTTCCTTTTCAGTTTCCTTCATCTCTGTACCATTTGGGGCTCAGACTGATGTACTTTAAATAGAATGTTTGATTTCCTTTTTCCTTTTGAGCATCTTGTTTCTGACTAGAACAAAGAATCTGAGCTCCCAAACAGAAAATACTTGCCTTGAATCTTAAACATTTGCTTTCTCATCTCTTCACAGTAGAATTTCACTAGTATGGTTTTCACAGAGTTTTGCTTTGATAGTTGCTATGTTTCTGCTTCCACTCAAAATGGAGATGGATGATTCTGTCGTTTTCTGGGGCACGTGGCCTGAATCAGTGTGGCTGTTTGGCTGTATTATGACAAGTCAGTTGTCATTTTCTATTAGTGCAATATTGTTACCCCTAGGAGGTGTAGTGATATGTGATCAAGGGAATGACGTCACTACAGTCAACTTGGTATATACATATAGCAAGGGGTATGTAGGTGAGGGGCTGTGCCTAAATTAGGTCAATGCGTATCTCATGATTCTAACCTTAACAGCTCTCTCAGAGCTACTTCCAAAGACGGTTAACTCTTATAAAACTTGTTATAAAATTATTTTTTCTCCAAAGACTCTGGTACATCCCTTCTTCCTACCATGGATATTTTTATTTTTTTAAAAGGTAAGTATACATTAAAAAGTGCCCATGTCATCACTGAGCTGCTTGTAGGATTTTCACAAATGAGCACACCTGTGTAGCCAGCACTCAAGTCAAGGAAGGAACATTAGCAGCAGCCTGGGGGTCTGCTTAGACCCTTTTTGTTAGTTCCTTCTAACCTCTGCTATGACTTCTTATAGGGTAGGTTGGTTTTTCTTGGCTTAATACTTCCAACAAAGTTTTTATAAATGGGATCCAACTCTATGTCCTTTTTTATATCTCGCTTTTTTATTCAGAGTCTGTTTTGGAATTTCTTCCATATTGTTTTTATTTGTGAATTATTTGAGATATATTGTTTGAGGTTAATATGTATAGTTCTATAAATAGTATTATATGTGTGTCCAGTTCTAAGGACACTTATGTTCAGCTTGAGTAGAGACTGCTAAATATTCTAACAAAGTAATTATACCAATTTATGCCACCATCAGTAGTGAATGAGAGTTTTAATTGCTACACATACACTGACACTTGCTGTTTTCCCATTTTTTCATTTTGCCTATCCTTTGATTATGAAATATTATCACACACTGGTTTTAATAAGTATTTCCCTGATTACTAATATAGTCAGTTATCATTTGGATATCCTTTTTTGTGAATTGTTTGTTCAAATCTTTTGAATTTTATTCTGTTATGTTACTTTTGTCTTACTGATTTTTTGTTATATTTGTTATTGTATATCCAATCTGGCTGAGACTTTTGTCATATACATATATATATTCCCACTAAATGATTTGACTTTTTATTATCTTAGTGGTGTCTTAACATACAGATGTTCTTCACTAGATTCTATTCCTCTATAATTATTGCTATGAAGAATTTCTGAGGGACTGGTTTAAGAAAACCAGCATGCACTGAAGTCATCAAAATGTTTTCCTATATTTTCTTATAAAATATTTATTACTTTATCTTCCACATTGTGATGTGTAATCCATCTTGAATTGATGTTTGTATATAGTATAATGTAAAAGTGAAGAGGCATACATACATGATTTTTCTCTATGGCTCTACTGTTGATACAGGATTATTCACTGATAAGATCATTCTTTCTCCACTCCACTGTTTTACTGGGTGATCTTTGTCACAAATTTGTTCACTGTTTTTATTGATGTCTTTCTGGACTCTCTGTTCTGATCCAATAATTGGTATTATTGTATTAACATCAGATTCTAATTATCTCATCATAGGTTTCCTCAAAAATCTTTATATATACACACCATCTTCATATTTTTAGCCATCTCCTTATATGCTGGACAACATACAAAAGAGTCACAGAGAATACAAATGGCATTGTTTTGCAAAAGGAAGTATTTCCCTTTATCTCTGTTGGGATCATAGGGTAAGGAGCTTCACCACCTCAGTCCTATCAAGTACTTATCAAGTACTGGATTTAGTCTGGGTTTCAGCTTTGGCAAGATCCAGTCTTTCTTCGTCAGCCCCTGTCACCATGGTGTGACTCTCCTTGGCTTTTGATTAAGATCCTGGTTTATCCGATGTCCTCAGCCTTGGAAACAGCTAGCAATTAAGTTTTCTTCACATCTTCAGCTTAGTTTTGATCTCCCACTACATGTAATACTCCCCTCTCCCATTTTTTTTTTTTTTGTGGAAAATGGCTTTGGCTTGATGTCCACCAAACTTCCAACCATGTCATTCCAGCAGTATAAAAAAGCCAAAATAGCTACTGGTTTGTCTGTCAGCTAAGGAACTATCACTTTCTGTCAACAGTCCAGGCTGTTCCTCAGTCTCTAGCTTTGTTCAATATTGGAATGTAAATGTACCCCTGGGTGAAATGTGATTCAGATCCCTAGTGTCCGTTTACCAGTCCTTCTAGGGCTTAATCAGTTCCCTACCCTGGGCTCCTGCATCCTCCTCCTGACAGGTTTTGTTCTCTGAGCGCAGCAAGAGTACAGGTTTACCTCTTTGTGTTTCTATGCATCCTCAGAATTCAGCACATGTGCTGTGGAACAAACTGGACAGAAGCAAGCAGAACAGTTAGAAGGCTAATATAGGCAGATGTTATGGTGGCCAGAATTAGGTTACTTATAGAGATGGATGGATGTACATTAAAATGCAAAGATTTGATACAATTTTAGGATATGTAAGTGGTAACCATGGGGAATCTCGTTAAGAAGTGAGAAAATGAAGAGTCAAGAAAAGCAATGCCCATGCACCCAGCTATGGCACTTGAGTGACTAATGGCAGTATGTGTTGTGATAGGGGACAAGTTAGGAGTGTAGGATTTGGGGTTGCCAGTCAGGAGGAAGAAAGGCTTCTGTACTCTCCCCGTACTTTGCTTTTGATTGCACTTTGCAAGGAAGATGAAGCCCCCATACCACTGAGGGTGTGTGTGTGCACACATGTGTGTTTGTGTATGTGCATGTATACACATGACTTTAGCTTGATTAGACTTGCTCACAAGAGCGGATGCTCTTCTGGCCTCTGTCCTTACTGCATGATTTTTAAATGAATGATACCTGTACAGAAGCTGTATATGAAGGATCTTCTGTTGCTTCATTGAGTCCTGTGTGCTGAATAAAAATACCATGTGGTACCCTACAAAGTCCATCCTGGACACCAAATACAAATAACATGTGACTTCCTACAAGTCAGTTCTGAGCAAAATTAAGGGCCTATGCTACGACCTTTCCCTGAGGGAGAAGTTGTGGGTCAGATTCAGCCAGCATTGTCATGAAAAAAGACATCCCCAAGGTCAGTGACTGCTATGTGATTCACTATAAGCTCATCAACTTCTCACAGTAGCACAGAGATGAACTGCCACTCTTAATTTTTTGTATCACGTGGCCATCCCTTTGAAGCCTCATGACAAGGCCTACATTATTAATTCCTATAGTTAAGGAAAGTATGTGAATCTAGGCTACTGTAAACCTTAAATGAGTAATGTCAAGAGAATTGAAGTGGTGAAAACCTAAGCTCTAGCTGAGATTACTCAGCTGGTTATATCCTCTGAGTCAGCTACTAATGGAATAATTTCTGTTGCCTATCTATGCTTTCTTTTAGTATCCTAATATGACTGTGTTCTCATAAAGGACTATTAAGATGCACATGTTAATTCCCTGGGGAAAAAAAAGGTATTTTTATGTTCAGAAATAAAATTGGGGTAACCATTCAAAATCTTCTGCCCTATCCCAAAAGCCATCATTCAACCCCCCTAGGCCAACAATTGTCCTAGGGATCTTATGAAGTGAGACGTTCATTTATTCAGCTTGTAATGAATTAATAAATGAATGAGCATTGAAGGCTTTCTCTTCATTGCTGATTTTTTTCTCTCACATCTTGCTTTCTCAAAGTTATCCTTCATGTAAGCATTTCAGGAGAGAACCTGTGATTGGAACTGGGTCTTAATGTGGGAGGCTAAGAGGGTACAAAGTGGTGTATAAAGAGCAGAGAGGATGGGTGGCTGATTGTTAGTGATTTGACCAATGCCTCACAGCAATGCCTTTTAAATGCTCCATTCCTACTGGAAGTTATGAATATGACTAATGAGAAAACCTCATTAAGAAACCATCTTAACCCACTCAGATTCCATTGGTGGGGTTCTATTCATAATAGTAAGAATGAACTACTAAAAGTATCAGGGCTATTTAGGTAATGGCAAGGTCTTTCTTTCACTGATAGATTGTAACAATCCCAGGAGGTATTAACTTTCTAATTCCAAATGCATGGTGAGGTTCCGAGAGTTGGCAGCTCTGTATCGCCAGGGTCTCTGTCCAGGGAAGCCCTTGCTGATCATTCTAGCATGAGTAGTTGGCTTCCAGTTCAAGTCCAGTTCTTCTGAAAATGGGCTGCTGTTTTACTGTCTTGGTGTTACAGGCTTCCTCATGCTGCTGACCTCAGAGCTTTATTGCAAGCACTCTGTGAGATTGGTGATTCATTAATTGCCAAGGACTTGCTGAGTTCATTCCTGCCACATTGGCTGCTTGCATAATACATATTCATTTTCTTTCTCAGTCTCCCTCACTCTGTCTCATCTCCAAAGTCTCATTTTGATTAAAATATAAATCTGTTCTTTTCTTTTTTGAAAGGCTTGCTTCCACCAATTTTACCTGCTCTTCAGGTTTTGGGTTCTTCACAAGCTATGAGAAGGTAACATGGACACCAAACCTTAGAAAAACCTCCTCTCCTCCTTGATAAGGACATTACTTTCATTAAAAGTGATTGCATATATCAGTAAAATTAAATGAGGGAGAATAAAGCACTTCATTACAGTAGAGTCAGGCTTGTCCCATATATGAGCACCATTTAATTAATTATTAAAGGTTAAGACATTTAGAGAAAAATTTAGCAGCATTAGATTAAGGTCAGAGTGGTTAAGATTCCTATTTAAATGGTTTTAGCTATTGTGTTGTTTCAAAAACTCCATTTGGGGAGGTAAACTAAGATGTGAGGTGGGAAGCCCTGGACTAAGAGTCAGGAGGCTTGTTTCATATTCCTCTGCCGTTACCTGGCTCTGGGACCTCAAATATGGCACTTCCTGTAAATAAGGAGGTAAAAATACCGTTTCCCAAGTTGGTTGTGAGGAATCCATAGCTATTTGAGTTGCTGTGATGGGGAGGGCTTAACTCTCTGTAGAGGTCCCTTGAATATTTGTTTCAGTATCTATGTCAGTGTTTACTAAGAAAGTTTGTTCAGGAGGTTTCTGTGAGCCAGAAAGTTTCATGGGATGCCAACGTTCATGATTTGCCAGCATGGTGCAGGATATTCTTTTTAGGCTGGGAGAAGATCATCAGATCAATGTAGATGACTTAGTTTTGATTTGTCCTCTTTTGGGGCAAGTTGCCTAACTTTTCCTGGGCATTTAATTTCCCCATCTGGGCTGTATGCACAATACTGCAGAGTCCAGTGTGGCATAGGCTCTGACGGAGACTGTTTATGCTTGAATCTCAGCTCTGCTACTTACTAAATAAATGGTAACTTGGGACAATTTACTGAAACTTCTCTGTGTATGTTTCCTTATCTGTAAGATAAGCATAATGATAATAGCCACCTCATAAAATCTTCAAGAGACTGACATGAATCAACATATGGAAAATGCCCTATCACAGGGCCTACTGCATGATACATGCTTAATTTATGTTAACTGGAATGATTTTTATTTCTTCCTAGCCTTCACTTCAGTGAAATCACCAGCCTGGAAATTGGAATGAGTGTACTGTTAACACAGTGTTAATGCCGTGACAGTTCTTTGAAGAAAAAGAAAACCTGTCTAATGCTCCCAGTTTTGTTTTACTAGATTTTTTTTTTCCTTTTTCTTTCCCCTGATTCCTCTCAGTGGCAGAGCAACAACAATACCAGAGACTAAGAAGGAAAGGGCTAACCTGTGCCCCTGTCCTCTGCAGTCCACTGGGTTTCCTTTGGCAGAAATGTCACGCATTTCCTCAGGAACCACACAGCTGTAAGCACAGCAGTTTTCCCAGAACCAGAGGCAGCAGGTTTCTGCTTCCCTTATGGAGGGCCCATGTTCTCACTCGGGAGCAAGCATTTCTTCATCCAAACAGAAGTGCATGGCCTCCCTTCCTGTTTCAACAGCTCCCACCCCAGGCTCAGAGCCAGTCAAGAAAACTAGGGATGCTGCATGGAGTGAGTCAAAGTGCCTCTCGGAGACCAAGGCTTTGGCCTGGACTGTGGCTTCAGCTGTGACTCTTTCCTAACAAACTATGGCATTGGAGGAAACAAGAAGATGCGCCCTGCAGAGCATAATATCATCACAAAGGCAAAGGTTGAGAGGAAGTCACCATTTTTCCTTCCTGTTTGCCACTTGAAGGTCTGTCTCCCTGAATCCTTGTTTTAGTTATTGGTCTCCTGGCTTTATACTGATACCCCGGTATTTGAGTGCATATACTGGTGCTCACAGCGTTCGTTTGAAGATAGTGATTCTCCAGTTCTCTAGCTGTGTGATTTGGAGCATTCAGTTAATCTCTTGGAGCCTCAAATTCCTCATCTGTATGGTGTGAGTAGTGTGGTCTCCCCATCTTGCTTGGTCAGATAAACTGTCACCTTTGTAAATCTGCAACCTGCATGTCCCAGAGCTGGGCAGGAGGCTTACATGTTATCTAATACAGCTTTTGTCTGTACCTGATGACCGTACCCTCACCAGCTTCCTGGACACATGACCCTCCAGCTTCAGACTGAGGTGTGACTGGCAGGGGAGCTGCCCTCTTCAGGAGCTCTGATTAGAAAGTTTTTCCTTGGCTGGGCTGAGATCTGAACCTCCCAGTAACCTTTACCTGCTGGGTTCTGTTTCATCTCTGGATCTAACAATACACTTAATCTCAAAGTTGTTCTGTATGTTGAAGATGACTGCAAAAATACCATCGCAATTTTTTTAACTGGTTGTCATCTTTTCAGCCCCTGTGGGATTCTGGTTTGGATGGACTGCATGGAACAGGACATGGTGCCAGGCATTCCTGAATGTTCTTAAGGGTCCTTGTGACATCAGTTATAAAACCTTCCCTGATGATCCCTGGAGGCAGGTGTGATTATTACTAATGGCAGGTGTCCCCGCACATAGTGGCTATGTGCAAATCCTAGAGCCATAATTGGAAAAGTGTGTTTCTTAACATGCTTTTAACTATTTAACTTGGAGGTAATTTCCTTCTGTATCACCTTGAGTCATTTATAACCTTGAGTTATCCTGAAAAATAATTGATATATCAAATTTTAGTAGAAAAAGAAACCTAGAAAAAAGACCTAAAGAATAAAATGAAAGCATTTGTAACCCATGTGTTTGTAAAAAATAAAATTATATTTTTATACCTTGGTTGTGTTTCCATATATATAGTTATGCGTTTATGTGTAATTGTTGGAATTATGCAACAAATGTGGTTCTGTAATTTTGCATTTTGCTCTCCTATTGACCATTTTACTTACTGTCTTTTCCTATGCCATTACCCATTATTTATAAGTATTATTGTTAGGAAGGAAAGGACTCGGCTTGGTGTTGCAGGGAAGTCAGATACAGTGAGATGAGGGACCAAAGTCAAGAAAGCAAAGTAAGTTTTAATACGCTCTGCACAGTGTAGCAGAGCAGGCCTGCCTAAGATAGGACAGGCAGGCATGGATGCTCATTCTGAGGCTGCTTTTATGTGGTTTTGGCAAGGCAGACAGGTCCTTGATTGACAGCTGTCAGCTCTCTGATTGGTGAAATGGGGACAGGGGCTGTGCTGTGCCTGTGCCTCTCATATTTCTTATCTGGGGTGGGGGGATCCTGGACATTTCCTGAGTCATCCCTGGACCCTGTGGCTTCATCTGATTAACTCTTTGAGTAATTTCTGGCTTTCTGGCTCTATTTGATCAGCTCCCTGAGTCACCTTTTGGGGGCCCTTTCTCCTTTCCATCAGCTCATTTCTGTCTTTCTGCCTAACATTATGATTATAATGGTTGTATTATCATACTCTATTGAATAATAGGCTGTAATTTACTTAATAAACCCTCTATTTTAATCCCTAATTTGTAGCCAATTTCAGGAGCCTCAGATGGCAACACCTGTACATTTCCATGGCAGGAAATATAGAAAAGATTTTCTTTTCCAAGTGTTGGGGTAAACCCTTCACCTCTTGCTTTTCCTAAGTGGGCAGAGTTAATAGGACATGAAAATCAAATCCTATTCAGCTGGAAAGCTGAAGATCAGGTCAGGTGTAAGTAAGTACACACTTACAAATTCAAAATTGAAATACAATGCTGGTGATTTGTGTGACCAAAAAGAGGTTTGGGTTTGTTTCATTTACTGATACAAATTGGACCCACCAAAGTCTTGAGCTTTCTCTTCCCTGGATATCAAGGAAACCCCTGCAATTCAAGTACCAAGAAATTGCAGTCTTTCAGTGTCAGGAAGAAAATTTCAGTGCGCTTGAACCCAGAACTGGAAACCAAAGAATCCCAGATATATCTTGAATTAACATAATTTTGGGCTCTCGTTTCATAGAGCATAGCCTTAGCAGCATGAAGACCTCACTCACATATGATCAGATGAATCACCTGGGATCAGTATCCTATTCTTCTGCAGACTTAACAGAACCAGTTGCCAAAATAGGGAAATAGATACCTGTCATCTGTATTTTTTACAAATTCCTCCAGTGAATTTTGTCAGGTAAATTTAAGAAAAGGATCATGACCCAAACACACAAAATATCTAGGCCGTCCACTTAGCTCGAAAGCAGTTGCTATATTCTGTCCCCATACCAGTATTTCCAATAGATCTTTGCATCTTAGATATTGGGTGTTACTTGAAGAACTGTTTCATCTTTGATGATTATCCAAATCTTATTTGGAAAGAAGTAGCCTCATAACCCTGTAGCAAGGATGATGGAAGAACTTTTTCCAGTACAGAAGTGATCACTTTGAAATAAGCATGCACCTCTCCCCAGAGGCACTCAACTGATAGAAAACCAGCTGCATCCCTCCATCATGGGCCAGTATCCCCCTCGTGGAATGGACAAAAACTGCGTGGTCAACTATGGGCCTGACTGATTTGAGGCAGTGGCATATGGTTGACTGTTAAACCAAAATAAAACCAAACAAAGTTCTCGTTGCTTAGCCTCAATGGAATTCTCAAAGGCCACACAAAAGTGTAGACTTCCCTAATGTCACACATTTCTGTTTGCGCAGATGAGAAACTGGTAATCGTGTAAGCTTGTGCCTATAAGGAAGGATAAGAAGTCACCTACAGAGGTGACCCAGTCCCAGTAGTGAGGGTGGCAAGTGGGCAGGTCCTCGTGGTGGGATGTGGTAAAGAGGATGGAAGTTCTATATTCCCTTTCCCAAGGTATAATGTCAGTGACCAGGGAAAACAGATTTTTAAACTTCTAACTTTGGTCCTAACACAGACATAAAGAATAAATAAGAATTATCTTATGAAAAAGTAGGGAAGGTGAAGGTGTGGGAAGTAGGAGTGGGAGAGAGGAATGACCAGTCTTTTCTACTCTCCAGATTAACAACAACAAAAAATCAGACATCTAGGTATCCAGACTGAGGGTGTTGGATTTTGTGGGTGGGAGTTGTAGGCACCGGGCTTCAAGCAGAGCAGGAGCCCCAGCAAAGTGAGGTCATTCCTCCACTGAAGCGTTGTCTCCTACAAAAAATGCCGATGGACCTCCTGGCCATCTGGAACATGAAGGAGATGAGAAGCGGATTTCTTAAGCAGGTGCCCAGTTCTCCCACAGAGGAGGAGAGAAGCAGAGATGGCTCTGATCATGCTGGGTCCACGAAACCCTTCACAAAAGCATCAGTGACTCTTGGAGTCTCAATCAAGCTCAGAGCAATACAGGTCTTGAAAACCTTTTTAGAAAAGAATGTAAGTGCTAAAGAAATGGAAAGCTTGGTGCTCTGGAGCAGGGCTTGAGGGAACAGACACATGTTTTCAGTAAAAGCAGAGCCATGGATCTCAACCAGCATGCACAGTCAGCACAGGGCAGACCAAATGTTCCCAAAGAGGAAGACAGGAGCCTGAGGGACAAAAATTCCAGAGGCAGAACAAAGTGCGTGGTCACAGGTCTCTCAAAAATGCAGATGATGGTCAGAAGCCACCTAGCAAGAGGGTGAGGCCAGGAATAAGAAGTTCCTTCAATCTGAGTAGCCACTTGTTTTGTCCCAGGAGCCTTTGTTAACCTCCTAAGGCAGGGGTACCATTTGGGCCTTATGTGTGGTATTAGATAAAAGCATCCATGAGGGATAAGAGTGGAGGAGGGGGCACTCGTCTCCCTCTCCTAAAGTAAATACAGTTTGGCTTTCCCCCTCCTGGAAGCCCCACAGATGGTGGCAGAGTGAAGCCTCCTGTCTCCTAGAGTCTCAGCACTTAGCTTCCTTATGCTTGTGACCACAACATCCCATTGCCTCTCACACATGGGAGCCTTTCAGAAAAGTTCTGCTCAGTGGATGTTGGGTCTTTCCCCTGCCCCTCTGAGAAGTGCCTAGAAAGGAATGTGAAGAACAGGGGCAGCAGAAAGCACTTCACAAAAAGACTAGACCTGCCTCCAAAGAACATTGACACATTGCTACATTTTTTTTTCAATATGCTTTAGGAGAAAAGGGGAAAAGGTTAATATCTGAAAATCCTGACATCCTTTATTTTTCCTTCTTTTCCATTTTTTTGGGGAGGATGGGTTTCAAACTCTAGAATGGGAACATCACAACTAAAATACTCATTTCATATTTCTTGCAAACTTTTCCTTTTATTTTTTCTTTTGTGATTGTTGGGAATAATCCAAGATTAAAATCACTATACCAGTTGAATGCCTACTCAGGGCTGAAAATTTGGATGGGGACAGCCCCTTATAAGCCATAGAACTCTGGTCATTGAAGGTAAAAGAGTCAGTGCTCCAATGTGATTACATTCACTGTGATAGTGCCTCATTCATGATGGCGAAAACCTCATGGCATTGTATGTCTGATCAATCAATACAATAGAAAAGCTGTGCTTCCTCTCAGTCATCTCTGCCCACAGTGCTATCTCCCCTATTGTCAGATGAACGGTTTTGAGAGCTGATGGCTGTGTGTGTTGTAGGATTTCCTATAGCTGGAGCCTCATGGCAGAAGTTTTGCAGACAAAGCACCTCCACACCTTGCCCCCACTCGAGGAAAGAACTGTGGCATTTCCTCTCTCTGCCTGGCTTAGCTGACTGTGAACCTTGCTTTCTCATAATCCCATTTTTTTTTTAATTATGAAAGCAACATGTAGTTGATACAGTAAATATCAGGCAATATCAATCATAAAATCTAATGTGACCATCACCTACATTACACTGCTTCCTATAGAGAACAGTACCTAGTACATATTCTTCCAGTGTTCTTTGGATGCTTTCAGTAACAGAATGATTGTGCAGGTGTTTATAAAAAAAAATGTTTAAACACACTGACACACACACACACACAGAAATCAGTTCACATTATGCAACTTGCCTTTTATTTTCCTGATAATAGATTTGAGTAATTTTTTTCTTTTAAGTTTATTTTGTTTTGCTTTGTTTTTTTTAAGTTATAGATTTTATTTTTTAGAGCAGTTTTAGAGTCACAAAAAAATTGAGTGGAAAGAACAGAGAGCCTCCGCCCCATTCAACATCCCGCAACACAGCGGTACGTTTGTTTTAATCTGAACCAGCGTTAACACTTCATTACCAATGACAGTTTATATTAGGGAAAACTCATTAGGTTGTACACTCTATGGGTTTTATAAACATATAAGGACATACACCCCCTATTACAGTATCATGCAAGGTAGTTTCTCTGCCCTAAATTTAGTCTGTGCTCCACCTGTTCATCCCTTTTTCACCTGAATTTGTGGCAACCAGTGATCTTTTTTATTGTCTTCATCGTTTTGCCCATTCCATGCCCAGAATGTCATGTAGTTGAAATCAGACATTATGTAGCCTTTGCAGACTGGCGTCTTTCAGTTAGCAATACACGTCTAAGGGTCCTCTGTACCTTAAGGTGTCCTGATAGCTCATTTACTTTTAGTGATGAAGAACATTCTCCTGTATGGATGTATTGTATGTACCACAGTTTATTTGTCCATTCACTTCTTGAAGGATAACTCAGTTGCTTCCAAGTTTTGGCAATTATGAATAAGGCTGCTATAAACATTTGTGTGCAAGTTTTTATGTGAACTTGTTTTCAACTCATTTGGCTAAATACCAAGAATGTGATGGCTGAACTGTGTGATAAAAATGTGGTTCATTTCATATTAAAAGACAAACAAACTCAAATTGGCTTTCAATGTGGAGTGAACCGTATATGGATCACTCCTTTGGTATTATAAAAAGCCACTGCCAAAGAGTCATTTAGATTTTCTCCCTTTATCTTCTAAATATTTTCTAGTTTTGTTTTACATTTAGGTCTGTGATCCATTTTGAGTTAATTTTTGTGATAGATGTGAAGTCTGTATCTAGATTCATTATTTTGCATGTGGAGATCCAGTTGTTCAGTGCTACATTGAAAAGACTGTCCTTTCTCCACTAAATCGTCTTTGCTGCTTCATCAAAGATCAATTGCCTATATTTTTGTGGGTCTATTTCTTAACTCCCTGTTCATTTCCACTGATCTATTTGTCTATTCTTTTGTGAATACTATACCCTCTTGATTATAGTAGCTTTGTAGTAAATCTTGAAGTCAAGTATGTAAGTCCTCCAACTTTGTTCTTCTCTTTGAATATTGTGTCAGCTTTTCTTGGTCTCTTGCCTCTCTGTGTAAACCTTGGAAGTGTGTCTTTAATTTGGATGATTTTAAAAAGTGAACAAACAGAAGCATACCTTTGGTGGTCCACCAAAGCAGAGATGGTGATATATTAGTCAAGCTAGAGACTCAGAAAATGAAGAAAACTGATATATATTTATTACCCAGAATAACAGTGGTCAAATATACCAGCATAAATAGCAGCAGACTAGATTGTATTAATAGGGTAAACCTACTTAGATATAAGTAACTAAAAATAACTCAGCCTGATAAATGGTACATAGATTGAGAGAGAGAGCGAAATAGATGATAGACCTTTTTTTTTCCTTGTTTGTCTCCAAGAACCATTGATTCAAAATAGCATTGTGAAACCCTAACAGTATTAAAGTTCTCACGTTTTATTTGTAACCAAGCCAGGTAAACTTAAAGTGATGTTTCACAATAGTAGTCTAAATTTTGATCCATTAGAGATCATTTGGGGATACCTTTGATTTATACTTGCTTACACATCTAATGGACTCACTCCGTAAGCATAGAGTTTAAAGAATTCTCTTTGAACATTTAGGAAGAGTTTCAATTTATAATTTGTTTGGCATCCCCATGAAATCTGGAAACCTCCTCTTTAGGATTTAGACAATTGTCAATGATGTCCTGAGGCCTCTTCCATCCCACCTGCTCAGGAAACATGAGCCCTGAATTGCAGCTGATGTGAAATTGAAACAGACTGTGATTCAAGTGTGACAGCGACTCCACTGTTTGTTCACCAGACTGTTAAGTCTGTCGTTTCCAAAGGCAGCCTACCAAGCAATGTGTGCATTGTTCAAGAAATAGAAATAACCAGGTTCCCTGCTTGTCTGAAATTTTTGCAAAGACTTTGTCATCAGTTAGTATTTAAGTTAGAGAGAAATAAACTTGGAGAGCACAATATAATGTAATACGGAAGATCTCAAAAGGATGATTTGGAGATAAAAATGTGGCATGAAAGAAATGTTCTTCCTTGCTTTTATATAGATCATTCAAAAAAATATTTGGATAAAAATGGCCAGTAAGCTAAAATTACAAAATAAGTTCAAATGAACAGACCCTATTTCTTTGATTCACTACTTAATACTTTTTCTTAAAGTTTTATGCATGAGACCAGCAAATGTTGCAAGTCTAGCACTAATTGTACTGGCTTCCAACAATTATTAGTCATTCTTATCCGATTGATTCAGAGCAACAAATTTTGGCAGGTTGATTTAAAAAGAATTGAGACTGTGACAACCATTCTTGAGCAAGATTTTCTTCTTGGTGTTCATCAGTGATCAGTGAGCTTTCAGTTCCTTGGAAGAGATGTAATGGATTTCCCACAAAGATCATTTATAAGGCCCTTTGATGCATTTGTTAGCAGTAGCACCAGCACCTTTGGGTTTGTGGAAGATGGGTGTATTTGAGAAGATGTGTTTGCCTGTTTTCAAGGATCTACTGCAGTTTTTTAATTACAGTGATAGTTAAAAGTGTAGATGTTAAGAATTAAATAATACACATAGTCTATAGAGCCACAGATGTCAGGCAAATAAGGCTCATGAGTTAGGTGGGCAGGATCAGGATGTCGTAAACTGAAAAGGGATCACCATTGCTAAAAAGGGGGCAGCAGATGTCCACTCCAGTTAAGTGTTAAACTATGCCAAATAGCTTAGAGGGAGAGCTGAAAATCTTCAAGTTTGTTCTTTAAACTCACTCTGGGCTTAGGGAAATGACTTGCCTTGGCCGATAGAATATTAACAGGATTATTCATGCAGAAGTTTGAAAAACTGCTTGCATGAGTCCATTTCCTCTTTTGGAATCCTGCTATGGTGAGTAAAGGCCTAGGCTAACTTGCCTTAGGGTAAGAGACCACAGGAGGAAGGAAATGTGTCCCAGACAACTAGCCCAGAGCCAGCTAACTTCCAAACATGAAGGAGCCCAACCAAGATCAGCAGAAACAATTATGCAACGGCAGCTGACTGCAGAAGCATGGTGAGGCCAGCGCGAGAACTAACACCTGGCTGTTACTGACTATTCTATTCGATCAATTCTAAGATGTTTCCTGAATTGTGAAGATGTTAAAATGCAAAAATACTGCTTATTGTAGAACATTTCACCAGGACTCCTCTGGTTAGGGGAGATCTGTCAGGGTAGCTGTTCAGCCCCCTGGAACCAGAGCATGCTGGAGAATTGGAGGTTGTCAGCACGATACAACACAGAACAGAATGTCAGGTTCATGGAGAGCAGGGGAACCTGGAGAGTGTGTGGCAAATGGTCTCCTTCTTTAAAGCAGGTCAGTGCTACCCTCTGGCCTTCTATGTGATCAGAGGAGGAGCAGTTTGGGTGACTCATGAGACTTTCCAGGTTAACTAAAACAAATGCAAAGGCTTCAAAAACAAAGCTTTCTTTCACACTTACAGTTTGAAGGTATAAAATATGTCCCCTAGGGCCTCCTTTTACTGAATCAGGATAGTGTTTAATTAAGCTTCTCATTAATGGTGTTGGGTTAGCCAGGGAGAGTTCAAATAATACAATTAAAGGTGCCCATTGCATCATTTGCTTTTTATGTTTCTTAAGGGATTGTATGCTCCCCAGACACAAATTAGTATTTTATTCCCGTACCTCAATCTTTTGTAGTCTTTAATGAAATGGAGTAAGGGGGTTAATATTGGGCATTTATACTTTTAATGGATGTTCATAAGCATTTCGAGAAAAATAATACTTCCTCTCATTGTTTACATTGTTTTGGACCAAAATCTTTCCCCAGGTTGAATCCTACCCTTGGCTCCAAATAATCTTTTCCTGATGAAGAAAAAATATATATATACTTTAAAAATAAAAAGCTTCTCTAAAGCACCTTCTACAGGCTCTGAAGGTCACTCCAAAAATGGGTGCCCTCAAGCTGCTGAGGAAAAACGATGGCACTCCAGGAATCCTGGTTACCCCATCCATGGCGAAAGCCCTGAAGGGGGCATTTCTCAGTCAAGAGCAATTAGCCTCTTCTACTGAGTGCTAAGCTGATTCTGAGTCCTCTTTCTGTCAAAGGATTCCTGTTACTCCCTTGGGTCCATGTCTAAGAAAGTGTCTTTGGCATTATTAATTATCAGGCTTGGGAATTAGTCTACTGAATTATTCTCTTCACTAGGATACAGCTTTGGTTTCCTGCCTGCACCCCTTGTGTTTCCCTGGAAGGGCGAATGTACTGACCAGGTATGGTGGAGAGGGTATGGGTTTGGGGGTCAAAAGGACCTCAACCTAAATTATGGCTCCACCATATCCTGGCTGTGTGACTTTGGCTAAGGTCTCTCTCTGGTTCTTAACTTCAGTCTTTTTCCTTTATTAAAAGGCATGGTGCTGGTTAATAATACTGCCTTGTAAGCTATGGTGGAAGTTAGAAACATCTGTACATAGAGAGGTTAGCTCCCATTCTCCTATCTTTTTCTTTCTTTCTTTCTTTCTTTTCTTCTTTTTTCCTCTTCTTCATTTGCAATCCTGAGCTTCTTTCTCTGGGCCTGGCTACAGCTGCGACACCTTGATGCCAGCCATCCACCTGAATGTCCAGGTTTGTTCACTCTGAACTGGCACTAGTCTGTGTTCCTTCCTTTCAGTGGGGCACACTCCTTTTTAATGGATTTCTCTGAAGTGACCACCTGCCTTGATTGCTGTTGCTCATCTTACTCTTCAACACAATTTCTCTGAGTATCTGTGTGGCTGACCATCCCAATGGGCATGCTGTGATTACTTTCTCTTCCCAGGGAAGTCGTGAGATACACTGACCACCCCTTTGCAGTCCTGGACTCAACCGTAACTCAGTGAGGGAGAGTGTGGATGAATCAGTGCAGGCCATCGCTATGCCTGGGAACCTGGTTCACAGAGAATTTGATACACCACCTGTGTCACCTTCATATAACAAAACAAAGAGGTGACATTGCTGGGATTAGGGCATTTGGGTCCACTGGGATTAGTGTAAGCACTGACATCAAGGTATCTAGAAAGTTTATATGTCAAAAGAGAATAAGAGTGAACCTTTATTGGGTATTTTCTGTGTGCCAGGCTCTCTTCTAAGGGCTATACATTTATCGTTTTGTTTAATACTGGCACAGACCTATGATGTGGGTAGTTCTATTTTACACATGTGGAAACAGAGGTTTAGAGGAACTGAGTGACTCATAGAAGGTTGTATAGCCACTGGGTGGCAGAGCCACTATTTAACCTCAGGCAATGACTCCATAGCCCTCTCTTCTTCCTCCAGTTGAAGCCATCTTCAGTTGGTCATTTTCAGATTCAGACTCTCCTAAAGGAACTGGCTGTGTTGGAAAAGTTCTGGGAGCTGGGAGGAAAGGGATATCCATAGTCCTGTTACGAAGGGAACTGCATGTGCAGCCACAAGTGCTCAATCAAGTCCACCACCCCATTAAGGCTTTCTCAGGGGTCAAGCAACAGTAGAGTTTCAGGCACACTATGTCAAGTATCCAATGACAGGGAGGGAACTAATTTCCCGCAGTTAAGTCTTTGGGCACCTAAGTGGATGAAATATCCTGTGTGCATAAAGGGAAAGACAAGTCCACGCGCCCTCTCCTCTCTCTGTCTCCCAGCACTGTCCTGTGGCGTATGGGATTAGAGGACATGTGTGCGTGCACCAGCTCTGATGCTAATGAGAAATGTTCTCTCATTGCTATGTGAAGCAATGTTCATTAATTAAAAGGAATTCTCTCAGTGACTCTACAATTAAAATAACAACACCAGAACAGTATATCTTGAAGCAGAAATACAGCGTAGTTATTTCTATGCTTGCACTTCAGTATCAGACTCCATTATTTGAAACCAATTCTAGATTTTAAGATGTTTCTGTTTGCCTCTCCTCAGGCAGCTTCACACTTAGCTTTGATCTCTGGTCTGTGAGGTCATCTGATACTTTTTCCTGGCTTTTGGCAATGTTAGGAAGTGAAAACGAATTGTTTTGTCAAACATCTGGTTTATTCCATTGATAAAATGAGAAAGTGTGTTCTTTACCGTTGAAAAAAAATGGTACTAGGCCGCGTGTCTGGCCACAAGCTCATGCCTCAGAAACTGTTCTTGTTTGACAGCCACAGAAATGATCTCTACTTACCTTTATCAAAATTAAAAATACATACATACATACTTATTAAAGGTGGTGGAGAGATTTACTGGAAAGCTTTCATTAGCCTGGGGATAGGGCAGCAGGAACCACAGCTAAGATTCTACCAAAGGGACATGCATTTTCCAGGTTCACATACTCCCTTCCTCTCTGTATCATCTGACCCAGACTCAAAGTCCTGAAAAAGGGAATCCACTTGACCAAAATGGGTCATCATCCCACATGTGGACTTTTCTACTAGATGGGAGAGGAATGATATGGCCTCCTTGGCTCTTATCAGGGAGTGGTGGCAGAGGGAGACAGGGCTTCCCTCTGCCAAGATCTCACACGTTGGGGAATTCACCCAGATAGGAGATGCAGATGCTACAGAAATAGAGGTGGAGAAGAAAATTGATAACTAGTCAGAAACAAATGAAATTTTTCTTCTAGAGACAAATGTAAAGACTATATATATTGTGTGTGTTTATCTTGCCTTATATAACATAAAGGTTTCTGGGAAACTATATTTAAAATGCTTCTATTTCAGTTATAAAAGAGTAACCAACAGGTGCTTCATCTTTTTAGTTAGTAATGCAAAACAGAGCCTCAAACTGATTTTGTTTAAAAGTAAAATGATCCCACAATGGCTGTCCTCAGGGCAAAAGAGGCTGTGTAATTGAGGCTCCCTGGGGAAGGGAATTCTGCATTGCACCAACAGGAAGTTCCTTTCAGATAGATCTGGATGGGAGATTCCATCACAGATCCCATTATTTCAACCAGAAAAGTATTCCTTAAGAATGAAATGCACTGGGATCCCTTTCTCTTTTCTGTTTCTTTATGCTTGTGACCACGTATGTGATTCTTCTTTCAGCTCTGCCTAGAATGATTGATTTACCCTCTTTTCCAAGGAATTAAATTTTTGTTAATTGCAAGCCTGGTAGGTGCCTCTACATTTTATTTAAAGTCTACTTCTGTTGATGAGGCTTTCCTAGAGGACCACCAGCCCAAAGTATATGCTTTTTTTTTAAACTCAGAAATCCACTGAGGCACAGAAATCTCATGCTTGATAATCTCTGTTCTCTTGGCCTTTCTTGCATATGGGTCACACTTCCCCTCCTAGTTCAGACTTTCTGGCAGTTCTAAAGGGCTTCTGAGAAAACCTGATCTGACCTGACCCTCAGAGAAATTGATACTATTTGTTATTTATGAGTGTATTTATGTTATGCATTTATGAGTGGATTACATGCATGAAAAATGCTTCTTCCTCCCTTTATCCCTCTCAAGAAACATCAGTAATGGGCGACTAGTTTCAGTGGTTCCTCTGAGAATCTGCCCACCTGTTTTGACCACTGAAGGGAGCTATAACCAAAGCCCAAAATCTCCAGCTGTTCTGTAAATCATACAGCCAAGAAATCTAGGGGCTTCTAGCCCCATGGAAACCAAGTTTTGGGATTTCAACGTCCAGTCAAATTTTTCATATGGCAAAATTTGGGGCTTAATTTGCTGGCTACCCTACCAGGAAGGGCCTGACTTATATTAGGGAGCCTGTTAAGGTGCCAAGCCCTTGGGACACTCAGTCTGTCCTTACTGAGACCTAGGATGGTGCCGTGTCAGCTCTCCGCCCCCAGGGAGCTGGGCACTTCCTGCTAGATAACTGTCTTTGCATACATGTACATCTTTTGGCCATTTTAATGATCTCTTTTAAGGTAATGCATTCTTTTATGTTTTTCCAAGAAGAACTCCTTATTGAACACCGGAAGCTCTCCCACTGTTCTTGCTTCATTTTCTCCTCTCACATTTGCATCAGTTCACTCTTCCCTCTGGGTGCTCCCCCTCTGCCTATTGATACACAATGTTCCTCTCAGAAAATAATGAACTAAACAAAAGCAAAGCAAAACAAGGCAAAGTAGCCCCTTTGTTTGTCCCTTAATAGTGAGTCATCAGGTATGTATTGGGTATGTATCTATATGCCAGCCCAGCTTCCTTCTCTAATTACTTCTTCACATCCTCAAATTTTTTGAAGAAGACAAGTAATCATTAATTCTTCAAACTCCTCCTTGTCTCCAGTTTTCTCCTCAATCCACTGCCGTCTGACTTCCGCTCTCACAGGTCTGTGGACACTGTACTTTTGATGCCCATGCCCTCTTGATAGTGCATCCCTATATTCTAATTTTCCTGGGATAGTTATAGTATATGTCTGTGGTCCAGGAGCTCATATTAAAGGATCCCTGTTTTTAAATTTGTGAAAATCTCACAGATAAGAAAATAAATTGACAGGGGTGGAAGATGGCGGCGTGAGTAGAGCAGCGGAAATCTACTCCCAAAACCACATATATCTATGAAAATATAACAAAGACAACCCTTCCTAGAATAAAGACAGAGGACACAGGACAATATCCAGACCACATCCACACCTGAGAGAACCCAGCGCCTCGCGAAGGGGGTAAGATACAAGCCCCGGCCCCGCGGGAGCCGAGCGCCCATCCCCCCAGTTCCCGGAGGGAGAAGAGCAGGCAGAGCGGGAGGGAGACTGAGCCCAGGACTGCCGAGCACCCAGCCCCAGCAATCCGGGCCAAACTGCAGACACAGTACATGCCCAGGGGGCCCTGGATGCTAGGGTAACAAGGCAGCAAGAACAGTGAGCGGGCACCGGTGGCCTGGCGCTGGAGGACACCAGAAAAACGCGCGACCATATATATATATTTTTTTTTGCTGTTTTGTTCTGGCGAGCGCCTTTTGGAAGTCTTAAAGGGATAGGGACCCCAATACTAGGGAAACAGGGCAGCAAGACCGGTGAGCAGATGCGTGAGGCTGGCGCCGGAGAATAAAGAAAAACGAGAGGCCACTTTTTTGTGTGTGTGTGTGGTTGTTGTTTTGTTTTGGCGGGTGCTTTTTGGAAGTCTTAAAGGGGCAGGGTGGGACACTTAATCCAGAGGTAGGGAATCTGGGGATCTCTGGGCACCCTAACCCTTGGGCTGCATAGAGCAGGGAGGCCCCTTACGGAGATAAATAGCCTCCAGGCCACCCCCCCTCCAACTTGACTCCACCACTTTGGAGCAGCAGCCCGAGCCAGGCCACGCCCACAGCAACAGTGGAGATAAACTCCATAGCAGCCCGGCAGGAAGCAGAAACCCTGTCTGCGTGCAGCTGCCCAGCACAAGTCACTAGAGGTCGCTGTTCTCCCAGGAGAGGAGGGCCACAAACCAACAAGAAGGGAAGTTCTTCCAGCCGTCACTCGTCCTGGCTCTGCAAACTATTCCTATCACCATGAAAAGGCAAAGCTACAGGCAGACAAAGATCACAGAGACAACACCAGAGAAGGAGACACACCTAACCAGTCTTCCTGACAAAGAATTCAAAAAAAGAATCATAAACATGCTGACAGAGATGCAGAGAAATACGCAAGAGAAATGGGATGAAGTCCGGAGGGAGATCACAGATGCCACAAAGGAGATCGCAGAAATGAAACAAACTCTGGAAGAGTTTATAAGCAGAATAGATAGGATGCAAGAGGCCATTGATGGAATTGAAACCAGAGAACAGGAACGCATAGAAGCTGACATAGAGAGAGATAAAAGGATCTCCAGGAATGAAACAATGCTAAGAGAACTGTGTGACCAATCCAAAAGGGACAATATCCGTATTATAGGGGTTCCAGAAGAAGAAGAGAGAGGAAAAGAGATGGAAAGTATCTTAGAAGAAATAATTGCTGAAAACTTCCCCAAACTGGGGGAGGAAATAATCGAACAGACCACGGAAATACACAGAACCCCCAACAGAAAGGATCCAAGGAGGACAACACCAAGACACATAATAATTAAAATGGCAAAGATCAAGGACAAAAGAAAGAGTTTTAAAGGCAACTAGAGAGAAAAAGGTCACCTATAAAGGAAAACCCATCAGGCTAACATCAGACTTCTCGACAGAAACCCTACAGGCCAGAAGAGAATGGCATGATATATTTAATACAATGAAACAGAAGGGCCTTGAACCAAGGATACTGTATCCAGCACGACTATCATTCAAATATGACGGTGGGATTAAACAATTCCCAGACAAACAAAAGCTGAGGGAATTTGCTTTCCACAAACCACCTCTACAGAACATCTTACAGGGACTGCTCTAGATGGGAGCACTCCTAGAAAGAGCACAGCACAAAACACCCAACATATGAAGAATCGAGGAGGAGGAATAAGAAGGGAGAGAAGAAAAGAATCTCCAGACAGTGTAAATAACAGCTCAATAAGCGAGCTAAGTTAGGCAGTAAGATACTAAAGAGGCTAACCTTGAACCTTTGGTAACCACGAATTTAAAGCCTGCAATGGCAATAAGTACATATCTTTCAATAGTCACCCTAAATATTAATGGGCTGAATGCACCAATCAAAGGACATAGAGTAATAGAATGGATAAAAAAGCAAGACCCATCTATATGCTGCTTACAAGAAACTCACCTCAAACCCAAAGACATGTACAGACTAAAAGTCAAGGGTTGGAAAAACATATTTCAAGCAAACAACAGCGAGAAGAAAGCAGGGGTTGCAGTACTAATATCAGACAAAATAGTCTTCAAACCAAAGAAAGTAACAAGAGATAAAGAAGGACACTGCATAATAATAAACGGCTCAGTCCATCAAGAGGATATAACCATTCTAAATATATATGCACCCAACACAGGAGCACCAGCATATGTGAAACAAGTACTAACAGAACTAAAGGGGGAAATAGACTGCAATGCATTCATTCTAGGAGACTTCAACACACCACTCACCACAAAGGATAGATCCACTGGGCAGAAAATAAGTAAGGACACGGAAGCACTGAACAACACAGTAGAGCAGATGGACCTAATAGACATCTATAGAACTCTACATCCAAAAGCAACAGGATATACCTTCTTCTCAAGTGCACATGGAACATTCTCCAGAATAGACCACATACTAGGCCACAAAAAGAGCCTCAGAAAATTCCAAAAGATTGAAATCCTACCAACCAACTTTTCAGACCACAAAGGCATAAAACTAGAAATAAACTGTACAAATAAAGCAAAGAGGCTCACAAACACGGAGGCTTAACAACACGCTCCTCAATAATCAATGGATCAATGACCAAATCAAAATGGAGATCCAGCAATATATGGAAACAAATGACAACAACAACACTAAGCCCCAACTTCTGTGGGACACAGCAAAAGCAGTCTTAAGAGGAAAGTATATAGCAATCCAAGCATATTTAAAAAAAGGAGAACAATCCCAAATGAATGATCTAATGTCACAATTATTGAAATTGGAAAAAGAAGAACAAATGAGGCCTAAGGTCAGCAGAAGGAGGGACATAATAAAGATCAGAGAAGAAATAAATAAAATTGAGAAGAATAAAACAATCGCAAAAATCAATGAAACCAAGAGCTGGTTCTTCGAGAAAATAAACAAAATAGATAAGCCTCTAGCCAGACTTATTAAGAAGAAAAGAGAGTCAACACAAATCAACAGTATCAGAAACGAGAAAGGAAAAATCACGACGGACCCCACAGAAATACAAAGAATTATTAGAGAATACTATGAAAACCTATATGCTAACAAGCTGGGAAACCTACGAGAAATGGACAACTTCCTAGAAAAATACAACCTTCCACGATTGACCCAGAAAGAAACAGAAAATCTAAACAGACCAATTACCAGCAATGAAATTGAAGCGGCAATCAAAAAACTACCAAAGAACAAAACCCCCGGGTCAGATGGATTTACCTCGGAATTTTATCAGACATACAGGGAAGACATAGTACCCATTCTCCTTAGAGTTTTCCAAAAAATAGAGGAGGAGGGGATACTCCCAAACTCATTCTATGAAGCTAACATCACCCTAATACCAAAACCAGGCAAAGACCCCACCAAAAAAGAAAACTACAGACCAATATCCCTGATGAATGTAGATGCAAAAATACTCAACAAAATATTAGCAAACCAAATTCAAAAATACATCAAAAGGATCATACACCATGAGCAAGTGGGATTCATCCCAGGGATGCAAGGATGGTACAACATTCGAAAGTCCATCAACATCATCCACCACATCAACAAAAAGAAAGACAAAAACCACATGATCATCTCCATAGATGCTGAAAAAGCATTTGACAAAGTTCAACATCCATTCATGATAAAAACTCTCAGCAAAATGGGAATAGAGGGCAAGTACCTCAACATAATAAAGGCCATATATCATAAACCCACAGCCAACATTATACTGAACAGCGAGAAGCTGAAAGCTTTTCCTCTGAGATCGGAAACTAGACAGGGATGCCCACTCTCCCCATTGTTATTTAACATAGTACTGGATGTCCTAGCCATGGCAATCAGACAAAACAAAAACATACAAGGAATCCAGATTGGTAAAGAAGAAGTTAAACTGTCACTATTTGCAGATGACATGATATTGTACATAAAAAACCCTAAAGACTCCATGCCAAACTACGAGAACTGATATCGGAATACAGCAAAGTTGCAGGATACAAAATGAACACACGTAAATCTGTGGCTTTCCTATACACTAACAATGAACCAACAGAAAGAGAAATCAGGAAAGCAACTCCATTCACAATTGAATCAAAAAAAGTAAAATACCTAGGAATAAACCTAACCAAAGAAGTGAAAGACTTATACTCTGAAAACTACAAGTCACTCTTAAGAGAAATTGAAGGGGACACTAACAGATGGAAACTCATCCCATACTCGTGGCTAGGAAGAATTAATATCGTCAAAATGGCCATCCTGCCCAAAACAATATACAGATTTGATGCAATCCCTATGAAACTACCAGCAACATTCTTCAAGGAACTGGAACAAATAATTCAAAAATTCATATGGAAACACCAAAGACCCTGAATAGCCAAAGCAATCCTGAGAAAGAAGAATAAAGTAGGGGGGATCTCACTCCCCAACTTGAAGCTCTACTATAAAGCCATAGTAATCAAGACAATTTTGTACTGGCACAAGAACAGAGCCACAGACCAATGGAACAGACTAGAGAATCCAGACATTAACCCAGACATATATGGTCAATTAATATTTGATAAAGGAGCCATGGACATACAATGGAGAAATGACAGTCTCTTCAACAGATGGTGCTGGCAAAACTAGACAGCTACATGTAGGAGAATGAAACTGGACCATTGTCTAACCCCATATTCAAAAGTAAACTCAAAATGGATCAAAGACCTGAATGTAAGTCATGAAACCATTAAACTCTTGGATGAAAACATAGGCAAAAACCTCTTAGACATAAACATGAGTGACCTCTTCTTGAACATATCTCCCCGGGCAAGGAAAACAACAGCAAAAATGAACAAGTGGGACTATATTAAGCTGAAAAGCTTCTGTACAGCAAAAGACACCTTCAATAGAACAAAAAGGAACCCTACAGTATGGGAGAATATATTTGAAAATGACACATCCAATAAAGTCTTGACGTCCAGAATATATAAAGAGCTCACACGCCTCAACAAACAAAAAACAAATAACCCAATTAAAAAATGGGCAGAGGAACTGAACAGACAGTTCTCCAAAAAAGAAATACAGATGGCCAACAGACACATGAAAAGATGCTCCACATCGCTAATTATCAGAGAAATGCAAATTAAAACTACAATGAGGTATCACCTCACACCAGTAAGGAAGGCTGCCATCCAAAAGACAAGCAACAACAAATGTTGGCGAGGCTGTGGAGAAAGGGGGACCCTCCTACACTGCATTTTGGGAATGTAAGTTAGTTCAACCATTGTGGAAAGCAGTATGGAGGTACATCAAAATGCTCAAAATAGACCTATCATTTGACCCAGGAATTGCACTCCTAGGAATTTACCCTAAGAATGCAGCAATCAAGTATGAGAAAGATCAGTGCACCCCTATGTTTATCGCAGCACTATTTACAATAGCCAAGAATTGGAAGCAACCTAAATGTCCATCGATAGATGAATGGATAAAGAAGAGGTGGTACATATACACAATGGAATACTACTCAGCCATAAGAAAAGGGCAAATCCTACCATTTGCAGCAACATGGATGGAGCTGGAGGGTATTATGCTCAGTGAAACAAGCCAAGTGGAGAAAGAGAAATACCAAATGATTTCACTTATCTGTGGAATATAAGAACAATGGAAAAACTGAAGGTACAAAACAGCAACAGAATCACAGAACTCAAGAATGGACTAACAGGTACCAAAGGGAAAGGGACTTGGGAGGATGGGTGGGTTGGGAGGGATAAGGGGGGGGAGATGTAGGGGGGTATTAAGATTAGCATGCATGGGGGGGTAGGAGAAAAGGGAGGGCTGTACAACACAGAGAAGGCAAGTAGGGATTCTACAACATTTTGCTATGCTGATGGACAGTGACTGTAAAGGGGTTTATAAGTGGGACCTGGTATAGGGGAGAGCCTAGTAAACATAATATTCGACATGTAAGTGTAGATTAGTGATACCAAAAAAAAAAAGCAGTTACTGTGTGGTAACCTCCAATAAGTTCTACCCAAGAGTATAAAGGATATATAAAAATGTAGGCAAAGGGTCTGTTTGTGTTTATACAGAGGATCAAAGCCTAATTGGGCTACCCAGAAAATGAACTAAGATACCATATGAAAAAGAACTTCCAACATCAGCACTCTCTGGAAGACTCATGCCAGAAGATGATCATCAAAAAACCCCAACAAAGATCCACGCACTGCTACAGCTGTAGATGCACTCATCCCACCAGTTCCTGGACTTGCCATGGGAATGAGGAAGGAGATACCTAAGCTGGCCTGTGCATACAGTAAAACAACAAATTTGACTGGATCTATACTGTTGGAACTCAATCAAGAATTAGGAGAAGTGCAAATTGTAGTGCTCCAAAATCTTACAACTACAGACTACTTACTGTTAAAAGAACATAAGGGATGTGAACATTCCCCAGGAATGGGTTGTTTTAATTTGTCTGATTTCTCTCAGACTGTTCAAGTTCAGTTGGACAACATCCACCATATCATAGATAAGTTTTCACAAATGCCTTAGGTGCCTAACTGGTTTTCTTGGTTTCACTGGAGATGGCTGTTAATTATGATATGCTTTGGTTATGTAACTATACTCCTATTATGTTAATGTGTGTGCGCAATTTAAGTAGTAGCTTAAAACCTATACATGCTGAAGTTACTCTACAAGAAGATATGTCAAAGAAATAATCAATCTTCCCATGTTTTCTTCAGCCTGCTACTTCTATAGCTTTTCTTCTTCCTTCCTAATTACAACCCTTAAATAGAATTCGTGCCTCATATCAAATTTACCAAGTATCATAATTCTTCCAAGTGGTAAAGATACCTCAAGACAAATGCTGGGCATAGAAGCTACAGGGCATAAATATGCAAAGAAATAAAAAGCTAACCATTTCAACCAATAAGGCTTCCCTCTCACTTACCAACTTCACATTTCCCTGTATGGCCCCGGAAGATGACTGGTTAGCCAGAGACGGGTAAGATTCCTCAAGGGTGGAACAACCTAAGACAGGCACGGTCGCAGGGGCGTCATCAGGTGAGAAAATGGGGATCAACAGAGGTGAGGCTTAGAACCTCACCCCCCCGTTCTGAGAGAAATCTTCTGCATACGTGTGTTGTTTATTGCCCTTGTCTAGCTTGGATTAACACATAGTCTACAGGCACACACCTGATCATCTACATTTGCTCTCTTACAACACTAAACTATGTTTTCTACCTTTATCTTGTATCTACCTACCACTTCAGCATTTTATTAAAAATAATAATAATAAAGAGAGAAATGTGGTATCCACATATAAATCAAGTATAAAAATCAAATGAGTATTCATATTTGAACTGACTGTTTATAGTTCATAATGCATGAGCAAAACCGAAGGTTTCTGTGATGGCTGCCCTTGTACTGTTGTTCACCATGTAAGAACTTATTTACTATATAAGAATTTGTTCTCCATGTAAGAACTTGTTTGTTATGCCTCAGAAGATTGGAGACTGACGAAAATTAAGCTTGGGGTGGATTAATGATTGTGCATTGAGCATTGACTCCCCTATACAGAATTTTATTGTTGTTAACAACCATTTGATCAATAAATATGAGAGATGCCCTCACAAAAAAAAAAAAAAAAAAAAGTATACACTTCCAATGGTAAAATAATAAGTAACCGGGATGTAATGAATATAGTCAAGATACTGTAACAGCTTGGTATAGTGATAGCTGGTACCTAGAATTGTCATGTATATAAATGTTGAATCACTATGTTGTACACCTGAAACTAATGTAATGTAATACCGTGTGCCAACTACCCTTCAATAAAAAAATAATTATCTACAAAAAAAAAAAAAAGAAAATTATGTGGTCAACACTACTTCTTAGTCACTATATAAAGAGCCATTCATGAGTCTTCATTCTCATTAACTTATCCCACTGGACACATGTGTATAATGATCATGGGCATAGGCTTTGATATAGTGCCCTGGGTTCAATTCCTAGTAATTCTGTGTAGGAGCTGTGTAACCTCAAGTGAGTTACTTCATTATTCTGATTCTCAGTTTCTTCATAATGTTGTTGAATAGGTTCAACAAGGTAAGTGTCTAATGTGTGTCATGCTGTGCCTGGCACGGAGCTAACATTCAGTAAGTGGGACAGCTCTCACTGTGTCTTCCCTGCTGAATCTGTCATCTCCCGACAGTGTTATTTTTTTGTTGTTGCTATTTTTGTCTCAGGTGATGTCTCCTGGGCTCCTTCTTTCTTCTCACTCTTTACTTACTGTGGCCTCCATGTCGATAGTTTCTGTGTTTGATGCTACACTAGTTTCATTTCAGTCTGTGGGCTGAGCAGTCCAACTTCATGGGTTCATAACCCATGCTTTGTCCCTTAATACCTGAGTAGTTGGATAAATTATTTTACTTTATGTTGCTTTGTTTGCTATAATTATAAAATGAGGTTTGTAGCAGTTATCTAATATCATAGCTGCTACCTACTTGGAAGCAGTTACAAAGAGTCAATGAAGTAAGAAATGTATTAAGTGCTTAGCACCATACTTGGAACAGAGCATACAACTACCAAATGTTAGCTGTTGTATTCTCAGTTACCAGTTAGACGTTTGGCCCTGCATTCATCCTCTTCCGTGCCTGCATGAGCCTGTGTGTAGTCCTGGGCGTTTGTCCTCTGGGGAGCCCTCACACATACTCCTCTTTCCCTCACACCACCTTCCCCTCATTCAAACATTCATTCCTTCTTTCTGTCCTGCTAGAGTAACTTCATAAGCTTTCCATACCTGCAGTCTGCCCCCATTCATCCTATAATCCATGGCAAAGGAGTTGAGTTTCCTGAACCACATTTCTGATCATGCTGCCCTTTTACACTAAGACACTGTGGTTCCACATCGTCTACTGATTAGATTTCAAATGCTAAGTCCTGCTGTCCAAGCTCTCCTCTATCTACACTCCACTCTCCTTTCAAATATCATTTCTACATTGCACATGTCACTGCATTTGGTGGCCCAGCAAATGGACCTGTTTCCTCATCCTCATGTGTCTGACTGCAGTTATCCCATTGAGGATCTCATTTCTGTTGTTCTGTCTATCTCAATAACTCCCCTCTCTAAGTGCCCAGTTAGTACCATGTTTTAAATTTGACTCAGCTAGTCTTCACTTTGACTTCTCTTCATCTCATGCAACCCTGAGATACAGTCTTTTTCTTCCCAATTGGTGCAACACTTTATACTTTGTGTTCTGCCCAGAGACAATTTGTTTTCCATGAGAACAGCACCTGCGGGTGCTTCCTCTCCCTGTCTCCCTGTCCTCTGTCCTTCATCGTGCAGGTTGCATCAGTGTGTCGGGGGCAGGGGAGGGTGGCTTGATTTCATTAATCTCACTGTGTGCCAGAATTGCATCAGGCTATGTGGAGGCCACTGCCAAAACCATGAAGAGCTCTATCCCTTCCTTGCAGGAATGTAAAGCTGAATTGAGGAGGAGTGCACACATGAAAATGACTTAAGGACATTCTCAGAGCAGTGCATCCATGGGTGCAGGTTAATGAAGTGCCAACGGAGTTGCAAAGTGCCGAGAGCAGGCAGAGGAGGGAGAGCTCATCGGCTTTGCAGTATAACAGATAAAGGCTTGGCAGAGGGGCGTTTTACAGAAGGAGTAGAAAGAAGGGAGGCAAAAGTATTGTTAGAAAAGGGAAGGAAGTTTATCCCAGTGGGTAGAAGGGACTGGGCAGGGTGCAGCGATGTCTGTTTCCTCAACCACCCAAGGGGCAGTGCTGACTATCCTGGAGAAGTTCAGACCCAAATCAAGATCACCAGGCCTCAATTCAAACACTGAGGAAGTCAATTCTTCATGTTTAATATTAAGAATATGCACTTGGGAGTCAGACATGCTGGGTTACATCTTTTACTTAACAGGTGTGTTGTCCTGGGCTCATCACTTCTTACCTCTCTAAGCCTGTTCGTCCAAAAGTCTTCAGGACAGCCTAGAGTTCAGAACACAGGGTCTGTCATGAAATCCCAAGAGTTCAGAGTTTTGACTGTCTTATCAACCATGGGATACCTGGTACTAAACAGTTTTCTACCACAAAATCAGTATGAACTAATACAAATAAGAGGAATTAGGGAAAAAAATGCTTTAGTGTAATTATGGGACATGCACAGCTGGTAAATGGTAGACTTCTGTGGATGAATGAATTGTGTAAATTATTTCCAGAGTAGTTGGAATGAGGCCATTTGTATTAAATATGCAGAGTATTAATAATTAAGCTATAGATTCTAACTTTCTCCAGTCTATGTTCTTCTGTTTTACTTACACCTTATTTGCAACGTATTTATACTATTACTCCCATATTCTCTAACTTTGTACATTGATTCTTCTATTTTTCTTTTACAGTTTTTATTACTTTTTGTAAAAATTGAAATATTTGTGTATGAAGAATCACTTTGGTTTAAAAAAAATGCTTACTATTAGAATCTAAAACATGGTGTGTCTTCTGGCAATTGTTGTAATTATTGGAAAATCTTAATTAGATCCTCAAAGAGGGAAATATTTTCTTAGGGTAAACTCCACAGAGAAAAAGAGAAGGGAGAGAAAAAGGCTGAAAGAAAGAAGGAAAGGGGAAGAGGTTTCATCATGGCAATTTAATCAGCTTAGTTAGGCTTAACTTTATCAGGTTGCAGTCTTGAAAGTGGCTAACAACTTCATTTGCAAATGTTTATTAAGCACCACCTACCTGTGATGTTGTGAAGTGTTGCACTAGGTAGGGAAGAATGGCGCATCCTCTGCTTTCAAGGGTTTTCTATATTATCAATAAAACTCAAGGAAGCCTTGGGAGCCCCTTGATTTTAGTCCAGAGAAGACAGACCAAGATGTGGAAGGAGCCTGGACACTAGTCATCTCAGGAATGATGAGAAGACCTCAGAGTTAGGGTCTTGGAGAGATTAAGTAGGAACAGGCAAGGTATTTCAAAAACAAAATGTCTGTTATATGCAGGAGTGTCAGATTCATTTCACATGGCTCTTGGGACAGAGTAAGATTGATTGATTAATTTATTTATTTATTAAATATTTACAGAATATCAACTAAATACCAGGCATTGTTGTAAGTGCCACAGAGCGGGGGAAAGGCAAAAAAAATCTATGCCCTAAATTGATAGGAATGCCCTAAAGGAAGATACAAAGGGAGGTGGACTTCTTCATAACCAGAGCTTTTCAAAGATGAGCATCCTGTGAGACAGGGTCAACATCTCTCACAGAGCTTTCAAATTGTTAATATGCAAAAAGAATTTGACACATTCATTTACTGACTGACTCAGCAAATATTACTATTTACTATAGACCATGAATCATGCCAAGTGTTGGAGACTGAGGGATAAATAGAACAGACAAGGTCCCTGTCTTCACGGAGCTTGTGTTCTAGATCGAAGAAGAGACACAACAAACATTTTCACAAATAAAAGTTTTGTGTCAGGTGATGATACATACAACAGTTTCAGCTGAATTGAGTTCATTCTCTCTCGTCTATTGCAACAGTCTTGAATAAAGCCTTCCTTTCCTATGTGACTGCATCTACTGTGATATTATTTGACACATCCTTTCTCTATTATTCATTTTGGTAATCAGAGAGGCTGGCAGGTGAAAAGTGGCTGGAGTTAGCTCAGCCTGGTTCTGCCAGCAGCAAACTCATGTTCTTGATTCTTCTTTTGAATTCCTCCAGGTCAGGACCACAGGAGGCTGTGAGTCAGTTTAGTTAGACTGCTATAAGGACAGCAACAATGCAACAGTGTATCTGCTGCAATCTCAGGAACCCAATCTGATAATGAGCTGGCATGGAGCTGGCCTTGGAAAGGCCAAGCATGGGAACCAAGCCTGGGTTCTAGCATGGCCTGAATGAGCGATTTTAGGCCTTAGGATCTGCATTAACAAGCTCCAAAACTGGTACTGAGTATCCAAAATTATGATGAAGTTGGCTATTTCTAAAGGCTTTTCCTATCATATCACCTTCTCTGAGCATGAGCAGGGCTTCAGAGTTCATTTGTTATGGTTATGCAATGAATGGTCTATTGAGCTGACACACTGAAATTTACCTTACGACCTCTTACTGGAGTTTGAGTTTTCTATTTTTTTGTTATTTTTTTCTTGTTTGTTTGTTTGCTTTAAGATTGTTTTTATATTTCATTAAAAAATTCCTGGCACTGGGATTACAAGGTCAAAGTAAATATTATTTTTATGACTCTTGTTACCAGTTCACGTTGTCCTTTCAAAAGTTGGAAGTTTTTACTTTGCTGCCAGCACTGGCTGAAAGTGTCCCACATCTTGTCCAATTCATTTTAGTAATTTAAATTACTCTTTGTTATTTGTTTGATGGGACTTGGTAATTGTTTTGCATGTATTTAATTCTTATCCAGTGTAATTTGTTCCCTCAGGTAGCATGACCAAGACTCTTGAGATCTTTATCAGGTGTCTGTCCCTGGGGCCAGTCTTTCCATTTTACCTTCTCATTGGCTAGGTTTAAAGGATTCTTTCTGTAGGTAATTATTGTGGAATGAACATTGGTAAAGGAGAGATCTCAGGGGGACATGTGTCAAGCACAGAGAGGTCTGTAAAGCAGGGCTCATTTGTGGGCTGCGAGAGAGGGTCCCTGTAGGCCTAGGTAGATACATATTGAACCCCCTGCCTGTACTTCTTCCTTCCTAAACCAACCGTGAGGCACTGTATTAGAATCAACTAAGAGTAATTCAAAAAATGTAAGATGCCTCGTAGGGGTCACTTCAGTATGAGGCAGATAGAAATGGAAAAGAGTATCTTGACTCAAGGTGGTTCACAGGCTAACTGTATGTATATGAGACTTACATGCATTACATTCAAACATACACACACACACAACCTTATTGACTTCAACATTTTGCAAAAAGATTACACATATTTTGAAACAATATACAAGGGTATAAATATTTAAATGACTACTTCCATTTTTACTTCTGGGAGGCATCCTGTGTTAAGGTTTTATGTATTTATATAGATTTTTTAAATAGCATTTGGAATATTATTATGAACTACAAGCATACAAGAAATAAGAATAATGTAATGAATACTTCTTTACCTGTTGTTGCCCAGCTTTATCAAATTTATCAAGTTCCCAGATTTCAGAAGGTTCCATGTTTATTTTTTTCTGTTTATACACATTATATATAAGATTGGCACATTTTTCAATCTTTATTTCTTTTTAATGTAGGCATAGTCTGCATATAATTCTTCTTACACTGACACTTTCCCAAGTCAATATATCTAGCATAGTAGTTCATAAATTGGCTGCCCATTTTAATCACATAAGAGCTTTTAAAAAGAAATCCTAATATTATGTTAAGATGTTTGAAAATGTAATTCAGGGCTTCTCTATTTTTGCTGGATATCTATCTACATAATCTCAAATTATGGCCCCCAAATTCCTTGACTATTACAAAGGAAGAAGAGTGACCTCACAGTGAGGAGAACTGGGCACCAGCTTAATCATGTTATTAAAACGAACATTATGATATTGGGACTAAATGACTTTAGTGTGCCTCCAGATATGATGCACTAAAATCGCATAACATCACTTTTCTGACCTTCCTATCAAAAATTCATAAACTGCATCTAATTGTGAGGAAAGCTGAGACAAACAGCTACTGAAGGTCATTCTACAAAATAACCGGCTTAATTTGCAGAGCCAGACTCTTTTGAAGAAGCAAAATGAAAGAAATATAAATGAGTCCCCCAATCTAGTAGGTGCCCAAAGAGTGTTCATTGAACTGAAACTGCTTCAGAAAGGTCAAATCAAGTCCCCCCTTGGTCACCACCCAGAACATATTTGAGGAACCTGTGAGATTTTGAAGCTGATGCTACAGTGCAAGCTGCTGTCCTTTAAACCACTTCATGGTGTGACCTTCAGAGGTGGCATTCTTCTCCAAAAGGACAGAGGGCTGAGTGTCCTAGGTGGAAGAGCAGACGCTTGGAACTCAGGAGTTCTGAAGTCAATCCCAGATTCATCATCAATTTACTGTGGCCTCGGGCAAGTCACAGTACTTCTCTGTACCCATCAGATTTCCTTTCAAAGGAAAGTAACCTGAGACAGTATCTGAGTCTGTCTCTCATCTGACAGAGGCTCTGTTCTATTACACTCTGTAAGGAGGGTATCTCAGCCTCCAGGCCAGCAATAGCAGTGGTGGGAATTCCCTGCTGCATAGCCATCGCACTCCACCATTGGATATTCTTACGCTTGGCAAGCTCTTCATCCTACTGAGACAAAACTTCCTTCCCTATGACCTTTGCCCTTTTTCCTTAGTTCAGCCACACACAAGATCATTCATATTCAGTGACAAAGCTTTTATTTCCAAATCACAAGAAATCTTTCAAAAATCTTTCAAATTTTTATAAACACAGAAACAAATGTAAAGGAGGAAAATGGTGGGATATTTTAGGCATAATTTCATTCTCCAGTCATAATTACCCTTAACTTTTCTTTACATATTCTTGCAAGTTAAAAAATATGTATTGGCCTTCTAAATATGCTTTTATACTATAAAACTCCTGCAGATGTTCTTCCCTACTACCCACCCACTTATGAATACCTACAGTATCTTTGTGTGGGGTATCAGTATATCTTCTGTATGTGATTTTTAAAATGTTTCATTGTATGATTGTAGTATAATTATCTAGAGTTACTCATACATCATATAGGGCTTATTAAATAATAAAACTGTTCTAGTAAATGCTCTTCTGTTATGGATATTCTATATTGCAATGACATTTGCTTTATTTTTATCTTAAATTGTAGAATTGCAGTTACTGGTCAAAAACTTTTTTTTCTTGATTGTTTTCCAGTACCTCTGGCATTGTACCTCAGTTTTGAATTATCTCTAGGTGAGATAGAGACATCTTTGTGTGTTTACCTAAGCCTATTAAAAAATGTACTAGAGAGATCCAGGTAAATGGATTTCTGGGAGAATTCTAGGTATGATATCTAGGTTGATCCATGGAATAATTGAGAGCTTCCATCAAGTGCATATATATTGACTAGTGTCCCTACCTGTCACTGATGTTCTTCCAAAAAGACTCATATTTTATAGAGTCACCATCAGACTCAACAGCTAGTAATTCTAGAATGGAACTTTTGTCCTGTTTTCTAAAATCATAACAACAGATTTTATTGTGCAGTGCTGATATAAGAATACATAGTTCATGTCCCTCCTTGGGTTTTCTTCCTTCCCTATTGGGTGCGTTTCAAAATCATGTGGCTGCACAATATTGAATGACAAAGGAAGACACAGAACTTAGTATTTTCAGAGTAAAATTCATGCTGAGTCCTACAGATGATGTCTAATTTTTCCTCCCTCCCTCCCTGAACTTACTTAGTTCCTTCCTTCTTTCTTTCCTTTCTTCCTTCCTCCCTTCCATGCATTTGCAAACTATCTGTTTAGTAATTAACTGTGAAATTTTGACAAGTGTATTCAGAATATGCTAGGTGGAATAAGTTTTTTTCTCTTTGTTTCAGTGCAAAAAGTTGGAAGGATCAAAAGAAGGCCCCATATTCTCTTTGTAACAAAACACGCTCTCAATTCTGTCTTTTCCAGATTATACACATAGTGTGTATAATCCACTAACTTCTCTGGAATATGGGGTCTAGCCTCCAATTTCCACCCTTGAATGCAGATCCCAGAACTTTTTCCACTATCCCATTGGCAGAAGGCCCTTGACTAATTTGGATCCCAGGAAGACATATGCTCTGCAAATCATTTCCTCAGTGCTCACAGTACATCAGCCTTGTGCTAAGTTATTCTTACATGCATCGTCCTTTAATGCAATTTGTGAAACAGTTCCATTAAATATATAGTGTTATATCTAATTTATAGGTGTGAAAAACTGAATCTTCAAAAGGAAAATTATTTAAGTTTTATAGATAATGCATGATGAACTTAGAATCTGAAGAGCAATCTGTCAGACTCAGAGCCAGCAATAAGGCTTGATTTGTCCTCTCCTGAGTTTTGTGTGTGTGTGTGAATGAGTTTATGCATTTATGCTTTAGTATGTGTGTGAATGCATGTCTAAGTTCTACATATATATACAATGTTTATACCTGAAATGTGTGCATGTGGGTCCATACATATACTTGAACAAGTGTCTTAGAATGATTTCAAGGAACTTGGCTACTAATAAGAAAAGGAAGTGCCCTTTGACTAGCAGAGCTTCTCCCAATATAAGTAGAGCAATACCTATTCTCAGCCCTTTCCAGGGGAGAAATAGCCTCTCATCTCATTCTTTATAGGGACATCTATCCCTAACCCACAGTTTATAAGCAGCGTTCTGTCAGTAGGCAGGAGTGTTAGCTCACTGTAATTAATCCCTTTCTTACTCCCCCTCCTCTGAGAGTGAGAAATGGAAGGGCATTAAAGGGCGTCCAGTTACAGCCTACAGAGGGACCACATGAAATGTTACCTTTTGGCCCAACACACTGCTTGCTTCATGAGTCCCAGTCCTGAGTTCCCATCTCAGCAGGGCACATAGCTGGCTGAGAACCAGTGATTCCTTGGCAGTCACTCTCCATGATTTGGTAGGGGTATTAGCTGAAACTATACTGAAAGTTAAGATATGCAAAAGATTTTTCCTCATCTCATGTCTTACATGTAAAACAAATGAAGGCAAAGAAAAGAGTTGATTTTTTTCATGGAATTTAAACTTTGGAGACAGAGTGTTGAGTGTGAATTACTACATTGCCATGTAACAACCCAGAGTAGGGTTGAGTCATTTAGCCTTTCTGGGCTTCAATGTCTCTGCTTGTAGCATGAGCATCAGGTCGCATGACTCCTAAGGTTTGGGGGAAGGATAGGTGAGTTAAGTATGTGTACTTCTTAACACAGTACCTGGCACATAGTCAGATTTCAGTGTTGATAGTGATATAAATAGAAAACAAAACACTCTCCCATTTATCTTTACATGAATAATTTACAAAGCACATTCGCATCATGTCACTTCATCCTCATCACAGTCCATTAAGGTAGGCGTCACTCATGTTTCCATTTTCACACATTTCATAAGCTAAATGGATGACTTGATTAGATTCCATCCAATGCTCTCTTCTTCACAGCTGTCATCAGGAGAAGAGGACAGGAGTCCTCCTAGCTCTGGGACATGCTGGGAAGTGCTCAAAATGCAGGCCCTATCTTTTCCTATAGTAGGAGAGACAGTCTTTAAAACAGGAGCTCCCTAGGCCAGGATCCTCACACTGACCTTTCCGTCTCCGTGAGCACCTTGTGCAAAAACTCCAAGGTTGTTTCTCTTTCTTGATAAATTTCATAGTGTTGGTTCTGTTAACTTTCCTGTTTCTTTAAAACAACAACAAAAACTGTTTTCTGTGTGCAACATGCAATTCATGGTTCTTTTTTCCTCTACGAATCAGAAAAATAAACTGTGGTGGGGCTTGGTGCAATTCCAAGGTTTGTATTTAATATCCCTTCCAGCAGAGGGTGGACATGCTAGGATGATTTCAAGTGTCCACAGGAAAATACAGAAAAAGGCTTATTCAGGGAAGGGAGGGTTCTATGGTAAAATGCAGATGATCCTTTCCTAGTGTTTCATCAATCTTTGGTAATTTGGGGAAATAAGGAAAAAGAAACAGGTTGAGAGGTTTGTTCCCTTACAAAAGGTGAAAGAAGTAGAAGTAGAACTGTGAGTCAAGGATAACATGACAAACTTTGTTAACTTAATACTTTTGGGCCTTTTATCCCGACCAATTTTGAAAACAAAGAAAATAGACGTTATTGTTTTTAAAATCAATAAAATGTATCCACATACCCATCTTTAGTTCACTCAAACTAAAATCTGCTATCACTGCATTTGAGTACCTGATCCCATCCTGCAGCCCTGGGAACTGGCCTCTTTCAAATCATAAAGCATCTCAGAGTGCTCTCACAGACCAGGGCGGGGGACCGACGGATACTCTGTTTCGCTGTCACTCATCCATTTATTTTTATTTATTTATTTTAAAATTTATCTACAAACATTTACTGAGCATCTTCTCTATGAGTGGAGGAGCTGTCCTAAACCCATTATTACTGGATTACAGGATAGTCAAGTGAAGTCTGTGTTTCTGGGGAAATGGAGAGATTCAGCACTGGTGAATGCTGTTTTTCCACATAAGGGACCTGGGGAGAGAGTGTAGACAGAGAATCTCCCAGTGCTGAAATGTGACTAGAATGTTCCTGGGGGCCAGGTTGTATGTGTGAACACTTCTATACTAAAAGATGATTCTACCTTGACCTGCTCTGGCTGAAATGTTACTGCCGAATACCAAAAAGTGTTCAGAATTTGAGAATACTGAAAAGTATTCATCACGATGAGATGGCCTGGGAGCATGGAGCAGGCGGGGTGGGGGTGGACAGGGAGCAGGAACCATTTAGGTCCTGGGTGAAAGGAAGCCATGCCCTCTGAGCCGAGGGAACTGGGCCGTCTCCCCCACCTAAATCCCATATTCATGAGATAAAGAATCTGAGATTCAGAGAGGGAAGGGGACTACATCTTGGCAGCAGGCAGATTAGAACTCACATTTTATTACATTTGTGATTTTTTTTCCCATAAACTACACTGCCCACAAAACATATAATACAAATAATCATAGAGTCTTCATTATATCATTATATGTTACACATGGTATTAGTCATAGTGTTTTGTCATATTTAATTAAAGTAACAGCTCCATGAAATAGTGTTGTTATTCTCATTTTATGGACGAGGAAACTGAAGCTCCTAGCTAGGTTAGTTTCTGAATCTCACACACCTTTTAAGTGATAGATCTAGGAATCTAGTCTGGCACTATTAGAATACAGGGTCCATATTTTATTGAATTATCTCTTTTATTCTAAAAAAAAATCTCACAAGTAGATGCTATTAGTTTTCACATCTCATACATGAAGACACTGGGACAGAGAATATTTATAAATTTCCAAGGCCATACAGAGGTATGTAGTAGGAACACATGCCCACACTCTTAAATACGCCATATTGCCCCTCAGAATAATGATAGAAATGAAGAATGATGTGGTTGAGTGCTCTGTCTTCTGTCCATCAAGGCAGAAATGGTCCCATAGACAACGAAGTCCTAGGAAAAGAAGAGATTAGCTATGTGTTTCTATAGCCAGAGGCTTCACTTCTCATTTTCTTAAAGGAAATGCCAGGCTGATATCCTGGCCATGGCCCATGTACCAGGATCAAGGAAGCACAAAGAACCTGGCCTTTGACTTTTTCCTAAGGAATTCTCTTTCCTTAATCAAGGATGCTTCCCCAGATAGACCAGGCAGAATCCAAGCAGACCTAGAAACCCATCCCTTAACGTAACCCTTTCTCCTCTCCAGGCAAACAGAGGCCCAGTGCTTCTTTTTCCCATCCACACTTCAGAAGCTCCTGGGGATAAAGGCATCTGTTGAGAAGATAGGTCCACGAGGCAGACAACTTATGTGACAGCTTTTAGGAAAGGAAGCCTGAAACTGAACTCCCTTTTAAGATCTTTTGACCAACCATAAATTTTGACAGTGTCCATTTTTCTCTGGATATACAAATATCTCTCAAGCCCATCAAAGTAGTAGGAACCCAACATGAAGTTTTTTTTTGCCAGATAATAACAGAATGGAAATGAAGTACCCTCTGCCCAGAACATAGGAAATGACCAGTATATGTGACCCATAGTTTTCAGTGATTCAAAGTTCAAAGTAAATGGTTCAGTTGTTCAAAGTAAACAGTGTTTTTTAAAAAAGCTTTTACTGGGTGTTCACACTTTCCTTTACCCTGGGGATACACAAGGGAGCAAAAGAACACATGCCCCTGACACACGGAGCTTGCAGTTTTGCAGAGTTAGACTAAATAATAATAAATTATAGTATGTCGATGACATGTAGAAGTACACAGTGACATGAGATTGAATCACAGAGACAATTAACCTAATCTGGGGAGATAAAGATACGTTCCCAGAAGGAGGACCATTTAAGTTGAACTGTGACAGGTAAGCAGAGGGTCGGCTAGTGATGCATATCAGGGTAGCACTGAGGTATTTGGAGGGTGTGGGTGTGCAGTTAGTTCTCCAGGCACAAGGATTTTAAATTTAATTTTGTAGTAAATGCGTGGGTCTCACTGTATCAAAAATAAAAGGCAAGAAAAAAGTTAAGAAAACCAATCACCAGAAATTTTTTCATAAATGTCTGTAGTGGGCTGCCAGTAAAGAACTGAGGTCCTGAGACCACCAGCCTATGAGCAACTCAATCCTGACAACAATTGTATGAATGAGCTTGGAAGGAGACCCTCCCCTGGGTAAATCTGGAGATAACAACAGTTGGTATTTTGGGGAACCCATTACTTCTGGCACTGTCCCTTTCTGTTTCTATGGATGTGTTAATACTTCTCCAGCCCAGCTGGACTGCAGCCTTATGGGAGACCATGAACAAGAAGGTCCCTGAAGCCATACCCAGATTTTGGTTCCAAGGAGACTTGGAGAAAATTACTGACTGTTGTTTTAAGTTGCTAGGTTTGGGGACAATTTGTTATGCAGCAGTAGATAATTAGCTAATTAATCAGTCCTTGCTGGGAACAAGATGCTCTTAGCCTCATTTCTTTCTTTTTTTTTTTTTTTTTTTTTGTATCTTCTCCTGAAGTCCTTGTCCAAAGCCTTGAAAAAAGGGGTCTTAATATTTCTCCTTATAATTTTTCTTAGTGAAGACAGACATCAGACAAACTACTGACCACACACGTTGAGACTTTCTGGCTTTTTCATAGTCATAGAATTCTGAATCTGTGGTTGATTGACATGGAAACATCCAGTTATTCGGGAACTGTGCCTTAACCCTCATAATACCTCACGTTGAAACACAGCCCTTGGGGTTTCTGAGACTTACATGCACTACACCTTAGACTAAAAAAGATGAACAGGTGAGAAGCTAACTCCAGGAGGAGAGTGGAAGCTGCTGCCATGTTAATATTCTCAACGCAGCCTTTTCTACTACTGTAGCTATAGAGGGCCTCCATGGACGCTGCACATTGTTCCCAGTGAGTCTGTTCCCCTGGCTTCCTTTCAGTGACGGGTCCCAAAAGAACTGAGAGGTGACTTAAAATCTCTTGGAAGTTTGTGGCAGTTTTTTTTTATCTTAATCACTAAGGAGACCCTCCTTCCCTTGAGGCTTTGGGATCCTCGTCATGCCCTCTGCCTCCCGCTGCTCTAAGGGGAACTATTACTACTAAGCATATTCGTAGAGCTGCTGGAATAACATACCCAGCAACATATCCTTGAAGAAATAAGGGCAAGAGTGAGGATAGGCTATTTCTACACAAAATAGAAGAAGTGTATGCAGAGAACAACCAAGCTCATGCAGATTTCCTGCTTCTCCAACAGTCCTGGGGCTACATATGAAGAGCATTGTTTTCATTCTTTCTGTTTTAGTATTTTAATTACAGAAAGGAAGTTAATCATGTGATGAATTCTTATGTAGCTTATCCATAAAAGAAGATAATAATATGATGAATTCCTATGTACTTTAACTCCTCCTTAACAATTTTATCAGCTCAGTTATAGTTTATCTATTTATCACTATATATTTTATCTACTCTTTACTCACTTCTACCCCCAACAAGAGCAGTGGATGTGCTCTTTTTATGTTTTGAAAATAATATATAATTAATCTGAAGTCTGTAGATATATATATATATGTGCGTGTGTGTATGTATTTCTTCCAATCCTATTCTTTTCTAGTAGCTGAATCTGTAGGTACTGAAGTAATGTGACTTTGTCTAAATCTTCTGTTTGTTTAGCAGTGTCTTATTGAGTCCTCAGAACAATGCTTTGAACATAGTACTATTACTAATTCCATTTTATAGATGTAAGAACTGGTCTGGTGAAATCAAGTCACATGCTCAAGGTCATGGAGCTGCTAAGTAGCCAACCTATGATTTGAAGGGACATCTATTAGAAAAATGATCAGTACACTTTAACAAATAGTTATACTAGTTTTCCTCCTTCCTAAAATAATTTTGTTCTTTGTTTTCCACGCAAAAAGAAACAATGTGAGCCCTCATTTTTTACTCTTTGCTGAAGTAGGAAAGTGGGATGCCCAAGGGCCTCACAGTGATTGTGCTGAGAGGATTTTGTGACCAACAGCCCTAGGTCAGCTCAGAACATCCATCTGGGATGATGGGGAATAAAACAGGGAAAGAGGACAGTTTATTTCTGCTCCAATCAGAAGACGAGCAGAGGAATCAATGTTTACCAAATGAAACTTGTCTAGAATAGCACTTATTTCCTAAGTCCCATAGGTATTACAAACTGAAACAGGAAATGAAAAGCTATTAAAACAAATGATCCAATAGTGTTCTTTAAACAACTATCAGCATAATGACAAAAAGGAAATCCATACCCTTTCTCTTTTATATTCTCTACATTCAAACTCATCTATCTTTCCTGGTTAAGTCAGCACTAAATTTGGGTAATGACTGCTAAGTCCTAGATACTACTACTTAAAAGGAAGTAGAACTTCCTGGAAAACACAAAACAATTTTCAATGTATGTGGGTGTTATGCCTGCAGGTAATCTGTTGGTGGAGCTAGAGGAAAGTTGAAAATTTTGCTTTAAGAAAAATATATGGGTCAAGTATTACATATAATTTAATTTGATATGCTGGATAGAAATGATGAAGTGAGATTCCAGAATTCCTCTTTCCCACTTCTTCATGAACTTTAAAGATGTTGCATACCTCTTAATCTTTTGTCTTCCTTCAGGCTCCATGGAAGTGTCAGTGAAAAGGGCAAGAAAAAGAAGAAAAGGAATAGAGGTAAATTTAAAAATACCAATTATTTTTCCAATATTATTTCTCATTGGTACCTACAGTTATGGTAGCTATGCAGTTTTAAGGGCTGGGGACTCTTAAAAGGAGTTTTAAGGAGGGTACAGTAAAGGTAATTGTAGTAGATGTTTTTTAAAGTATATAAATACATTATGTCATATACATATAAATGATATAAATACATGGGTGTATGCATATACAAACACACACACACACATACATACACACATATATAGCTCACATTCCCTTTATCCATTCATCCATTGATGAATGTTTAGGTTGTTTCCATACCTTGACTATTGTGAATAGTGCTGAAGTGAACATTAGAGTGCTACTGTCTTTTCAAGATTCTGATTTCAGTTCTTTTGGATAAATACCCAGAAATGGGATTTGTGGATGATATGGTAACTCATTTTTACTTCTGAGCAACCTCCATACTGTTTTCCACAGTAACTGCATCATTTTGAAATCACACCAACAGTGTGCAAGCATTCCAGTTTTTCTACATCCTCATCAGCACTTGTTGTCTTCTGTTTTTTTTTTGTTTTGGGGGGTTTTGTTTTTGTTTTTGGTAATAGCCATCCTGACAGAGGTGGGATGATATATCATTGTGACTTAGAAAAACAAAATTTCTGGAAATGAGTTACTAAATAGCAGGCATAAAGTTTCACATATACAAGATGTATAAGTTCTAGAGATCTGCCACATTGTACCTATAGTCAACCATACTATGTTTCACACTTAAAAACTTTAAGAGGATAGATCTTATGTTAAATATTCCTACCCAAAAAGAAAAAAAAGTATATGAAGAAATCCAAGTCATTTTATAATTCCTCCTGTATGTCTGGGCTATATGTATTTAGTGGTTGCATTAAAGTGTTCCAGGCCTGAACCATGTGTGTCAAAACATTTATAAGCCATGCATCCAGTCTGTAGGAAGAGATAAGCTCTATTTTTCCACTGTACTCTTTCCTCCTGAGCTGATTTTACTTGCAGTAGGAAATGTTGGTTTAAATGCCTGGTTAGTACAGTGGAAAAGTCCTGAATATGCAAAAACTAAAATTTTGGTAAATTAAATAAACGTGTAAAGAAGGACTAACAGTTTTGAAGGACGTTGGCTTCAGTTTCTGAAGTTGCGCATGTATTTTCTTCAGTTAAATTCCCCAATTAAGATCCCTTTCGATTCTTTCAAATTCTCATCTCCCCAAAGTTGTTCAAAGCAGACTTCCCTCAAATACCTTGTCTGATTTATCCCTGGGGAGGCTGATTCACAGGGACAGGGATTTACTCAAGAGGTGGCTGGTATATTTGCAGAATAGTTGACATCCACACTCTTGTTTCTGGCTGAACTGTTAGTAACTTGGAAGATGTTTGGCAGGAGCGGTAATGACCTAGGAGGAAGGCAGGGCCTGGGGCCACCCATCAGCAGTATGCACTGGGGACAAAAGGCACTGATGCTTCCTCAGGGGCCCCTTGCACTGAATCCACCAGCACCTCATCTTTATCAGTAGATCTCAGCACACACGTGCACTTTTATACAGGACTGAATGTGCCCCTCATCATGAATTTTGCACTCCTATTTATTCTTTTAAGACTGTGGTAGGCTTAAGAATTAACATGTTGACAGCTAAGTGTGAACCATTTACCTACATGTGATCACAGTGTAGTGTCGAATCAGATATAACAGAGTCAGGAGGGAAGGCTGTTAACTAAATTAAAAGCATAATCCTTTCCCAAAACTTTACCTGGAACCTCCCATTTAGGGACTTCACTCTAAATACTTGTTGATCATTTTCTTATTCTCTACTATCTTCTAAAGTTTGCCATAGACCTAAATGAGCTGAAAGAGTAGAATGCTCCCACTTACCAAAAAAAAAAAAAACAAAATCCACCACCACAACCAACAACAAAATAAGGTCAAAATAAGTTGATTTGAGAAGCTATATCCAGGGTATATCTGTGTGGTAATTGCTAATATTACTAGAGGACTCAGCTTTTAAACAATTTACTTCATATTTTGAGCCCCTCCTATTTGTAAGAGAGTTTCAATTTGCTAAAGCCTGATCCGTATAAATAGCTTTTTAAGAATAGAGCTAGACTGTGAAACAGAGTAGGCACATGGCAATGTCCAAAGCGGAATCTTGAGTAAAACACTACACAGGTCATCTCCACCCCTTAAGCTATGTTTTTGTAGTTAAAAAAAAGAAAGTCATCCTTTGCCCAAGACAATTTACTTCTCTTTGACAGAATATGGTGATAGTAAGCTGATTTGTTAGAAAGAAATACACATCTTACTGCTTGGCTGTGTGACTGTTTTTCTTAATAAATATGCAAAGCTATGATGTCGGTGATATCTTGGTACCCTTTAGTGTGTTACTGTTCTGTAGTAGGCAACTTGCACAAGCATATGCAATGTCTCTGTGATTTGATGTGTGGGTGTGCAGAGCTAATGAGAAAGCCTTTCTATTTCTACTCTCTTAGGTCCTAACGGTTGAGAGTTAGGTGGCGCTAGCTTTTGAGGTAGCACGGGTGATGCTCAGATATCCTTATCTGGCAGAGATGGAGTACCTGTATGCCTTAAAATATTGATAGAAACATAAAACATTTCAGGCTGTATCTGGCATCATCTTAGACCCAATATTAGCAAGAATCAAGCTTTGAGGATTAAATACTTACGAAAAAAAGATATAAGCTTGAGATAAATTCAACCCAGTAATTTAGTTTCTTTATGACAGCTGGGTAAAGGGCCCTTTTAAATGTTATCAACAGATATCTCAGTCAGATTTCTACATGAGTGTTGGTTGATAACCTCCTCCCTTCTTTGAGGCAAGGTCAGAATGTTAGCATTTGGCTTAACCAGAAACTCCATTTACACTATGAGAAGATACGAAAAGTTTATAGCAATTATAGTTGCTATCAAGGCAGTCCATACATATTCTTTTCCTCCTTGGCATATTGTAGGATTGCACTTGAAATCAGGGGTGGCCATTTGAATTGCTTTGCCAAGTGACATGCAAATTAAAGTCACGTGTGCTGAAGAAAGCTCTGCAGCTTGGGTCTCCCCTTGAACTGGACTTGGAACAGAGCTCCCAGCTAATGGACTTGTACTATGAGAGAGAAATAAGTTTCATGGGCTATTAAGATTAAAAACGGCTTCTCGAATATTAGTGTTCATCAGAATCACTTCAAGTCTTTTTAAACAGATTTCTTGGGCCCCTTCCAGAGTTTCTGACATAGTAGGTCAGTGTGGGATCTGAGGATCTCTAACAAGCTGCCAGGTGGTGTCAACACTGATGGTCCAGAATCCACACTTTGAAAACAGCCGCCTGAGACTATCTTGATCCAGGCAGAAAGAGATCAAGAGATAGAGAGAAGTGGCAGTGGGCACAGACAGGATGCCTTGATTTATTTAACCCAGTGTAAATACTGAACATATATTAGTAATTTATTATATGGTAGGCATTGTATTTCTTCACAACAACCGTAAGAACTGTTTCATTTATGTCACCCATTTTAGAGATGGAAAATCCCAGATTTAGAGGGCTTAAATTATTGCCCATGGTCTTTTAGATAATAATAAAGAGTTGGAGTCTAAGTCTATGGCAGCCTGATATTAAAGATTGTGCTTTTATTATTCTGTTATATATAGAATATATTATTCTATGATTCACACTGTTTAGGTGATATTTGAGCACCTAAATAATGCTGGCTATCAAAGTACTGGGTTTTGGGACATATTATCGTTTAGCAAGATTAGACTGAATTACTTCTATTTCAATATAATTATATTTCAACATAACAAGGCTCTTCTTAGATATGGTGGAGGCTACAAAGATAAATAAATCCAGGTATGTTTTCCTGGAATTCACAGTCTTTAGAGTAAGTATTTCTCAATCAAAGCAGATTATGAGTGCCCGTAGGATGAGAATAAGTCAAGACTCTGGGAGTCCAGAGGAGGGCGAGATTCCATCCAGAGAGCGGAAGGAACCTGTGAATTGAGCTATAAGTGTGAGGGGTCTTTAGAGCAAAGTGAGAAGGAAACAGTGCAACTGAAATACGGAGCCACAATTCACTACTGAGAAGATTGGTTCAATGCACATTTTTTTTAAATTTAAGAATATCCTTGGGACACTAATTTTTCTATAGGTTAATTAATAAATGCTTTCAGCATTATTGTAAGGATTAATCGAGGTGGTGCTGGGGGAGTGATGAGGCGAGCATTAGGTGAATTTTCTGTGGATCATTTTCCTCTGAGAGCTAAATCCAGTGGCAGTGCCAGTGCCAACTTCCAAACGATATTTCTAAGTAAAATGATTAAATCCTCAATCTAGTTGTTTTTAATCTGAAAATGTAATAGCTAACAACCTTAGAACGTCACACAGATTAAAATGATCTGTTTAGATTGTGATTTAAAACATATTTTGACCCCAGGTGAGGTTCAGAAGAGTAGCTTAGTCACTCTAACTGGGAAAGAAACTGGAATTTCTCTCGAAGAAGGACCTCCTAGCATCTTGTACCTTCCATAAAAGAGCTGGCACTTGTTAAAAAGCCAACATTTACCGGAAATAAATAGAGCTGTTTTCAGGATGCTTTTTCCACACAAACATGTCTCAGTGAAGTCAATGTGTAAGTTGCCTCAAAAATTTGATTGGGTTTTATATCTCACTTTATAGTAATCATTTGCTTGGGGTGTGTCCAGGATGTTGGTTTGAAATGACCAAGAAAGCCCCTAGCTGACCATCTATAGGGATGCTACTGTGAGGTGCACAGATTGTTTATTTTCTTTGATTTTCCCCATGGCATTCATTCCTTTGCTTTACCAACATTTCAGTGATTCGAGACTGACAAGTGAGGACTGTGACAAGGTAGGTGGATTTCACTAACTAGAGTCTGACCACTATGCCCAGCATGCTGTCTGCAGGTCAGAGAAATGAAGTCTTTAAGGGTATGGACTCTGCACTTAGACCATTTAGACTATGATTCACAACCCTACCTCCTACTAGGGAAGCATCAGAGCATTATTCCTGTTTGAGGAAATTAAGATCATGATGGACTTTGGAATCAGAGAGATACAACCTTTGTTCAAATCTTAGCTTTTCAGCTTAATCGTGGGCATCCTTGGATGAGTCCATTAACTTCCCTGAAGCAAGGGCTGTGGGAGCCAGTGGGCCTTTGTAGAGGAGATAGATGTGAAAGACCTGGAATGCAGAGGCAATTCCAAGAAGATACTGGTACTCCAAGGCTGCATTTGATAACATCAGATTAAAAGGATCTGACTGAGGTGGATGTTCTTGTGGGATAGGATTGACAAGAAATTTGACCACTTCCAGATGAGAATTACATTAAATTTTCTTCAAGATTTTCCCATCTGACATGAGTTTACTGGATCTCTCCCAGGTGCCAGTTTTCCATACCTGTGTGTGCTCTCCAATTAAACTACAGCATCCAGTGTGAGGGAAAGAGAGAAAGCAAGGAAAGCACTTGTGTGTGTGTGTGTGTGTGTGTGTGTGTGTGTGTGTGTGTGTGTGTGTGTTTTAATAGGAAAACCTGACTCAAAAACTTGGATATACCTGTGTTTTTCTCCACTCAGAATTCATCATAAAATTTGGAAATGTGGAGGCAGAACATTCAGAAGAGAACATAATTTATGTCCATGAATATGTCAGGTCATGAGCATTTGGACCAGTATTTCTGAGACCTATGACGTAGCCCATCTTTAGTTTACAGACATGGACTTATCCGGGGTTGCCTCTCTAGGACACTGAATAGTAAGGGTTGGAGAGGGAGGGAGATGGTAGAAAGGCATGAAGTGGAATAATGTCATAGAAGCTCTGAGACCACAGCTTCTCTCTTTCTTTTCTCTAAACACAGGTGGGGGATTTAAAGTGTTTTAAATGGTGTTTTTATTTGACTAACCACAGCAAATAAAATTTCCACTTTTTCATAATCTCTCTAACTTCCATCATATAGTACTTATTTTCTCACATTATAAGTGAAGATGTCATACTTTAAAATTTGTTTACTCGGTTAACCTATCAGGTTCTGTCAGAGACTTGTTAACTAGAGAATAAGACTGCTGATTCATTCCAACTTGATGCAGTTGCTTGAACTAAAACCATAAGAAAAAAACGCAAACAATTTTGACAGGCAACACTGTTAACAATGAGCTAAGATATCAGTGAATTTATTGGACAATTCTCTGTATAAGAATTTCCTCTGTATAAAATAAAGATTAGCTTTCTAACTTTATAGAGAAGGTTTATCAGTATTGTCCAAATTAATTCTAGAAAACAGTAATATGTATTACAAAAAATACATAGCATGATTTGGGAAAAATTACATTAAATGTGTATAACTTTAGGATTGCCACAGTGCTTAACATACTACTGTGCACTGAGAATCTCCAATTTATTTGATGACAGAAAGGTTTCTTCTCTTGGGCCTTATTTTAGGACTAATTTTCAGTGGAAGACATTTGGGAAAGGTGGTTTCAATGACTTAGTTTCATATTGATTGTTTAAATATAACAAGTATGATGCATCACACACCTACCCTTTAAATAGTGATGTTATGAAGGCTTATCACATGGCTTTGTGATTTGCAGCTTGGTATTGTCTGTCAGGATCCTAGGTGGATCAAGGCATTGCACCAAAATACTCTTAGTTGTTGCCTACCCAGTAATGCTTCTACCTAATAGTTCTTCTTCCTGATAGCAATGCTCATTTTCTTTTAGGGGTGGGGGTGGGAGTACAGTGTTGAATGTAATAAGGTTGCTTCCTTTCCAGCATCCCTTGCAGCTAGGCATGGCTAGGTGACTCAGTTATGGTCAAATACACAAAATAGTAAAGGCTGGGCTTCCTGATAAGAGATAGACTTCCCAGGAACCAGGCCATTCAATTTCTGCTGGTATTGAATATGTTCAGACTTCTTGTGTCCATTTTGTGAAGGTGGTATGAGAATAGTAAGATGAAGACAGCAAAGCATGGTAGGGGGAGAAATGGTTTTTTGGCATTACTGAGTTACTGCCCTCACTGTGGAGACGCTCAACTCGAGACTTGTTAATCATGTCTTTACAGGAGACATTGTTCTTCTTAGGCAACTTAAAACATTAAATGTATATATTTATTTGTGTGCCCTGATGTGGGCAACTTTACTGCATTTTCTTTATACAACCTGTATTCTTCATATTATAAGTTTTCAAAGTGAGCAAGGACCTTTCATTGAATATTTTGAACTGTAACCAAGAAAGTTGATAATTTTTTCTAACCTATATAGCCCTCAAATAGTTTCTTTTGACTTCTCTCTGCCTTTTCTTTTTTTGGATGATAGCTAAGCAGGTCAAAGACTCATAAGAAATTCACCCATGTTTCTCAAAGGCACCAGGGTAGGACCTGCATGTTTTTTAAAAGGAAAAAAAATATGTGTGTGTGTGTGTGTATATAATGGACAGCATGTACTGCATAACCACAGTTAATAAATTAGGGTTATCATTCTCTTTTAAGAGCAATTATTGGCTAAAGTTTTAAATATCCTGGGACCATTTCAGATAGAATTGTTCAGCTAAGTTGCTGAGATCCTTTGAAGTGAGTCAGTACTTTCATTGTGTTCATTGTGGCCTGCCTATCTTTTCCTTTCCTGCCTTTCATTCTTTCTTTCATTTTTATTTTGGTTGCCACTGAGTTTTGTATACAAAAAGCTGTGAAACTTGACTGGCAAGGATTCTAGGAGCTGGTTACAGGTCCCTCAGGGCTAAGAATTTCTGTGTAGAATCAGAAGTATCACTGAATGCTGTGAAATTGGAGATTCCAGGGATGCAGTATTGGGATGCCCTGTGTGATAGGACATGTTATTTAACCTGAGTTCAGTTTGACAGTTTAGACACTGTAGTTGATATGCTCAATTCTGCCTTCAACTTGTTATCAGGTACCCAAGTTCCCAAATCTTGCCTGGCCCAGTGTAGCTCTCCCCAGTTTGTACCTTGTCTAAGATCATGGACTGAGGTTGTGTGAAAAGAGTTTGTGACTATGGGAAAATGAATGTCCTAAAGCTCATTCCAACTATCTATTTATGTCTTTCCTTAGTCACCCATCCAAACGAACTCATCTTGCCTACCCTAATTCCTTACCTACTTTCCACGTCCACTTACATACTTACCTTCCAAGCTTTTCCAAAATATGATATTTCAAAATATGTTATTTTTATAATCTCCAAAAATGTTAAGACTTGGCTTCATTTTTTAAAAAATGTTACATTGCAATAGTAGGATTTATGGAAGACTTACAAAAATGGTAATGAGAGTTCCCAAATAGTCTGTATTCAGTATCTCCTAATTTTAACATTGTTCATAACCATCATACAACTATCAAAATGAAGAAGCTAACATTATAAAATACCATTACGTGAACTACAGACTTTGCTCTGATTTCACTAGTACTAATGTCCTTCTGTACCAATAAAAGTCCAGAATCCCACAATGCATATTCTCGTGCCTTCATAGTGTCCCCCAGTCAGCAATGGTTCCTTAATCTTTCTGTGCTTTCATGAACTCTAAAGTTTTGAAGAGTACTGGATAGTAACTGCATAGAATATCTCTCAGTTTTAGTTTGTGTGATATTTTCTAATGATTAGATTTAGATTATCCATTATGTAAAGGTGATGGGACCTTCTCAGGCCATCATATGGAAAGGAATTATTTCCACTTTGGGAATAACAACTATTTTCCTGTAACTAATACATGTTGGGGGGGATGCTTTGAAACTATGGCAATGTCCTATTTCTCCTTCTTCTTGTTTGAAAGACCTTGAAACCATGTATTTCAAGAACCAAAGCAAACATTACTATGGCATCCCAACGATGCCACAGTGGTTTTAGTTCCCTCATTTCTTCTCTATTTATTAAGATTATTCTATAAGGAGGAGTTATCCCTTTCCTCCATTTATCTATTCATTCAACTATGTACCTGTATTATCATGTACTCATGGATATGTATTTTATTCTTTGGATTATGGTCCAAATTCCTGCTGTATGTAGCTTAAATCATCCAGTTGTGGCCATTGGAGCCCTCTCAGATTAGCTCCTATGCTCTTTCAACATACTGCCCTTCTTTTTGGAGGGGTGGGGGGGCCTTCCTTACTTTCTGTCACCACAAGATACTCTGGGCTCAGCTTGTGTTTGTTTGTCTCAGTCCTAAAAAGAACCATTTCTCCAAGAAGGTTGTGTTTGTTGGCGCATGACATTCAGAAAGTAAGGTCTAGTTGTCAGGGTTCTTATTGCAGCTGTGGTGCCACACCTCCTCAGTTTCCTTTAGTGAACAGAACTAGGAAATATGAATGTTTACTGACTCACCCAGACGCACACATATGTAATTATTTCTCTGTGTGTATACATATATAATATATGCATTATATGGTATAATTACAATATATATATTTATAATATATGTAACATAATTATGTATAACACCTACTGAGGTGAGAATATGAAATGAGGACTCCCATATAAATCGTGGAGCTAGTATATAATGGAGATTTAATAGCTATTATTTTTACCCATCCAACCCTTTTACCTGAGTTCTATTTAGAAACCATTAAATATTGTATAAAATAGGACTGAAATTTTCCAGGTGGATTGTGGTATTAAGGTATTTTCCCCACTTCATTTTCCTTCTATAAGCATGAACCTCCTCAAATTATGCTAATAAACATGGACTCATTTTCCCTACTTCTACTAATATTCCTAGAGATCTAAGAGTTTCCGCATTGATTATTTGTTTTTTTTATTCTGTTGAAGGGAGTGACCTCTAGGTAGCCTGTTCAGGTTTATCAGGTTGTTAAATCCACTGTTGCAGAAGTGGACAGTGAGACGATTAGGTAATCCAGCTTGTCTCTAGTCTCAGTGTGTGAAAATCTGCTACCCACCTGAATTCATCACTACGAGTGTTAGAATTAAAATTCTCAGGACCTGAGAGAACTCTGCAGGGGGTGTGATCGGGAGTGATAGGTTTGGAAAGAGTCACCAATCAGTGACTTACTCCAGACCCCTCCTTTCCATAATGCAAGTGGAGAGTCTGTAACAAAAGGAAGGGGCTCATTTCTTTTTTCTGATTTTTACAGTTACTTTTTAATCCATGGAGGTCCCTCTCAGGTTTCAGTATCTGGGATTTTATTTTCCTCATTACCTCTCTTGGGTTCTCCCTCTCTCTTAACATTAGATCTCTATTCTGCATGACTCTTAGCATTTTCTCTTCCCTGACCCTCTTCATGCAAGGAATGTTGCAAAACATGCCATTTTTTAAAAACAAAACACTCTGTTTATTATACTAATAAATTCTCATTGAATATGCCAAATACCCACAGTGGGTCTGAAGAATTTATATGGAAATTACAGGAGCAATACATCTGCCTAATTAGACAGATGTACTCATAAAAGGAGATGAGTGTCTGCTGGAATGGAGAAGGATTGGGCTGGGAGAGGAATTCCTCCTCAGCTGTTTTCACAGGTTAATTTAGGGGCTCTTAGCTCACAAGATGCAGTTGGTATTTTGGGACACTTCCCTGCTCCACAGAGAAGGGGAGGATAAGTTCTTTTTCACATCCAATAAAGTACTCAATTAACCTCTCTTCCCACTACAACATAATTAATCTCAAATTTAAGGAAAGCAGGTTGCAAAATTCCAAAAGAATGACAGAGACTTAGCCACTTTACTGGTACAGAAGTTCTACACCCTGGTGGTGTGTTAGAATTACCTGGGGAACTTTGCAATTTCTTATAACCAAAGCCACCTAAGACCAATCACTGTTTCTTCACCATCTTCTCAAAATCAACCTGAGAAGTTGTGAAGGGGTCTCAAAGTAAAAAAAAAATTCAGAATTTAAAATTGTTGACCTGTTTTTCACCATGCCTGTTTGAACAATTTACTAACATTGATGGTGTAAATTAAGGGTGTTCAACTTTGTCTTTTGTAATAGAAATACTCATACAAGTGCTCAAAACTGATATGGACTCACACAAAAACACAACATAGACCAGGCACAATGAGGCAAGTGCTAACATGTTTAGAAACCTATACCTCACAGATGCAAGTATTGAGGTACACAGATTCATTCTTAGAACCTCAGAAACAGGCTCATAGACAAATAACACTCAAACACACACAGGCACAGAGATCGCATAGGAAAATGATCCACAGACACAGGTTCACACAGACTTAGATATTGGTACACAGAGCACAAACACATACATATTTGGATGCATTCAGAAGGACTTGTGTATAAACTTAGTCCCATATGCACAGACTGTCAGAGATACTCAAAAGAGATAAAGAAAAATCACAGAACAAACTTCATGGTTTGTAAATTATAGCTCAATACAGCTGATGAAAATTAAGAGAAAGAATTGCTAAGATATACTCAGACACGCAGCAAACAAAAACATAAGGAAACACATTCAAAATTCTCCTTTAGTAACTGTTGGATCTTTTATATGTGTGTGTGTGTGTGTGTGTGTGTGTGTGTGTGTGTGTACAGGCTCTTAGAATGCCATTGTAGTATTATTTGCTGCTTCTTGGTAGATAAGCTTTTGCCAAACTCACCTTGGAAGCTTCCTGCAACCTCCCTGACTTCTTGTCCAGATTCATTATGTGGAAGGCAGGATTGGAATTACAACCTCCAGAGAGAGAATTACACACCTTTTGCTGGAAAGGGAGATTTCTACTGAAAAGATTCCTCTGTTGGGTACTTGAAAATTTGAACAAGAGTATTTAACCCAGGTTTGGATGCTGACAGAGATCAAGACAGCAGGCAAAATAATTATTATCCCATAATAGTGATAATTAAAAAGTAATATCTCTGTGGCCTTTTATAGTATAATAAGTTCACTTTACTTATGAACTTTGTTAATCATATCACAGAGCTAGTCAGTGTGATCTCATTTAATTTTCAGGGCAATCGAGTGAATAAAACTTATTATTATAAAACACTTTATACTCCTTGAAATTACTGCTAAGAAAGTCTGTGTAACATTTATTTTCAAGGTCATCCAGCCACTAAGTTGTATGTTTGGAGGTCCAATTAATGTCTGATGAGCTAAGAGTCAGTGCTCATAGCAACTGTGTGGCAGGGACTCTGCAAACTGAATTTGGGGTTGGTCTTATACCTAGTCTTACTTTGCACATGAGAAAACTGAAGACTAGAGTGACTATGTACTTTACATCAAGCTCCCAGGGGCACACACAAGACTTGAATCTAATATTCTGATTCTGGTTCCAGAGAGAAATGAGCCTTTGGACCAACTCCATGGGCTCTATATGAACTGGATCAGGTGGAGAGATTTAAGCTCAGGAACCAAGACTGAATTGAAGGTGCAGTGGCCATGCCTTGAGCATCCTTAGTAGGTGACTAGATTCCCTAGAAGGCAGTAGGGTCTGCTTTACCTCTCTCTGCCCCTTTGTTGCCTCTCTAAGGATAATGGAACTGCTCTCCCTGGCATGTGGTCCAGTGACATCTCAAAAAGCTCGCGAAGAGGACTGCATTCTAGCCACAAGTGTGGAGGTATGGCCTTGACTTCAGTAAGAAGTTTCATCTCTGCCATTTTCTCAGGGTGTGGATCTAGCTGGAATGGTAAATGCTCAATAAACGGGAAATCATCTTAATCATATTGTAGAATTCCTCTTTTCTGGGTGTGATTATGAAATTATTTAGTATTTAATTCATTGGGTAAATGAGTAGGAACAAAATATTTAAGTCTCCATAGGGATATGATAATGACAAAAAGGTGGAACAATACTGCATTAGACAATAAATACATCAACAGATGCACATATTATTCATTTAAATGTAAAATTATCGACATCTAGAAATTAGGAAATTTTATATAAAAAACTAAATTCCTGTTTTAAAAAAATCAGGTCTGGCAACTGTGGATTCATGGTTCCTGTTAACCTTAAAAATATGTTAGTTATTATACATGCATAAATACTCAACAAAATATTAGCAAACTGAATTCAAAAATACATCAAAAAGATCATCCATCATGAACAAGTGGGATTTATTTCATGGATGCAAGGATGGTACAATATTCCAAAATCCATCAACATCATACACCACATCAAAAATAAAGACAAAAAATACATGATCATCTCAATAGATGCTGAAAAAGCATTTGACAAAATTTAACATCCATTCATTATAAAAACTTTCAATAAAATGAGTATACATGGCAAGTACCTCAACATGATAAAGGCCATATACAAGAAACCCACAGCCAACATCATACTTAACAGCAAGAAGCTGAAAGCTTTTCATCTAGGATTGGGAACAAGAAAAAGATGCCCACTCTTCCCACTTTTATTCAACATAGTACTGGAGGTCCTAGCCATGGCAATCAGACAACACAAAGAATTAAGAGGCATCCAGATTGATAAGGAAGAAGATAAACTGTCACTGTTTGCAGATCACATGATATTGTACATTAAAAACCATAAGGAATCCACCCCAAAACTACTAGAACTAATAACTGAATTCAGCAAAGTAGCAACATCAAAATTAATACACAGAAATCTGTTACATTCCTGTATACTAATGATGAACTAGCAGAAAGAGAACAAGAAAACAATTCTATTCACAATTGTATCAAAAAGAATAAAATACCTAGTAATAAACCTAAGCAAAGAGATGAAAGACCTATACTCTAAAACTACAAGACACCCATGAGAGAAATTAAAGAAGACACCAATAAAGGGAAATACATCCCATGTTCATAGATAGAATTAATATTGTCAAAATGGCCATCCTACCTAAAGCAATCTACAGATTCAGTGCAATCCCTATCAAACTACCAACAGCATTCTTCAACGAACTGGAACAAATAGTTCTAAAAGTCATATGGAACCACAAAAAACCCCAAATAGCCAAAGCAATCCTGACAAGGAAGAATAAAGCTGGAGGGATTATACTCCCCAACTTTAAGCTCTACTACAAAGCCACAGTAATCCAGACAATTTGGTACTGCACAAGAAGAGATCCAAAGATCAATGGAACACAATAGAGAGTCCAGATATAAACCCAAGCATATATGGTCAATTAATATATGATAAACAATCCATGGACATAAAATGGGGAAATGACACATCTGGTGTTGGCAAAACTGGACACCTTCATGAAGAGAATGAAACTGGATTATTGTCTAACACCATACACAAAAGTAAACTCGAAATGAATCAAAGATCTAAATTTAAGTCATGAAACCATAAAACTCTTAGAAGAAGAACATGGCGGCTTGAGTAGGACAGTGGGAATCTCCTCCCAAAAACGTATATATTTTTGAAAATACAACAAATACAACTAATCCTAAAAGAGAGACCAGAAGACACAGGACAACAGCCAGACTACATACACACGTACAAGAGCCCAGCACCTGGTGAAAGGGGTAAGATACAACCCCAGGCCCGGAGGGACTCGAGCACGCTTTCCCCCAGCTCCCGGCGGGAGAGAGAGGGAGCCCAGGACTGCTAAACACCCAGCCCCAGCCACCCGCACCAGAGCGCAGACACAGTGCATGTGTGGAGGGCTGGAAACTAGGGAAACAGGGCAGCAAGACCTCTGAGCAGGTTCCGAAGCTGATGCCCCTGTGACAAAGAAAAGCGAGTGCTTTTTGAAAGTCTTAAAGGGACAGGGACATAACAGCAGGACGGAAATAACACAGGTCACAGCCCAGTGGCTGGAAATTACAGGGAAAACCAGGCATACTAAACCCCTGGGCAAAAGCTCTGAGACCCCTCATGGAGGTAAACAGCCAAACAGCCCCCCTGTCCATTACCCCTCCAGGCGCTGCAAAAGCAAACAAGCAGCCTAAGGTAGACCACACCCACAGAAAGGGAAATTCCCTCATTCCGGCCAGGCAAGACACAAAGACCCAGTCTACACGCAATTACCCAGCACAAGCCACTAGGGGTCGCAGTTGTCCCAGTAAAGAAAAGTTTGGCCCTCCCAGCTGACAGTCAATAGCACCTCTCAACATGAAAAGGCAAAAAAATATGATCCAGACAAGACTAACCCAGACAGCTTCGGCATCTGCTACATCTTCCACTGAGAAGAAACCTGGGAAGATAGATTTCACCAGTCTTCCTGAAAAAGAATTCAAAACAAAAGTCATAACCATGCTGATGGACTTGCAGAGAAATATGCAAGGACTAAGTAAGGAGAATACAGAAATAAAACAAGCTCTGGAAGGACTTCAAAACAGAATGGACGAGATGCAAGAGACCATTAATGGACTAGAAAACAGAGAACAGGAATGCAGAAAAGCTGATGCAGAGAGAGATAAAAAGATCTCCAGGAATGAAAGAATTCTAAGAGAGCTGAGTGACCCATCAAAATGGAACAATATCCACATTATAGGGGTACCAGAAGAAGAAGAGAGAGAAAAAGGGATAGAAAGTGTCTTTGAAGAAATAATTGCCGAAAACTTCCCCAAACTACGGGAAGAAATGGCCTCTCAGACCAAAGAGGTACACAGAACTCCCATGACAAGGGATCTAAGGAGGGCAACACCAAGACACATAATAATTAAAATGGCAAAGATCAAAGACAAGGACAAAGTATTAAAGGCAGCCAGAGAGAAAAAAAGTTACCTACAAAGGAAAACCCATCAGGCTATCATCAGACTTCTCAACAGAAACCCTACAGACCAGAAGAGAATGGCATGATATACTTAATGCAATGAAACAGAAGGGTCTCGAACCAAGACTACTGTATCCAGCACGAATATCATTTAAATATGAAGGAGGGATTAAACAATTCCCAGAGAAGCAAAAGTTGAGGGAATTTGCCTCCCACAAACCACCTCTACAGGGCATCCTACAGGGACTTCTCTAGATGGGAGCACTCCTAAAAAGAGCACAGAACAAAACACCCAACATATGAAGAAGGGAGGAGGAGGAATAAGAAGGGAGAGAAATAAAGAATCATCAGACTGCGTTTATAATAGCTCAACAAGCGAGTTAAGTTAGAGAGTAAGATAGTAAAGAAGCTAACCCTGAACCTTTGGTAACCACAAACTTAAAGCCTGCAATGGCAATAAGTACATACCTTTCAATAATCACCCTAAATGTAAATGGACTGAATGCACCAATCAAAAGACACAGAGTAATAGAATGGATAAAAAAGCAAGATCCATACATATGCTGCTTACAAGAGAATCACCTCAAACCCAAAGACATGCACAGACTTAAAGTCAAGGGATGGACAAAGATATTTCATGCAAACAACAGAGAGAAGAAAGCAGTTGTTGCAATTCCGGTATCAGACAAAATAGACTTCAAAATAAAGAAAGTAGCAAAAGACAAAGAAGGACATTACATAATGATAAAGGGCTCAGTCCAACAAGAGGTTATAACCATTATAAATATATATGTACCCAATACAGGAGCACCAACATACCTGAAACAAATACTAACAGAACTGAAGGAGGAAATAGAATGCAATGCGCTCATTCTAGGAGACTTCAACACACCACTCACCCCAAAAGGACAGATCCACCAGACAGAAAATAAGTAAGGACACAGAGGCACTGAACAACACACTAGAACAGATGGACCTAATAGACATCTACAGAACTCTACATCCAAAAGCAACAGGATACACATTCTTCTCAAGTGCACAAGGAACATTCTCCAGAATAGACCACATACTAGGCCACAAAAAGAGCCTCAGTAAATTCCAAAAGATTGAAATCCTAGAAACCAACTTTTCAGACCACAAAGGCATAAAACTAGAAATAAACTGTACAAAAAGAGCAAAAAGGCCCACAAACACATGGAGGCTTAACAACATGCTCCTAAATAATCAATGGATCAATGACCGAATCAAACTGGAGATCCAGCAATACATGGAAACAAATGACAACAACAACACAAAGCCCCAACTACTGCGGGACACAGCAAAAGCAGTCTTAAGAGGAAAGTATATAGCAATCCAGGCATATTTAAAAAAGGAAGAACAATCTCAAATGAATGGTCTAATGTCACAATTATTGAAATTGGGAAAAGAAGAACAAATGAGGCTTGAGGTCAGCAGAAGGAGGGACATAATAAAGATCAGAGAAGAAATAAATAAAATTGAGAAGAATAAAACAATAGCAAAAATCAATGAAATCAAGAGCTGGTTCTTTGAGAAAATAAACAAAATAGATAAGCCTCTAGCAAGACTTATTAAAAAGAAAAGAGGGTCTACACAAATCAACAGTATCAGAAACGAGAAAGGAAAAATCACGATGGGCCCCACAGAAATACAAAGAATTATTAGAGACTTCTATGAAAACCTATATGTTAACAAGCTGGGAAACCTAGGAGAAATGGACAACTTCCTAGAAAAATACAACCTTCCAAGACTGACCCAGAAAGAAACAGAAAATCTAAACAGACCAATTACCAGCAGCAAAATTGAAGCGGTAATCAAAAAACTACCAAAGAACAAAAACCCCGGGCTAGATGGATTCACCTCGGAATTTTATCAGACATACAGAGAAGACATAATAGCCATTCTCCTTAAACTTTTCCAAAAATAGAAGAGGGGATACTCCCAAACTCATTCTATGAAGCTAACATCACCCTAATACCAAAACCAGGCAAAGACCCCACCAAAAAAGAAAACTACAGACGTATATCCCTGATGAACGTACATGCAAAAATACTCAACAAAATATTAGCAAACCGAATTAAAAAATACATCAAAAGGATCATGCACCATGACCAAATGGGATTCATCCCAGGGATGCAAGGACGGTACAACATTCAAAAATCCATCAACATCATCCACCACATCAACAAAAAGAAAGACAAAAACCACATGATCATCTCCATAGATGCTAAAAAAGCATTTGACAAAGTTCAACATCCATTCATGATAAAAACTCTCAGCAAAATGGAAATAGAGGGCAAGTACCTCAACATAATAAAGGCCATTTACGATAAACCCACAGCCAACATTATATTGAACAGCGAGAAGCTGAAAGCTTTTCCTCTGAGATCGGGAACTAGACAGGGATGCCCACTCTCCCCACTGTTATTTAACATAGTACTGGAGGTCCTAGCCACGGCAATCAGACAAAACAAAAACATACAAGGAATCCAGATTGGTAAAGAAGAAGTTAAACTGTCACTATTTGCAGATGACATGATATTGTACATAAAAAACCCTAAAGACTCCATGCCAAACTACGAGAACTGATATCGGAATACAGCAACGTTGCAGGATACAAAATGAACACACAGAAATCTGTGGCTTTCCTATACACTAACAATGAACCAACAGAAAGAGAAATCAGGAAAGCAACTTCATTCGCAATTGAATCAAAAAAAAAAAAAACCTAGGAATAAACCTAACCAAAGAAGTGAAAGACTTATACTCTGAAAACTACAAGTCACTCTTAAGAGAAATTAAAGGGGACACTAACAGATGGAAATTCATCCCATGCCAATGGATAGGAAGAATTAATATCGTCAAAATGGCCATCCTGCCCAAAGCAATATACAGAGTTGATGCAATCCCTATGAAACTACCAGCAACATTCTTCAATGAACTGGAGCAAATAATTCAAAAATTCATATGGAAACACCAAAGACCCCGAATAGCCAAAGCAATCCTGAGAAAGAAGAATAAAGTAGGGGGGATCACACTCCCCAACTTCAAGCTCTACTATAAAACCATAGTAATCAAGATAATTTGGTACTGGCACAAGAACAGAGCCACAGACCAATGGAACAGACTAGAGAATCCAGATATTAACCCAGACATATATGGTCAATTAATACTTGATAAAGGAGCCATGGACATACAATGGAGAAACGACAGTCTCTTCAACAGGTGGTGCTGGCAAAACTGGACAGCTACATGTAGGAGAATGAAACTGGACCATTGTCTAACCCCATATACAAAAGTAAACTCAAAATGGATCAAAGACCTGAATGTAAGTCATGAAACCATTAAACTCCTGGAAATAAACATAGGCAAAAAACTCTTAGACATAAACATGAGTGACCTCTTCTTGAACATATCTCCCCGGGCAAGGAAAACAACAGCAAAAATGAACAAGTGGGACTATATTAAGCTGAAATGCTTCTGTACAGCAAAAGACACCATCAATAGAACAAAAAGGAGCCCTACAGTATGGGAGAATATATTTGAAAATGACACATCCGATAAAGGCTTGACGTCCAGAATATATAAAGAGTTCACACGCCTCAACAAACAAAAAACAAATAACCTAATTAAAAAATGGGCAGAGTAACTGAACAGACAGTCTCCAAAAAGGAAGTACAGATGGCCAACAGACACATGAAAAGATGCTCCACATCGCTAATAATCAGAAAAATGCAAATTAAAACTACAATGAGGTATCACCTCACACCAGTAAGGATGGCTGCCATCCTAAAGACAAACAACAACAAATGTTGGCGAGGCTGTGGAGAAAGGGGAACCCTCCTACACTGCTGGTGGGAATGTAAGTTAGTTCAACCATTGTGGAAAGCAGTATGGAGGTACATCAAAATGCTCAAAACAGACTTACCATTTGACCCAGGAATTGCACTCCTAGGAATTTATCCTAAGAATGCAGCAATCAAGTTTGAGAAAGATCAGTGCACCCCTATGTTTATCGCAGCACTATTAACAATAGCCAAGAATTGGAAGCAACCTAAATGTCCATCGATAAATGAATGGATAAAGAAGATGTGGTACATATACACAATGGAATACAACTCAGCCAAAAGAAAAGGGCAAATCCTACCATTTGCAGCAACATGGATGGAGCTGGAGGGTATTATGCTCAGTGAAATAAGCCAAGCGGAGAAAGAGAAATACCAAATGATTTCACTCATCTGTGGAGTATAAGAACAAAGGAAAAGCTGAAGGAACAAAACAGCAGCAGAGCAACAGAACTCAAGAATGGACTAACAGGTACCAAAGGGAAAGGGACTGGGGAGGATGGGTGGGTAGGGAGGGATAAGGGGGGGAAGAAGAAGGGGGGTATTAAGATTAGCATGCATGGGGGGGAGAAAGGGAAGGGCTGTACAACACAGAGAAGACAAGTAGTGATTCTACAACATTTTGCTATGCTGATGGACAGTGACTGTAAAGGGGTTTATAGGGGGGACCTGGTATAGGGGAGATCCTAGTAAACATAATAATCGTCATGTACGTGTAGATTAATGATAACAACAACAACAAAAAAAGCAGTTCCTGTGTGGTGACCTCCAATGAGTTTTACACAATGGTATAAAGGGCTTATAAAAGTGTAGGCATAGGGTCTGTTTGTGTTTATACAGAGGATCAAAGCCTAATTTGGGTACCCAGAAAATGAACTAAAATACGATATGAAAAAGAACTTCCAACATCAGCACTCTCTGGAAGACTCATGCCAGAAGGTGATCATCAAAACCCCCAACAAAGATCCATGCACTGCTACAGGTGTAGATGCACTCATCCCACCAGTTCATGGACTTGCCATGGGAATGAAGAAGGAGATATCTAAGCTGGCCTGTGCACACAGTAAAACAACAAATTTGACTGGATCTATACTGTTGAAACTCAACCAAGAAATAGGAGAACTGATAATTGTAGCGCTCCAAAATCTTACAACTACAGACTATTTACTGTTAAAAGAACATATGGGATGTGAACAGTCCCCAGGAATGGGTTGTTTTAATTTGTCTGATTTCTCTCAGACTGTTCAAGTTCAGTTGGACAACATCCACCATATCATAGATAAGTTTTCACAAATGCCTAAGGTGCCTAAGTGGTTTTCTTGGTTTCACTGGAGATGGCTGGTAATTACAGGTATGCTTTGGTTATGTAACTATACTCCTATTATGTTAATGGTGTGCGCAATTTAAGTAGTAGTTTAAAACCTATCCATGGTGAAGTTACTCTACAAGAAGATATGTCAAAGAAATAATCAATCTTCCCATGTTTTCTTCTGCCTGCTACTTCTATAGCTTTTCTTCTTCCTTCCTAATTACAACCCTTAAATAGAATTCGTGCCTCATATAGAATTTACCAAGTATCATAATTCTTCCAAGTGGTAAAGATACCTCAAGACAAATGCTGGGCATAGAAGCTACAAGGCATAAATATGCAAAGAAGTAAAAAGCTAACCTTTCCAAACAGTAAGGCTTCTCTCTCACTTACCAACTTTACATTTCCCTGTATGGCTCCGGAAGATGACTGGTTAGCCAGAGACGGGTAAGATTCCTCAAGGGAGGAACAACCTAAGACAGGCACAGTCGCAGGGGGGCCATCAGCTGAGAAATTGGGGATCAACAGAGGTGAGGCTTAGAACCTCACCCCCCCGTTCTGAGAGAAATCTTCTGCATACGTGGATGTTTTATTGCCCTTGTCTACCTTGGATTAACACATAGTCTACAGGCACACACCTGATCATCTACATTTGCTCTCTTACAACACTAAACTATGTTTTCTACCTTTATCTTGTATCTACCTACCACTTCAGCATTTTATTAAAAATAATAATAATAAAGAGAGAAATGTGGTATCCACATATAAATCAAGTATAAAAATCAAATGAGTATTCATATTTGAACTGACTGTTTATAGTTCGTAATGCATGAGCAAAACCGAAAGTTTCTGTGATGCCTGTTCTTGTACTGTTCACCATGTAACTTATTCACTATGTAAGAATTTGTTCTCCATGTAAGAACTTGTTTGTTATGCTTCAGAAGATTGGAGACTGACGAAAATTAGGCTTGGGGTGGATTAATGATTGTGCATTGAGCATTGACTCCTCTATACAGAATTTTATTGTTGTTAACAACCATTTGATCAATAAATATGAGAGATGCCATCTCAAAAAAAAAAAAAAGTACACCCTTCCAATTGTAAAATAAATAAGTAACCGGGATGTAATGTATAGCATAAGGAATATAGTCAAAATATTGTAACAACTTTGTATGGTGATAGCTGGTAGCTAGAATTATCATGTATATAAATGTTGAATCACTGTGTTGTACATCGAAACTTATGTAATATTGTGTGTCAACCACCCTTCAATAAAAAATAATTATCTACAAAAAAAAAAATCTCTTAGAAGAAAACATAGGCAAAAATTTCTTGAATATAAAATGAGCAACTTTTTCCTGAACATATCTCATCAGGCTAGGGAAATAAAAGCAAAAATGAACAAATCAGACTACATCAAACTGAAAAGCTTCTGTACATCAAAGGACACCATCAGCAGAACAAAAAGGCAACCTACAGTATGGGAGAATATGTTTGTAAATGACATATCCAACAAGGGGTTAACATCCAAAATATATAAAGAACTCACACTCCTCAACACCCAAAAAGCAAATTACCTGATTAAAAAATGGGCAGAGGATATGAACAGACACTTCTCCAAAGAAGAAATTTAGATGGTCAATTGTCACATGAAAAGATGCTCCAGATCACTAATTATCAGGGAAATACAAATAAAACCACAACGAAATATCACCTCACACCAGTTGGGATGGCAACATCCAAAAGACAAAGAACAACAAATGCTGGCAATGATTGGAGAAAGAGTAACCCTCTTAAACTGTTGGTGGGAATGTGAATTAGTTCAACCATTATGGAAAACAATATGGAAGTTCCTCAAAAAACTAAAAATAGAAATACCATTTGACCCAGGAATTCCACTCCTATGAATTTACTCAAAGAAAACATAATTCCAGATTCAAAAAGACATATGCACCCCTATGTTTACTGCAGCACTATTTATAATAGCCAAGATATGGAAATAACCTAAGTGTCCATCAGTAGATGATTGGATAAAAAAGAGGTGGTACATATATACAATGGAATACTATTCAGCCATAAGAAAGAAACAAATCCTACCATTTGTAATAACATGGATGGAGCTACAGGGTATTATGCTCAGTGAAATAAGCCAGGCAGAGAAAGATAAGTACCAAATGATTTCCCTCATTTTTGGAGTATAGCAACAAAGCAAAACTGAAGGAAGAAACAGTAGCAGACTCACTGACTCCCAGATGATATTAGTAGTTACCAAAGGAAAGGGGTTGGGGAGGGTGAGCGGGGAGGGAGGGAGAAGGAGATTAAAGGACATTATGATTAACACCCATAATGTAGGGGGTTCATGGAGAAGGCAGTATAGCATAGAGCAGACAAGTAGTGATTCTTTAGCATCTTACTATGCTGATGGACAGTGACGGCGATGATGCGGCAGAGGTAACTTGATAATATGGGTGCATGTAGTAACCACAATGTTGCTCATGTGAAACCTTCATAAGATTGTATATCAAGGATACATATACATTAATGAAAAAAATGTCAGTTATTGTACCAGCAAAAATGGGTTTATTCAGGAATAGTAAGAAATGCAATTCAGAACAAGCAAACTATGGTAAATCCAAAGGCAAGTCCAATAAAAAAAGAAGAGGAATGTTATTTTATGGAGAAGAAGGAAGTTGGGAGGGGTTGTTCTGAACGAAAGACCATTGGAGAAAAGCAGGAATTCAGAATGGTGATGGTATCTCATTGGCTGAATTGCAGGCAATGAGAAAGTTGTTTCTTACAGGAGAAGCAATGTACCTTTTTCCCTGCTGAGGCCTGTAATTGATGACTCCTTCCTGTGAGGATTCTTCTGCTGGGTCTGTAATTGACAGTTCTTGCTGTAATTGACATGGAATGGTATGGCTTCCCTTGCAAGCTTCCCAACTCCACTTAAGTGAGGTGTCCCTTTACTAATTTTCACCTTCTGGTGATCAGATCTATATAACAGCTCAAAATATGAGGTAGGTCATGTGATCTTTTGTCCATCACAATCTCTAACATTCCCCATTAATTATATTCATTCTCACTCATTTCACACATTTAGAGTACTTACCTGGACACTATGGGTATGTATTTACATTCTCAGTACTCAGGTAAAAATAATTACGGTTTCAGAGACAGATGTTTTGGCAGTTCAGGAAGGGAGAAGTCAGCAGATGCTTAAGAGCTGAGAGATGCCTTTATAAGGTATGTGGGAATTAAGCAGTCTTACTACAAATCAGGATTTAGGGGGGGAATAAAGGAGGGTACTTTAGTGGAATGTTCATAAGAGGAGGAACAAGGGATAATGCAAAATTAAATGCTGGTGGACAAAAGAGAGATTGTGCTAACTAAAACTTTTTTAAACATTTAGGATAAAATGTAAAACATTATATTTACAACCTTATATTTGCAAAGATTTTCCTTTTTAAATGGCATAAAAAAGACAAACCATGAAGAAAAAAGTGGTTAAGTTTGAATCCATTCAATAAAAGACATCTTTTCATCCAAAGACATCATGAACAAGTAAAAAGATAAGGAACAGATTTTGAGAAGATATTTACAATGCATAAAACTGACAAAAGATGAGTATCCAGAGTTTATGGAGAGCTTCTACAAATCAAAACAAAAAAGATAAACAACCCACTGAAAAAATGGTCAAAATATATGAAAATGTCATTCAAAAAAGATAAAAGATAAATGGCCATTAAGTGCATGAGAACATGTTCAATCTGACATGTTATCAGGGAATAGCAAATTAAAACAATAGAAAGATATTATTCTGTACCCCTGATACTTACATAAGTCTAAAGTCAAATAACTCCTAAAGGGTAGGTACAGATGTGGCCGATTTGGAAATTTCATACAGTATGGTAGTGGGAGTTGGTACATTCTTTGGGGTGGAAATTTATAATACTAAACTAGATTGTATTATTTACATACTTTTAACCCAACAATTCTAGTGTTATGTATGTACTTTGAAGAAATTTTCACATATGTACAAAGGAAGATGTATCCTTGGCTGTCTATTACATTATTGTATGTAGTTAGGAGAAAATTGAAAGAATCTTACAGGATCCTCAACAGAAAACATGGTAAATAAATTATGATACAGTCACAAAATGAAAAGCTATAAGATAGGACAAAAATTGTACTAATACATGTCAATCCTAGCTAAGTCTCCAAAACCTTCCAAAAAATAAAAATGCTGAGAAATATGCACAGTATTATAATTTCTACCCAATATAAAACTGTGAAAAATTTAAGAGTGAATAACATGATTGGTAAGGAACCTGTTAGAATAGAAATGGGGTTGTGAGGAGGATGAGGTTGCTAACATCTGGCCCAGGACACCTTGGAGGCTGGGGTCGTGAAGCATGTGAAAAGCTCAGATTTGTTGTAGAACCTTTAAATATTGCTGTGCTTTTATTGTCTGATCAAGGAACCACTGACAAAGTTTCTTCTCAAGGCTATTACCTGTGGGAAAATAGCCATTACAGATTCATGTGGAAGACAGTAGTTTCAAAAATACTATCTGAAGAAATGAGTCCTTACAGAGTAGCCAGTCCTAAGAGACAGAAAAATCAGTTGATGTTCTTTTTAGCATGGACATCATGTAGACGAAAAGACTTGGGCTCCCCTAGATGGCTCACTAAATTAGATAAACTTTATCTCTTGTCCAGATGCTTATAATGACCTTACTGCACCCATGATCCTCTGTCTATGTCTAGCCTCTGCCTCTTGCATACATACAAATGTCCTAAAAGCTGAGCTCTGAAAATTATACTCCCCTTCTCAAATACTCCCAGATCCTTATTATTCTCTGATAAAGTCAGATCCTGCAGCCTCTGCAATTTTTTCCACTTAAATAACTATTTTTTAGAGCAGTTTTTGGTTCACAGCAAAATTGAGCAGAAAGTACAGAGAGTTCCATTACCCCTCTGCCCCCACAAAAGCACAGACTACCCCACTATTAACATCCCCCAGCAGAGAAGTACATTTTTTACAGAGGATGAATCTACATGGACACCTCATTACCACCCAAAGTCCATAATTTACATTAGGGCTCACTCTTGGTGGTGAGCATTCTATGGGTTTTGACAAATGTGTGTCACATGTACTCATCATATAGCATCACACAGAGTAGCTGCCCTGTCCTAAAATCTCTTTGTGCTCCATGTGTTCATCTCTTCCTCCCTCTAACCCCTAGCCACCATAGATCTTTTTATTTCGGTGAAGTCCAGTTTATCAATTATTTCTTTAATGGAGCATGCTTCTGGTGTTACATAGCCCATGATTGTTTTTTGGGGGGGTAACATTAATGTACAATTGCACAAGCAACATTATGGTTACTAGACTCCCCCTATTATCAAGTCCCCACCACATACCGCATTACAGTCACTGTCCATTAGCATCATAAGATGCTATAGAATCACTACTTGTCTTCTCTGTGTTATGCGGCCTTCCCCATGCCCCCCACCCTACATTATATGCGCTAATTGTAATGCCCCTTTTTCCCCTTTATCCCTACCTTCCCACCCACCCTCCCCAGTCCCTTTCGCTTTGGTAACTGTTAGTCCATTCCTGGGTTCTGTGAGTCTGCTGCTGTTTTGTTCCTTCAGTTTTTTCTTTGTTCTTATACTCCACATATGAGTGAAATCATTTGGTACTTGTCTTTCTCCACCTGGCTTATTTCACTGAGCATAATACCTCTATAGCTCCTGATTTTTGACTCCACCTTTACTTTCTACCCTGTTCACTTGTTATGTCAACAGATATTTACTATAAACTTTGTTGTGAACACATGGAATTGAAATGCAGCAAGACAGACAATGACATTGTTCTCATGTAGCTCAGACACCAGGATACAGAGCATAAACACACTGACCAACAAGACAATGTAAGTGCTATGAAATCTGAAAAACAAAAATATAGTACTGTTTAATGGGGGTATTAGTCAGGGCAATGAGGCAAGGTCATACTGAGGAGAAGAAGTCTGGGTTGACACCTGTAGTATATGAAAGAGTCAGTCATTTAAACATCTGTGGGGTAGGGCAATGGGTCAGTCTTTTCTCCTGTTCTCTGGCTCACCTGCCCTCCCTGCCCTGAACATAGGCTGTTCCTTCACATCACTGTGTCACTTGTCCTGGTTCTTTTTTCTGCCTAGAGCTCTTCTCACTGCATGTGAAAACCCCACCCTGCTTCAAATGCCCACTGCTTCAGGATATCTTTCTTGACTCAACCCAATGCTGTCTACCTTGCCACTGCTGATCCATCACTCAGTAGTAAGCTCAGCATATTCTCTCTGTTAGTCTATGCCATTTTGATTACAAATGATTGGAGCACTGTAACGGGCATAAGGGGAAAAAAAGAGAGAGCATATATTGGGTTAGTAAGCATGTCATTGAGAACTGACAACTCCTAAGAGCTTCCTAACCCCACCTTCTAATTTTGGTACATGGTTTTTGGAGGCAGAGATTTATTATCTCCAGCACAATCAACCACTATGCCTTACACGTATCAGGAGCTTATAAAATGCATATTGAAAAAATCTTTATATTCTGTTTATCATTGTTATTATTGGATAATATTAATCAGCACTTATTTTATGTCAAGCTCTGTGCTAAAAACTGCTGTGCGTGGTCTTTTTAAATCCCTGCATGTAGCCTGAGACTTAGACATTATGATTATTTCTACCTTACTGGTAATGTTTTCAGCAAAAGTATTTAACTACAGCAATAACAAGTCAACTTATTTTTTGACCACTTCTTTGAATCAGAACAATCTGGTGGAGCACTTACCTTTTAAAAGTTATCAACTAACTTGTCATTTCCTGTTGATCAAATAAAATGTATTGGTAGTGGCCAGGGCTAACATGGGCTATATAAGTTGGGCCTAAAACTATTTCCCATGTCACTGCAGCCCATAACTTATGTGTAAGATGATTTATTGGCCCCTTCCTTGATCCTTTTTCCCTTTTCTTCTCCCTCCCTTCCTTCCTTCCTTCTTTCCTTCCTTCCTTCCTTCCTTCCTTCCTTCCTTCCTTCCTTCCTTCCTTCCTTCCTTCCTTCCTTCCTTCCTTCCTTCCTTCCTTCCTTTCTTTCTTTTCTTTCTCTCTTTCTCTCTTTCTTTCCTTCTTTCCTTCTTTTTCTCTTTCCTTTCTTTCCTTCTTTCTCTCTTTACTTTCTTTCTTTCTTTCCTTTTTCTTTCTTTCTTTGTCTCTTTCCTTCTCTCTCTCTCTTTCTCTCTTTCCTTCTCTCTCTCTCTTTCTCTCTTTCTCTCTCTCTCTCTCTTTCTTTCTTGTTTTTGCAATGCATGTTTCCAGTTTTTGTTTTTGTTTTTGTTTTTTTAATGTAATCTATACTTCACCTCTGTTTGTCTTTGTGCTTGCTTTGGCCAGTGAAGCATGGAAATGTGTGACTGCACTCCATTTCTAAGTCTAAGCCTTAAAAGGCTTAATGTTTTCTAGTTATCTTCTCACACCCGTGGCATCTTTCTAAGAAGAGTTTTCCCTGTGCATCTGTGCTGTCTCAACTGACCAGCACCATAGACTACAGTACAAAGTAGAGGAAAAGCAGCCTCAACAGCCTTGAGAAATACTGTGTCCTTTTTTCTTTAATTGTTGCATATTATTGCTGGTGCTTGGTGGTTATGCAGCAATAAAATCCAGTTAGCTACCAAATACTTCTTGTGAGGAAAAGAGGTAAGAAGTGTTTGGGGGGATGGCCACTGTAGGAATCATGTTTTCCATCATCACAGCCTGTTTACCCTGAGGCACAGTGTCATTTTCTCATTTCATTAGGTTTCTCTTTGTCTTTCTCTAGGCTGTTTCTTCTGCTTAAATTGGGTTTAATAGTATTGTTAACTTGAGCTAGTATGGTGAAGGCTTTTACAGTGAAGAATGTCGCATTGTGCTGTTCCCAAGAGGAGCAACAAAGGCAACAAGACACAAAGACAGAGCTAAGAGGAAGCCCGCGTGGATCAGAATGGTCTGATTGCTCCCTGGAGGAGGTGCACGCAGGCCCAGCTTACTTCCATTCATTCTCCACGCTGGCTGGCCCCGTCTGCCAGTCCCAAGTTTACAGCTTTAGCTTCACAACATATTTTTTGGCAAAGAAAGAGGCACTGTCTATAATAACAGATAGGGCATGGCAAGAACTTACCAGATGTTGATCAAGTAAATGAACAAGATAGTAAATGAAGGAATGAACAAATAAACCAACCAATCAATGAATCAGTGAACACATAGAAAAGAAAATCAGCCAGAGGAAGATTATTAATGGTGATAATGATACCACCAGCAACATGATTTATTAAGACACTTATATTGTGACAGGACCTGAGCTGAGTGATCTTCCTCCTTTTCCCATGAAATCCTCCTAGTGCCCTGCTGATGTAGGGGAGGTTAATCCCACAAATGGGAACATTTAGGGTTGAGCAATTAGTTCAAAATAAAATAGTAGTAAATGCCAGGTTTGAAATGAAGTTCCCAGTTTCTTTGTCCCGAGTAAGTCTCTGGCTTTACAGAAACCCACTCGTTGAATCACTTTTTCAGCTGTTTTATGGCTGTTGCTTTATTCCTATTTTAAAGATAAGACAATTTGAGATTAAAAAGATAGGAAAGCCGTACATCAGTGCCCTGGAAGGAACAGCTGAAGGAAGTATGGAGGTGAGGGGGACCATGATTCAGTAGACAGAAGAGCAAAAATAGGGGGAAAGGCATGTGACTCCAAGTCCAAAGGTCCCAGGATTGGAAACAACACCAGCGCCACCCTCAGAAATGAGGCTGTGATGGCCACAGAAGGCTCAGCCCCTGGTAGTCCTCGCTCTGCCGTGCTGACTGTCCCTCCTGGAGGCAAGCATCTGCCTGAGCTCTGCTGCCCTCCTTCCTGCCTCTCCAGGAGAGGGTCAGTGTCTTCATGCAGCATGGTTCCTGGGAAGAACGGCTTTGATTTCTTCCCAGTAGATACTCTGTCTTCCTCTCCTCACTCTGAGTCGTGCTGAGAATTACACCGCTTCTACTTTATGCCCTTAGGCCAGGATTTCTCAGCCTCATCAGCTCCATCACTATAAACAATCAAATAATTCCTTTTTTCTTCTTGCAAGGGGACCAGCCTGTGAACTGTAGGATGTTTAACAGCCTCCCTGGCCCCTACGCAGCACTTTAAGAACTTCCTACTCACTACTTCCCATTTGTGGATTGTAATAATCAAACAGGTCTCGCTCCATTCAATTAAGACTTGAATTCTTGTGAAGATTCTCAGATGGTCCTCAGGTTGGCTCATCAGTGACTGATGAGGATTCCTAAGGAATCCCAAGGAATTCCCAAGATTCCTTCTTGGGAATAGGTGTGAATGGAAGGGTGATTAGAAGAAAATAAATAATAAACATCACAGGAGAAATATGAGAAGGAGCGGTTTCAGGCATAAAGATATTGATAGCCAAGGCTTGCAATGACAAAAGCTAATTTCCTTTTCTTTACAGTTTGTTTCTGCCCTCATCTTTGTATTCTAGTATTTCCTGTTGATTCACATTTATGTTTCCATCGTCTACTTTAGCAAAAATAATATGAAGAATCCCTCACATTTAAGGTCTTTTGGGGGAATATCCAAATAAATCACTGTCCTGGTCATTAAGAAGCTCACAGTATGTGACCCCTTCACAGCCCAGATATTTTCTTGCTGATGTGGTCTTACTTCATCTCACATACAAAACACTTTTCTTCAAGAATGTTTAAGTACTTGGCCTTGTAAGATCATAACTCAGATGAAAGGCAAACAACACTCAACCTAAAAATGAACTGTCAACAATTCACTTTTCCTTAAAAGTTGTAATATTCAGCTATTGAACCTCCATTAAGGACTTAATTGTAAGGTGCCAATAGATCAGGGAAAGGGCAGTTTTCCATTAGTTTAATTTAAAAATGGAGTGTAGATGGGCAGAGCCAAGATGGCGGCGTGAGTAGAGCAGCGTAAATCTCCTCCCAAAATCACATATATCCATGAAAATATAACAAAGACAACTCTTCCTAGAATAAAGACCAGAGGACACAGGACAACATCCAGACCACATCCACACCTGCGAGAACCCAGCGCCTCGCGAAGGGGGTAAGATACAAGCCCAGCCCGGCGGGACCCGAGCGCCCCTCCCCCCAGCTCCCAGCGGGAGAAGAGCAGGCAGAGCGGGAGGGAGACGGAGCACAGGGCTGCCGAACACCCAGCCCCAGCCATCCGGGCCAGAGTGCAGGGCCCTCGATACTGGGAAAACAGGGCAGCAAGAACGGTGAGCGGGTACTGGAGGTCTGGCGCCGGAGGACATAAGAAAAGAGAGCAGCCATTTTTTGTTGTTGTTGTTGTTTTGTTGAGGTGAGTGCTTTTTGGAAGTCTTAAAGGGACAGGGAACCCAATACTAGGGAAACAGGGCAGCAAGAACGGCAAGCGGGTATCGGAGGCAGGCGCCAGAGAACAAAAGAAAAGTGACAAATTTTTTTTTTGTTGTTGTTGTTGTTGTTTTGTTACGACGAGTGCTTTTTGGAAGTCTTAAAGGGATAGGGACCCCAATACTATGAAAACAGAGCAGGAAGACCGGTGAGCAGATGCCTGAGGCTGGCGCTGGAGAATAAAGAAAAACGAGCGGCCATTTTTTATTTATTTATTTATTTATTTATTTATTTTTGTGGTCGTTGTTTTGTTTTGGCAGGTGCTTTTTGGAAGTCTTAAAGGGGCAGGGAGGGCCACTTAATCCAGAGGTAGGGAATCTGGGGATCTCTGGGCACTCTAATCCCCTGGGCGGCAGGGAGCACGGAGGCCCCTTACGGAGATAAATAGCCTTCCAGCCACTCCCCCTCCAACGCGACTCCACCACTTCGGAGCAGCTGCCAGAGCCAGGCCACGCCCACAGCAACAGCGGAGATTAACTCCATAGCAGCCGGGCAGGAAGCAGAAGCCCTGTCTGCACCAGCTACCAAGCACAAGCCACTAGAGGTCGCTGTTCTCCCAGGAGAGGAGGGCCACAAACCAACAAGAAGAAAAGTTCTTCCAGCCGTCACTCGTCCCAGATCTGCAAACTATTCCTATCACCGTGAAAAGACAAAATTACAGGCAAACCAAGATAACAGAGACTCCAGAGAAGGAGACAGACCTAACCGGTCTTCCTGAAAAAGAATTCAAAATAAAAATCATAAAAATGCTGACAGAGATGCAGAGAAATATGCAAGAGATATGGGATGAAGTCCGGAGGGAGATCACAGATGCCAGAAAGGAGATTACAGAAATGAAAAAACTCTGGAAGGGTTTATAAGCAGAATGGATAAGATGCAAGAGGCCATTGATGGAATTGAAACCAGAGAACAGGAACGCATAGAAGCTGACATAGAGAGAGATAAAAGGATCTCCAGGAAGGAAACACTATTAAGAGAACTGTGTGACCAATCCAAAAGGAACAATATCCGTATTATAAGGGTACCAGAAGAAGAAGAGAGAGGAAAAGGGAAGGAAAGTATCTTGGAAGAAATAATTGCTGAAAACTTCCCCAAACTGGGGGAGGAAATAATCGAACAGACCACGGAAATACACAGAACCCCCAACAGAAAGGATCCAAGAAGGACAACACCAAGACATAATAATTAAAATGGCAAAGATCAAGGACAAGGAAAGAGTTTTAAAGGCAGCTAGAGAGAAAAAGGTCACCTATAAAGGAAAACCCATCAGGCTAACATCAGACTTCTTGACAGAAACCTTACAGGCAATAACAGAATGGCATGATATAGTTAATGCAATGAAACAGAAGGGCCTTGAACCAAGGATACTGTATCCAGCACGACTATCATTTAAATATGATGGTGGGCTTAAACAATTCCCAGACAAGCAAAAGCTGAGGGAATTTACTTCCTACAAACCACCTCTACAGGACATCTTACAGGGATGCTCTAGATGGGAGCACTCCTAGGAAGAGCACAGCACAAAACACCCAACATATGAAGAATTGAGGAGGAGGAATAAGAAGGGAGAGAAAAAAAGAATCTCCAGACAGTTTATATAACAGCTCAATAAGCGAGCTAAGTTAGGCAGTAAGATACTAAAGAGGCTAACCTTGAACCTTTGGTAACCACGAATTTAAAGCCTACAATGGCAATAAGTACATATCTTTCAATAGTCACCCTAAATATAAAAGGATTGAATGCACCAATCAAAAGACACAGAGTAATAGAATGGATAAAAAAGCAAGACCCATCTATATGCTGCTTACAAGAAACTCACCTCAAACCCAAAGACATGCACAGACTAAAAGTCAAGGGATGGAAAAACATATTTCAGGCAAACAACAGCAAGAAGAAAGCAGGGGTTGCAGTACTAATATCAGACAAAATAGACTTCAAAACAAAGAAAGTAACAAGAGATAAAGAAGGACACTACATAATGATAAAGGGCTCAGTCCAACAAGAGGATATAACCATTCTAAATATATATGCACCCAACACAGGAGCACCAGCATATGTGAAACAAATACTAACAGAACTAAAGGGGGAAATAGACTGCAATGCATTCATTGTAGGAGACTTCAACACACCACTCACCACAAAGGATAGATCCACTGGGCAGAAAATAAGTAAGGACATGGAAGCACTGAACAACACAGTAGAGCAGATGGACCTAATAGACATCTATAGAACTCTACATCCAAAAGCAACAGGATATACATTCTTCTCAAGTGCACATGGAACATTCTCCAGAATAGACCACATACTAGCCCACAAAAAGAGCCTCAGTAAATTCCAAAATATTGAAATTCTACCAACCAACTTTTCAGACCACAAAGGTATAAAACTAGAAATAAATTCGAGAAAGAAAACAAAAAGGCTCACAAACACATGGAGGCTTAACAACATGCTCCTAAATAATCAATGGATCAATGAATAAATTAAATAGAGATCAAGGAATATATAGAAACAAATGAGAACAATAACACAAAGCCCCAACTTCTGTGGGACGCAGCCAAAGCAGTCTCAAGAGGAAAGTATATAGTGATCCAGGCACACTTGAAGAAGCAAGAACAAACCCAAATGAATAGTCTAACGTCACAATTACTGAAATTGGAAAAAGAAGAACAAATGAGGCCTAAGGTCAGCATAAGGAGGGACATAACAGAGATCAGAGAAGAAATAAACAAAATTGAGAAGAATAAAACAATAGCAAAAATCAATGAAACCAAGAGCTGGTTCTTTGAGAAAATAAACAAAATAGATAAGCCTCTAGCCAAACTTATTAAGAGAAAAAGAGAATCAACAGAAATCAACAGAATCACAAATGAGAACGGAAAAATCAAGACAGACTCCACAGAAATACAAAGAATTATTAAAGACTACTGTGAAAACCAATATGCCAACAAGCTGGAAAACCTAGAAGAAATGGACAACTTCCTAGAAAAATTAAACCTTCGAAAACTGACTAAGGAAGAAACACAAAAGTTAAACTAACCAATTATGAGCAAAGAAATTGAAACGGTAATCAAAAAACTACCCAAGAACAAAACATCCGGGCCAGACGGATTTACTTTGGAATTTTATCAGACACACAGAGAAGACATAATACCCATTCTCCTTAGAGTTTTCCAAAAAATAGAGGAGGAGGGGATACTCCCAAACTCATTCTATGAAGCTAACATCACCCTAATACCAAAACCAGGCAAAGACCCCACCAAAAAAGAAAACTACAGACCAATATCCCTGATGAACGTAGATGCAAAAATACTCAACAAAATATTAGCAAACTGAATTCAAAAATACATCAAAAGGATCATACACCATGGCCAAGTGGGATTCATCCCAGGGATGCAAGGATGGTACAACATTCGAAAGTCCATCAACATCATCCACCACATCAACAAAAAGAAAGACAAAAACCACATGATCATCTCCATAGATGCTGAAAAAGCATTTGACAAAGTTCAACATCCATTCATGATAAAAACTCTCAGCAAAATGGGAATAGAGGGCAAGTACCTCAACAAAATAAAGGCCATATATCATAAACCCACAGCCAACATTATACTGAACAGCGAGAAGCTGAAAGCTTTTCCTCTGAGATCGGGAACTAGACAGGGATGCCCACTCTCCCCACTGCTATTTAACATATTACTGGAGGTCCTAGCCACAGCAATCAGACAAAACAAAGAAATACAAGGAATCCAGATTGGTAAAGAAGAAGTTAAACTGTCACTATTTGCAGATGACAAGATAATGTATATAAAAAACCCTAAAGACTCCACCCCAAAACTCCTAGAACTGATATTGGAATACAGCAAAGTTGCAGGATACAAAATTAACACACAGAAATCTGTAGCTTTCCTATACACTAACAATGAACCAATAGAAAGAGAAATCAGGAAAACAATTCCATTCACAATTGCATCAAAAAGAATAAAATACCTAGGAATAAATCTAACCAAAGAAGTGAAAGACTTATACTCTGAAAACTACAAGTCACTCTTAAGAGAAATTAAAGGGGACACTAACAAATGGAAACTCATCCCATGCTCATGGCTAGGAAGAATTAATATTGTCAAAATGGCCATCCTGCCTAAAGCCATATACAGATTTGATGCAATCCCTATCAAATTACCAGCAACATTCTTAAAAGAACTGGAACAAATAATTTAAAAATTCATATGGAAACACCAAAGACCCTGAATAGCCAAAGCAATCCTGAGAAAGAAGAATAAAGTAGGGGGGATCTCACTTCCCAATATCAAGTTCTACTATAAAGCCATAGTAATCAAGACAATTTGGTACTGGCACAAGAATAGAGCCACAGACCAGTGGAACAGACTAGAGACTCCAGACATTAACCCAAACATATATGGTCAATTAATATTTGATAAAGGAGCCATGGACATTCAATGGCGAAATGACAGTCTCTTCAACAGGTGGTGCTGGCAAAACTGGACAGCTACATGTAGGAGAATGAAACTAGACCATTGTCTAACCCCATATAAAAAAGTAAATTCAAAATGGATCAAAGACCTGAATGTATGCCATGAAACCATTAAACTCATGGATAAAAACAGAGGCAAAAACCTCCTAGACATAAACATGAGTGACCTCTTCTTGAAAATCTCTCCCCGGGCAAGGAAAACAACAGCAAAAATGAACAAATGGGACTATATTAAGCTGAAAAGCTTCTGTACAGCAAAAAACACCATCAATAGAACAGAAAGGTACCCTACAGTATGGGAGAATATATTTGTAAATAACAGATCCGATAAAGGCTTGATGTCCAAAATATATAAAGAGCTCACATGCCTCAACAAACTAAAATCAAATAATCCAATTAAAAAATGGCAGAGGAACTGAACAGTTCTGCAAAAAAGAAATACAGATGGCCAACAGACACATGAAAAGATGCTCCACATCACTAATTATCAGAGAAATGCAAATTAAAACTACAATGAGGTATCACCTCACACCAGTAAGGATGGCTGCCATCCAAAAGACAATCAACAACAAATGTTGGTGAGGCTGTGGCGAAAGGGGAACCCTCCTACACTGCTGGTGGGAATGTAAACTAGTTCAACCATTGTGGAAAGCAGTATGGAGGTACATCAAAATGCTCAAAACAGACTTACCATTTGACCCAGGAATTCCACTCCTAGGAATTTACCCTAAGAACGCAGCAATCAAGTCTGAGAAAGACCAATGCACCCCTATGTTTACTGCAGCACTATTTTCAATAGCCAAGAATTGGAAACAACCTAAATGTCCATTGGTAGATGAATGGATAAAGAAGATGTGGTACATATACACAATGGAATACTACTCAGCCATAAGAAAAGGGCAAATCCTACCATTTGCAGCAACATGGATGGAGCTGGTGGGTATTATGCTCAGTGAAATAAGCCAAGCGGAGAAAGAGAAATACCAAATGATTTCACTCATCTGTGGAGTATAAGAACAAAGGAAAAACTGAAGGAACAAAACAGCAGCGAAATCACAGAACCCAAGAATGGACTAACAGGTACCAAAGGGAATCGGACTGGGGAGGATGGGTGGATAGGGAGGGACAAGGGTGGGGGGAGGAAGAAGGGGGTATTAAGATCAGCATACATAGGGGGGTGGGAGAAAGGGGAGGGCTGTACAACACAGAGAAGACAAGTAGTGATTCTACAACATTTTGCTATGCTGATGGACAGTGACTGTAAAGGAGTTTATAGCAGAGACCTGGTATAGGGGAGAGCCTAGTAAACATAATATTCTTCATGTAAGTGTAGATTAAAGATAACAAAAAAAAAAGAAAGAAAGAAAGAAAGAAAGAAAGAAAGAAAGAAAGAAAGAAAGAAAGAAAGAAAGAAAGAAAGAAAGAAAGAAAGAAAAGGGGATTACTCTATGATAGGATAAAACTAACTATAAATCAACGATTAATGCATGCTTTAAATATCCTTAACTTTGATCAATTAAAGGGTGTCAGATGATTGGCTATGGAGGTACACTTCTCTGATAATATTCCTTTCTCTTAAAAAAAAAAAGCAGTTTCTGTGTGGTGACCTCCAGTGAGTTCTACACAATGGTATAAAGCGCAGATCAAAGTGTGGGCAAAGCGTCTGTTTGTGTTTATACAGAGGATCAAAGCCTAATTTGGCTACCCAGAAAATGAACTAAGATATGATATGAAGAAGAACTTCCAACAGCAGCACTCTCTGGAAGAGTCATACCAGAAGATGATCATCAAAAAACCTCAACAAAGATCCAGGCGATGCTGCAGTTGTAGCTGCATTCATCCCACCGGTTCCTGGACTTGCCATTGGAATGAAGAAGGAGATATCTAAGCTGGCCTGTGCATACAGTAAAACAACAAATTTGACTGAATCTACACTGTTGGAACTCAACCAAGAATTAGGAGAAGTGCAAGTTGTAGCGCTCCAAAATCTTACAACTACAGACTATCTACTGTTAAAAGAACATATGGGATGTGAACAGTTCCCAGGAATGGGCTGTTTTAATTTGTCTGATTTCTCTCAGACTGTTCAAGTACAGTTGGACAATATCCATCATATCATAGATAAGTTTTCACAAATGCCTAAGGTGCCTAACTGGTTTTCTTGGTCTCACTGGAGATGGCTGGTAATTTATAGATCTGCTTTGGTTATGTAACTGTATTCCTATTATGTTAATGTGTGTGTGCAATTTAATTAGTAGTTTAAAACCTATACATGCTTAAATTACTCTACAAGAAGATATGTCAAAGAAATAATCAGTCTTCCCATGTTTTCTTCCATCTTTTACCTCTATAGCTTTTCTTCTTCCTTCCTATTTACAACCCTTAAATAGAATTCATGCCTCATATTGAATTTACCGAGTATCATAATTCCTCCAAGTGGTAAAGATACCTCAAGACAAATGTTGGGCATAGAAGCCACAGAGCATAAATCTGCAAAGAAGTAAAAAGCTAACCTTTTCAAACAATATGGCTTCTCTCTCACTTACCAACTTTACATCTCCCTGTATGGCCCTGGAAGATGACTGGTTAGCCAGAGACAGGTAAGATTCCTCAAGGGAGGAACAACCTAAGACAGGCACAGTTGCAGGGGGGCCATCAGGTGATAAATTGGGGGTCAACAGAGGTGAGGCTTAGAACCTCTCCCCCCGTGTTTTGAGAGAAATCTTCTGCATCCGTGGATGTTTTCTTGCCCTTGTGTGGCTTGGTTTAACACATAGTCTACAGGCGCACACCTGATCATCTACATTTGCTCTCTTACAACACTAAACTAAGTTCTCTACCTTTATCTTACATCTACCTACCACTTCAGCATTTTATTAAAAATAATATTAAAAATAATAATAAAGGGAGAAATGTGGGATCCACTTATAAATCAAGTATAAAAATCAAGCGAATATTCATATGTGACCTGATTGTTTATAGTTCATAATGTGTGATCAAAACCGAAAGTTTCTGTGATGACTGCCCTTGCACTGTTCACCATGTAAGAACTTATTCACTATGTAAGAATTTTGTTCACCATGTAAGAACTTTTTCGTTATACTTTATAAGATTGGAGACTGTTGAGAATTAGGCTTGGGGTTGATTAATGATTGTACATTGAGTCCCTTATACAGAATTTTATTGTTGTTAACAACCATTTGATCAATAAATATAATATATGCCCTCTCAAAAAACGAAAATATTAATAATAATAAGGGAGAAATGTGGGATTCACATATAAATCAAGTATAAAAATCAAACGAATATTCATATCTGACCTGATTGTTTATAGTTCATAATGTGTGATCAAAACGGAAAGTTTCTGTGATGACTGCCCTTGCACTGTTCACAATGTAAGAACTTATTCACTATGTAAGAATTAGTTCACCTTCTAAGAACTTGTTCGTTGTGCTTCAGAAGATTGGAGACTGATGAAAATTAGGCTTGGGGTGGATTAATGATTGTGCATTGAGTCCCCTGTACAGAATTTTATTGTTGTTAACTGTTAACAACCATTTGATCAATAAATATGAGAGATGCCCTCTCAAAAAAAAAAAATGGAGAGTAAAATGTGATTGTTTGTGCTACTTCGCAGGCTCTAAGTGCTGATGTTACTGATGCATCCATTGTTCATTAATTTATGTGGAACAGCAAAGTTCACTGGGTGTCAGAGCATCAAGGGCCAGTAGGGATTCCCAAGGATCCTGTGTCCCTGGGGCAGTTTCCTCCATCCATCAACCTCTTCAGTCATTTGTGTCCACCCAAGGTTAGGATGACTTGTTGGATTGACTTCCACTGCCAGTTAATTTTCAGAATAGTTTTTTTCACATTTCACTGGTTCTGGGGAGAAAAATGCCATTTTGAGCATAGAGAAATCACTCTTTGTCCACATCACATTTTGAAGATGGTCCCATTAGTAAATCGAAATGACACCCAGGAAGGAAACTGTCCTCAGGAAAAGGGTGGGTGATTTGCTGTTGAGAATATTTTCCTCTGGATCAGAGTGCATTTGCCATATTACCCATGATATGCCTTTTCTTCATATTCCTTTATATTTATCGTCACTTTTCCTTACATATTTTTACATTCTCTCTTTCATATAGAATCATGAGGTTTGTTTATCAGATATTATCTCCATTTTATAGGTGAGAAAACTGGAGTTCAGAAGGGTTAAATGACTTGCCTTGCTTTAATCACCTGTGTCTCCCATTTATTCCCCAAATGATGGCCAGAAGGACTGCATTCGTTTCCTAGGGCTGCCCTAACAAAGCACCATGAATTGAATGACTTAAAAATACAGAAACGTACTGTCTTACAGTCCCGCTGTTGGAGCATGACATCAAGGTGGTGGCAGGGTTGGGTCCATCGGGGGCTGTGAGGGAGGACCTGGTCCAAGTCTCTCTGTGTGTGTTTGTATGACATTGTCCCTGTATGTGAGTCTGCCTTCAAATATCCCTTTTTATGAGTACATTAGTCACATTGAATTACAGCCTGCCCTAATGAGCTCATTTTAACATTACCTCTGCAAAGACACTATCTCCAAAACAAGGAGACATTCTGAGGCACTAGAGATTAATTAAGACTTCAACACATAAATTTTGGGGGAAACCATCCAACCCATAACAGGGAAACTCATGGAAACAAATCTGATTAAGCCACTCCTCAATTGAATAAAGTATAAGTTTCTTGTTCTTAGCCATGAATCCCTTTCTGAGGTGGCCCTTGTCCCTGGCCTCAGGCTGTTGATCTCTTACTGCTGCCCAGCAGGGACTCCAATAATAATGAACTCCCAATAAACATAACTCATTTTTATCAAGCACTGAAGGCACTGTGGTTAAGTGCCTTAATACATGTGTGCACAATATAAATATATTATGCTGATCCTCTTATTGCCACAATATCATAGACTCATTTTATCCACTCATTCTTTCAATCATTCATTCATTCAAAAACATTTTTGCATGCCTGTCGTTATGAAGTTTTGCTCAAGGTACAGGAGGTATAGCTGCTAATAAAACTGGAAAAAGAATCCCTAGCCTCACAAACTTACATGTAGTGGGAGAAAACAGATAGTAGTGAATTAAAACATTATAGAGTATATTAAACAATGGAGAGTGCTCTTGAAAAAAAAATGGGACAGGGAGGAAGGTGCTCCAGGGGAAAGATGCAGTTTTTAAAAAATTATATGCAATAATTTAATATTTATGGAAAGGTTGAAAGAATACTCTGTGTTCAGATTCCCCAAATGTCATTCTGAAGTAAGTTCAAATGTATAGAGAAATTGAAGAACACTAAGTTGGAAACTGTGACTAATTTATTTTATATCAATGATACTTTAATTTTTTTAAAAGTGGCAGGAAGAATACAAGTAAGTCTTGTATCCCCTTAATCCAGAATTCCCTACTGGTCATTTACCAACATTTGCTCACAATCTCTCCCTTCTTTCTTTCTTTCTCTCTCCCTCTCTCACTGCATTTCTGTATTTCACACACATACAGTACTATAATATCCTTTTGCCTGATTATGCTATTGATAACCCTTATATAATTTACAATGGTTGCTTTAACAAGTTAGTATTCTTGAGAGTTTTCATTAGGTAATGTTAATCTTACCTCAACAAGAATTTGGCTATACTTTTACCTTATACATCAACATAAAAGTTCAATTAATTTTCAAATTATTGAGCACCGCACTCTGCTGTTACAAATTATGTGCTAATTAATGCTCCTTTACTTGCTTGTTTATTTGGAGTTTTCTTTTTTTCCTGTCAGAGCCCATGAAAGTGCTCAAATTCCATTAATTGTTTTTACTAACTCATTAAATGGATTGTAGAATAAACTAGTAATTTTGAAAATTATAGCTATCCAACACCTACATTTGAAAAAGATGCAACATTCTAAAGGATGTTGTTAACTAGGTAGTAATTCAAAATAGTAAGGAGAATGCTTCACAAGCAAGACTTGTGATAATTTTAATGAGTTTCTGAAATGGGATAAACAGATTTTTAAAGGACACATCTAACCTTGAAATTCCATGATTACAACTAGTGAAATGGTAGAAAGAAATGTATCATTTAATGTTTTAATATTAAGATTATCAGAAGATATCTAAAAATGTTTGACTAGGAAAATTAAAATCTATTGAGTATATAATATTTATATTACATAGTTTTCACAAATCTTATCTAAAGTTATCTTATTCCCATTTTGTAGATGAGACAACTGAGACCTGGAGTTATTCAGTAATTCATGCTCTCTTGATAGGAGCATTCCAGGCAGAGGGAGACCTGTGAAAATGTGAGACCAAAGGAACATGGGGAGTGGGAGGAACTACAGGAAGGTTGACATGCCTGGTGTGTAAGAGTTGTGGCAAAGCGGTCTGACCTGAGGCCCATCAGGTAGGCAGGATGGGACATGCAGGGTTTTCCATGAAGTATTAAGGATCTGGGGCTTTAGCCATCATGTTTTGAAGAGAACACTCCTGCCACAGTGTGAAGAATGGTTTGGAGGGACAAGTGGGAGACGAGATGCAAGGTGATCACAAAAGTCCTGGGGAGATGATAATGACAATGATGATGACAGTGACGATGATGACGGTGATGGGGATGGGGATAATGGTTCTATCATGAACTGCAGAAGAAGGGGGCTGAGTTTTTTAAATAGGGATGAGTGATAGGAATTGCTCCTTGAATGCTGGGAGAGTTGATCATAAGGGAAAGAGATGTCACGATGATTTGCCAGGTTTTCAGACCTGCCCTACTGTGTGGAAGGAGGTAGGGAGCACTGGGAAGAAAGAAATTAGCAGTGAATTTTCTGAATTTGTTCTATTAAATGAAGAATTGAGCTGAGACATGTAGACAAGATATTTGAATGTACAGATATGGAATTCAGAGGTGTCCAGACTGGGACTGCAAAAATAAGGAACAATTGAACTCTTTATTTCAGTGTTTCTCAAAGTGTTGTTTAGACTACTCACGTCAGAAGCTCTTGAATATCTATCTCATAACTCAGTGGCTTTTAGGATTTAATATGCATCCGAATCACTTCAGTATAATATATGAGGAAGACAAAAGCTCCAGATTCCAACCACTTTTGTTTGAATCAGCTTAGAAATTTTCGAGAATAAACTTGAGCAACTTACCCTCTGTGCCTCATTTTTTTTTCTCTGTAAAATGGAGATAATAATACCTCACTGGGTTTCTTGAAATTTAAAAAAGAAAATAATTGAATAAACCAAATAAGCTCATTTATATAAAGCCTTTAGAACACTAAGTGGCACTTAGCAAACAGTCAAAAAAAGCCTAGGCTAGGCATTATTACTTTCCAGATGATTTATTAAAAATATATTCATGGACCCCTCACTCAGGATTTTGATGTAAATGTCAAGTTACAGGATAGTGTGGGCATTTTAGGGTGGATTTAGTTGTGTTTTGGACTGGAGGTAGAGTATGAATTAGAATTCAGTGGTTCTGGTTGTGATCATTCTGGACCCTACCATACTTATGAAATCACAATTTCTTTGATCAGAGGCCAGGAAATCTGTATTTCTAAATAAACTGACTAAGTCTTGATGATACTGATCTCAGCCATGTCTGAAATGGATTATATTAGAGAAGATTCTGCCAGGGCTGAATGTCCAACAGAATGTCAGTCCCCTTTCACAGCAGACACTGTTTTACTGGGCAGCCAGTGGACACATTGCATGCCAAGTGTGAAGACACGATTGGACTGACAGAATGTAAATGGAAGGGATGTTTGTCACTTTTCGGGCCAAGGCTTCTAAGAAGCAGTCATGATCTTTCCACATTCTTTCCCCTCTGTCTCACTAATGCAGAGAACCACAAACTGTAGTCGATGCTATAACCATAAGATGAAAGTACTCTAGGACTTTGAATTGATGACATAGGTCAGTCTGTTGTTATATGAAAAAAAATTGCACAAATGAGCAAAAAAAGCTTATAATACGTTAGAGAAATGTTGGAAATTACTTCTTACAGCAGTTGGTGCTGCCCTAATCACTCCTCTTAAACATGAAATTTTTTCCTCTAAGGCAGTATTTATCAAAAGCTCCTTGATGAGTGGTATCACTTCATTGCAATCAATGTGCTAGAATCTTATGATACAAAGAATAAAAAGATCCCATTTGGTTCTTGGAACGTAGCTCTCTATCTGAACAATCTCAATGCTTTAGTTGGCACTGGTTGTTTTCTGTGGTTGATTTAGAGTATAGATATTAGGGAAAAAGTGTGCATTTGGAGGAAACTTTTACATTTTTCTTAATAAATTCTAATGTAATTACTGAAAATCAGTAGTTTTCTGTTTAGTTTTACCACTCTTCCTTGTTAGCTCAGGAAATGTCTCAGTGGTTTTATTTCTCTCAAAGTAGAGTATGGGTCTCTATTTTTTGTCTCTTCAGACAATCAAGCACTTGTTTTTTATAAAATAATGGTGCTTTTTTTCTATTTGGATCATTACTTAAAATAATAATAATAATAAAAAAACCACTGCCAAGCAGTGTAAACATCAATACTCATGAATTATTACTATTTTAAGAATATTGGCTAAATTTACATATAGATTAAACTTAGAATTTATGAAATGTGATTTTTTTCAACCTGATAACTTAATGCCACTGGTGTTTTATGGGTAAGATTCCTGCACAGAATGCCATATGGTTTTCCATGTGACTGAGGACATGGAAGACACCAGAGTTGGCAGGCCCCATGACATTAAATTGCAAATTGAATTTGAGATGACAGAGAAAAGATGTGTTGGAAAGTGACCGAGAGTTGGAAATTAAAACTACGTGGAGCTAACGCATGTTCCTGAGAAGCTCATAATGAAACTTCTTACTCTCAAAAGGGAGGTTACAGTGAGCAGGTTTCATCATTGAGGCCGTATGCTGGATATCAGCTTCCGATCGGCACCAACTCAACATGTCCACTCTATGCAGACGATGTCAATTTCCTTTCCTGTAGGTTTATGATGGAAATAGAACCAGGCTCTCATGTTTCCCCTTGATTTTAGTGCTTCACACACTAGTGACTTTTACTTGCAACATTGCTGACAAAATGTAACTTCTTTGGCAGCACAGCATCAAATTTCAAATTGATACTGAGATACAGCCAAAGGATGTGGCAGAAAGTGACCAAGGACTGGAAATTAGAATGACATGGGGTTCGTACATGTGACCTGAGAAACTCAGAAAGATCTTTCTTACTTTCTAAAGAGGGTTTACAAACAGCAGGTTTAATTACAGAGGCCACATGTTTGATGTCTGCCTTTGATCAACACTAACTCAGCTTGTCCTCTGCATGGAAAAGGCTCTGATCTCCTTTCCTGGCAGTCCACACACACACACACACACACACACAATCTCCCACATGGCCTAACTCTGGATCTTTGTGTTTTCACCTGGACTCTTTCATGCTTTACATCCCAATGGCTTTCCCCTTGAGACTTTGATGACAAAACCTAACTTTTGCTTTTCTTTATTATGTGAATTTCCCCCCAGGTCGTGTGATTTAACACATTCGGTTTCTTAATGATCATTGACCACTCACGAAACCACCGTTGTCATGAGACCCACATTTTGTCCTCTTCCAACCTCTCCACTCCTCTCTGACATTGACCTAGTCCATTGTCTTCTCCAAACTGCTTTCTCAACTGTTAAAGGGGGCTTGCAATATAATGTAGCATGGACCTTTTCAAATCCTTGGAATATCATGTCTCTCTTTCTAAATTTGTGTCTGTTACTTCTATCGCTGTCATTTAATTGCTGAGAGAAGCAGGGACAGATGTTTTTAATCTTATAGGAGACTTTTCCACCAGTGACCACCACAAACCTCCCCAAACTGATACTGGGAATAAGTGTTAAGGTTAGTGGGAGAAAGGGACAAAAATTAAACAAGTTGTGACAGAACATTAGCAAAGCAAATCAGTGAGTTTTGATTACCATGTAATTTCTCAAAATATTGTTCCCAGGCAGCAGACTCCCCTCAGTGCTGGTTAAATATGGAGATTCCTAGACCTGACTCCAGACTCATGGCAACAGAAGGTCTGGACCTGGGGCCTGGGAAGCTGCTTTTAAAACAGGATCCCAGGGCACCCTGGCAATCATATAAGTGTGACTCGCTGGCCACAGTACACTTGTATACCTTTTGCAGAGCAAGTTTTAAATTGGGTGCAAATAAATAGAAATCTGAAAATAAGTGGTTTTCCATTTCAATATTAAATGCAAATCCTTTACCAAAGCCATATCAACAGACACAGCTCTTACTTCTCCAGATCTGGGGAAATGGTAAAACACAGCCCTGGAGGGTATAGAAGCAGGTTAAACCATTGTAAATTCCTCTTGTAACAGAAAAGCGTAACTTATGAATAAATAAATTAGAAAATCAAGAACAACCCAGTGAGCTCTAAAGGAGCCTTGAGCCGCTATTCCTCAGATCCAAGAGTAGCTATGTAATTGGCAAAATAAGTCATAGTCCTTGCGACCTGCCTCAGAATTATCATCAGCTCCACAAAGTAGGTGTGAAATGAAAGCCTTTCCTTGTAGGAGAGTATTATCTCTTATCAGTTCCAAGCCAAAAGTTGCAGTTAAAACACCTTATTCATTTTTCCTTACTTTTTAATGTGTTTTAACACTTGTATGATGTGATTCTTTTTCACACTCAGGGCCATGTTAATCAGTGCCATATTACTATTGATTTTTGTTTCTCATTAAATTAGGATTCACTACTATGTTGCATTATCATCCCTAACATCTGTAAATTTATTTTCAATCCCTTAAAGTAAGAAGTGAAGTACTTTGGGGGATGAGTTTCAAAAATATCTTCAAATTTCTCAATTTTTCTGATGATTCTAGGTCTCTAGATGGTTTGCAAGGGAACCAGAGAGTAACTGATATACTCACCTGGGTTGTGTTGCTAATATTCACTCTACATGTATCATATCAATTTTATATATTTGATGCACATGTTTTTACCTAAGCAGGACACACAAACATACAATCACACCCTCACTCACTCCATTCTATGTGGAAACCAGTAGACCATTGTGGGTAAGCAAAACTCATGACTGGACTGTCTGATACTTGCTTCTGTGAAATAAATGTCTAAATTCTAATTGTGTTTTGACACATTACAATGTAGATGAACCTTGAAAGCTTATGGCAAGTGGGATGAGCAAGCCACAGAAGGACAAATATTGTGTGATGCCACTTATATGATTTTACCTAGGTAAAATCATAGACACAGTAGGAGAATTGACCTTACCAGGGGCAGGGGGAGAGAGAGAGGATGGGGCATTAAAGGAGGCAGAGTTTCTGTCTGGGATGATGAAAATGTTGTGGAAACAGACAGATGGTTGCACAACATTGTGAATGTAACTTAATGCCACTGCATTGCACATTTTAAAATGGTTCAGTGATCATTTTTGTTACGTATATAGAATTTGTTTACTGTAATCAAAAAGGTCCAAAAAGGAATGTTCTTTTATTCTGTCACCATTATATTCCTAACACTTTGAATAGTACGTGATTTTCTAAGTGCATTATTCATGCATCCTGCTAATGATTGCAGGTGGATCTTGAGATGATTTTACATGGTACAGAGCCACAACTCCATGTAACACCACATGGAGAAAAAGTTTTTACTTATTTCTGATTCTTTTTTTTTAATTCCTGTGATTTTTATCAAGAAACAAGTCTCATTTTTGTTGTGACTGCTCAACATTTGTTCATCGTTCTCTTTTTTCTTCCCTCTCTTCCTCCTTTTCCTTTTTTTTTTTTTTTCTTGATAACTGAAAAAAAAGAAACCTCAGGCTCACAGCCTCTTGTAGGCCACAAAACTTAGCTGGAATGCCATCATATGAGCTATACTGTTATCTTGCCTTTTTCAATTTAAAAATTGTGATACTGGCTTTTCTTAGGTGATTCCAGTAAAATGTTTACATAAAAAGTGCTTTACGTGTTTGATTTGAAGAAAATATTGAGAATAATAATGTTGCAGATGTATGATGAACATTGCAAGAAATCAGGAAGGTGTGTTTACAAGAGCGAAGGCAGTGAGCTGGAAGTTGGCTCCTAGCTCTGGGGCATCTTGCAGCCCTGAGGGTGGGTCAGCCTCGCTCTGTGCCCCACAGCCTTGTCTGTGCCGTCTGCCCCTCCCGGTCAGTTTCCACCCTTCCCGGTGGGCTCTGTGCCTGTTTCTCCTTCGGCCGCTGCTCTCTGCCTGCTGTCCCATCTCTCACCTCCCCATCTTGGAGCATGTCAGACTGTCTTTTGCAGAGCTGTGCCATCCACACTATGCCTGGGAGCACACGATAGTCTGGGAGTAACTCTCTATGTGGAATAATTGCTGCTTTTTGCCCCGCTGCAGATAGATCCCTGAAGAAAAGTTCATCACTGCTTGCTTTATTCACTACCTCCAACCTCCCCCAAACAAACTCCCGAACTTTCTCCCAGACTTCTTTATTTCCAGTGTTGATTCTGAGTGAATGCTGACAGTGGTTATGAAATCATGAAGGGGTGACAGCCTGTACCATAGAGGAATGTTTTCTATAACTGAAGTGCATTTACTGGTTTTATCTCCCCCACTCCTCCCAACTCTCTCTCTCTCTCACACACACACACACACACACACACATGGACACAGGGTCCCTCTTATGATTTGGGATTTAGATCAACCCATAGATAAGGGCAGATGGGCTGTCATGATCTGCTGAATGATTGACTGAGTACTCCACTGGAAGGAATATTCAGGCCTCTTCTCTTGGAGTGGGAACCCTGAAAATGGGTCATGAGCAGGATGTGTGTGTGTGTGTGTGTGTGTGTGTGTCCATATTGATTTTTTTTTTTTTAATCTACAGGATCTTATTTCTAGAACAATCCCCAACTTCCTTCCTTCCCTGCATCTGACAATGGGGTGACAGGATGGACTGCAGGGGAATGGGAGGACTTTGGTATATCCAATTATTTATACTTCCAATTCACTTTTCATCCAAAGCCATCATAATAAACTTATTTTAGAAAGTATAGACTGCACAGAGTTGTGCAAGGCCTGTGCAGAGATGCACAGAAGGGAGGTGGGGGTCAGACACATAGCATAAAAGGCCTGAACTCCAAATTTTTCCCCAAAGGCTCATTTCCATTGCAAGATAAAGAGAGAATCACTAATGCACAGGCACATTCTGAATTAATCTCCAAGGAGAAACCATTCAAGCATCACTGCAGACAGCTCAATGCAACAGGCTTTACGCTTCACAGACATCAAGACAATCAGAAAAGCCCTGGATAGAACAAATGCCCCCTCTTCTCCAGCAAGCGTGTTGTGATGAATGACGGGAAAGGAGAGTGGGCCAGGCTGCTGGCTCTGTCCCTGCTTTTCATCTATACAAATTACATGCCAGTCTGCATCCTTCGTATCCCCTTCCTCTGGCCCCACCTTAGTGAGACAGATACGTCCCTGGCATCTGTGGGTCCCTGCATCTCAGCATTGCCACACTAGCACCAACTCAGAGTCCACGAGTTCCAGGATCTCTTTCTGTCAGAGCTGGCGAATAGGATGGCACATCTGTCACTCACAGTATTAGGCCTGTGTCCTATGATGTCTAATACTCATAACCTGCATGGCTCCAGGGTTCACTCGTGTATTATTTAAAACAACCTTGCATCAGTTTGTATTTTCAACCTGTTTCAAATGTTAAGTCAGTGTCTCTGCAGGTAAATGGCTTTCTCTTCCTGACACATGCCTTACAATTGCTTAGCTCTGGTGAGTGGCACCTGTGAACATCTCTTTTGTCAGATGTGGGGGATGGGAAGAAGGCAGATCTCTGAGTGAGGGATCTGGGTTTACTTCTAATTGCTGTATCTCTGACTTCTGAGCAATCTTGAAGGATTCCCTCACTTTTTTAAAGCTCAACTTTTTTCACTTGATTAATGGGGCAATACTCTTTGGCTTCCCATATTATTATTATTAGAAGGTTTCAGTTAGAAAAGAAATGTGAAAATTTATATTACTAGTTAATGAACTCAGTTCACATTCTATACAAAGTCCTTTTCTATGTTATAGCCATATTTTATAGGATCTTTGTTAATTACATTTATCAAAGTAATACATGGCATAGTAAAAATAAATCCATTAATTTATAATGAAAAGTAACAACCTCCCACCCCACTGTTCCTTGCCTTCACCTGCACTCTATGAAAAGTTTTATGTTAATAATTCCTGGCTTTTAATTGTAATAATTTGTTTTTAAGTGTTTCAGTTGTTAAAGGTCGTTAGAGCTATTCTTTAAACTCTCTCTGTTAACTTGTTCAATTTAGACATATTTGTCTTTACATTCTACGTTTTTCCACCTCATCTTTTCAGAACACGTCTAATTATTTCTCTATTCTGAACTTGGGCCAAAAAAAGAAACTGAGTGAAAAGACAAGGAGAAACTGTCCCCATTCCTTTCTACACCCCGAGGCTCCATAGCATCTGCCCTGAGAGAGCGCTGCCCTGAGACCAAAGGTCGGCCTGGACTAGTCACAGGTGGAGGCATCCATGAAAACATGGGGTGTCATATTACCGGGGGGGGTGCCAGCTGTTCCAGGGTTATAATTTATTCAGTGGTCATATAACATATGAAAATCACTCAGGATCCCCTTTCTGATCAATAGTTTGCCAAGAACACAGAAGGTAGTATGGTGTGCTTCCCAGGCGACGTTTAATGGCTTCTCGGCAGTAACGAGAGTTGTGTGACAATAACATGTCTTTTCTTTTTTGCCAGCCTCTGCCTGTACTTTAATAGGAGCTCAATTGGGCCTGGATTCCTGCAACTGTCAAAATGAATGAAATGAAGCATGAATTCCACTGCTTTATCCTGCTGCCCTTTGGTTTTGTTTTCTAAAGTAATTATTCAGAAGATGTAGCACTTCGCTTTGTTTCTCCATGGCAGTGGGTGAAGACTCAGTCTAAATCAATAACCAGTCTTATCTAGAATTACATAGGAAGAGCTCTGAAGATGGTTGGAGAAGTTTGTGAGAAGAAGAGATTTCTTGTAAGGGAAAGTGAAAAGGACTGCTAAGCTGGTCGTAGATAATGTTCAGGAGAAATATTGCCAAGGAATATAAATGAAGGACCGGTATGAAGAAAACCAATAGCATAGTCCTGCTGGCTGAAGAATAATAAATACAGAGAAAAATACATGTAATCTGAATTAAAGCAAAGCCTTTTGTTGGGTACAGAATTTAATGTATAAGAATCCTATTCCATACGACTACTTGTAAAAGTTATCTTCACCAGAATAAATAACAATAATAAGAAGAAAAATAATAGAAATTGATAGGTAAGTTGGTTGGCTCAAAATTTTCCACCCCAAGTTATAAAACGACTATAATGATAAAGACCCACTTTCTCTGATTCTAGAACTTATATCAGTAAATAATGGTTCATAGTGTGCCCAGAAGGAAGTATGTATTATGAAATAATAGTAATACCATCTTGCATTTGCATTGTGTTTTCAGGTTTTCAGAACACTTTGAGATTTCCTCCCTATTTTGACTCTCAAGAGACTCTGTGAAGTAATGCTGCAGGTGAGAGTGTTGTTTCTAGATGAGCCATTGCCTGTGGCTCTCCAGGTATATATGACTGGTCCAAAGTCATGTGTGAGGTCAGCAACTGAGCCTAGACTTGAACCTGATGCTCTTTAACTCAGCCTCCTAGTGCAACTAGAGGGGAAGCAAACCAATCTTTCTTTAACTCTAACTGCTCTAAAATTCCAAATAAAAGTAGGGTTTGAAAAAAAAAATGTTTTCTGTTTAAACCTAATTAAGGTAAATAACATTTCTCTTGCTTCTTGGTTTAGCCAATCAAATGCATCTAAGATTCCTTTCCTCCAAGGAGTCTTTTATAATTCTTCTTATTTCACTCAAATGCTCCTTATATATTTTGCTCCTAGAATCAATGAGAAGACTCTGGTTGTCCTGAATTGAGAATACAGTATAATAATAATAATAGCCCTTCAAATAGGTTGTAAATAAAATAAACCTCAAAAGCAAATCTTGCTGTCCTATTCCTACATACATAGATGATCTTGCACAATTTACTTAATTGCTCTAAACATCAGCTTTCTTGTTTGTAAAGTAGATAACTAAATACACCTCCCTGTTGTGGTTATTTGATTTTTTTTTTGTCTTCCTCCTTCACCAGTCAAGTATTTCAAAGCAGACCTACAATCAAAGATTCCACCCTTAGCCTTGAGTTTGACATGGGGTCTAGGATATGCCAGCCCGAGAACAGCAACCCCATGGTGTGGTGAGTGGTACAGGGATGGATATGCCACCCAAGGAGGACCAGCGAGGGCTTTTCCTTAGGGGTCCTCTGGCAGTGTAGACGTGGGTAGCTGCCTCTTGCAGCTTCATTTTTCCATCATCCGTATCAGGTGGAGGAAACATGTCTGTGTAATGGGAGTGAGGGTAAGGCGCCTGGAGTCAGTGGGGGGCAAAGAGTACACAAGGAGTAGACCGCACGGTGCCCAATCCACCCATTTCAGCAGTCTCACCCTGTAAAACTCTCTCATTTAGTTATTTTTAATGTTAATGTTATATTTCATTTTTATTTATCTGACCTTGAATTGTTAGACTTCTCTTGTTCATAATTTGAAAACTTCTGATTAAGGACAACTTGATAGAGTTACAGGATGAGTATTAATTGAGGTAATAAATAAAAAGTGCTTAGCCCAAAATCTCACACATAGGAACAACACACTTCACTCTTACTTCTAATGTTAGTTTACTGAGGCTCAGAGAACCTAAGTCATAAGTGCAAGATCAAACAGCTAGAATGGGCAAGCTAGGTTTTTAACTCAGGTTGCCTGATTCCAGCATCCAGGTTCCAAAATCCTAGTTTGCTGCTTTGATTTTTCTGTCATCTGGAGGCTGTGTTGGGTACATAGCCTAGTGATCTTCCTTTCCCCATTGTCTCATCATTTTTCCTATTGCTCTTTGGGTCCCCAGTGTGCTGGTGTGAGTTCATCACTAGACAGGACTAGGCTCTCTAACCCCCAAAGAGCAGCCTTCTTAAGTGGAAAAAAGTCTTCTAAGTACAGAGTGATCCATGGTGAATGGCTGAAACCCTGGAGTTGTCCATCCAGGTATCTCTCCATCATGTACAACATGCCCAAACTCCCAAGCCCTGAGTTTACCACCGCACTCAGGGCAAAAGCATTCATTTGACACCAACCTTCTTCAATTGTTTGCCAGCCCAGCTAAGTAGCCTTTGAATGGGTTGCTGGGCTGTCTTGGAATTTTATCAGGCACCGTTGGCTGTGCATGTGTTTTGGACTGTTTTGTGGCCTGCCAAGTTCCCTGATAAAAGCTGTGCCCTCTGCTTTTCAATCTTGAGGGGAGCATACTTGTGTTTTTTTTTCAGCCCTGTGTTTCCCCCGAGCTCTTTGCTAACAGATGGTGAAGATAGAGTTTGTTTCCCTTTGGATTAAAAGTTCATGCTAATGTGAAATAAGTCAAATAGCAAAAGACAAATACCATATGATTTCACATACATGTGGAATCTAAAAAAACATATTAACAAAGAAAGAGAGAAATAGACCCATAAATACTAACCACAGACTATTGGTTGTCATAGGGAGGGGAGTGGGGAGATGGATGAAATAAGTGAAGGGGATAAGGAGATACAAACTTCAAATTATAAGATAATTTAATTTTAGGAATAGCCATACAACATAAGAGAATATAACCAATAATATTGTGATATCTTGGTATGTTAACAAAGGGCAACTACAGTTACCGTGGTGAGCATTCAGTGACATAATTGTCAAGTCACTGTGATGTACATCTGAAACCGATATATTACTGTATATGAACTATATTCCAATAAAAAACAGTTCAGAGTTTGGTGCCAATTGCCAGTGCTTTTGTGAAGCTTAGAAGGGGTATGTGTGTATATGTGATTATGAGGAGGTATTGCACAGTGTGTGTGTGACTGTGTGCATTCCCTGAAAATTCATAATCTGAGATATCCATGAGTGACCCACCAATCAATGCTAATGTATTCCATCAGTGTGATGGGGAGACTTTAGGGAGGCCCCATGCACCTTGCATGTGGTGTTTACACCTTGTGTAATCTGCCTCCTTTAACTGGGGCAGGACCTGTTTCTTGCTTCTTACCTACAGACCAGGGTAGAGGTGATGGGAGGTCACTTCCATGGTTATGTATGTTCTAGAAGACTCCCTTTGTTAGCTGACTCTCACTTTCCTGCTGGCCTGGAAGAAGCAAGCTGCCATGTTGTGAACTGCCTCTGACCTCAGGGGAGAGAATGGTGGGCAGCCTTTAGGGGCTGAGCATGGCTGCCAGCAAGAAATGAAAGCTCTCAGTAACAACCACCAGAAAATGAAATCTGCCAAAAACCTGAGTGACCTTGAAAGTAATTTTTCTTCTGTCAAGCATCCAGATGAGCTACCAGCCTGGCCAACTCTTTGACTGCAGTCTGCTTCAGATCCTGAGCCAGAGGAAATAGTTAAACTGTGCCTGAATTCTTGGCCCAGAGAATCTTTGAGACAATAAACCTGTGTTGCTTTAAGCCACTAAGTTTGTAATAAGGTGTTATGCGGCAACAGATAACTAATATAACAGATACCAAATTATGAATAGATTGTCAAAATTTGTATAATTCTTATAAAAGAAGGGGTTGGCAATCAAATCTTCTTGGTTTGGAATATCATCTGCAGCCTTTACTGTATTATTTACTGTGTATTCTTTGGAAACGTATTTGATGTTTGAGCTTAGCTTAGGCTTCTTAAACAAGGAAGGAAGGAAAGAGGAAGAAAGGAAGGAAGGAAGGAAAGAAGGAAGGAAGGAAGGAAGGAAGGAAGGGAGGGAGGGAGGGAGGCAGGCAGGCTTTTGTAGTTAACTCACAAGATGGTTATAAACTTTAAATGAGCTAAGTCATACAGTAAGCTCCCCAGGAATATTGCCAACTTTTCACCCTCTGTATAATATCTGCCATGGTTAACCTCATTTCCCATGGCATTTTACTAATACTATTACCACAGCCTTAAAACTAGACTGTGAGATCAACAAGAACAAGAAGGTCTCTGTATTTTTCATCTTAAAATCTCTAGCAAAAGCATAATCAACCTGACTAAGAAATAGGCTTAATAAATAATTTCCAGATATGTAAATTAATGAATCCATAGTAGAAGTTTTGAGCACATGAGCATGGTGGTTGTTATCTTGACCAAGTGGTAAATTAGGTTCGTGTTTACTCTTTCATCCCCAAGGCTAATTAACATGCCAAGAGTTTCAATTAAGATGGCCAAAAATTTTTATTATTAAAATAAAAGCTGAGTTTTTGAAAATACAGTTTACTGAATCATTGACCACTAGATGGCTCATAGATGGTCACTGACTGCATATCAGCAATGTCCAATAAACAGAACATGGCATTCATCTCAGAAGAATCTCGGTTTAAAGATCTGGGAGGGATCTAAGACACAGCATCAGCCGGGAGGGTTGTTCCTTAGTATTGTTTGCCTGAACCTTGAATTCAGGGAATGGCCACAGATTCTTCCATCCTAGTGTGTATCCTGGGCTTCAGTGTGACATTGTCAATTCTTTCTTTAGAGTATAGAATCTACTTACTCAACCTTGAAACTATACCAGCCTTATGATTTACGTTGACCAGCGGACTTTGCCTGAAGTGTTGTCAGGAGACTTTCAAAGCTAGGTTTGAAAAGGATTTCTAGCTTCCACCTTTACACTCTTGGATGCATTCCAGAGACTAGTTCACAAAGAAGCTGGGCTAGCCTCGTAGGGAATGGACACCATGTGAAAAACAGATTCCCAGCTACCTGCCTACCGCCAGTGTGGGACATCTAGGTCACTCAAGCCTGTTAATAGCCACATAAATGACCCCTGGGAGAGCTAGCATAGGACTCAGTCAACACACAGAATCAAAAATAATAACATAAATTAGTCTACTATTTATGTAAATAATATATAAAATAACTGTTTATATTAATACATATACGTCATTTATTTATAGAAATATTATTATCATTTAAGCCATTGATGTTTCAAGATGACTTGTTACACAACAGAAACTAACTGAATCCTCCTCCCTAAATTTTCACACATACACATAGGCACACAACACTGAGATTCATTGCTAGTTATTCAATGACTCTGACAGGTATGTTTCTCTCCTGTAGACATATTTAAGTAGAAGGGAAAAATAAGCAAACAAACAAAAAAAGGATTAAGAACCTAAATACATTTTCTGAGGCTGTTTTCCTTGTATGTAAAATAAATGTCACAGTGTTGTTTTGAGGTTGTAAAGTAGATCCTGAAATAGACTAAGGGCTTACCTGGTTTCATTTACTTCTCTGAATGCTCACGTTATTCAAACTCTACTTGGAATGTTAATCATTGTCAAAGACTTGTTACTCATTTTTCCTGGCATCCCTTCGTTTTGGGAACTCTGCCTTTCAGATTCAGTGTGATAAAGGAGAGGGTACGGTTCATCAGACAGACTTGCTTCCCAGTCAAGACAATGAGAGTCCTCCTTGAGTAGGTAAGTTTGGCTTCTGGGAGGGAGCGACCTCTGTCCTGAGAACACAAGCTGTAAGTAGCATATAGACCTGGAGGGCTTACTGTCTTTCCCACCAAGAGGTAAGAGTGTGCCAGAGAATGAAAGCATTCCAGAGGAAAGCAGGGGAGAGAGGGAAATATGTATTGAGATGTATTTCCAAATTTATTAAAAACATAATTTGACCCCCAGATACAGCTGCTTCTGATAAACATTTTTCAGTAATATGATCAAATGTATTCATTTGTTTTCCCTTCAACAAGCTTGAAATTAGCTTTCCATCACTCCAAGTAAAAAGCCCTGTGGTTAATATACCAACATAGATTTTTATGGTGTATTTGCATTGCATTTAAATCCTGTCTCTTATAATGGAATGCAAATACTATTTTATATTAAAGACATTTCAGACTAGCAAGGGTTTTACTTGGGGGGAATAGCAAGGATTTTCATGGGATTCCTAATATCGCATCCACATCAGCCTCATTGCTTATGCCATTATTTAACCTAAGATTGCTAAGTACAAGTTAAAAGGGTTTGAGTAGAGCAAAAAGGCTGACTCTCCCTGGAGTAAGAGGGAACTCCTCCTGTCTGACTGCCTTCATCTGGGACACTGGGGTACTGTTTTTGCCTTCAGAGGAGAACTACACCGCCAGCTCTCCAGAGCCTCCACAGCCATGTGAACCAATTCCTTACAATCTCTCTGTCTCTGTTATGATAAACAAAGCTCGTTTATGATCCACAGAAGAGTATCAGTGTACTCCTAGCACTGTATCTCAGCATATCCTCTCTGTGCCTGTTGTAGAGGAAGGGGCTGCCTAATGCACAGTCCTTGAAAACACTCTTTGAGTTGTTGATGGCTAGACACAACAGAGATCACAAACAATACAGGCTTGAAATCATATAAAGTCCTAGTATTCCAAGTATCTTCCTGGTCACTTTTAAGAATTGCAAAACAATAATGAGAAGCTTTCTCTGATCACAAGTCAGTATTTTCTGTTTTCGTTTTTTACACATGAGATTACCATGCTTCTATCTTAAAGTTTCCAAAACCTGGTTACCTTCAGTTCCTTGAGAGAGAAGAGATTGTCTTTTCAGTTCTGCACAGGTATGTGAGGAAAGAATTAGATAATCTGGAAAGACTTGATATTTTGGTCACAATCAAGGCTGAAAATCAATAAAGAGAGCAGAAGGAGATAATTGGCAATGGTTTATAAAAGGGATTGCTAGTGGGTACCTAAAGAACTGCTGTGATGGAAGAAAATCTAGTCAGCTATAGGAGGAAAAAGAAAAAAATATTTTGAAGCTTTGAACATGGCATGTTCCCCAACATGGATGGTAGACCTTTTACCTCTTCTGGGCATGTGACCCAAATGCATTGATGAACCAAGTTCCTTGTGAACACATTCAACTCAACAAGAGTTTCAGAATGTCAGCCTCTCCTCCGCATGAACATTCCTGTGACCTCTAACAGAAATTGGGACATCTAATGTCAGAGCTTCAGCAAATCCCCCTATGTTCACTGCTGAGGTCCTGAGAAATGCCCAGGTTCTGATGCTTCTCACAAATTGATTATTCAGTTATTTATTTGATTCAAAAAGATACCCCAGTAGCCTTCCTTATTCATTTAGGATGGTTTCCTTTGTCACCAAAAAGAACTTATGTATATTTTAAAGTCCACAGTGCTTTTGAGTAACTACTATTTGAACTCAAATCAGAATCCAAGATTTGGAATTATCTAATGATTTAAAGCTATCCAAGATTTCTTCTCACAGCCAAAACAATATTAATGATAATAACTCCTCATTGAAGAATAATACTCTATATACTTGGTTTGAAGAATAATTTTGACACTTTTATAATTTATTCTTTATTCTTTTTTGTTGATTAAAATCAGTGCATCCAATTCATTTTCTTTAATTTTAAATGTGAAGAAAAGGCATAATCACTTAAGAAGTTCTTGTTCTCATTTTCTCTACTGCCCAATTACCAATAACCACATAACTAAGTTCAAAAGCCTTCCTTAAGAGTTTGAAAACAGCAGGCTTTTCTTTTCCTGAGGTTTTCTAGAAAAGGTAAAATGATCCAAACGGCACAAGTAGATAAATGTTGTCATTCCTCCCTTACACAGCCTACAGAAGGAGCTGGCTTTCACATGCAGTTAGTTACTCAGCATGCAGGGATTTCACAAAAGTGACTGATAATACTGGGCTTTCTTCCTTTTCAAAGATCATTATATTCATGGAATTAAAAATCACTGACCCCAGCTCACCACCAGGCACCTGCGGCTCATTGGTAGTACCAGCAGGCGCTCCTAGCTGTGCAGTGAAAGTGTCTACATAGCCGCCGCCCAGAGGATCTTTTTGCTGAAAGGACATGCTGCAAATACAGGCCTAATAGTGTAGGTTTGCTGGAACCAGCAAACTGTTTTGCCTTTTCCCTGTTCTTGAATGGACTCTCCTGATGCCTTTACCTGTTCATGGTTGAAGTAATAATGTATTTTGCTTTTTATATCTGAGAAAATACATAGTAATGTGCCTGGTGAGCAGCTTGAGAATAAATGTGCTTATCAGCATTTTACCTAAAGCTAATGGGCATGTAATTCCTAATTTGAATAATTTAGTTAGAGACGTGATGATGACAAGGTGGGTTGAGTTGCAGCTATCACATGACCTTTGGCAGTGCTTCTTAGAGAAGTTATACCTTTTAATGAATCCATAAATGTTGCCCCATTCAATTAGTAGCTCCCTGAATTATTGATCAAACACTTAAACTTACTGAAGTGTTTTGAGGTCTCAGTCATGTGGAGGAGACAAATTAGAGTGGTTTAATCAAAAGAACACTAGGATAATTAGCTGTGTGACCTTCAGTAAGTCACTTGACCACACTAAGCCTCACTATTTTCACTGGTAAATAAAATACCTGCCCCATCCTGCCTCTAGGTTACTGTGGTGCTTAAATGAGATAAGGTATATGAAAATACATGATGAGCAGCATGTATGATATGTATGTTTGATATTACTGACTATATATTTTATTTTAACCTCAGAATTTGATGAAGTAGAATGGGACTCATTTTGTGAATTTGGAGCAAATTGATTATATATTTGAAGTAGTTTTTTTTTATTAGTTTTATTTTGGTATCATTAATATACAATTACATGAAGGACATTATGTTTACTAGGCTGCCCCCTTCACCAAGTCCCCCCCACATACCTGTTCACAGTCACTGTCCATCAACATAGTAAGATGCTGTAAAATCACTACTTGTCTTCTCTGTGTTGCACAGCCCTCCACATGCCCCCCCCCACTATATATGTTAATCATAATGCCCCCTTTCTTTTTTCCCGGCCCTTATCCCTCCCTTCCCACCCATCCTCCCCAGTCCCTTTCCCTTTGGTAACTGTTAGTCCATTCTTGGGTTCTGTGCTTCTGCTGCTGTTTTGTTCCTTCAGTTTTCCTTTTGTTCTTATACTCCACATATGAGTGAAATCATTTGGTACTTGTCTTTCTCCGCCTGGCTTATTTCACTGAGCATAATACCCTCTAGCTCCATCCATGTTGTTGCAAATGGTAGGATCTTTTTTCTTCTTATAGCTGAGTAATATTCCATTGTGTATATGTACCACATCTTTATCCATTCATCTACTGATGGACATTTAGGTTGCTTCCATATCTTGGCTATTATAAATAGTGCAGCAATAAACATAGGGGTGCATCTGTCTTTTTCAAACTGGAGTGCTGCATTCTTGGGGTAAATTCCTAGAAGTGGAATTCCTGGGTCAAATGGTATTTCTATTTTGAGCATTTTGAGGAACCTCCATACTGCTTTCCACAATGGTTGAACTATATATTTGAAGTAGTTTAATCTAGTACATTTCTATAGATATTTTATATCTGTACATATGCAGATATAAATAGACATTGTATATCTATTTTATGGACAAAATTTATCATTCCAGCTTATTCTCAGTAAATTACTACCCAAGAGCAATATATCTTCTGAGACTGTGAACGCTTTATAATTTGAGCCACATAGAGTCCTGTCGGGTTTCATGGAAAGAGAACCATTATTTCAGGGATATTGATCTTGAGTCCTCCACCCTGGTTTGCCATCTTAAGGGTAGAAACCACGGTATGCTTTCCTCCTGTATGCCAAAGCAAAGACATGGACCATTTTATTTGGAGGCATATACATATTTCATTTTGTTGCTGGTGAAAGAAAAAAGACAAAATTTAACAGCATTTTTACTCTTGTCGAATTTATTTAAGACTACCAAAACTGCCATCAGACACCTATTAGGTTTATGTTGGGTACTAAGGACATTGCTCATTTGTTTTTAGGCCACACACATTTTTTTTTCTCCTTTTATAAACAGTTTGTGAAGCCAAGCAAATTGGATATCTCATTTAAAGGACAGACATGTGTGAATTTCAACATCCCATTTGATTCAAGGCTCCAATAATAAAGCTGTGCCCAGAAATGACGGAGAACCTGAGTCTCACTTCTGAAAACACCAGTGAAGAAGCTCAGAACTGGAAAATGGTTTCATTGGAAGGTGGGGGTGGGCAATGGAGCTGAAGGTCTCAAGTACACCAATGCTGTGAAAAGAACAGAAATATCACAGAGGTGTGGCCTGGAACACTTTGAACGATGTGAGCCATCAGAGGTCATTCATTTCAAGGTCAAAACAGCAGTGATGACTGAGTCCAAGGAGAGCAGAAGTTCCAGGTTCACCACTGGGAGTCACAGCCATGATCAGCCTCACAGAAACATAAAGATTCACTGAATTAGATGAGCGCGGTGGGAGCAAAGCTGGACTGCTTAGATATTTTTCTCACTGATTTGTGATTTAAAAAGAAAAGAGAGAGAGGCAGAACTGAACTTCAGATGTAGGGAACATGGACCTGACTCTATTATTTTAACATGAGAATTTGATGAAATAGAGTGGGGTTTATTTTGCGAAACAATGAAATGGTGAACTGGAGAGAACCAAGTCACAGGAAGGAAGGGAGGAGGTCGGCATCACTGCTCGGCTGAGCCACACCATTTGGGTGAACGAGCTCCCTAAATGAGGTGTGTGCCAGGCATGGTTAAAGCAGACTGGTGCTTACCAAGCAGAGCAGCAGAGATGGAGTTCAGACTACTGAGCATCTGGTATCTGCTAGGCAAAGTAATAGAGAGGAGAACACTGAGCAGAACAAGGGGCAGAAAAGCATATTCCTTGAAAGATCTTGGCTTAAAGACAGTATGTGGATGTGCAGGACCAGACCCCAGGAGACCTGGCAGAGAGTGATTTCTGTGATTAAGACTGAGACACTTTTCAGAGGTTGGACAGTGTTGGAAGCCACTGAAATTGTAGCCAAACCAAAGTGAAGAGACCTCACTAAGCACTTCAGGCATTTATAATTAAGACTTCAGAAAGGCCAAATGTGGAGTAAAGAGCCTGCCCAGAATAGGCAGAAGAATTAGGACTAATAGCAAAAGAAGAAGGACACAATAGCAAAGAAATAAAGAAGCCTGCCAGTGACAACTACTTGAAAAAAAAAGTTAAATACCCTCTAAAAGAAGCCATTTTTCAGATTCCCTACAATATATAATACACAATAGGTAATATTGTATATGCATGCAACAAAAATTACTAAACACAGGAAGAAGCAAGAATATATGTCCATTACTCAAGGAAAAATCAGCCGTCAATTAGAAAAAGAACCCAAGATCAACTTATATTGAGAAGAGAATAAGAAGGAATGAGAGGGCAAGGACTTTAAAACAACTATTGAAATTAGGTTCAAAGACTTAGGGGAAATGTGATAATAATGAATGAATGGATAGGGAATCCCAGCAAAAAAATTAATAAATGAAACCTATAATTCAATTCTAGAAATAAAAGGCACAGTTTCTCAAAAGAAAAAAATATCATTGGATGGGCTGAACAACATATTTAAGATAGCAATGGAGATGGCCTATTAATTTGAATATCAATAGAAATTATTCATTCTGCAGAACAAAGAGAACAATTATTTTTTAAAAAACAGAGGCTTAGCAAATTGTGCTGCAGTATTAAGCAGTCTAGATAACTGGGTTCCCACTAAGTTAAAAGAGAAAGAACAGGTCAGAAAAATTATTTGAAGAAAAGAGTCAAAATGTTCAAATTTGATAAAAAATATCAAGCTACCTGTTCAAATTTTTGGAGTCAATAGGGTCAAAAAGAATAAATAAGAATAAATACAAGGACAATTTTATGTAGGCACATACATCTGAATGATAAATAAGACTTTTAAGTTGATAGAATTTTTTCCCATAAATATTAATCTTTAATTTTTACATGTGCCTAGTGAACTACTCATGCCAACCATGACTTCCCTATTTTATGGTTGTAGAAACTGAATCTCCTAAGGAAGATTAATTGACTGTCCAAGGTCCAGATTATCTTCAGGTATCAGGACCAGACCTAGAGGAAAAACTTTGACTTCAGGATTTTTCTATAAACTAGGGTAGCAAAAGGAGGGTATATATTTTCCCTTTCTTTTAACATTATTATTGATTACTTTCCAATTCTTAATAGTATTTTTATGGCTAATTAAAACATTTGGGGGGACTATATCAAGAGGAGAAAAAATCCTTTCAGTGACTTAGACATCACTAAATTATAATAAAAGTAAAATATAAAAATAATAAAACTTCACTGAGTCCTAAGATGCTATATTAAGTGTTTTCTGAATTCTAGCTAAGATCATGTGATGTTTTCACTGTAAGAATTGAGGAAAAATAAGCCTAGAGAGGTGGTATAATTTCCCAGTACCAGACAGTCAGTAGGTTGAAGAATAGGATTTAAAACAGGATAATTAAAACATCAAAGCATTCAACTTAACCCCGTATTTAGTATTTCCCTACTACCATAAAACAGCACTCATAGATTAGGAACATTCTAGAGTTGTTAGTGACACATTCTGAATTGTGGGATCAGCTCTTTCGGTTTTTTTTTCAACTACACATGAATAATGATGTTCAATATTAGAACAACCATCACAGTTTCTTCCAGCTAAGTTCAGAGAGTAGGTTAATGGCAAAATTTCCCATTTTTATCAAAGTCTAGTGTACTGGGAACTTGAATAACTTGCCCAGATGACTTAATGTGCCCCCACTCATGCAGACAGTTGAGCTCTGCTCGTTCCTACGACAAATGAGCTAAGGGCCCCATGCCTGTGGACAGACAAGCAATAGCTATAAATGCTCGGACTGTTTCAGGAGTGAATTACCATGGAACTCCACCATGACCTATAATAACCAATCAGTATTTCTTTTGTGGATCAATCTTTCCTCTCCTTTAATGGTTTTGGGGTTTGTCACAGCACTGTTCTGTGACATACCATCGATTCTAATACCAGTTATTCAGGAGAGAGGGTTTTTTTAAGTGTCTTTTTATTTAATCTGTTTTCTTGTTCCAGATGGCTTCCATAATTGGTTTATTAACTTTGCAGATGTTGTAGGAAAATTTTAGGACATGAGCCCTGTATCTAATATTTTAAGAACAAGGAGATCACTAAGATAGTGATCCTAAATAGAGAAATTAAGTAATTGAGGGGGAAAACAGAACTGGTACACAGATGTAAAACAAAGTAGAAGTCCTCTAACTTTGATATGTTAGTATAATATGAAAGTCCACTTATAATGTAAATTACTTATAAAAGAACTAGGGATGATATAATTTGAAGTTTAGCTTGCTCAATCTACAGGAAAGTACTAGAGAAGAGTTTGGAGAAACTCCCCTAAGCAACCAAAGAGATCACAAAAATCACCAAGTACTTAGAGTCATAGTTATTCTGTGTACTAAGGAACGTCCTCAGTTTTGTACACGTGCTATCCCCCAATGACTTTAGTCAGTCAGGTAGGTAGTACACCAGATGTTCTGTGCACACATATTTCTTCACATCTGCATGGTGTCATTCCTGCATGAAAGAGCTGGAAAAAAGAGTTCTATCGATTTGAAATCCACAGCTAAGGCGTGTCCAAGAAGCACAGTTCCTTTTTCATGACTCAGTCTTAAGAGCGCTTGTGTTGAAATTCAGTGCAAAGCAGGTGGTGAGTTGTAATTCTCATGTCCACCTCACCCTTCATGCCTGTTAATAGATTTTAGAAAATAAAGGTAAGCACACCAAATAAAAAACTCTATATTTTCTCATAATTCATGATCAGAATGAAAACTGATACTTTCTCGTCCACTCATCCAAAGGTTTTTATGCCTATTTTACAAAACTGGGTCATATAACATCTGGTATTTAACGTGCTTTCTTGCCTAATGGTTTGTGACTGTTTTCCCTTGCAATTAATTATTCTTTTAAAACTTTATTTTTATTGACTGAATATTGTTATCCATCATTCTTATGTACTGACATTTAGTTGGCCAATATCCTCTTATTGGAAGTTGTGTATTTTTAATAACATATGTCAGATATATTCTTATATATGGAATTGTTAGCTAAAGTACATGAGCATGAAGTAAAAGCCAATTTTGGCTTTTGTAATGCCTAAGTCCTCTACTCTTCTCTATGGCCAAAAGTAATTATTGGCAAACACAACACATACCCATATACATTTTAGAATTTGGATAGACCAAAAGCAACATCTGATCTTGCTTTCTGTGACTACTGGTAAGAATATTTTTTTTCTTTTATCATTCTTTTTTGTCATTCACACATCCCTTTATTTCAGAAATACCATGTATTTCTCTTTAGCAAAAAGAGTGAAAATTTGGGGCAACCCTCATATATGGCTAACTCAGGATTCATCTTTAATCAGTCATAATTCCAGTTGGTGCCCCTCTCACTGGAAAGCTGGGTTCAATTCTGACACAGATTATGTAATTGCTACATAACTTGAGCAAAATTTCCCCTTTATCTCTCTGCCTTAATTTTGCCAATAGGGGGAAAATGGTAACAAGAATGAGCTGCCAGTTTTGAATTTCATCAAGACACTATTGGAATAAGTGAGATTACAACCCAGATGCTATCACAACCTCAGCTACCTGTGAAAAGTGAATTTACACTTTTACATTTCGTCATGCTATTTAATAGTGACATCGAGATATTTGTGTATTAAACAGGTCCCTCACAGTCCTTATCTACATTACCTGTAGCCCCCAAGCAGGCAGAAAGGATATAGTTTAGAAGTTATTAAGCAATTATTATGTGCCAGCTAATATGCTAAGGATTTCACATGCATCACCTCATTCAGTCTTCACAAAAATCTTACTTGGTAGGTATTTAATCAAATCAAATCATCTTTGATGTTAAACGAGAAACTGAGGGTAAAAGCATTTTCAATAACCTGTCCAAGAACATATAGTTAGTAAGTATTTAAGGTGGGAGTCAATTCCTCAAAGAGATCGCTGCTTTGTGAGTCCAGGAATAAAAGCATGGTTTGAATTCAATCTACTATTACCTCTCAGATACATACAGTAAAATTAATGGCAGCTTAATCTCTTCCTGACACCCAACATATGCCTAGGTCATCTTTCTCCACTCTCAGTAAATGAGTCCTCAGAATACATAAAATAAACTTAATATAGCCTTAACCAACCATAATTAGCTGAGTAAATTAATGACTGAAAAAAATAAAAACCAAAGATAAATCCCTCGAAGATGCATTATAGTGACCAAATGTCAACAAGATGGTAGTCTAGGAAGTCACAACCCCTCCCTTCTCAACAGAGACACCGAGTTAATAGCCATGCACAGACCAAAATACCTCTGTGAGGTCTCTGGAGGTGAACTGAGAAGCAACAGCACCCAAGCCAGTGAAAGAGGTAGAAAAATATGCGGTGTTCAGCTATGCCCGTCCATGCCTTTCCCCACTGCATCAGAGGGCAGAGCAAATGAGAGGAAACCCCTCTACTAGGCCTCATGCTCCATGGTAGAAACAATAGCGTGGATCAGCTGCACATTGAAAGCTCTGGCTTGACAGGAGGAATGCCCAAAGGACTGGTTTCTGTCTCACCTGAAGTGCAACAGTGACTGGGGCAGATACCTGGGTTTGGGAGCCACGGAAAACAGGTTAACAGCTCATCAGAGTTGCAGTTCTGCAGGCTGCTGCCAGGGGGAGCAGGAGATCAGATCAGGTTAAAGAGGTCCCACAAGCTCAGGCAGGGCTAGCTGGTGGTCATAAAAATAGATTTTACTATTTTGTGTGCACAGCCTCCCGCCTCCATTCACTCTTCTGTGCCTCACCTTTTTCTCCATGTTGCCTTTCATCTTCCCTTTAGGTTCTCAGAGTCCTTCTCTGTCCCAGTAATTATTTCCTGTATGTTATAGACTTTGATGCACCAGAACAAAACAAAACAAAACACAACAAAACAAAAAATTGTTCAATCCTTATAGAGATGTTTCAGGAAATGTTGGATTCTGGTAATGATGGCATAACTCTGATAGAATAAATCACCTATAGATACCATTATAAAACCTAGAGGGAAAAAAAAGAATTTCAAAAGTAGGGAAAGACAAACTGCAAAGGGTAACATTTATATGTTTTTCCCATGAACGCTCACAGACCCAGAAGGTTACTCTTTTAGGCAAAGCAGAATTGACTTTACAGGATGTTGGGAGACAGATCTGGAAGCCTATGGAAGAGCAGAAATTCAAGGACAAGCCTTGGGAGAAATGGAGCCACAAAGAGTTAAGCCCAAAAACATACATATGAATTCCTCACAAAAACTTGTCTAATTGCTAAACTATACATGCACCAACAAGATTCCAGAGGGTCTGATCCAAAAGCAAGAGATAGAAGTTCATAGAATTGAGAGACAATTTTAGGTACTGACTTCTGCAGGAGAAGCAGAGTTTTCTGTTTTAATACAGCCAAGTAAACTACTCTTTAGTGAAATACTACTCTTCAGAGAAATAGGACAGGAAAAATCAAGATGTTAGGAGAGGAAACAAAATGTGTGTGTGTTGGTGTCCAGAGGGTTGAGGTAGGTGATTTAATTATAGAAAGGGATCAGAGAAGACTGCCATTTAGGCTAAGACGTATATGAAGTATGAGAAGGAGTCAGCCAAGTATTCACTGGGAAATTGTTCCAAAGTGTAAAAGAACATGTCCGGTGTGTAGTGTGTCTACAATAAATAAATAATTTTTCAGCCAATAAGCCAAGAAATGTTATCAGTGACCCACCCGTGTAACTGAAACATTGACTTTCAATAAAATCTCCAGAAATAAGAGAAGAGGGTGAGCCTGAGAATTAAGCTGAGTCAAGTTTCTACCTGGAGGTCTGACTGACTCTCCATCAAGTAAAATATTAATTCTTTGGTTTAGTTTGAATTAGATTATATAGATTTTCAGTAATTGTACATATGGTCTCTCCTCTGAACTCATTCAACACTTAAAATCCATACTAAATTCTTGATATTTATGATGAAATTACTTAATATTTATGACTATATTTGGTATCCATCTTATCGCCTCTATTATGTCATGAACTCGGTCCCCACTGTGCCTAGCTCTGCTTAAGTATTTCTTAATCTTCCAATCTGTGTTGGAAACATCTCTGAAAACTGGAATTTCTGCAATGCAGACACTCTGTCACTTTGTCCATGAGAAATTCTGAACGGATTCTCTTAGCACCCATCACTTTATATTTTCAATGGTAGTCTAAAAGTGGCCTAATGCATCTTCATATTATAGTCTTACCACATTCTTTTGAGGCAAGGTGGATCAATAGAGGAAGAAAAGCTCAGAAAATTCTCAGAAAAAGTTAGTCAGCATTCTCTCTACACTGTTATTCCCCTTTAGGACTGAATGCTTGGCAGTAGCAGAAGGAAAAAGTGTTGAGTGCAGCACTCTTGAATTGTGTATGCCGTGCTATCTCCTTTCAAACTGGAGTGGAGGGTATAAGATCAGTAACAAGAAGATGTAACATTTAATGTGTCTTTACTACATGCCACGTATTGCGCCAAGCCATTTATGCTTCATCTGAATTCACTTCCACAATACTCCTATGACAGGAGGTGCTATTACTACTGTTTACAAGAGAGGAATTGTTGAGAAACTTGTCCAAGGACACACAGAAATGGTACAGTCATGACTCAAACTCAGGTCTTACTCTCAGGTCCATATACCTAATCATTACCCTGTTAATCAGTCCTAGTAAGATCTATTTGCTAGTCCCAGGGGTAGCCCACATACTCATGAATTATGTGGTAGTAGAAAGTAGAGGAACTCTGAGTCCACACTTTGGCATGGTGGTTTCAAAGTGCATGGTCCTGGTAGCAATTTGGGATTGTTCTCACTAACTTTCAATCAGCATCTTTGTTTTTTATAACACTCCATGCCTTTCTTCTCTATCTCCCCCAAAGCATTTCCTTCCAAATATGGCTTCCAGAAAACATTTCCTATTTTTAATGGATTATTTGAAGACTGTCCGCTTTCTATTTTATTGTTTTCATCGCCACACAAGTATCATACTTTTCCATTGCTGTTTTTGTCTGTATTTTTAAAAATCAGTCATCTAAATTTTAACTAGTAATTATGCTGTAATTAGACACTTGGATATTTGACTTTGTTGGCCCATGGGATATCCAAGTCAGAATTCAGAATCAGTTTGCATAATTTATCTTTTACACTCTCATTTAATCACTTTGACTTATTAAAATATACAGTTACATAATAACCTCAGGAGACATTTCTTCATATGGAGCCCAGTGTCCTTCAGCAATTAGTACTGAAAAGAATTGTAGGAGGGAGGGCTCTGATGATGTTCCTACTTATTTACTGTTGAACTCTTCAACCTCACTAAATAATGTAAATCTGGACAAATCATTTAATTTCTGAACATTAGTTTTGTAATCCATCATATTGTTCTGACTCATTTCTAAATTTTCTGTCAGAATGACTATTCTTGCAATCTACATCTGTGAGGAGATATAAGATGACGATGCCCATTGCTCATGCTGAATATTTATTGAGTCCTTCCTATATGTCAGGCTGCGTAAGACATTCTGCATGGGTTATCTCATTTGGCCTCCCATTTGAGACTTAGAGAGGTTCCATTGCTCTAAGTCACAGTTACATTTAACTGAGCAAAGCAGATAAAAAGTTCTGCCTTAATAGAATACATGGTCTAAATAAAGATGAAGAGACATGTGTTTTAATGTGCCTTGATCACTTGGATTTATGAGAGCAAATGGGAAATGGAAAAATTCATTCTCCTTTCTGAGTTTCAGTTTCTTTTTCTGTAGAACAAAAGGTTATACTCCAAGAACCCCATGAGCTGAAACTTCCAAATCTATGACTTCTTAGTTTCTGCCACAACTTAAATCATATTTAATTGCTACCCTTAATAACCCTTGCTGTGCTCTTGCTTGACTTCTTTTTTTTTGTATTTGCAGTAACCTCTTAATTATTTTTTATTAAGGTATCATTGATATACAAACTTATGAAGGTTTCACATAACAACATTATGGGTACTACATTCACCTATATTATCAAGTCACCCCCACACCCCATTGCAGTCAATGTCAATCAGCGTAGTAAGATGCTTTACAGACACTACTTGTCTACTCTGTGCTGTACTGCCTTCCCTGTGCCCGCCCTACATTATGTGTGTCAATCACAATGCCTCTTAATCCCTGTCTTCCTCCCTCCCCACCCTCTTTCCCTTTGGTAACCGCTAGTCCCTTCTTGGAGTCTGTGAGTCTGCTGCTGTTTTGTTCTTTCAGTTTTGCTTTGTTGCTATATTCCACAAATGAGGGAAATCATTTGGTACTTGTCTTTCTCTGCCTGGCTTATTTCACTGAGCATAATACCCTCATGCTCCTTTCATGTTGTTGCAAATGGTAGGATTTGTTTTCTTTTTATGGCTGAGTAATATTCCACTATGTATATGTACCAATTCTTTATGCATTCATCTATTGATGGACACTTAGGTTGTGTCCATTTCTTAGCTATTGTAAATTGTGCTGTGATAAACATAGGTGTGCATATGTCTTTTTGAATCTGGCATCTTGTTTTCTTCAGGTAAATTCCTAGGAGTGGAATTCCTGGGTCAAATGGTATTTCTATTTTTAGTTTTTTGAGGGACCTCCATATTGCTTTCCACAATGGTTGAACTAATTTACATTCCCACCAGCAGTGTAGGAGGGTTCCCCTTCCTCCGCATCCTTGCCAGCATATGTTGTTGTTTGTCTTTTTTGGATGTTGGCCATCCTAACTGGTGTGAGGTGATATCTCATTGTGGTTTTAATTTGCATTTCCCTGATGATTAGTGATGTGGAGCATCTTTTCATGTTCTTGTTGACCATCTGAATTTCTCCTTTGGAGAAGTGTCTGTTCAGATCCTACACCCATTTTTTAATTGGGTTACTTGCTTTTTGGGCATTGAGGCATGTGAGCTCTATATATATTTTAGATTTAATCATTATTGTATATGTCATTTATGAATATATTCTCCCATACTGTAGGATGCCTTTTTGTTCTGCTGATGGTGTCCTTTGCTGTACAGAAGGTTTTTAGTTTGATGTAGTCCCATTTGTTCATATTTTCTTTTGTTCCCCTTATCCAAGATGTGTTCAGGCAAAAGTTGCTCATGTTTCTGTTCAAGAGATTTTTGCCTATGTTTTCTTCTAAGAGTTTTATGGTTTTATGACTTACATTCAGATCTTTGATCCATTTTGAGTTTACTTTTATGTATGGATTTAGACAATATCTAGTTTCATTCTCTTACATGTAGCTGTGCAGTTTTGCCAGCACCAGTTGTAGAAGAGGCTGTCATTTCCCCACTGTATATCCATGGCTCCTTTATCATATATTAATTGGCCATATATGCTTGGGTTTATATCTGGGCTCTCTATTCCATTCCATTGATCTATGCATCTGTTCTTGTGGCAGTACCAAATTGTCTTGATTACTGTGGTTTTGCAGAGGAGTTTGAAGTTGACAAGTGTAATTCCCCCAGCTTTATTCTTCCTTCTGGATTGCTTTGGCTATGTTCTTGTTTGACTTTCTTTCACATTTTAAAAAATTATTATTATGGTCATGTACAGCTGCTAAGAGTTTCAGAGAGGCCAAGCTGCTCCTCTGCTGTGAAATAGCTTGAAGGCTTTCAGAGACTGAGCTCTCTGAGCTCAGCTCACCCACCTGCATCCCCTACCAACTTACACCAGGCTGCTGATGACCTTTCACCTTGTTTATGGGCTGTCTGCCATAATATTGAAAAGAAAGAAGCCCAAATGGAGCCGCTTGCCCCTTACAACAGCAAACCAAGACTTAATTATAGTTTCAACACAGAACACTCCCTATTTGTTATGACAGTTGCCCCAACATCATTACTGAGATCCTGTATTCTGCCTCAAGTGTCCTTGCTTGACAACAAATTATACAGTTCAGCAATTGTCTGACTCATGACCAACCTTCTCTGTACTCCTCCACAATTCTAAAGGGTCCAAAGAATCATGGTGCTCCAATACATTCCAGGAAGAAATTTCTCTAATAAAGAAGACTGCATCATAAGAGAAAATGTCTCCATTCCTGTTCACTATAATTAGATTCATTTGCTGCCAGAGACATTTTCATACATTCTTAAGCCTAATGTTGTATTCACCTTAATTCTTTAGATTGAGGGGCAGACAGAGCTTATAGTCAAAACTAAAATAAAAATAAAGCTCAATTGCATATTCAAGTGAATTCCCTTGACTCAGAAAGATGTGATATGTTTTTCACATATCATGGTTAATAGTCATGTGTCCATAAAGAGCAAAAAATATTAATAGCATATTAAATCTCTTCTTTTCAGTTTGGTAAGTGAGGCCACCCCTCCAGCACATTGGATCCCTCGATTTCTTCCTCAGAGTGGGTTCAAGGTAGAGATTCGGTTACTGATTTGACAAGGGAGCAGTGGTAACAAAAAAATAGCTTTCTTAAGAGGAGCGAAAAGTGGTTTTAAAAGCATGACTGTGAGATAATGCTGATTTGGGCATAAATCCTGCTCATAGAAATATAAGGAGGATGAGCATGATGACCATGGTCCTGTTACTTTGTATTTTGAAGGTCAATTTCTTCATCTTTATAATGAGGACAATAATTCTTCTCCAGTAGGATAGTTTTGAGGATTCAGTGGTAGAAATTCTGCATGAAGTGCCAAACAGTGCTGAAACCTAATAAAAAATCAGCAAACAGAAGTTACCTCCTCTGACTGTTGCTGAGGCCATTAGTCATCTTGTCCTCTTTCTTCTTCCATTATGTTTCTGGGATTGCCTGAGTCCAGCCAACTTGGAAAAGCTAATGATCCTCTGTTGTGTACAACTCCCCAAGTGTTCATATCACTTTGAAAGGAGCGTGTATTTAGGCTGTGTATTGCATATTTAAGTGTATCCTCCTGACTCAGAAAGATGTGATATGTTTTTCACAGGTCAAGGTTAATAGTCAGGTGTCCATAAAGGGCAAAAAATATTAATAACGTATTAAATCAAGAGTGCATAGATACTGGGACTGTATCTATGCACTCTTGTTCTTTTGATGGTTGCTTTGACAGCTCAGGAGAGATGGGCACTTTACTCAGGCAGTGTTTTCAACACTTTTCCCCCAGAAATTATTATTCGAACATGTTTTGTGTGTGCAGACAAACGGTCAGTGTTTCTACATTTCTCCGTCTCTCTAGTCAGTCTGCCCTTATGCTTCTATTCCAGAAAATGCTGCAGGCCCCTGTTTGCTTTCATTTGGATTTTATGCAATCTTATATCTCTGATATTTACTATAACCACAGCAGCATTAAACAGTTTCCTGAAGACTTTGTTTATTGATTTCAGTCTATGCTGAATGCAGAAACCAGAAGCTCCTTCACCTCACCTTGTGTGGAAATAGAGGTGTCCATCATCCTCTTGAAACTGTACCAGTAGCCCCCTTTTGATGAAGCTCCTCAGATTTCTCATTATCAAAGAGAATCCCAAGTCCCTTTATCATGATGCAGAGTGTGGGAATTAGACTGGGTAGTTAGAGATGAAAGAAAATGGGAGTTTGCAAACTAAGGTAAAGAAAACTAAACAGACACAGGACTCTGAGTTCCTCTTCAAGGCCACAGATCAATTCTTGACTGATGTATCCATGAGATATTTTGCAAGAACTTAGATTTCTACCAGATGACCCACCTACTGATCACAAACAAGTAGACCCCAGACTGGTAGAGACAGAAGACTGAGGACAAAGATACCTGAAATAATCCCCAGTCACCTCACCACTGAACAGTCAGAAGAATGGGCACAAACTGATCAAATACACTACAACCATTTCCCATAATTGTGCATTGAAAACCCCTTGCTTGTAAGCCAGCAGAGAATTCAGGACCTTGAGCATTAGCTACCATTCTCCCTGCTTGGTGCCTTGCAGTAAACACCCTTTTTCTTTCACTCCATCCTGATGTCAATGTTTGGCTTTGCTGAGTGTCAGGCAAGCAGACCCAGGTTTGCTTGGTTTGGTAACTCATTAGAACACAAAATCGCCATGAATTGCAAGGAATGGGAGGAAAGTATCTGAAGATCTGATAAAGAAGAAGCAACAAAATGATGGATCAGGGATGATTTCTGAAGAAGGAATGATAGCTTAGCAAAGGAAGATGAAGGGAAAGGGAAAAGAGAAGAGTGAATGTCTGAAGGTGTTAAAAAGTTAAGGGGCATTCTGGTTTCCCATCTGGCACATAAGGAACTTGGAAGTTGTTGCTTCTGTTGTTCCAACAAGAAAAAAAACTGAAACTAAAAATCAATAATTTTCTTAGATCCATCAGAGTTCATAAGGCAAACTACTGCCCTCAAAATTGGACAGACAGGCAGGCAGACTGTGTGGAAACACAGCTTACTGGGGCAGAATTCCAGGACCAGAAACCTGTGCACTGCTTGAGCCAATAATGGTGTATAAAACCTTAAAATTTAACGTCTGAATGCTCAGTATAGACAAGCTTGAGGGTTAAAAACACCTAGCCTAAGAGGGGATTCCACACTTTCCTGAGATTCATCTCCAGGAGTCCCATCGGGTTTTCAGTATGAAAATCAGAAACAAAAAATATTGACTTCTGCCTCAGGCATGGGGAGGGGAAAAGTAGCCATTTTGAAATACACCCAGTGCACTGGGGAAAATATTTCACTAGAGCCTTGCATTTTACCAGAGACTAACTGACTGGGCTGTAACCCCCTCTAGTCTTCCTGTCTCGTGTGTGTGTGTGTGTGTGTGTGTGTGTGTGTGTGTGTGTGTGTGTTGGGGTGGGCGGGGTGAAGGTGAGAAGCACTTGTGAAGGAAACAACCCGGAGCACAGGCTCACAAATGACTGAGCCCTCGTCACAGGATGCAGCACACTGCCCTTCCTCCTATGTCTTGCCACCCTGTCAACATGGCTCCTGTATTAGGAATTGCAGCAGAAAGAACTGCACATCTCAGAAACTATTTAAGAAGTCTGCAGAAATTATTTAAGAAATTATTATCAAAGACAACAGGGATGACAAAGACAAGGGCAACTAAAGAAACTTTAGCCTCTGAAAGCTACAGCTACAGAAAACAGTAACACAGCCTAACCCCAACCCAATAAATATAAGACTTCATTCTAAAGGTCTATTTACCTCAGATCCTTTTACCCAGTACATCATGTCCAGCTTTCATCCAAAGCTCACAAGGCATACTAATAGAGAAACAAAACAACACAACTTGAAGAGATGAAAAAAACATCAGAATCAGACATAGTATGGCAGAGATTTTGGAATTACAGATGAGGAATTTAAAATCACTATTATTAATAAACTGAGAGCTCTTAATGGAAAAAGTGGACAATAGAACAGATGGATAATGTAATTAGAAAGATGAGAATGCTAAGGAATATCAAAAGGAAATATTATAAATGAAAGTACTCTAACAGGTGAAGAACGCTTTTGATGGATTCATTAACAGACTAGACCTGGCCAGGGAAAGACCAGTGAGCTTAAAGATAGGTCAATAGAAACTTCCCAAACTGAAATGTAAATGAAAAATGGAATGAAAAAGATGAAACAAGATATCCAAAACTCTGTGATAATTACAATAAGGATAATACATGTGTAATAGGAATACCAGAAGGAGAAGAAAGAGAACAACAGAGTGGGAAAGAGAAAGGCTACTAACACAGCATGGTGGAAAATTGGGGTTGTAAGTCCTATACACTAAATAAGCTTTTGCTTTTTCAATATTCCATTAAAATGAAGCATTTTTTAAAAATATTAGGCAATTGTTCCTCCTGTTTCCATCTAATTTCTCTCATCCATTGTGGTTTCTTTTAAGAAGCTTCTTTTTGTGGGCATTTGTTCTCCAAGTTGCCCATGGGTGGGTATGAATGAGAATATGGACACAAATATGGAAGTGACTTTCAGGAACTGTTTTGTCATGAAGGAATAAATAAGAGCACGTCTGAATTATAAAGATTTACTAAAACTCATGAATTTCTATTCCAGTCTCTGCCTGTTTTAAACAAATCAGAATAGTTTAAGCTAAATGGAAAGATATAAATATAAGGATCTCAAAAGGCCATGAAGGTGAGCAGACTTTGAGGGAAATGACAAATTTGTTTTGAGTTAATATTCAGGGGCAAGCGCATTAGTAATATGTAAACATAACCCTTAATTTCACCCAAAGCTAGACTTCTGATGGTTGAAATTGTTAAAAAAAACGCAGGTCGTGATTTATAATGAAAACTCCCATAAAAAGATTAGAGTTAGCAGATTGATATTGATCCATTTAATGGGCAGTGGCAAATGTATTTCTTTTCATCAGCTTTGCATTTGCACATTTATCTGTTTCAGAGGCCAATCCAATAAAGCCTCTTATTTGACATTACCTACCTGGGTCCTGCAATATTTGCTTTGGTCAGATTAAACCCTGATCGCTGCTACAGTTTCCTGAGGGCATTTGTACTCTTGCCACTGCAGAATGATTTCTCTCACAAGACTTCTTTTTCTTTGTCCCTTTTGAGATTGGTATCCTTTTCACTGTGAAGTGACCTGGAATTGCAAGCAGGAAGAGAACCATGGTATCTGATTGTATCACCACCTGATAACGCCTGCTGTGCTTAAATAACTTTCCAATTATGTGACCCTATTCAATATTATGATGGGAGACCTGAATGACATTTTCTCAGTTCCCTTATCCACTTCCAAGTGGAAGTTCTAATCTTTGAATGAACTGCAAAATGAATCTTTTGGTAACATAAATCCTGAGGCTCCTAATTTTGAAAAAGAAGATACACTGAGCTTTACAAAGGATAAATATTCTGCATTTCCAATTATATGTGATAAATCATTAAAAATGAAACCATTATGAGTGTGTGTGTTTATAATCTCCCAGGTTTTCATGAATTTGCAGCCACAAATTTGCTTCTGATTTATAAAATAAAGATTTGAAAGCCTTTTCCATAATCAGAATGAAATAAAAAATGAAATAGCTTAATGAGTCTGTCTTTGCTTCCCTTCGCTCCACTCCTGCCTAGTCTACTTCAACACCTGTGAATATAGTGCACCTAGACAGACAGCACAGCATAGAGATGGATAATGTGGACTCACTCTTGAGCCAAGTGATGTGTGTTCAAATCCCAAATCTGCCTCTAAGTGCTCTCTGTATCTTACTGACCTTAAATGTAAAATATGAATAAAGACAGTACTGGCTTATAGGATTGCTAGGGTTAAATAGTATAAAAATATGTCAAAGGCTTAATTAAACATAAGTATCAGCTATTATTACTATTCCACCATTACCATGTTTGGTGGCTTATCTATTGATATCCCTGCACAACACCCCTTCTCCTCCCTTGGTAATAATTCTGTTAATTTCCTTGGGAGACTCCTTATCTTTAATGTGATTTTGTGAAATTCTTTCTGAGGGTGTTCTTTCCTGCCCAAGCCAAGGAGTGAGCATGGAATCTTCCTAGGCCAGCCAGATTTTCACTTCATGTAATTAAAAAAATAATTTCACTGATGTGTTATTCATATGCAATAGTGTACACAAGGCCCAATTTAAATCATACTTCATTTAAGAAATGTCTCTTGACTTTTGCAAACTAATAACACTTTTATCTGGGTTTATTTATTAGATTATTTTATATTTAATTAATATTGACTATTCTTTCTATACCCAGACTCTTAGAGCAGGGATGTTTTTAAGGAACTTAGCAATTATAAAGGAGGTAAGATCCTGGGTAGGTAGTTACCCAGATTCTATTTGAACACACCAGAGACTGGAAGTTCACTACTATAGGAAGCAAGGTGTTCAATGCTTGGGCATTTCTTATCATTAAAAAAAATAAGTGAATAAAGATAAATAGTACTCACTGTAATTCATATCTGTGGATCCTAGTTCAGTTCCCTGGAATATTACAATGCCTATGCCCTTTTTCCTTAGAACAAATCTACAGATATTTGAAAGTGTTATCTATTTATACTGAATCTTCTCTCTAATGCTTTCTGCTCCATTAATTATTCTTTAGAGGAGATGGCCTCCAACCTCCTGTCAGTCTGCATATAGATTCTGGATTGCATTACATTTACCTTGTCGTTGGTTTACAAATGACAGAACAAAGCATGTCATTTATATGTTTTGATGATTGTAGGTATGAGTGGAACTCTAACTTGATGTTCATAAACTATTTTAACTTTGCACTTACTAGGATATAAAATATAGTAGTATGTTGGAGTGAAAGATACTATTGCTAAAATATCATTAATAGTGACCTTCTTTTAAGATATTTTAAATGAATTCCAAATACAATCCCTAAACCACTGAAAGCAAGACAGTGACACAAGAATAATTGTCCCCTTGACAAAATGTCTCATGGGTTGGATTTTTTTTTAATTATACATTTTAAAAGTAATTTATGTGCTAAGTTTGTATGAAAGAGATTATTTATTTCCCCAAGGACATGTGATAGTATTCTTCAAATTCATGAAATTATATATATTTATATCTACAACAATTTAATTTATGTATAACTTTAAGGAATATGTCAACCTTTCATTATGTGAAGTAAAATTACCCAATAGTCGTCATTAATGTTTAAAATAAAAAGTCAGTATTTCAAAATGATGAAATAATTGATCAAATATTAAAGAGAAAAATTGTTAATCCAACAACATCTAATAAAATGCAATATATGTTCTGTGTGTTTGAGGGTATGTATATGTATGTGTGTGTGGCCATATAAGCTACATTAAAGAAACACAAAAAGATACAACAGTTAAATAGAAGAACAGAGACTTTAAGAGGCATGAACAATATCAAGTAGTCTAATATCTGAGCCACTGGATTGTAAGGTAAGGAAAGAGAGGATGGGGCAGATGAATTATTTGAAGAGATAAAGTCTGAGAGATTTCCAAAATTAATGCGACCCCAAATCAAAGATCTGAAAAACTAATATAACTCCAGAAGGATAAATACCAAACCAAATCAAAGCATATCAAACAAAATCAAACCAAATATTCTAGACATATTTTACTGAAACTGCTGACAGTGAAAAACATTGAGGAAATCTTCAAGACCGCTGGAAGAAAACTACACTTTACAAACTGAGAATCAAGGAAAATATTCAAAGCAGATTTTTCATCAGAAACTTAGTGAGTCAGAGGAGAATGAAGTGATATCTGTAAACTCAGATTTCATTCCCCAGAGAAAATATTTTTCATTAATGAAGGGGAACCAAAGACCTTTACAGAAAAAGACTGGGAGAATTCAATGTCAGCAGAAGTACACTGCAATAAATCTTGAAGGAAACCACAAAGAAACTAATCTAAAAAAAGAAAAAGAGCTGGAAAAGTCATGTGTAATTGTAAATATAAAATTATTTTTTCTTATGAGTTATCTAAATCAAAAATAGTGGCAGTACATTATGTGTTCATAGACTATGTCAACATAAAATGTATGATAGGAATACAACAAAGATTAGGAAGGAGAAATTGAAATTAGACTGTTACAACATCTGTATGTTACACATGAAGCTATATAATATTTGAAAATAGATTCAGATAATTAATATATGCACTAAAAAATCAGGAAAAAGCGCTCAAATATCAAAAAGGTATAAATGTAAGCCAATAGTAGTGTTAGTATGAAATTGTAAAGTATATGCAATTACTTTCTAAAAGGCGATAAAAAAGGAAAAATGAAACAAAGGCTAGACAAAATAAAAAGAAAAAACTAGCAATATGATAGATTTTCATCAATAATAATAATTTTACATTAACTCTCAGTGGTTTAAAATATTATTTAAGAAAGAGACTGTCAAACTGGATTTAAAAAGCAAGTCTTAACAATAGGATACCACTATTTTAGAAAGACTAATGCCAACAGTCTAATATACAAAAAGATCAAATGAAAAACAGACTAATATGCAAAATCATCAAATGTCAGCAGGAGAATAGAGCAACAAAAACTCTCATTCATTGTTGATAGAAATGCAAAATAGTACAGCCACTTTAGATGATATTTTTGGAGTTTCTTACAAAACTAAAACTTTTACCACATGATCCAGCAGTCATACTCCTTGGTATGTCCAAAAACAAAACAATAACCCTGCACACCAGATTTTATAAGCTTTATTCATAATTCTCAAATCTTGGAAGCAACCAACACATCCTTCAAGAGGTGTGTGGATAAGGAAACTGGTTCATCTATAGAATGGAATACTTTTCGGCAATGAAAAGAAACTAATATAACTCCAGAAAGATAAATGGCCATCAAGTCATGAAAAGACATGGAGGAACCTTAAATATATATTACTAAGTAAAAAAAATTCAAATGAAAAGACTGCATAGTATATGATTCAAACTGTATGACATTCTGGAAAAGGTAAAACTATAAAGACAGTAAATAGATCAGTGGATTGCTAGAGGTTTGGGGGGAAGGAGGGTTCAATAAGTTGAGCAGGGGCTGTTTAGGACAGAGAAACTATTTGGTATGATCCTATAGTGGTAGATATGTGGTATTATACCTTTGTCAAAACCCATAGAATATGTGATACAGAAAGTGAAACCTAATGTAAAGTATGCACATTAGTTAATAGTAATGTACCAATATTGGCTTATCAATTGTAGCTCATTTACCACACTAATGTAAGACTTTAATAGTAGAGGAGATGGGGCAGGGGAGAAGAGAGGAGTTATACGAGAACACTATAATTTTTGTTCAGATTTTTTGATAGACCTAAACTGCTTTAAGAATAGTCTATTAATTTAAAAAGGCAAGATTTAACTATATGCTAGTTATAAAAACTTAGATTGATTATAAAGACATATGTAGATTAAAAGTGAGAAGGATTGAAATAGATATACCACTAAACACTAATCAAAGCTCTTATGCCTGTATTAATTCAGACAAAATTGAAATCAGAACAGAATATATTATCAGAGATTAAGGAGAGGGGTATTGTACGAGAGTAAAATGTTGAATTCAACAAAGTGACATAATTTTAAAAGCATACAAATCTAAACTAGAACTTCAAAAGGCATGAAGCAAAAACAGGTAAAACAAAGGAAAAAAGGCAGATACAAAATTATAGTTCAAAACATCAACATTCTTCAACACTATATATACAGTAACCAATAGAACAAATAATTAAAATGTAGAAGAATATATTGGCAAGAATATAAAAAACCTGAACATTACTTCCAAGGAAGTGAACTAACATTTATAGAACACTTCATCAAATAATAGCAAAATACTAATTTTTTTCAAGTGTACATGGGACATTCACCAAGATAAACATATCATGGGTCCAAAAGGTCAGCAAATTTTTTCTAATAGGGGAAAAATAATAAATATTTTAGCCTTTGTGAGCCATATAATCTCACCTACCACAAATAATATTTGCTGTTGTCCTGTGAGAGCACCTCTGGACAATATAAAAACACTTTGATGATCTTTTACAAAATCATACATGCTATTACCATTAACACAAAAATCTCACTCCTCTCTTAAGTATTTACCCATGGGAAGTACAAATGCATGTTCATTCAAAAGTCTGGACTCAAATATTTATACTAGCTTTATTTATAATCACTGAAACCTGGAAATGATCCAAAATGTACTATAATTAGGGAATGGGTTACTAAACTGCATTACAGCCACACAATGGAAGAGTTGCTCAGCAATAGAAAGGAACAAACTACTGTTAACAGGCAAGTGTATGGATGAATCCCAAATGCACTATGTGAAAACAAAAGATACCAATTTAAATGCTATATATTATATGATTCTGTTTATATAATATCTGGAAAAGACAACACTCTAGGATGTCATATCAATGACTGCCAAGGACTGGTTTAGGGGAAAGGTTAATACAAAGTGCAAAGAGAACATTCAGGCGGTAATAGCACTGTTCTTTCTTTTTACTGTAACCGTGATTATTGATTATTTATTATTAACTTATGTGTTTTTTAACACTCATAAGAACTGTGCACTGCTTATCAGTAAACTTCACTGTATCTAAATTTTATATTGTATTCTACAGAGTGCCTGAGAAGGATATAGAAGTTGACATTATGAGTGAGGAAATTTTGAAAGGTGCCTCTGTCCACCTCAAATGCATCTTAATTCAATTTCAATTTCAAATTTGTATCTGTTTTATGATTAGAGTTCTTTGAAAAAATCTCATTTGAATGGCAGAGTTCCCCTCATTATATACTGGATCCTGGTTTATAAGAACTCAGCTTACCAGACAGTTCCTGGATCTCCTTACCTTCAAAGACTTCAGAGAATTTTCTGTAAGAAGCTGCTTCCATTGGGTCTTCGTCACTTCTTACGTGGACTATCACGTGATCTCCTCTACTTTCCCTTCATTTTCCATGATATTTCCTTTAAATTCATCCCACATAAATGATAGTGCAATATTTAAAATAAAAACCTTGTTGTGTCATTGAGAACACTTCGCTGGCTCCCTGTATTCCAAAGTAGGCTTTCCAAAGATTTTCTGAGGAAATTCTGATACATGCCTCAACATGGATGAACCTTGAGGACAGCATGCTAAGTTAAATAAACCAGACACAAAAAAAGACAAATGCTGTATGGTTTCACTTTTATGAGCTCTATAGAGAGGTTAAATTCATAGAAAATAAACTGATGTTTGCCAGGGGCTGGGGAAGGGTGGAATGGGGAGTGGTGTTTAATGGTATAATGGTGATGGTTGCAAAACATTGTGAATGTACTTAATACCGCTGAACTGTATACTAAAAATGGTTAAAATAGTAAAATGTATGCTATGTATTATTTTACAGTTAAAAAAATTATTTTCTAACAAAAAAACGATTTTCTAAAGGTATCTGAGAGGCTGTTGCCTGGCTCAAGCCTAATGTGGATGGCAGCCTCCCTTTCTGTAAAGGCACTACTTTCAACAAAGAAACTCCTCTTTTATTTGTTTTGTGAGTTTAAATTCTCCCTCAGGTTACTCAAATAAAATATTCTGTCTTTAGTAATAGTTTGAAATCACAAACTCTCCTGATAAAGGATGTCTTTTCTTAACCTATCAAATAAGCCTATGGTGGTTTACTTTGTTCTTTTCTCTTCAGCAAAACACTTGCCACTCACTGCCTGACTCTCCTCTAGCGCTACCGAAGTAGCAGTCATGCTGTTTATAACCTTTTTTTGCTCATTGTAGTCCTACCACCTGGAAATGCCCTTCATCCTTTCCTTTCCTTGGTTAACCTTTACCCCTACATTTAGACTCATTTTAAGAGGTATTGGTATGGAACTTCCTTTATACCCCAAAGTGGATTAGTTATTCCTTTTCATAATTCCGTGTCATATATTTGCTTTGAGCACGTTTTCATTTTATTGTATTGCTTCTTAAGTGAGTCAGGTCTCAGCCTTTGGGTTTCTTTTGGTCTGTTTCCTATGTACACCCACTCCTTTGGTGATCTCATTCAGTTCCTGTCTTTTTATGTCATTTATATGCTGATGATTCATAGCATTCTTTCCAGTTTTGACATCTCCACTGGAATGAAGACTTGTATAACGAATTTCTTAAAATTTCCAGTTGGTTGTGTAATAGGTATCTCAAGCTTAACTTGTTCAAACTGAACTTCTTTGCAACCCCACCCTAAACCTATTCCTCCTGAAATATTTCACTTTTCAGCCAATGGCAATAGCATTACCTCAGTTGTCAGGCCAAAAACCATGAACTCATTCTTTAATCCTTTCTCTTTAACAATCAATATCTGTCCCTTTATCTTTACCATCAGAATATACTCCTGTAATTCCAGTTCTACTATTTCAGTGTCATCGCCTTAAAGACCAGTCTCCAACTATATATTATAAGTACAATTATGAACATGAATTCTCCCAGCCTTTGTCAGTATAAAAAGTCTTTAGTTCCCTTTCATTATTGAAAAATATGTTTCCTGGGTATGAAATCTGAGTTTAAAGATATCAATTCATTCTGCTCTAGTTTGGTTTATTAAGTTTCTGATAAAAGTCTGCTTTGAATATAGATATAGATCATATATCTATATAGATATAGATATATTGATGTATATATTATTTTATTTTATTTACCCTTTCATCTGTTGATGGACAATAAGGCTGTTTCCGCATCTTAGCTATTACGGATAATACTGCAATGAACATGGAAGTACAGATATCTTTTTAGGACAGTGATTTCATCTTCTTCAGATATATACCTTGAAGTGGGATTGCTGGATCATATGGCAATTCTATTAATTTTTTGAGGAACTTCCAGACTGCTTTCCATAGTAGCTGCATCAACTTACGTTCCTACCAACAGTGTACAGGGGGGTGAGTTCCTTTTCTCCACCTCCTCACTAGCATTTGTTACTTCTTGTCTTTTGAAACACTTTTATAAGGACTGCTGCAAAACTATTGTCCAATAATCCTATCATGTTTATTGATATGAACAATAAACATCTCAGTTTTCATGTTTAATTTTTGAAAAGTTAAGTTCATTTTTTTCCTGGTTCTTGATAACATGAGTGACTCTGAAAATCTGAATATTTTGAGTATTATGTTAGCAGATCTTGGACTTCAGCCTTTTATTTTAGCTATCTTCTTTTGAACTGGCTCCAGCAGGGGGAGACAGGGCTGCCTTACCACTGTTATATGAGGTTGGAAGTCCAGGCTCCGCACATGGTCTCCACTGATACTGCAGTGGAAGTGGGTGGAGAGGTGGGGAAGGCAAGCAGCAGAGCAGGCTAGCTGAGTGGGGATGTAAGTCCCCTCTGCATAGTCATCCTTCTTTGACTCTACACCGTTCCTTTCAGCAGGTTGAGAGGAATTGTTACATCAAGGCAAGTGCAGACCCTTAGGCTCCCAAGTCAGCCTTGGCTGGGATGGATGGGAGTAAGGCTGCATTATTCTTCCCTCCCTCCCTCCCTTCCTCCCTCCCTCTCTTTCTTCCTTCCTTCCTTCCATTTCTCTTCTTTCTGTCTTTTGTGGTGTTTGTGTCTAGTAGACATACTGTCTAAATATTTTCTAACTTATTAGAATACCCCTTGCCTGGTCCTTTGGCTAGAGAGAAGGCTTTTTATTTGTTTTTGTATACACAATTTTGGGGTTTTTTTTTTTTGTCTGCTTTTAAAATCTAATTTTATCACTTTCAATCAGCTATTTGGTTATGATATAGTTTTGTGTAGACTTGTTGAACTTCTCAGATATGAGAATGAGCCATTATTTGCATAAATATTTTTCTACCTCACTTTCTTCCTAGGACTCCAATTAGACATATGTTATACCACTTGAAATCATTTCACAGGTTATTGAGGATTTGTTCATCATTTAGCACATTTTCTCTCTGTGATTTAGTTTGGATATTTTCTCTTTCTGTGTCTTCAAATTCACTAATTTTTATAAAGAAGTGTTGAATTTGCTTTAAAGCCCATCTTGTGTATGTTTGTATTTTTCAGTTCCCAAAGTTTCATTTTTCATGTCTTTCCTTATTTTAATGGTGTTTTCCTTTAATTTCTTGCACATATTTATAATAGTTCCTTTAAAGTCTGTTTGCTAATATCATGATTTCTGTTCTTTGTGGGTCCTTTTTTTTTTTAAAAAAAAGATATGTGTTACGGCATTTTTCTGTTTCTTTGCATGTCTAGTACTTTTTATTGCATGCTAGATATTGTGGATACAGTTTTTCAGTGGATTTCACTGTCTATTTTTAAAAAGAGTTAGATCTTCTTTCGGCTAGCAGTTAAGCATCATGCTAATTAATGTGGTTATTCAGAGGCTTTCTTAAAGCTTGTTAATAAAAAATTCTAGAATAGCCTTTATTCTAGGCCTAATTTATCTGTGTTTATAAGGTTTAACCCTTCTGGAGACTCTTCTGAAACTTCTGGGTGTTCTATGGTTTGTTTCTTCCCTGGCAGGTAACACACTGAAACTCCCACAGATCCATATTAGGTCTTTTTAAGAGGCTGGTTCCCTTGCCTTTTCTCCAGAAATTGTCCTGTATGCAGTCTGAAAAGAAACTTCTAGCAAAATAGGGGTTTTAAAGGGGTCAACTCATTTATTTCTTATTTATTGCTCTCAGGGATCACAATTCTGAGGTTCCTGCTATGTGATATCTGAAATAGCTGCTTCATATATTTTATCCTGTTTTCTAGTTATTTATGATAAGAAGGTGAAGTTCAGGTTCAGTTATTCTGACATCTCCAGAAATGGAAGTTTCCTGTGTCTATACTCATCATTATTCAATATACCATATATTTTTCCTAGTTTACTTGTTATCTTTCTCTCCAGTCACATTGGCTCTTTGAAGGCAGGTGTATTTTTCTGCTAGAAAGGTTACTAGCACATAGGAGTCATGTAATAAGTATTCGTTGTTGACTAAATGGCTTACCATTTGGGGGACATCCCTGTCAGTAGATTACCTAAAGATCCCATATGATCCCGCTGAAGCCCTATAGGTTATTATTTTCTGAATGAGTGATGCTCAATCCCTATGGCTTCCATACATTTTGACTCTCACTCCTGATTATCTTCACCAGAATGGGGAAAATAAAATTTTCAAGATCCTGAAAATAAACCACAAATACTAACTACCATTTGGTACATTTTTTAAGCTCCCAATAACTCATTTTTTAAAAAGATATTGCTGCTATCTCATCCTGAGAATGACTCATTTTCCTGGGCCATGCTTTAAATATAACTAAAACCCTTCATCACTTGGTAAAATCATCTGCAACCTTTCAAATTCTAACAGCTATTTTCAGTTATACCTATTACCACCTCCACCCGCAACACGCACACAAAGTGCTCTGCGGGAAAGCTCTTTTCATCTGTCACTTTTGGTTATAAAGCACCAGATTCTACCAGCCTATGTCTCAAGCTGATTCCCTTGACAAATACAATAACAAAAGATTACTAATGAATATGTTTCTATATTTATACACTTATTCTTTTCTTGATTGTCCTGGGTACAAAGGCAGAGAACACCAAGACTTATTTCAATTTAGGAACTGTTGTTGAAAAGAGGAAGAAACAATGTAGCACACCTGAGCAGAGGTGGAGAAGCTTCATTTTCACTTACTATGCTTCAAATTAGAACAATACAGCAGAAGTCTCCCTGGATTATTTTTTTCAGGCTGTATAAGACTATTAAAAGTTTTGACTGATGGCCATCAACTTATTTAGCCTAATTCCTCTAGCTATAATTTATGTACCTCCAAGAAAAGTAGAACTGAAATGTATGGATCAGCAATCTGTGATATTTAATTCTTCATAGATTTGTTCAACTTATTTTATGGAGAGAGATTGGGTGCTGTCTCAGCAAGCGTGTGGAAGGAGGACTGGGACTGGCCATCCTTCCATTAGCCTGAACAGTTCGGCTTTGTTCCAAATGGCAGTCCTTCCTCTGTAAAGAAAAAAAAACGACAGTTCTGCAGAAATACCCTCTACAGACAGTATAGGGAGACTCTCTGGTTACATGAATATGCTTCCTGAGAATCTCAGCTCTCACATGAAAATATCAAAAAATAAAAAGGTCTATACATGTATTCCTTTAAACTATTCCCAATTCTCCCCTTGAGCTAATCTCTAAAACACTCAGTTCTATTCACCTCGTTACTTTTTGAATGATATTTTAATGATATAGTGAAGGTTCTCACATACAAACATTTGGAAAACAGCTTGGCTTTGCTCTTAGAACAGACTTCAACCCCAAAATACTTTTATGGATGACAAATCACATTTATTTAATTACTTGCTTACAGCTCTTCACTTTGATTTAAATAGTTTCACCTCTTTTTTTTCTGTCAGGTGCAGGTTTTAGCCGAAATTCAATAAACATTAGTAAGTAGTATGATTTTTCCCAAATAGTTGTTGGCAAAATTGAAGGAAGACACTGTTAAAAATATAAACAATTACTCTATTTAGTTTCTATGGTTGAACTTCATTGTAAGGAAGTATACACATCTGAAATACATTTGATATTTAATCTTTGATTCATTAATTAATACACCTAACATAGAATTCTGACTTTGCATTAATTACTGTGCTTGGTGAGGGGCTACAAAGGACAATGGCAGATGCTTTGCAGTCAGAGCTTATTATCTGACAAGAGGGATGTATGTCTGATATGTTACCAACACAACAGACTTTGAAAACAAACAATATTATATTAATATTTAATCTTGAGGACATAATGATGGCCAGTCCCTACCAACTTTCTAGCCCTCACAGAGGCTTGCTTGTCATAAGAATCACCTTGATTAATTTTAGAAGCTCTTACAGGTGCTTATCACATGCGCCATCAAAGCATCTCTACATTTTTACATACATCTTCCCACTGAATTCTAACAAATTCAAACACTTTAAAGGATGCCTTCAAATGATTTTAAACTCAGAATTTCAAAATGCAGCTATTATAAATGGTGATTCCTACTCTAAATGGTGGATATTACCTAAGTGCTTTGAGAGAAGGTCACTGATTCCTGATGTTTCTTCACAGAACTTTGTCATCCCTTTTGGTCCCCCATCCTCCTATGTCCTCTGGCACAATGGAGGCAAGAGTAGCTCAGATTATACAGTGGTATTTACTGGAGTTGTAATTAAGTGAGGGTTTAAAATCAGCTGAAGTTTATGGAAGCAATTAAATTGTGTTATTTGTTTCTGGAAGTAACACCAGTAAGTATAAATGAGGCCAGAAAATATTCACAGAAGGTGTCTTGGCCAAGACTAGTATTTAAAAAGTTCTACTGGAAGACATTGTATCAGGTTTTGATATTTTTCCGTGGTACTGTCTTTCCCCAATGATTTAATTGGGGAAACCATAATTAAAAATACCAATAATTTAATTTCCAATGTAGGGTGATTGTGATTAATTTATGGCAGTGAATCTAAGTCCTGCCTGTCACAATATGCAGAACCATGATGGCAATTCCATTTCCTCTTTGGAGAGAATTGGTCTTTCCCACAGGTAAGCCTCATGGACAGGTATACATCACTGTAATTCCAAAGCATCTTCAGGACCCTTCATGCAGACCATTCCAGCCACTTTTCATGTCTCTCAGGTTCCCTCTCATTGTCTCAGTTCTGCTTTTGAATAATGCTTATTCCACCAAACAGCACTAAGTTGGGATAAGAAAAGCGTTTGTGCTACACCTTAGATACTGCCTTACTGTAAGTAGGTACTGTGTGCCAATTTTCCTTCGTGTTTAGTTTCCTAAAATACTGCTTTCTTTTCACTTTTTAATGAAAGTGAAAGGGTTTGGTAGAATAGTCATGACTCCTGTTAGGAAACAGGTTTTCAAATTAAAAAATAATGAGACCATGAGACCTGGGTTTCTTACTGGTCTGGACAAAACCTTGCAGATATTACCAGAGAGGACAATTACACATTGTGTCAAGGGCTAAATCATCCTTTTTTCCCCCTGTGCTCACTTCTAAGATCCCATTATGATGGAAATAGACTGCGAATGAACTCCAATTGCATCCAAACTTCAAAAGCTATTTCATAAATTCTTTTAATCCAACTATTTAAAAGTATAACCTCCAGATAAGATTCTCAATCTATCTCCATTATAGAAAAAGAAATTATTAGTAAGAAAAGAGCACTTATTCCCCATTCCCCTTATCACATAGATTTATAAAATTATACTTCTCTTTGGTGTTTAAGTTAGAGGGTGCATGTCACCATAATTAAAAATATACCTGTACCTCTCTTATTCATGCTGAGAAGAATTAATCCAGAATTTGCTTATTGATGGCTTACAATAAAATGTGCAAATAATATGCTTAAGGAATATTACACTGGTCTAATGGGATGGCAATTCAATCCTTTTTCAAAATAAATGAAAAGAAACTTTAATAGTAGGTACCTTTAATGTATTCACCGTAAAGAATGGAAGTCCACACTAATGCAATTAAAAAACCCAGTGCTGCCTGAGAATTTGAGAGGAACCATTAAAAAAGTACAAAAGCTCATGTAGCATAGCCCCTGGGCAGTGTTTCTCCTGAATATACTGACTAGATCACCGGGTTTCCTGCTAAATATTTTCTTGTCTTGACAATAACTTATGTTTCTCCTTTGCTGAATTCAGTATAAACTGTTCCTATAAAACTAATGAGAGTTTTGTTTGTTGTTGTGTGCTTGTCATCAAAGCTGAGACCACTGATGGGTTTGTGGAGCTCAAACTGCAGACAGCCTGGGCTCTTTGTCTCTATGAGGGACTTCAAAGCCACTAGGGCCTAGTGATCTGTTAGGTTAGGTATGAGATTGTCTGAGGCCCTGAAGACCTCTTTCTCACATGAACTTAGTCTTCCAGAGTCAGCAGCATCCCTAGTACTAAGCAACAGGCAGGGAGTAGAGGGTTAATATTTTACAGCAAGATGAAGGACAGGGCAAATTTGCTAAGAACCATTTATTGGGTAACAAGAAGCATAAAGTAAATCTTGGGATGTTTACTTTGAAAATGTAGCTTGAATACCCTCACACCTCTTATTTGTTTATTTTTCTTCTGTCAAGTCTTGTTGCATTGTGAAATATGTTGCTATAATGGAATATGAGTTTTTATTCATTTAAAAATATTTTTCAGGTTTTTATTATATATTCATTATTTTTAAAATACAAACTGCATACATTAAGGTATTTAACATAGTATTTTGATATACATACTACATAGTGAAATGGTTACTCAGTCAAGTTAATTAATATATATATATCTCACATACTTCTTTTGCGGGCTAAGGAGCTTTTAAAATAAAAAGTGCTAAATGAGGAAATCATCCTACCTTTCATTAAAAAATCATCAAGGCTCAGGCTTCTGCCCCAGTAATTAAAGCCTAACATGGAATATTCATGATAGCTGTAATTCCTTCATTACTTTTGCCAATGAGTCTGTGAGTGGCTATTGATATCCAAGGATTGGCTTCCACTTAATTATTATGATCTTCCCATTAATACTACATTTTTTTCAATCCCCAAAGCTTGAGCCCTATAACTATTCATGAGTCATTTCTCCTAAAAGTTAGATGTAGCCCAAGATGAATTACCTTGAGTTTCATTTGATCAAGAGTTTAATTTTAATGATCACCTGCTGCACAAATAAAATAAGAGAAGCTCTCATTTTTGATAAAAGTCGCGTGTGTTTTTGATACAAGTTATATTTAGCTACTCTCCTTGAAGTTTTCTGTAAATTTTGAATGAGCTAGCTAGCATGGGGTAGAGTGAAATCACAAAGACTGCATAAAGAAGTAATTAAGAACGCACTGATACATTTGAATTGCAGTGTCTTGTTTTACATTGTTTTCAGTGGTTTTATCATTGCCTTTCTGTTATTTAATGTTCATGCGCCTGGTTGTATGACCGGGTAGTAGTATGCTTGAAGGCAGTTTCTAAGATATCTCAGTATTTTGAATTTGAGTATCAAACACCTAGCATGAACTCACAACCAGCTCCTTTCTAATGAAAAGTTTAAGTGAATGGATAGATAAAATTGGTTAGGACAGGTAGGTTGAAACATAAGATATTGCAAAAAAGAATGCTTTGGAGTGTTAAAAGAATTAGACAGGAATTAAAATGAGAACTTGGTGGAACATCTACTCAGGCAGCTGTGGATTTCTGAATTAGTGTAAAAGGGCATAAAGGGCCATTTACTTTATAGCTCTGAGTAAATAATACATTTCAATGTTAAGATTGTGTGTACTTTTTACCTCAGTTACTTTTATAGGCTGTTAGATGTAACAAAATCTATAGTAGTGCTGGTAAGCATAATAAATTATGTTTATGGGATAAATTGTCAGATGTTGGTTGGTAGCAAGAAGGGAGACTTTCCATTGCATCCAAAAGTGATGTTGCTTTTTTTTAAGAGAGGAAACAATGTGTCTTATGGGATGATATACAATTATTCTAACAATATTAAAACCAAAGTTTTTTGGGAGCCAAGTGCACTGTGCTGAGAGATTGAGATGATGTTCTAAAGATTTGATTCCTTGTCATTTCTTATTTCACAAATATTTTATGACACCTGAAATTCATGGACAGCAAGAATTAAGCATGTTGCTTGGACTTCCTGGAATGGTTACCTGATATGTCTGTCAGACAGTAAGATCAGTACAAAATTAAGGAAGATGAAACATAGACTGTGGCATCATCTGAAGTCTGTTCCTAATAGAATTAAATTTCCTTGATGATGCACAAGATGATGAAAGGATCCTCTTCATAAATGGCTAAGGAAAAGGGTGGGGTATAAGGAGAAAGACTGTTGTAATTATGGCACAAGAAGACAAAATGTTTCCATCTCTGCAATTATCATCTCTCAAATAGCCATGAAAGCTGAGCCTAAACTCTCCATAGTATTAATTCTTTCAATCCATGAGCACAGTTATTCATTTCATCTTCAATATCATTCATCAGTATCTTATAATTTTCAGAGTATAAGTCTTTCACCTCTTTGGTTAAATTCATTCCTAGACATTTCCTTCTTTTGGATGCAACTGTAAATGAGATTTCCTTAATTTCTCTTTATGCTAATTCAGTTTTAGTATATAGAAGGTCAACAGATTTCTGTTATGTTGATTTTCTAGAGTACTGCATATAAATGTCAAATCACTATGTTATACATGTGAGACTAATATAATAATATGTAATTATACTCCAATTAAAAACTTTTTTAATTTCTAAAAAGGAAAATAAACCCTCTCTATAGTAGTTGCAGCAAATTTTGGTGGCTCTATGCCTATTATAATTGCTGTCTCTGACACCTGCTCTGTACTTATTTGGCTCATCTGCAAATATTAATGAGACCTAATTATATGCCAGGAGTTGTGCTTGGTCTTGGGATTATAGGAGAAGAACAAGCCAGTTTAGTATTTAAGAACTCTATATTCTGGCACACCTCTTAAAACCTTTCAGTCACTCATTAATGTTGTGAATATGAGCAAATTAATATATTAATTGTACCTCATTTTCTACTTAAAAATGTGAATAATATCTGCATTAACAGAATGCAGTGAGTACTAAATAATGAACATAAAGCACTTAGAAATGAGATCAATGTTTATGTATTTTCAATTGTTGTTAAACTATTGTTTAACAAGCTTTAACTCTGTGTTAGGCACTACTAAGTGCCAGATTATAAAAGTACATGTATTTGGTATTTGTGTGCTTACCTGGCATAAAATCCAAGATCAAGAATGCTTCTCTGTAGAATGAGTTCCTTCCTGCTGGGTTGCTTTTGTAGGACCTTCTGGTAGGCAAGCACCTAAGTCCTAAAGGGCCTCCTTGGTGAAACTGTTCCTGGGTGTCAAGCTGAGAGATCCTCCCAGCTAGCTAAGGGCCTTCAGATGTTTGCCTTCACTGGGGAGCTTTCTCCAGTAAGTGAATGAAGGTTTCTGCCACTTACCCACTGACTGCATTGACCAGACTATGAGGAGTCCTATGTTCATTGTGAGATTACTTCCCTCTAAAATGTGGCATCTGATTTCAGACAGCTGAAAGTGGGCAGGTAGACACACAAATTAAACACATTGAAGAAAGAGGGAAAAGCTAGACGAGGAGCAGTGTGTAGTATGCAATTATTCATACTCTTCATCACTCAGCTGTGAATTGGTGTTCAGGGGTGGAGTTTAAAAATCCATGTTTTCATTTATAAGGTGTGAGAAGTAGGCAATTTACTGCTCTTAACCTTGGCTTCCTGGTCAGTGCAACGAAGGTGACCATAGTTTCTTCACCCTAGCTTATTGTGAGGTGATGTACCATACCTAGCATCTCGTACAGTATGCCTGACATACAATAAGCTCTCAGTGAATGAAAGCAATTAGAATAATACATGGTGAATAGGTTTGGGGACTTTCAAGTATCTCCCAAAGGAAGGTTAATATCATACAGCATAATTTCCAAGTACTTGTAGAATGATTCATATTAGTGTCCAGATTTGCTCGATGGCTCCCTATTTTACAGATTTTTATGAGGCATCTACCTCTGTTAGGGATCACCAGGCTTTTACAACCCAAATCTGTTTCCTTTCTTTCCTTTTGGTTCTTAAAAGAAACATTTTCTAAAGATAAGGAATTTTTTGTTTCTTAATGATTCTATTTCTGTCATCCACAATGACATTTTAAAATAAATGAAATAAACATTAGGGAAGTTACATATATAAATAGATGATAGATAGATGTACTGTATAATGGGAGGCTATTAAGTTCCTCATGTTTTATGTCATCTTCCTTTGTGTGATAAAAACAGTGGGAGAACAAAATGGAATGAGTAACAGGAGAGAAAATTTGTATCAGAATTGTATTAAGTTTAGGATGGCATGTACTGCTTGTGTTCCAAAGAATGCCCTACTTATATTGTTTTTTAAAAATCATGAAAGAGAGGATAGATTTTTAAAATATCCTGTTCCTCCACAGAAAATCTCTGCTGGTTGTTGAAATATTAAATTATCTCAAGCCTTATGAAGCTACTTTTCTACGATAAAGAAGCTAAGGGTACACCAGGCTCATTATGTTGCTGGTTTCTGTCCAACAATGACTTATTCTTACAAGTTATCAGTGAGTTTATTGAACTGCTAAATCAAGAATTTATTAAAATAAACTGCTTTCCCTTACTTTTTGCTGAAGCATCAGGGCATAGAGGAAGTACATAAGGCCACAAAACATTAAATAAAAGATCATGAGCTTGAGTTTCTGATGAAAGTAAAGCTAGATTTAAAATTAGCAAAGCATTAGCTTCACACTTGGAAATCTTGGCAAAATAATTCACTTGATGTGGAAAGGTCCCATTTTGAAAGAAATTTTGCCTTGACTTGGGGTGAAAAGTTGCGGAATGTAGGGAAATCATCTGATGCCAAAATGACATCTAAATGACAGGTAGGCTCAGCATAATTTTCCTGGGAACCATTCTCTACATTGGATTCCTTTTAAAGCTGCCCTTTTTATTACATGAAATTCATCACTGGTGATGAGGACCCACCAGTAAAATCCGAATCAAGGAAAATTATTCATATTAAAGTTTGATTTCCTTACTTGGAATGACCACCTCTCTTGCTAACTGATTTCTTTGAACATGTTATGATTTAGCTCTACTGCTTACCCTCTGTGAATGTGTCCATCATTATTCTCATTCCTAATGAATTCCTATGGTGGACTATGCTCTAATAAACTCAGTCCTTCCTTTTGTGCTATTTGGAATCTCATAGATTGCTTCCTTGGAATTTCTAGAGGGTTGGAAATCTGAGTCAATGAAAGTTGCTTTACTGTTATTACTGTAGCTTCACATGCTATGGTCTATTAAAGCATAAATAATCTGTAATTTCAGGCAAATCTTAGGCAAATATTTCAAACTTTAGAAAAACAATTTGTCCTCCAAAATAAATGTAAAACCACTCAATAACAGAGAGAGTGATGTCATATGATGAGTAAAGTTGGCTTCCATTAAAGATCAGGCATCCTTGGAACTGTCTGAAGAGCACTCTATTTTCTAAACTGTCTGAAGAACATCTGAATAAAAAGTGTGACCTAATTTATGGGCCATGGTCAGACTAGGCTGAAATATTTACAATTGAACTAAACATGTTTGCTTCACTGGTATCCCCACATAGGAACCAGGTTAACTCACCTTAGATTTAAAATAGCTAAGAGGGAAGAGTAAAGAAAACACAATGACTGGTGAATTGGTAGTGGGGGAATAATTGTGTAATAATTGTGCTGGAAGCTGGAGAGGGCAGAGATCGGAGGGAAGAGTGAGTGAGAATTACATCTGGGTGAGAATTCTTTATGCCTCTCCACCCACCACAGGGACTGGCAACATTTACTTCTATGAAAGGCCCAGGGTTACTGGGAGATCCCCTGTTCTGTGTGAGAGGAGAGAGAATTCTATGTACAGGGTGGAGTTCAGCACTTGGCTGCACTCCTAGTCGATCCCCTGCACGTTCACATCTAAACTGAATGTGAAACAAAGGTTTTCAAGTTAAAAACATTAGAACAGCATTCACAGTAAACAACGATAAAAAAGAACAAAACAAAGCAAAACAGGAGGAATTAGTGTACTGAAACCTTGGAAAAACTTTGGGGCATAAACAGCATTTTCGAGTGGCCCTTTCAGAAGGTGTAGCCCAAGAGGAGAGAAGAAATAATTACCTCTTTGTGGTAATGCACTTAGAGCTGTGGTAGAGACAGAGGATTTGGGTGTTCATAGGGGCAACAGCAGCACCTTTGGGTAAGTGATTACTCATCAGGGTCCTACAGGCACTTAGGAATTCCATGCAGCCAGCAGGAAATTGGCTTGTTTGTGAGCGTGTTATTTATCTCCTTGAGTATTCAGACATGTTTACCTAGGGAAGGAGAAGGGCTTTTCTTGAGGATTGGAAATAAAAGTCAGTGCAAGTTGCTTTATTATTATTACTGTAACCTCACATGCACTACAGTCTGTTAAAGCATAAATAATCTTCAATTTCAGGCAAATCTTAGGCAAATCTTTCAAACTTTAGAAAAATAATCAGAGTAAAAGACTCAAAACTCTTGAATATAGTAATTTATAACTTTTGAGTATGAAGTGACTCAGGTTTTTGTGATAGAAATTAACAATTCTTCCAGATATACCAGAAATCATTCAAAGGGATAATAATTATTTTCCTTGGACAATTATTTTGAATGTTGATAGTACTAAGACAATCATTATAGGGTTGTGATAAATACAATGGGATTTTTTTTTAAGTAACACAAGCATATTTTGAACAAGGAAGTGGAGTGAAACTAAGAAATGTCAGCACCCCATGGAAAATATTCTTAAGTGTAAAATTTTAGACCAGACACAACAGTATTTTGGTAATTTTCCCATTAAACCCAAAATTGATTTGGTTCCCTTAAGACTTTCCTAAGATTTTGAGAAGGAATATAATTCTGGAATTTATTTTGAGCAATCACTGAAAAGGGCAGAACAGAGATGTACATGAGTTCTCAGTGCTGCACCTAGAAAGCGTACATGGTCTTCCCTTCTTAAAGGCAACCATGTCTTTCCACGAGTACCTGTGGGCAGGAAATAGACTGAGGAATCTAGAGGTCTACCTTCCACCCCCTTAACCAACCACATTCACAGTAGCATTCTCACCATCATCAGGATTATAAACATGCAACTGGATACCTAATATACACCAGGCATTATGCTAAGTGATCTACTTACTTACTTGTTTTATTTTTTAAACAACCTAATGAATAAAGGAGTTTTAATCCCATTTTTCAGATGAGAAAATCACAAATTGTAAAACTTGTACCAGTTCACTGATAAGACAAGCAGCAGAGCTAGGATCTGAATTCAGGTAGTTTGATCACAGAATTTGTCTTATAAATGAGTGCTGCTTTATCCTGCCTCCCATCAGTTCCAGGTTATTTACATCCAAGTACTGTATATATATACCTACCAGAGAGGAATGATGGAATTTAACCATCTTGTTTATATTTGTTTAGATAAGGGATCTTGTTGTTGTCTCTCAAAGAGAATTGTAACTAAACTGTTATGGACTTGCTTCAGGTGAGAAAAATCAGTGGTCAGCCGAAAACAGCTTATCTCTATTTGCAAAATGGCCAAATATATGTACTTCCATATAACTGCAAAGCTAGGATGCCTCTTATTTGGGAGAATACATTAACTCCTTCCATGGTCAGGTGAAGATCTGTATCCCATTTGTTTAAAATGGTCTTTCCCAGACTATTATTATTCACCAGTTGAAAGACAATCTCCTACCTCCCTTAATGAGCAGCATAATCTCCACCCGCTCTCACATTTCCAGGTACCATTATTTTTGAGAATGTAGCAACTATACTAGTTGGATGAACTGAATTCATGATTCTACTTCAGGAACAATTAGATCTTTTTGTCACAAACTCAGAATTACCTATATGCCACTTTTTTCCCTCTCTGCCTCCTTCCTTTCTGCATTCTTCCTTCCATCCTTTCTTAGTCCCTTCCTTCTGGAAGGAAAGTGTGTGCCAGGCACTCTAATAGAAACTGGAATTTTGAAAAAGAGAAATTGATATTCTTTGCATCTGATAATATAATGAAGATCAACTTGGAAGTCCATTGTCGTGCAGCACAGAAATTGTGTAATGGGAGCACAGAAGGGGTAGAAGCAGTGAAATCTTGATAAAGCAGATTTCAAAAAAAACCCAGTATATGATGTTCACCAATTTCCAGATTATGAATATTCCCACCCTGGAAGATATCAAATTACCAAAATCACATCACTGAATGTGGGGTTGGAAAGAGATATATGTGATTATTAGCTCTCACAAACCGGTATAAGCCACCCTGGCGCTCTTGAGACTATAACTGCTTAATCCATCCACAGGTGTTAAAGGAAGTTGTTGCATTGGAGGTGACACGTGATTGTTTGCCCATGTCTCATAAACTCTTAAGTCCTCTTTATGTGCCTTTATATCCTTTCATCCCCACCCCAGTCATGTTTATTGTAAATACATGATAAATCCACTAGTTCCGTATAGACAGGTAAGTATATATTTAGGCTGAACTAAAAAGTATAGAGAGATAAGTGGGTATAGAGATATGAATAGATATGAACATGAATATAGATATATAGTCCCAAGGGGTTAAATAATCACAAGCACACCTAAACTGCTATATAGTTACATGAAATTATAATGAAACTTTTCTGGTATCTACTTATGAGTTCCTATTAGTTCACTGTATTTGGTCTCTCATTGCTGCTCTGCCATCCTTTTCTTCATCCCCTTTTAATTTTCCATTTCTTTATAATTGCTGTTACAAATGTTTTCCATTCTTCTGCAGTCATCAGTTCCATTTCTGAGCCCTTTATTCTCACAAAAAATAACCCCAATTCCTTCTCGTGAGGGAGCAAGTTCAAACAATAAGAAGCTCTTCTTTTTTGGTGCCTCCAAATGCAACTTCTGTGTCTTCACCTGCTAAACTTTATCGTGTGTGCTCCTAGTCCTGTTTATTTCTGATGTCTCTGAAACTTTGTCCCAGCATTTGTCAGCATTTTCTCTCCATCTTCGTAACTCCATTTTTCATCGGCTATTTTCCCACACCTGTAAACAAACTTAACTCTTTTCTCCTATGAGAGATTTTCTCCAATTGGACATAACTTCAAGCTTTCTTTTTTCCTGCCTTGTATATTTTTCAGGAGAGTTTTCTAAACTCTTTTCCTCTTTTTCTCCTTTTAACCTTAATCCCTTAGTTACTTTCACTCTAGTTTTTATCCTCACTTTTCTGTGATTATTTATTGAAGGTCACACTGTGTGTCTAATAAGGGGATTGTTTTTACCCAGACTGTTTTACTAGAGTGCATACTGACTGGCCTCTTTGCACCTGGTTTTTTGAAATTTGCTTTATGCTACCATTTGCTGTCCTCCTACTTCTCTGACTGCTTTTCTGTCTCATTCAGTGGCTCCTTTTTCCAGTCCCAACTCCATAAGCACTTCCTCCTTGGGGTCCTTTCTGTGACAAGTGTAACTACTCCATAATTCCAGCTAATTGTTAGATGCTCTACATCCTTTTGAATATTTTGAGTTAGACATTTAACTTTAGTCATTTTAGTGCTTGTGCAGTGGAATCACATTGGGTTCCACTGATGACAAATTACACTTTCACGTACTTCTTTGCCAATTTTATGCAGGAATATATACGTATTCCTCTTTGAATAGTCTTTTCAAGTCTTTGCCCATCTTTTACTGTGTGGTTTGTATTTCTTTATTGATGTATAGAACTGCTTTAGATATGTTCTGGGTAACAGCCTTTTGACGGATGTGTATCTACCTTCCTTTCTAAAGCCTTGCTACTCATTTTCAATGGTGTCTTGTGTCTTTTGAAAAGGGGATATTTTAATTTTGATGAAGTCCAACTTATTTTATTTAAATACTTTTTATTTAATCAGTGTCTTATTAAGCAAACATATCCTATCTTGTTGTAAAGTCAGCATCCTATATTATTTTCTGGAAGTTTGAAAACGTTAGTATTTATATTTGTGTCTATGATGCATCCCGCATGAATTTTTGTAGGTAAAGTGCGGTAGGTAGTGGTTGATGCTTACTTTTCATCCATATGAATATTCAATTATTCTGGCGCCGCACGTTAAAAAACATTTCTGTCTTTGCATTGTTGCTGGTGGAGGTCGTACAGAGGATGCGACTGCCTGTTGACCCCTGAGCTAGATCCGGGCAACCTGAGGCTCCTGCCCGGGCCCCTCTGCGGCCGCCCCAGCCGTTCCCCCGGCGGGAGCCATGTTGGAGGACGCGGGCGGAGAGCGGGGCGTGTTCCTGAGACCCGCGGGGCGGGCGGCGCTCGGGACTGGACCCAGGTAAGGCTCCAGATGAACTTTCAAGGTAGCGACCGGCGGTCTGGAGATCCACTCCTTTGGCGGCCAGCCCGGGAGAAGCCTCCTAAGTTCCCTCAGTAAACCGCCCGCTACCCGAGTGCAGGGCCTGCCGCGCGCCCAGGCCCTCCTCGCCTTCCGTGTGCGACCGTCAATTTCTGGGCATGTTTTTAAAATCGAATGGCCGGTGGGTTTATTTACTTACTTATGCAATTCATCTATTTTTTTTTATGCCTTCATTACTGACAAAGTATTTTGATTATAGTAGCATTACAAGAATCTTGAATTTAGAGAGTGTAAATCCTCCAACTTTGCTTGTTTTTCAAGATTAATTTGGGAGTTCTGATCCTTTTCATTTCCACATAGATTTTAGAATAAACTTGTCAATTTCTGAAAAAAAAAAAAAATGCCTGTTGGGATTTTGAAGGAGATTGATTTATATGTTGAGACCAAACAGGAGGGAATTAACATCTAAATAATATGGAGTCTGCTATTGCATTAACATAGATCATCTCTCCATTTATTCCTGTCTTTATTTCAGCATTTTTTTTCTTTAGTTCAAGGTTATAATTGGAAGTCACACTTTTAAACTTGTATTTTATACATTGAAAATTACACAGTGAAAATTTCCTGCAAATCTTTTATTATAATTATCCTTCAATATTTTGTTTCCTAAATAATGACATATCATGTATTTCAATTTAATATCCCAGTTCTTATTACTAATCTATAGAGATAAATATATATTAACTCGTGACTTTGTTGTCAGTTTACTAAATTCAGTTATTAAATTGTGGATTTTTTTTTTACATTGCTTAAGGTTTTACACTTAAATAACTGAAAAATACATTTTATTTGTTTCTTTCCAAATTGTGCTTTTTATATATCTTACTACAGGTAAACCTTTGTACAATGTTTAAAAGATATGATGAAAGTGAACATTCTTTCTGTGTCCCTAGTAAAGATAAAACATTCAGTATTTTACCATTAAATACCGTATTAGCTATAGGTCTTACATATATATGCTTTGTAAGATTGACAAAATTTCTTTTTATTTCTTGCTTGCTGTAATTTTTTTTTTATCATGAATGTGCTGACATTGTCAAATACTTCTTTTATATCTACTGAGCTGGTTATGTTTCTTACATATCCTTTATTCTGTTAATGTGGTGAACTATATACAATTATAAATATTTTTTTTTTTTTTTTATAATAATTATTTTTTATTGAAGGGTAGTTGACACACAGTATTACATTACATGAGTTTCAAGTGTACAACACAGTGGTAGAACATTTATATACATAATTCTAGGTTCCAGCTATCACCCTACGAGGCTGTTACAATATCTTGACTATATTCCTTATGCTATACATTACATCCCAGTTACTAATTTATTTTACCATTGGAAGTCTGTCCTTTTTTTTTTTTTTTTGTGAGGGCATCTCTCATATTTATTGATCAAATGGTTGTTCACGACAATAAAATTCTGTATAGGGGAGTCAATGCTCAATGCACAATCATTATTCCAATCCCATGTCAGTCTCCAATCTTCTGAGGCATAACAAACAAGTTTATACATGTAGAACAAATTCTTACATAATGAATAAGTTACATAGTGAACAGTACAAGGGCAGTCATCACAGAAACTTTTGGTTTTGCTCATGCATTATGAACTATAAACAGTCAGTTCAAATATGAATACTGATTTGGTTTTTATACTTGATTTATATGTGGATACCACATTTCTCTCTTTATTATTATTATTTTTAATAAAATGCTGAAGTGGTAGGTAGATACAAGATAAAGGTAGAAAACATAGTTTAGTGTTGTAAGAGAGCACATGTAGATGATCAGGTGTGTGCCTGTAGACTATGTGTTAATCCAAGCTAGACCAGGGCAATAAAACATCCACGTATGCAGAAGATTTCTCTCAGAACGGGGGGGTGAGGTTCTAAGCCTCACCTCTGTTGATCCCCAATTTCTCACCTGATGGCCCCCCTGCGACTGTGCCTGTCTTAGGTTGTTCCTCCCTTGAGGAATCTTACCCGTCTCTGGCTAACCAGTCATCTTCCGGGGCCATACAGGGAAATGTGAAGTTGGTAAGTGAGAGAGAAGCCTTATTGTTTGAAAAAGTTAGCTTTTTACTTCTTTGCATATTTATGCCCTGTGGCTTCTATGCCCAGCATTTGTCTTGAGGTATCTTTACCACTTGGAAGAATTATGATACTCGGTAAATTTGATATGAGGCACGAATTCTATTTAAGGGTTGTAATTAGGAAGGAAGAAGAAAAGCTATAGAAGTAGCAGGCGGAAGAAAACATGGGAAGATTGATTATTTCTTTGATATATCTTCTTGTAGAGTAACTTCAGCATGTATAGATTTTAAGCTACTACTTAAATTGCACACACACATTAACATAATAGGAGTATAGTTACATAACCAAAGCATATCTGTAATTACCAGCCATCTGCAGTGAAACCAAGAAAACCAGTTAGGCACCTTAGGCATTTGTGAAAACTTATCTATGATATGGTGGATATTGTCCAAATGAACTTGAACAGTCTGAGAGAAATCAGACAAATTAAAACAACCCATTCCTGGGGACTGTTCACATGCCATATGTTCTTTTAACAATAAATAGTTTGTAGTTGTAAGACTTTGGAGCGCTACAATTTGCACTTCTCCAAATTCTTGGTTGAGTTCCAACAGTATAGATCCAGTCCAATTTTGTTGTTTTACTGTATGCACAGGCCAGCTTAGATATCTCCTTCCTCATTCCCATGGCAGGTCCAGGAACTGGTGGGATGAGTGCATCTACAGCTGTAGCAGTGCGTGGATCTTTGTTGGGGTTTTTTGATGATCATCTTCTGGCATGAGTCTTCCAGAGAGTGCAGATGTTGGAAGTTCTTTTTCATATCGTATCTTAGTTCATTTTCGGGGTAGCCCAATTAGGCTTTGATCCTCTGTATAAACACAAACAGACCCTTTGCCTACATTTTTATATGCCCTTTATACCCTTGTGTAGAACTCGTTGGAGGTTACCACACAGGAACTGCACTTTTTTTTTTTTTTTTTTTTTTGCTATCACTAATCTACACTTACATGACGAATATTATGTTTACTAGGCTCTCCCCTATACCAGGTCTCCCCTATAAACCCCTTTACAGTCACTGTCCATCAGCATAGCAAAATGTTGTAGAATCACTACTTGCCTTCTCTGTGTTGTACAGCCCTCCCTTTTCTCCTACCCCCCCATGCATGTGAATCTTAATACCCCCCTACTTCTCCCCCCCTTATCCCTCCCTACCCACCCATCCTCCCCAGTCCCTTTCCCTTTGGTACCTGTTAGTCCATTCTTGAGTTCTGTGATTCTGCTGCTGTTTTGTTCCTTCAGTTTTTCCTTTGTTCTTATATTCCACAGATAAGTGAAATCATTTGGTATTTCTCTTTCTCCACTTGGCTTGTTTCACTGAGCATAATACCCTCCAGCTCCATCCATGTTGCTGCAAATGATTGGATTTGCGCTTTTCTTATAGCTGAGTAGTATTCCATTGTGTATATGTACCACATCTTCTTTATCCATTCATCTATTGATGGACATTTAGGTTGCTTCCAATTCTTGGCTATTGTAAATAGTGCTGCAGTAAACATAGGGGTGCATCTGTCTTTCTCAATCTTGATTGCTGCATTCTTAGGGTAAATTCCTAGGAGTGGAATTCCTGGGTCAAATGGTAAGTCTGTTTTGAGCATTTTGATGTACCTCCATACTGCTTTCCACAATGGTTGAACTAACTTACATTCCCACCAGCAGTGTAGGAGGGTTCCCCTTTCTCCACAGCCTCGCCAACATTTGTTGTTGTTTGTCTTTTGGATGGCAGCCATCCTTACTGGTGTGAGGTGATACCTCATTGTAGTTTTAATTTGCATTTCTCTGATAATTAGCGATGTGGAGCATCTTTTCATGTGTCTGTTGGCCATCTGTATTTCTTTTTTGGAGAACTGTCTGTTCAGTTCCTCTGCCCATTTTTAAATTGGGTTATTTGTTTTTTGTTTGTTGAGGCGTGAGAGCTCCTTATATATTCTGGACGTCAAGCCTTTATCGGATGTGTCATTTTCAAATATATTCTCCCATACTGTAGGGATCCTTCTTGTTCTATTGGTGGTGTCTTTTGCTGTACAGAAGCTTTTCAGCTTAATATAGTCCCACTTACTCATTTTTGCTGTTGTTTTCCTTGCCCGGGGAGATATGTTCAAGAAGAGGTCACTCATGTTTATGTCTAAGAGGTTTTCGCCTATGTTTTCTTCCAGGAGTTTAATGGTTTCATGGCTTACATTCAGGTCTTTGATCCATTTTGAGTTTACTTTTGTATATGGGGTTAGACAATGGTCCAGTTTCATTCTCCTACATGTAGCTGTCCAGTTTTGCCAGCACCACCTGTTGAAGAGACTGTCATTTCGCCATTGTATGTCCATGGCTCCTTTATCAAATATTAATTGACCATATATGTCTGGGTTAATGTCTGGATTCTCTAGTCTGTTCCATTGGTCTGTGGCTCTGCTCTTGTGCCAGTACCAAATTGTCTTGATTACTATGGCTTTATAGTAGAGCTTGAAGTTGGGGAGTGAGATCCCCCCTACTTTATTCTTCTTTCTCAGGATTGCTTTGGCTATTCGGGGTCTTTGGTGTTTCCATATGAATTTTTGAATTATTTGTTCCAGTTCATTGAAGAATGTTGCTGGTAGTTTCATAGGGATTGCATCAAATCTGTATATTGCTTTGGGCAGGATGGCCATTTTAACGATATTAATTCTTCCTAGCCACGAGCATGGGATGAGTTTCCATCTGTTAGTGTCCCCTTTAATTTCTCTTAAGAGTGACTTGTAGTTTTCAGAGTATAAGTCTTTCACTTCTTTGGTTAGGTTTATTCCTAGGTATTTTATTTTTTTTGATGCAATTGTGAATGGAGTTGTTTTCCTGATTTCTCTTTCTGTTGGTTCATTGTTAGTATATAGGAAAGCCACAGATTTCTGTGTGTTGATTTTGTATCCTGCAACTTTGCTGTATTCCGATATCAGTTCTAGTAGTTTTGGGGTGGAGTCTTTAGGGTTTTTTATGTACAGTATCATGTCATCTGCAAATAGTGACAGTTTAACTTCTTCTTTACCAATCTGGATTCCTTGTATTTCTTTATTTTGTCTGATTGCCGTGGCTAGGACCTCCAGTACTATGTTAAATAACAGTGGAGAGAGTGGGCATCCCTGTCTAGTTCCCGATCTCAGAGGAAATGCTTTCAGCTTCTCGCTGTTCAATATAATGTTGGCTGTGGGTTTATCATAGATGGCCTTTATTATGTTGAGGTACTTGCCCTCTATTCCCATTTTGCTGAGAGTTTTTAACATGAATGGATGTTGAACTTTGTCAAATGCTTTTTCAGCATCTATGGAGATGATCATGTGGTTTTTGTCTTTCTTTTTGTTGATGTGGTGGATGATGTTGATGGACTTTCGAATGTTGTACCATCCTTGCATCCCTGGGATGAATCCCACTTGGCCATGGTGTATGATCCTTTTGATGTATTTTTGAATTCGGTTTGCTAATATTTTGTTGAGTAGTTTTGCATCTACGTTCATCAGGGATATTGGTCTGTAGTTTTCTTTTTTGGTGGGGTCTTTGCCTGGTTTTGGTATTAGGGTGATGTTAGCTTCATAGAATGAGTTTGGGAGTATCCCCTCCTCCTCTATTTTTTGGAAAACTTTAAGGAGAATGGGTATTATGTCTTCCCTGTATGTCTGATAAAATTCCGAGGTAAATCCATCTGGCCCGGGGGTTTTGTTCTTTGGTAGTTTTTTGATTACCTCTTCAATTTCGTTGCTGGTAATTGGTCTGTTTAGATTTTCTGTTTCTTCCTGGGTCAATCTTGGAAGGTTATATTTTTCTAGGAAGTTGTCCATTTCTCCTAGGTTTCCCAGCTTGTTAGCATATAGGTTTTCATAGTATTCTCCAATAATTCTTTGCATTTCCGTGGGGTCCGTCGTGATTTTTCCTTTCTCGTTTCTGATACTGTTGATTTGTGTTGACTCTCTTTTCTTCTTAATAAGTCTGGCTAGAGGCTTATCTATTTTCTTTATTTTCTCGAAGAACCAGCTCTTGGTTTCATTGATTTTTGCTATTGTTTTATTCTTCTCAATTTTATTTATTTCTTCTCTGATCTTTATTATGTCCCTTCTTCTGCTGACCTTAGGCCTCATCTGTTCTTCTTTTTCCAATTTCGATAATTGTGACATTAGACCATTCATTTGGGATTGCTCTTCCTTTTTTAAATATGCTTGGATTGCTATATACTTTCCTCTTAAGACTGCTTTTGCTGTGTCCCACAGAAGTTGGGGCTTAGTGTTGTTGTTGTCATTTGTTTCCATATATTGCTGGATCTCCATTTTGATTTGGTCATTGATCCATTGATTATTTAGGAGCGTGTTGTTAAGCCTCCATGTGTTTGTGAGCCTCTTTGCTTTCTTTGTACAGTTTATTTCTAGTTTTATGCCTTTGTGGTCTGAAAAGTTGGTTGGTAGGATTTCAATCTTTTGGAATTTTCTGAGGCTCTTTTTGTGGCCTAGTATGTGGTCTATTCTGGAGAATGTTCCATGTGCACTTGAGAAGAATGTATATCCCGCTGCTTTTGGATGTAGAGTTCTATAGATGTCTATTAGGTCCATCTGCTCTACTGTGTTGTTCAGTGCTTCCGTGTCCTTACTTATTTTCTGCCAAGTGGATCTATCCTTTGGGGTGAGTGGTGTGTTGAAGTCTCCTAGAATGAATGCATTGCAGTCTATATCCCCCTTTAGTTCTGTTAGTATTTGTTTCACATATGCTGGTGCTCCTGTGTTGGGTGCATATATATTTAGAATGGTTATATCCTCTTGTTTGACTGAGCCCTTTATCATTATGTAGTGTCCTTCTTTATCTCTTGTTACTTTCTTTGTTTTGAAGTCTATTTTGTCTGATATTAGTACTGCAACCCCTGCTTTCTTCTCACTGTTGTTTGCTTGAAATATGTTTTTCCATCCCTTGACTTTTAGTCTGTACATGTCTTTGGGTTTGAGGTGAGTTTCTTGTAAGCAACATATAGATGGGTCTTGCTTTTTTATCCATTCTGTTACTCTGTGTCTTTTGATTGGTGCATTCAACCCATCAATATTTAGGGTGACTATTGAAAGATATGTACTTATTGCCATTGCAGGCTTTAAATTCGTGGTTACCAAAGGTTCAAGGTTAGCCTCTTTAGTATCTTACTGCCTAACTTAGCTCGCTTATTGAGCTGTTATATACACTGTCTGGAGATTCTTTTCTTCTCTCCCTTCTTGTTCCTCCTCCTCGATTCTTCATATGTTGGGTGTTTTGTGCTGTGCTCTTTCTAGGAGTGCTCCCATCTAGAGCAGTCCCTGTAAGATGTTCTGTAGAGGTGGTTTGTGGAAAGCAAATTCCCTCAGCTTTTGTTTGTCTGGGAATTGTTTAATCCCACCATCATATTTGAATGATAGTCGTGCTGGATACAGTATCCTTGGTTCAAGGCCCTTCTGTTTCATTGTATTAAATATATCATGCCATTCTCTTCTGGCCTGTAGGGTTTCTGTTGAGAAATCTGACGTTAGCCTGATGGGTTTCCCTTTATAGGTGACCTTTTTCTCTCTAGCTGCCTTTAACACTCTTTCCTTGTCCTTGATCTTTGCCATTTTAATTATTATGTGTCTTGGTGTTGCCCTTCTTGGATCCTTTCTGTTGGGGGTTCTGTGTATTTCCGTGGTCTGTTTGATTACTTCCTCCCCCAGTGTGGGGAAGTTTTCAGCAATTATTTCTTCTAAGATACTTTCCATCTCTTTGCCTCTCTCTTCTTCTTCTGGGACCCCTATAATACGGATATTGCTCCTTTTAGATTGGTCACACAGTTCTCTTAATATTGTTTCATTCCTGTAGATCCTTTTGTCTCTCTCTATGTCAGCTTCCATGCGTTCCTGTTCTCTGATTTCAATTCCATCAATGGCCTCTTGCATTCTCTCCATTCTGCTTATAAACCCTTCCAGAGTTTGTTTCATTTCTGCGATCTCCTTTCTGGCATCTGTGATCTCCCTCCGGACTTCATCCCATTTCTCTTGCGTATTTCTCTGCATCTCTGTCAGCATGTTTATGATTCTTATTTTGAATTCTTTGTCAGGAAGACTGGTTAGGTCTGTCTCCTTCTCTGGTGTTGTCTCTGTGATCTTTGTCTGCCTGTAGCTTTGCCTTTTCATGGTGATAGGAATAGTCTGCAGAACTGGGACGAGTGACGGCTGGAAGGACTTCCTTTCTTGTTGGTTTGTGGCCCTCCTCTCCTGGGAGAACAGCGGCCTCTAGTGGCTTGTGCTGCGCAGCTGCGCGCGGTCAGGGTTTCTGCTTCCTGCCCGGCTGCTATGGAGTTAATCTCCGCTGCTGCTGTGGGCGTGGCCTGGCTCGGGCAGCTACTCCAAAATGGTGGAGTCGCATTGGAGCAGGAGCTGCTGGGAGGCTATTTATCTCCGTAAGGGGCCTCCCTGCTCCCTGCAGCCCAGGGGTTAGGGTGCCCAGAGATCCCGGATTCCCTACCTCTGGATTAAGTGGCCCGCCCTGCCCCTTTAAGACTTCCAAAAAGCACCCGCCAAAACAAAACAACGACCACAAAAAAAAACAAGAAAAAAAATTTTTTTAATTGAAAAAAAAAAAATTTTTTTAATTAAAAAAAAAAAAAGGTGGTCGTTCGTTTTTCTTTATTCTCCGGTGCCAGCCTCAGGCCTCTGCTCACCGGTCTTTCTGCCCTGTTTCCCTAATATTGGGGTCCCTGTCCCTTTAAGACTTCCAAAAAGCACTTGCCAAAACAAAGCAGCAAAAAAGCAAAAAAAAAAAAAAATGGTCGCGCGCTTTTCTTATGTCCTCTGTCGCCCAGCCTCCAGTGCCTGCTCACTGTTCTTGCTGCCCTGTTTTCCCAGTATCGAGGGCCCTGCACTCTGGCCCGGATGGCTGGGGCTGGGTGTTCGGCAGCCCTGGGCTCCGTCTCCCTCCCGCTCTGCCTGCTCTTCTCCCGCCGGGAGCTGGGGGGAGGGGCGCTCGGCTCCCGCGGGGCCGGGGCTTGTATCTTACCCCCTTCGCGAGGCGCTGGGTTCTCTCAGGTGTGGATGTGGTCTGGATATTGTCCTGTGTCCTCTGGTCTTTATTCTAGGAAGGGTTGTCTTTGTTATATTTTCATAGATATATGTTGTTTTGGAAGGAGATTTCCGCTGCTCTACTCACGCCGCCATCTTCCGCCCCACCCACAATTATAAATATTAACTAAACTGCATTCCTGGCATACACTTTTCTCTTCTTTAAAATTTTTATATGATGTTCATTGATTTCTAATTTTTTTTAAGGATTCTGCATTTAATTCATGATGGATATTAGTTTGCAACTTTATTTTTTTTGTAGTATTTTGGTCTGGTGTTAGCATCAGAATTATTTGATTATTCTGACCTCATAAAATGCATTGGAAATGCTTCTTCTGTTTTCTGAAATTACATATAAGTGATATTATTCCTTCTTTAAATATTTAATACAAAATTTTGGTGAAGCCATCTGGGCCAGGAATGTAACTGAGGGAAGCTTTTTGAATACAAACTTGGTTTCTTTAATAAGTATTAAGCTATTCAGATTGTGTATCTGTTTTGAAATTAAGCTTTAGAGAGTATATCTGAGTTTCCCTAAACTTCACAGTTAACAAAACATAACTCAGTTTTAAGACGAACAAAATTTGGGCATTTTGCAAATGAAGATAACTTTAAGATTTATTTATCTAAGAGCCTTTATTATGTCAGATAGAGGTGAGCACAATTAATGCCAAATTTCCCAAGGGGAAAGTAAATATATAAAATGTACAACTCTCAGGTTCCTACAGGTAATCAGTCATCTGACAGGCTGCCTACTTTGAACTGACCTTGATAAGGGTGTCAAAGAGGCACTCAAGTTGTCTGTGAGCCTTTAGCTGAGGCTGGCAAACGCACACCAGGCTAATGCAAGTGAGCAAGTCCATGTGGCTGAGACCCAGTCAAGTATTAGCGTGGTTAAACAGCAGAGGAGTGGTAAGAAAAAATAGGATGCACTGCTGCTTTTTCAATAACCAAACCACTTTATCAAATCATCATATCCAAATTGTGGCCATTCACCTCCTTTGTCATGAAGTCACTCTCCAACTGCTAATATCATCTGATAGCAGTACCTAGATATTTTTTAGGTGCAGGCATGATAATTGGAAATAATTTGGAGGATGCAAAATAGAAAAAATATAATTTCAAAAAACCTCATAAGTCTACTTTCAGAGTTAATCCCAGAATGTTTCCTTAATAAAAGCATGTGTTTATAATTCATAATTAATAACATTGTGTTTATATTTTATATATTCATTTATTTTTTTATTAATATGTTATTTTCCAATTCAAACTATATATTTTTGAATTTCTTAATTGTAAATTATGTCATTTAAAAGCTACACTTGAATTTGTTTAGCCATTACTTGCCTTAATTTTGATTTGCATAAAATCTATATAATTCTTTGATAGATTTTCTCATCCTTTGGATAGATTCCTATAAGATGAAATAATGGGTCAAAGGTATAGACTTTTTTAAGGTTATTGATAATATATTCCTAATTTGTTTCTTGGAGAGCAATGGGAATATTTAAATTTGTGCCACTGATAAGTGGAAGTGCCATTTGCTTGCACAGTTGCAAACAAGCAATGTTTACAAAACCTATGAACATTTGCTAGGTAAATATTTATTTTGTTAATTTTACAAAATATTTTCTAACATTCATAAAATTAAACTTTTTTCCTTTTTCAAATTTTATTGAGAAATAATTAACATACATCACTGTATAAACTAGGATGTACAGCATGCAATTTTTCTGTAAGTTTAAGAGGTCCAGCATTATGGTTTGACTTACATAAACATTTTAATATATTTTTATGTGTATATACATACACACTTTTTTCAGTAAATCACATTATTCTCTTTCCTACTTACCTACTGGGATTTTGATGTAATTCTTGTTAATATATATGCTCTTTAAGGAATAATATAAATTTTTTTCTGTAATATTTTGGCAAATACTGTCCTTGGTTCTGTTTGCCTTTTAATTTAGTTTATGTGTTTTGATATGGAAAGACATTTACATTTTCAGTTCCTTTTTGGTTTATTTAATTGCATATGTTTTTAGAAAATCTTGTTTCATATTTATGAAAATTATTCATCTGTATGTTGGTGAGTGTTATACACTTTATTTTAATGCTTAAAATTCAGTCCATTTGGAATTTATTTTGCTGTCTTAAGCCTTGCCATAAAGGAGTCTACCTTTTCATTCTCATCATTAAGTTCAAAGCTTAATAGGGAATGAAAGAGAACTTAATAGGTCATGGAGTTGATCAGTGTATCTTGTGTTCATCCTTCATGATACTCCGAAAATGTGGTGTTTTTCCTGTGTTAGAAGGGCACACATTTCCAGTTCTTAAACAATGCACTATAGTTAGTGACTATGCAGCATATTTCTATAGCACATGATAGAAGACAACTTTCCACAGGATGGGCTGAATAATAATTATAGAAGAGGTAAAGAAAGAGAGAACAGTATTTGAACTGCAGAGGGAATAATTAAGTTTATTTTCAGAAGTGGTCTTTGAGTGGTTTGGTATATGGGATGTGTGTGTGTAGGGAGAGAAAAGGAGCAGTTAGTGAATATGGGGGTGTTTACTGTATATTTTCTAACTTTTTAAATTAGTCTGAAAAGTTTCTGAACACATACCACTTGTTTTCCCTGCCTCTGACTATGCAAAAATACTACATAGCATTCAATACAGTAGTACCCATCTATAGTAGGAAGTCACATAAAATTTTACAGCATAAAGAAAAATACAGCTTAAGATGAAAGGAATTATCTATACTATGGCAGGAGTTGCCCTTTAAGATTGTGTCCAATTGTGAAAGTAGGTTTTCCTTAAGTCTGAAATTTAAGGTGAGAAAAATTATATGCCTTTGAAGAGCTCTCTGATCACACTCTGCAACCTACAGTACAAAGGAGGACTGGATTTCTCTGTGTACTTTGAATTCTAATATTCCCTGCCTACTTTCTAAATGCATAGATATATTCTGTAATAAAAATTGGCCCCAGAGCAGGATTAATATAGATGAGATCCCCTCAAACACAATACCAATCATGATCCCTTCAATTTAAGTTTCTACTTCCATGGGATTTGAAAGGAAAGAAATTTAATTTTTTCTGAAGACAAATGTATTAATATTTAATAAAAACAAAGTCAGATGACGGTGTTAGTAAAAAATAAGAAATATACATAAATCCTCTCTGTATTTGAATAAGACAACTGAATTGAGCAGCATTAATTCCTGGACAGGAAATAAGATATGGGTGAGAAGAAAAATTTCAGGCAGAAAGAAAGTTTGGTTGTGGAGCTTAAGTATTGAATGGATTTATGTTATGGTAATAGATCACTGATTTATTCTCAGAAAGACTGTCCTTTCGGAGAGTGAAGGATATGGATGTGATTAGGTCTAGGAAATTGGCAACTATGTTTAGTATGAGTTACCCACTATGAGACAAATACAGGCTATAAAATATATAGTGGACACAATTTTATATTCTATCTCTGTTCCTTTGCATTATGACTTCTCCAAATTCTGTATGATTTCTTTTGGGTGGTTCCAAATTGGACCTGACCTTTTAAATTATTTTAAACTCTCACCTAAGTACTCAGAGACTGGCATAAGAAACAAGTTAGTCCATCAAGATTGATATCTGAGACTTGCCTTAATCAGATAGTTCTATTAATCAGGAAATGCTAGGATATTCTACAGCAACAGATTAGCGCTGGCATTTCAGTAGATTAACAATAAAACAAAGATATATTTGTAGGTCAAGGAAAGTCCCATTTGGGTTGGACCACACCCTTGTTTCTGACTGCACCATATGAAACATGTGGCCTCCAAGATAACTGCACCAGGGAGAAAGAGGTCTGGAAGACACAGGAAAAGTATTTTTAAGAGCTAGGCCTGAATGGACTTCACCGTTTCCGCCCACACCTCATTGGTTGGAGCTCAGGTGCATGGCCCCAGCAATGTGAAAATGAGGCTGGGCAGCGTGTCTTCCCATGTAGTTAGGAGGAAGAGGTGAGGCGGTGAAAGTGTCTTCATCTCAGTGCTCTTCCTAATAGTCCCATAAAATACGAGTCTTAAGTAACTGGTGTCCATTTTTTTTAACCCAGTATGAAAAAAAGCCTTCATAAGAATGAAAACAGGCAGAAAGGCATTGTCCTGAGTATATCATTTGAGCCTTGCATATGACTTCATAAGTGCTTACCTCCTTTTTTCTAAGTACAGTTTAAGTTGGGTTTCTCCTTACCATCAAGGGTCGTCACTAATTTAGAGCTTTTAAACTACCTAGCCTGATACGTCCTAAATTTAGCTTAATTAATTAATTAATCAACCCATGGGAAATAATTTATCAATTAGAAACCATATCCTTAACACTGTAAGTGCACCTAGTAAATTTCTACTCATCTGTCAAACTGGGTTCTAGTGTCACATGCTCAGTGAGGTGACTTCATCACATTCTGTACCCAGGGCTATCAATTCACATAATTCTCATATGCAGCATGGCATGAAAAATAAAAACATAGACACTAAGTTAAACCTCCTTGATATAAATGCTGGCCTTCCCAATGATCAGTTTTGCATCATTGGGCATTGTGTTTAGTTTCTTTGTGCCTCTGTTCCCCCAACTGTAAAATGGGTATAATATGAAGTTGTTTTAAGTAACAAAGGAGTTGACATAGAGAAAGATGTGCAACAGTGGCACACTTCAGGTAAGCCTCAGTAAATGTTAGCTATTTTATTGCTGTCATTATTGTTTTATTTTTATTAAGACTGTAAATTCCTCAGGGAAAAAGACAATTTTCTACAGTACTCAAAGCATGTTTGGTATCTAGGGAGTACTCATTAAATTTCAGTCAAAAAGATTGCACTAATATATTAGCAGTAGTAATTATGACAACTAGCGTTATTAAGCACATACTAGATGCCAAGCGTGGTTCCAAGGGCTGTGCATTCATTAACTGATATAATGAATAAATAGAGGAAGTAGTATATCACTCAGGGTAATTAACTTGCTATTGTAATGCTACAAACACCCCCACATTCTAGTGGCTTAAAAATATGAGTTTATTTATCATTGGCACAAATTTAATTTCAATGTTCTTGGTTGGAGAGGTCTCCTGGGCAGCCCTTCTGATTCAGGGCCTTGAACTTGGCACCTCACGTTCTTAACCAGGGCTTCCAGGTCACCCAGAAAGGAAAGAAGTAAAAGAATTTTAGAGAAGATTTTGTTTTATCCTTTAATTAGAGCCAGATCTGGAAATGTATCTATTCTATTGGTCCAAATTTGTCATATAAATTATACTATAATGGAAAAAAAAGACTATTTTTGTGACCACTAATAAATTAATTCATCTGATAAAAAGATAAATCTCTTAATGGGGGGAGGCAAGATTAACACTCAAACAAATAAAAAATAAAGACTTTTATTATTGGAGAATGTCCCACTGAAGAACTGGGATGGGCTCAGCAGGATAAGAATTTGGATTGGTAGAAAAAAGGGGAAGGTATTCCAGGTGAGGTGACTGGCACAAGTTAAGGTATAGAGGAAGACTTAGGAGGAAAAATAACTATTAGATAGCCAAACGCTCAGCACAAATAAACCCAGCATCAAACACAGCTCACAGTCATTATAATCATGTAGCAATTGACACATGCATCCTCTTTCTAGAGAACTCTTTTCGCCATAGAACTAAGCATATTACTGGTGTCAGGTTGAGTTATTCCACTGCACTTGGACATCAGATAAACAGACTCTGTATATGAAGCCATTCTTTTTTTCAAATTATATATCCCACACAAGATGGTCTACTGATCTGGTTTACGCTGACATTGCCAACATTTTCTGACAATTTCAGCCTGTTTCACCAATTCTGAATGCTGATTGTTTTTGCAGTTTAGCCTTGCCTCCTCACCTAGACGATACATTTGAAAACAGGGGCTTGAATCACTCCACAGTCCTAAGCACAGTGCAGTAAACACTGTTGTCACTTAAATGGCACTTCTTTATCTCTTGATCACTAGGTAATTTCATAAATATCTGGCACTGTAGTTCTTCTTTGGTTTTGGTACACAGGTTTCTAAAAAGCAGTGACAAATCCCCAAACCCTATCTATATATTTTTTTCTAGTTTTTATCTTTTCTACTGAATAGTAATGGAACAAAAACCTGAGTTGTGACATTTCAAGTCGTGGACCTGTCCTAGTCCCTTTAATCCTTCTTGTGAGACATGGACAGCTGATCATTGGTAAATGATGGGTATTTTCCATTTTGCCCTGTTCATACAACCATCAGTAACCCACATTCTGTTGAGTATGCTGTCCTCTGATGTAATTTTTCCACTCTTCTGCCACATTTGAAGGTTGGGCACCATGTTAGGTTGTGTGGGAGTCCAAGATTGCCTTAAAATTCTAGTGCCTTCTCTCTTCAAGTTCTGAGGCATTAGGGGGAAGTGTAACTTCTCCCTGGAATGCATCTGCCAAGTAAGGAAATTAAATAAGCAAAGAAATAGAAATGTCATATTATGTAAAATCCAATTCAGGTCCAATTGAGGTGTTTCCAAGAAGCATCTTTTAAAAATAAATTTCTAATCCATGTTAAATTTGTATCTTAAAGTGAGTTGTTATGGAGATGAATGGATTGCTTTCTCTATGGGAAGAAATAATTTATGTTGGACTAAGTTTCACTCTAACTCTGAAATATATTTTCTCTTGAGGTTCAAAATACATTGGTTTATGGTATTCTGTTTTTCAAATAATTGCATCTGTAGGCTCTTGGATTAAAACAATCAGAATCTGTATTCACTCCGGTATAGTGAAATCTGGCTGAAGGCACCTGAATTGAATTTGAGGCACTGGTGTTAAAAATTTGTGATGTAGACTGGGAATATCTTTTATCCTCACTAATGCAGGTAAAGACAGAATCCCAAGGGAGATGACAAATTGGCTAAATGAGGCAGCTTTGTAAAGGATTCTGTTGTTCATCAACTAGATTCAATATGCATCTAAATCCCAGTAGCCATGAATGAATGACTTAGACACTCTGCCCAGCTTCCTTGTTCCACTTTTTCACCTATTCATTTGTTTACCCTGCAGTAAAGACTGCACGCAGGCATTCAGAGAAGTTTGCGATTTGTATGTTATAGGTGGTTGCTGTTTCTCCAAGACAGAGAGGTCAAGAAGCACTCCTCAGGTTTCTGCCACTAAAGTGTGGTTCCAAAATAATATGTAAATTACCCTTTGCAACATAATTCTTTTCTGCTATTTTCTTGCTCCTGTAGATTGGCACGTAAGAGGTTAGGCTTTATCTCACAACTGTAAATATAACACTTTGACATTAATATAGATTACACATCAATATGAGATCTGGCAAGCATGGTGCTATCCAATAAATCTGATGAGAAGAGTTAAACTTCTCTCCTTGTACCAGCATTGGCAATTAGATTTGATTGAAAAATGAGTTGTTCTCACCGGCACTAGAAATTGCAAATTTCAAGTGTTCATATATCAACAAATAGCTAATGACTGACATTGTATATATCATTAAATAATCATAATAATTATTCTTCTTCAATAGGACTAGAGAACCTTGTGCACTCAGCTGAGTAAATCACCTCTCCTGATGGTTTCCTGTTTTACTCTAAAAAGCAAAGAATGTAAATAGTACAAGTTGTTAGCTGCCACACAACTCATATCATTAGTATAAAGAATATTTACAGAACCTTAATCAAACCTAATATGACAGAAAAAGGATGAAAGGAAGACAGCAAAGGCATGGTAGAAATATTAGTAGGAGAAATAGCAAATAATACAGAAGAAATATAATGAAATCCAACCTAATTTTACGTAAGCATTCTTCCAATGAACTAATGTGTTGATGCCTAGAAGTTTACTTATACCTGGCTAGACGTTTTGATGGAAATATGCCCTGAGTTCTAGTACAAATTCAGATGTACAGACTTTGATGTGCAAAAGTCTATTTATCCCAGAATAAGAATAAAACATTTAGTTAGGTATTAATAGTTCTTTGAAGCTGGTTTCTCATATAACATACTCAGCTATTTGTAAGACTGTTTGGAAATAATAGTTGATTTAAGAAGATAGAACTGAAGAGCAAAAAGCACAAACTCACTTTCATTGGAAATCCAGTCTTATATTTTTCTTTCCTGCCATTCATATCACATATAAAGCATCTTCAAATGTGCCTTATGTTCAAAATGATATCTGAAACTGGAAATTATCCTTATGTTCTAGACAATACAAAGGAATAGGACAACAGGGACTTTTAATCCTTTCAAGAAGCTTTTCTGGAAGTTGCAAAGAACAACTTCTATGTGCATTTAACTGGTCAAAACCTACCTTAAAGGAGGCTAGAAATACAATAGTTAAATAGGCACAGTATTTTTAATGGTTAGTAATATGGTCTCCTCGTCAAATAATGATTTAGTTCATTGTTTTTGACCAGTCTGCTCTCTAACAACTAAAAATATTGGAGGAATATCATGATAGGCAGATAAAGATAGTGGTACACACACACACACAATATTTGAATGCAGTTAAGAGCTGCTAAGGCGGTGAGGAGTTATGGGGCCAGTAGTTATAGGATGAGAAAACTCAGTGATAATTAGTCAGAGATTTTGGGATCTTGAGTATATCAGTCACTGAGAAGCTGAGTAAAACTTCCAATGTTTGTCGGGATGGTGGGACAAAAAAAAAAAAGCCTGATAGAGACCTTGGACTCTGGCTATAACTAAAATGAGAGGATGCAGAGGAAACTGATCAGTCCCTACATTAAATAATTCCCATCTTTAAATAATCTTGTTTGCTAGTTGTATTATGATTATCTGGGAATTCTAATGCTGCTAGTACCTTCATGGTAGAAACACAGTTTTTTCTGAAGGAAGATGGTTCTGTTTAATGCCTTATATTATCTCTGTACATTTTCATACTTTGTGACTGGATATCAATAAAAAAACTACCCAGGCACTAGAGAAGACATTTTTTTTGTTGCTTCATTTATTTAAAAAACAGGTAATAGAGGCAAATCCACAGGGACTCCAACCAAATAATGGAGTCATTATAATTAAAAAAGAAACTATTGAATCCTGTTGTATACTTGAAACCAGTGTTATATATAAGTAACTGTACTTCAATAAATAAATTTAAAAAACCAACCTTAATGTGTTTATGGAATTAAAGAAAACATTGAAAATTTCAGTAGAATAATAACTGTAAATTAAAACAAATGGAAATATAAATGAAAATACAATTATTGAAACCAAAATCAATAGATAGTTTTTACCCACATACTAGACACAGACAAGGAGAGAACTAGTGAACTGGAAGATAGAATATCCAGATTGAAGTTCATAGAAACAAAATGATGGAAACTGCAAAGAAAGAGTATATTGCTCATAAGGAATATGTTATAAAGGTCAAGCATGCGTGTAATTAAAATTTAAAAAATGAGCATAGAGAGGAGGGCAGATACAGGGACAGTGAATTTTTCCCAACTGATGAATGTTACCAAGGCACTCATCTGGTAAGAACTACATACCACATCACAAATAATACCAAGAAAATACAGACAAGAATATCATAATAAAATTGGTAAAAGCCTTGACCAAAGAGAAAAATCTTATAAACAGGCATATAAAGTTTTGTATTCAAAAAAGCCATAATAAGAGTTATAGCTAATTTCTTAACAGAAAAGCTGGAGGAGAGGAAACAGGTGAATAATGTAATTAATAAATTAAAAGTTTATTATTATATATGAAACATTATGAAATTATATATGAAAAATAATTATTCATAATTAATAAATTCAGAAGAGGGATAAATGGTGTTAAAGTATTCTAAAGATGTTGACTAGAAGGCAGTAAAGCACTAATTTATATTTATTAGATATATTATGTAATCTTTAATATACCACTTAAACTATAAGAATACTGTATAATAAGCCATTTTAGGCCAAAATTAATAAAATGTATTAACTATAAGAAGTCAAGGAAGCAGAGAAAAAGGAACAAGAGCAGGCAGGTCAAATAGATAATAAATAAAAGGTGGAAAATTTTAATGTAAACATATGGATAACCACATTAATTAACAATAGACTGAACATTCTGACTTAAAAGAAAAAGAAAAAAAATATTCATTTCCTAGAAATGCCATAACAAATAACCTCAGATCTTTTGCTTTAAAGTAACAGAAATTTATTCTCTCACTGTCTGGAGGCCCATTCCTTCCAAATGCCCTAGGAGAGAATTCTTCCTTGCCTTTTCCAGCTTTCATTGGCACCATGGATGCTTTGACTTCTGGCAACACAGCTCCCGTTCTGCCTCTGTGTTCTTGGCCCCTACATCCTGTGTTTTATACTCTCCTGTCTCTTACAAGGATACTTGTCATAACATTTGGAGCCCACCTGGTTAATTCAAGTCAATCTCTTCTGGAGAGCTTTAACTTAATTAAACCAAAAAGACCCGTTTTCCTGAATAAGGTCACATTCACAGGTACTGGGCATTAGACTCAGCTATATCTTTTTGGGGACCATTCTTCAACCCACTGCAGTTGCCAGCCAGACTCAGGGGAAAAATTCACCCATGTGTGGTTTACAATAGACCCATTTTAAATATGAAGTAGAAAAAAAAGTAATTAAAAAAAATCATGCAAACACTAATCAGTAGGAAGCTGCTATAGCAAATTTATATCAGATGATTCAGTTTTTAGACAAGAATCATTATTAAAGATAAACTGATAATTTCATGATGAAGAAAAAGTTCATTCATTAGGAAACCATTAATAGATCTGAATACATATGCAACCAATAATATAGCCTCGATATATATAAAGCAAAATTATACAGAAATAAATAGGAAAAAGATATATCCATAATTTTGGTGGAAGACTTTAAGCAGGTGATGGAACAGGAAATAAGTTCAGTAAAATATGACAAATGTGAAAAACAAATGGACAAACTTGGTATAAACTGGGCAGACTTGAGCACTGAGCCCAAGAATTTAAGAATGCATATTGATTTCAAGTGCACGTGGAATTTTTAATAAGATGGACTATATGTTAAGCCATTGTCCAATTCTTAACAAATGCCACATAATTGAAACACTAAAGAGTAAGTTCTTTATTTTGAAATTAAGCTAGAATGGACTAACAGAAAATTGCCCAAGATGTATAAATTAATCAGTATGTGTCTCAAAACCCATAAATCAAAGAAGATACCACAATCAAAAGTTATTTTCAACTGAATGAGAATTAATGTTATCATTGCAACGAAAAGTATAACAGTTATTAATTGGAATGCTGGTAAATCTATGAAAAGAAGAAATTTATAGTCATGAGCATGTACATTAGAAAATAAAGAAGCCTGGGAAGTAATCACTTAAGAATTCATCCAAAGAATTTTAGAAAGTAACAAATGCCTCAAAAGACAGGAAGGAGGGAAACAATAATGATAGAAGTAGAGATTGACAACTAAAATAAAATCCAATATATAATGAGGAAAAGGGCAAAATCCTCAGGTATTTTTCTTAAGAGGACTAATAATATGGATGAATCAATGGGAAAACTAGAAGAGAGAGGGATTTTGAAAGGGGCCTCTACTGAATCTTGTGGAGGGCAGCAGGGTTGGGGTTTGCTTCAAGGAGCTCATTTCTGGAGTTTTACTTCCACATTAAGTTGATTGTTTGCATCCACAGATAGTTGTCTTTTGCTTGTTGTTGATATGCTTCTAATGTCAGACTGGCTTAATAATGTTGGTGTAGGCAGTAGATTTTTAATATAGAGGTTAAAAAAATCAAAAGTGTCTAATGCAAAGGCAATCTGAGTGAAAATTATACTTTGAGATTTCCCAGATCTGAGTAAACCAGTTTCAGTAGCAGGCGTTGCTTCTGGTATGGGTGCTTGGTACCATTGTTGTTAGAAGGCAAACTGAAAATCAGGTTTATTAGAGATTTATAGGGCTGAATATTTAAATATATGGTGAAAAAATAGGCAGAAAAAGAAGTTGTTGAAATCGTGGCGGCTGAGAATCCTACAGGTCATATATCCAGGTCAAATGTATTATATTATTGCCACATAAATCAAAGCTTTCACTCTTTCTCAAAATTTTCATGTTTTCCTAGCCAAAGCAACCCTAACTAGATCATGGGGACCATGTAGAACATGGGATGAAATTTTGGTTTCATTTGAGTCTCAGAGAAAGTCATTGGAAGGGATTTCATTTAAAAGATCACTCTGGCTGTTGTGCAGACAATGTGTTAGTAAACATGAATGGAAGCAGGGAGGCCAATCACATAGCTACAGTGGTGAGCTTCGTGAAGGCACCCAGCCAGCCACTGGGAGATAACTGTAGATGGAACTAGTGGGTCTAAGTGACTCTGGTCCTGTGGCTATGTCAGAATGTCAGATATGGGGGTGTTCCCTCAGGCTGTGTTAATTAAGCAACTCCTTATTATCTTGAGGCAATCATTTTCTCTGTGAAAATGAGTTTTGGGAGAACACCTCTCCTTTTCTCTTAAAACAGAGAACAATCAGAAAATCAAAACTAGTTGTGTTTATGGCCAAAAGTAATATGAAAGGAATTAAAAATCTTTCAGCTATAAAAATAATTACCGAGAATCAAAGCCATGAAAATTCTGCCTGGCTCTAAAAAAATGTGTTTTAGGTCATGTAAATCATGCTAAAAGTTGCAATTAGAGTTGGATGTTTTTTCCTCCTGGGAAAGCCACATGCAATTATCAGCTGCAGAAATTCCCTTTCTCTCTTGAGCTCTAGGTAACCACCCCTGAAAGCTATACTCTTATATTACCTGTAAGAATTGTTGCTGAGGTCAATGTCTTAGAGAGATAAAATGTGGGGATAAATTGTCTCCTGTGCCTGATACATGTCTTCTGTTTGGCATATTAGGCTGAAATTGTTTAACAGCAGATATAGAACGAATTCTGAACCTCTTCTCTGATTGCTAGAAAATTGGTAACTCTCATCCATCAAAAATTATTTTCTAACATAATTTTTCTCCATCCCTGCTATAGGGCTTTTAAGATTATTTTAAGAAGCATCTTTGCTGCTACATTTATCACAGGATGTTAAAGAACTGCATTTTAACATTTTTTTTCTGGATTTTGTATTTCTTCTTTATTGTAAGCCTTTGGGTTATTTTTTATTTGTGAAGTAAACTCTGAAGCAACTTTGAACAACTTCTAAGAGCCATTTGGTTTTAGGATAGAGAAAGGCCTTTTCTATATTCTTGTTTTATAGGCTTTCTGTAAGACCAAGTACAGTAATTCTGAGCCTGACTTCATCCAGTCATCAAAATATACTAAACATCATCTCTGTACCAGGCACTGTGTTAAGTTCTAGGCATACAATACCCAATAAAACTGAGAGGATTCTTGCTTATAAGGAGCCTTCAGTCTAGTGTGAACCAAAGTCCATTCATCCAAGCTCCCTCACTATGCTGGGTGCCTGATAAAATGTAGGGGATATGCCAGGCTTTACATTTAAGTCTTATTTTGCAGCTGAAAGTCTAATATTTCCTTTGTGGCTTTAGACTTGTATGTGCATTGCCTATGGGCCTGGTGTCAAACATATGTCTGTGAGACATTGGCATCCAAGTGGTTTTCAATGTTTTCTAAAAATCTGGGCCACAGACTTTGACATTGAGTTCTTACTCTGCTTGTATGAGGCACTTTAACCTGTGCATGCACACACATGTGTGTGTACTTGCCTGTGCCCTTTGTGCTTTTGCAGGGTCCTTTGAAAGCAAATTGGCATGACCCATTTTACAAATGAGAGAGAAGATACCTTGCGCCTGGCCAAAACAACTGGCAAACAGTGGACCCAGGATTCAAACTCAGACTGTCTGCTTCAACAGCCAACACCCCCACCTACCCCACACTTCTCCACACTACTGACTCTTTGGCTTCTACCTTTTCTAGCCTCCTTCCACTTATCCCTGTGGAATAGGGCAGCTTTCAACCATTTCTTACACTCAGACAAAATTATACGTCTGGTACCTCCAGTTGCTTTCTAGTTTTCTGTCTTTAAAAAAAAGTCAAATAGTTAAATTAAGGCTAGATATTCAGCTTAGATTGTATATGAGGGTATTTTTTTGTGCATGTAATGCTTGAAGCTATAGAACTAAAGTACACAAGCTCCAAAATTGAGAATCAAAACATAGTATTACGGACTGAATTTTGTTAGTCCCATAATGCGTGTGTAGAAACCTTAATCTTCAGTGTGACTGCATTTGGAGATAAGGCCTTTATGGAGGTAATTAAGGTTAAATGAAATCATAGAAGCAGGGCCCTAATCCAGTAGGACTGATGTCCTTTATTTAAGAAGAGACATCAGGGATGTACACAAGAGGAAAGGTCATGTGAAGACACAGTGAGAAGGTGGCCATTTGCAATCCAAGGAGAGAGGCCTCAGGAAAAAATCAACCCTGCTGAAACCTTGATCTTCTATTTTCAGCTTCCAGAACCAGGAGTAGATAAATTTTTGTTGTTTAAGCCACCTAGTCAGTGGTGTTTTATGGCAGCCCTAGAAGACTAATACACATAATAACACTATGAAAAGAAGAATGACTCCTGTCATTTGCAAGGATCTTGGAAAGAAGGAAGAAAAGATTTAAGTACAAAAAGGAGAAGATAAGTGGACAAAATAAGAATATAAAGTGTTATAAAAAGCAGTCTATTAGTTTCATAGTTACCAGTGGTAATTAAATGCCCTTACTCACAGCATTTAACTATCCTAGTCAATGGGTCATTCAGAGAGTCCTCCCTGAGGTTCCTCCCTGAGCTCAAGCCAGCTTGGGGTTCCTGACATGACTACCTAGAGATTATTATATCCTAGATATCTATCTATGCTTCCTCCTTTGACCATGTGAGTGAATCCGTTCCTAGTTTAGAAGAGTAGAAATGATGCCTGAGCCCGGCAATGTACTCACTTTGTGCTGAGCAGAGGGGATTCACTGAGGTGCTCTTTCTGGTGCTCCAGTAGGCACTCTGCCTTACAGAGGAGAGAGCTCCCCTCCACCTGCACAGTCATCGGTCAGATCTTCTGGCTGATGTTCGTGAGGCCTCTGACAAGTCCAGTGTCCACTAGATGCCATGGAGTCAGTGGTTGAAAATTGAAAGACTTCTCCAGTAGAGTGGTGGTGGGGAGACATGATCTCACTGAATGCCAGAAATCTCTTTTAGTAGCTGAAGTCTGCCTTACAGGTCAGTCCTCATCTTTTGGTCACTGTAGACCCTATTTTATCCACTGACAATACCCCTATTAAAGTATTTCTGGTGTTTTCCACCTTATGCCCCAACAAATTAATTATACCACCTTATTTCACACTCAAAATGTGATAAAACATCGGTGGTGCAACCTGTAAGGCACTCACAACCTTCACCTCCCTAAACCTGTTTCTTCACTTGTAAAATTGGGATAATAATGGCTACCTCTCAGGATTATTGTGAGGATCATCTGAGTCAAGGTGCTCAGGTACTTAAAACAGTGCCTGGTGTATGTAAATTATTCAGTAAATGAAAGCTAATTTCTGAACGTGTTTTGCAAGTCTGTTCAAAATGGGCACCTAAAGTAAGGTTTCTTAGAAGGATGATATTTATTAGCAAGATACTTAACAACTATGGGCAGGCTTTAACCACCCCCATATTACCAAACTGGTATTTCCAGAGTGGTGGACTGCTGTTCTGAGCTGGAACATCTAGTCTCACTCCTGGCTACCAGGTGATACCAACTAGTACCCTTGCGGAGTAAGATCCTGTTGCTTGTTCCCTATTCCCCTCAGCTCTTTGTAACTAAGGACCAGAGGTAAATGTGGAGCACTTCTTTACTTGATTTGTAATCTTGAGGTTGTGATGGTTCCTCAACAAAATTCCATATATTTTATTTTTTATTTCTTCTTTTAAGTGTCTTGCTTTCCAGAACATGCCATTGCCTTTCATAGGAAATGCCATGGATAGAAATAACCATCCAGGGTATATTTTTTTTTATACTTGATTTATATGTGGATACCACATTTCTCTCTTTATTATTATTATTTTTAATAAAATGCTGAAGGGGTAGATAGATACAAGATAAAGGCAGAAAACATAGTTTAGTGTTGTAAGGGAGCAAATGTAGATGATCAGGTGTGTGCCTGTAGACTATGTGTTAATCCAAGCTAGACAAGGGCAATAAAACATCCACGTATGCAGAAGATTTCTCTCAGAACAGGGGAGGTTAGATTCTAAGCCTCACCTCTGTTGATCCCCAATTTCTCACCTGATGCCCCCCCCCTGCCTTAGGTTGTTCCTCCCTTGAGGAATCTTACCCGTCTCTGGCTAACCAGTCATCTTCTGGGGCCATACAGGGAAATGTAAAGTTGGTAAGTGAGAGAGAAGCCTTATTGGTTGAAATGGTTAGCTTTTTATTTCTTTGCATAGTTATGCCATGTGGCTTCTATGCCCAGCATTTGTCTAGAGGTATCTTTACCACTTGGAAGAATTGTGATACTCGGTAAATTTGATATGAGGCATGAGTTCTATTTAAGGGCTGTAATTAGGAAGGAAGAAGAAAAGCTATAGAAGTAGCAGGTGGCAGAAAACATGGGAAGATTGGTTATTTCTTTGACATATCCTCCTGTAGAGTAACTTAAGCATGTATAGGTTTTAAGCTACTACTTAAATTGTGCACACACATGAACATAATAGGAGTATAGTTACATAACCAAAGCATACCTGTAATTACCAGCCATCTCCACTGAAACCAAGAAAACCAGTTAGGCACCTTAGGCATTTGTGAAAACTTATCTATGATATGGTGGATATTGTCCAACTGAACTTGAACAGTCTGAGAGAAATCAGACAAATTAAAACAACCCATTCCTGGGGAATGTTCACATCCCTTATGTTCTTTTAACAGCAAATAGTCTGTAGTTGTAAGATTTTGGAGCGCTACAATTTGCACTTCTCTTAATTCTTGGTTGAGTTCGAACAGTATAGATCCAGTCAAATTTGTTGTTTTACTGTATGCACAGGCCAGCTTAGATATCTCCTTCATTCCCATGACAAGTCCAGGAACTGGTGGGATGAGTGCATCTACAGCTGTAGCAGTGTGTGGATCTTTGTTGGGGTTTTTTGATGATCATCTTCTGGCATGAGTCTTCCAGAGAGTGCTGATGTTGGAAGTTCTTTTTCATATTGTATCTTAGTTCATTTTGGGGGTAGCCCAATTAGGCTTTGATCCTCTGTATAAACACAAACAGACCCTTTGCCTACACTTTTATATGCCCTTTATACCCTTGTGTAGAACTCATTGGAGGTTACCACACAGGAACTGCCCTTTTTTTTGTTGTTGTTTTTTGTTTTTGGTATCACTAATCTACACTTACATGATGAATATTATGTTTACCAGGCTCTCCCCTATACCAGGTCCCCCTTATAAACCCCTTTACAGTCACTGTCCATCAGCATAGCAAAATGTTGTACAATCCCTACTTGCCTTCTCTGTGTTGTACAGCCCTCCCTTTTCTCCTACCCCCCCATGCATGCTAATCTTAATACCCCCTACTTCTCCCCCCACTTATCCCTCCCTACCCACCCATCCTCCCAAGTCCCTTTCCCTTTGGTACCTGTTAGTCCATTCTTGAGTTCTGTGATTCTGCTGCTGTTTTGTTCCTTCAGTTTTTCCTTTGTTCTTATATTCCACAGATAAGTGAAATCATTTGGTATTTCTCTTTCTCCACTTGGCTTGTTTCACTTAGCATAATACCCTCCAGCTCCATCCATGTTGCTGCAAATGGTTGGATTTGCCCTTTTCTTATGGCTGAGTAGTATTCCATTGTGTATATGTACCACATCTTCTTTATCCATTCATCTATCGATGGACATTTAGGTTGCTTCCAATTCTTGGCTATTGTTAATAGTGTTGCGATAAACATAGGGGTGCACTGATCTTTCTCATACTTGATTGCTGCATTCTTAGGGTAAATTCCTAGGAGTGCAATTCCTGGGTCAAATGGTAAGTCTGTTTTGAGCATTTTGATGTACCTCCATACTGCTTTCCACAATGGTTGAACTAACTTACATTCCCACCAGCAGTGTAGGAGGGTTCCCCTTTCTCCACAGCCTTGCCAACATTTGTTGTTCTCTGTCTTTTGGATGGCAGCCATCCTTACTGGTGTGAGGTGATACCTCATTGTAGTTTTAATTTGCATTTCTCTGATAATTAGCGATGTGGAGCATCTTTTCATGTGTCTGTTGGCCATCTGTATTTCCTTTTTGGAGAACCGTCTGTTCAGTTCCCCTGCCCATTTTTTAATTGGGATATTTGTTTTTTGTTTGTTGAGGCATGTGAGCTCTTTATATATTCTGGACATCAGGCCTTTATCGGATGTGTCATTTTCAAATATATTCTCCCATACTGTAGGGTTCCTTTTTGTTCTATTGATGGTGTCTTTTGCTGTACAGAAGCTTTTCGGCTTAATATAGTCCCACTTGTTCATTTTTGCTGTTGTTTTCCTTGCCGGGGGAGATATGTTCAAGAAGAGGTCACTCATGTTTATGTCTAAGAGGTTTTTGCCTATATTTTCTTCCAAGAGTTTAATGGTTTTATGACTTACATTCAGGTCGTTGATCCATTTTGAGTTTACTTTTGTATATGGGGTTAGACAATGGTCCAGTTTCATTCTCCTACATGTAGCTGTCCAGTTTTGCCAGCACCATCTGTTGAAGAGACTGTCATTTCGCCATTGTATGTCCATGGCTCCTTTATCAAATATTAATTGACCATATATGTCTGGGTTAATGTCTGGATTCTCTAGTCTGTTCCATTGGTCTGTGGCTCTTCTCTTGTGCCAGTACCAAATTGTCCTGATTACTATGGCTTTATAGTAGAGCTTGAAGTTGGGGAGTGAGATCCCCCCTACTTTATTCTTCTTTCTCAGGATTACTTTGGCTATTCGGGATCTTTGGTGTTTCCATATGAATTTTTGAATTATTTGTTCCAGTTCATTGAAGAATGTTGCTGGTAGTTTCATAGGGATTGCATCAATTCTGTATATTGCTTTGGGCAGGATGGCCATTTTGACGATATTAATTCTTCCTAGCCACGAGCATGGGATGAGTTTCCATCTGTTAGTGTCCCCTTTAATTTCTCTTAAGAGTGACTTGTAGTTTTCAGAGTATAAGTCTTTCACTTCTTTGGTTAGGTTTATTCCTAAGTATTTTTTTTTTGATGCAATTGTGAATGGAGTTGTTTTCCTGATTTCTCTTTCTGTTGGTTCATTGTTAGTGTATAGGAAAGCCACAGATTTCTGTATGTTGATTTTGTATCCTGCAACTTTGCTGTATTCCAGTATCAGTTCTAGTAGTTTTGGGGTGGAGTCTTTAGGGTTTTTTATGTACAGTATCATGTCATCTGCAAATAGTGACAGTTTAACTTCTTCTTTACCAATCTGGATTCCTTGTATTCCTTTGTTTTGTCTGATTGCCGTGGCTAGGACCTCCAGTACTATGTTAAATAACAGTGGAGAGAGTGGGCATCCCTGTCTAGTTCCCGATCTCAGAGGAAATGCTTTCAGCTTCTCGCTGTTCAATATAGTGTTGGCTGTGGGTTTATCATAGATGGCCTTTATTATGTTGAGGTACTTGCCCTCTTTTCCCATTTTTCTGAGAGTTTTTATCATGAATGGATGTTGAACTTTGTCAAATGCTTTTTCAGCATCTATGGAGATGATCATGTGGTTTTTGTCCTTCTTTTTGTTGATGTGGTGGATGATGTTGGTGGACTTTCGAATGTTGTACCATCCTTGCATCCCTGGGATGAATCCCACTTCGTCATGGTGTATGATCTTTTTGATGTATTTTTGAATTCGGGTTGCTAATATTTTGTTGAGTATTTTTGCGTCTACGTTCATCAGGGATATTGGTCTGTAGTTTTCTTTTTTGGTGGGGTCTTTGCCTGGTTTTGGTATTAGGGTGATGTTAGCTTCACAGAATGAGTTTGGGAGTATCCCCTCCTCCTCTATTTTTTGGAAAACTCTAAGGAGAATGGGTATTATGTCTTCTCTGTATGTCTGATAAAATTCCGAGGTAAATCCATCTGGCCCGGGGGTTTTGTTCTTTGGTAGTTTTTTGATTACCACTTCAATTTCGTTGCTGGTAATTGGTCTGTTTAGATTTTCTGTTTCTTTCTGGGTCAATCTTGGAAGGTTGTATTTTTCTAGGAAGTTGTCCATTTCTCCTAGGTTTCCCAGCTTGTTAGCATATAGGTTTTCATAGTATTCTCCAATAATTCTTTGTATTTCTGTAGGGTCCGTTGTGATTTTTCCTTTCTCGTTTCTGATACTGTTGATTTGTGTTGACTCTCTTTTCTTCTTAATAAGTCTGGCTAGAGGCTTATCTATTTTGTTTATTTTCTCGAAGAACCAGCTCTTGGTTTCATTGATTTTTGCGATTGTTTTATTCTTCTCAATTTTATTTATTTCTTCTCTGATCTTTATTATGTCCCTCCTTCTGCTGACCTTAGGCCTCTTCTGTTCTTCTTTTTCCAATTTCGATAACTGTGACATTAGACCATTCGTTTGGGATTGCTCTTCCTTTTTTAAATATGCTTGGATTGCTATATACTTTTCTCTTAAGACTGCTTTTGCTGTGTCCCACAGAAGTTGGGGCTTAGTGTTGTTGTTGTCATTTTTTTCCATATATTGCTGGATCTCCATTTTGATTTGGTCATTGATCCATTGATTATTTAGGAGCCTGTTGTTAAGTCTCCATGTGTTTGTGAGCCTCTTTGCTTTCTTTGTAGATTTATGTCTTTGTGGTCTGAAAAGTTGGTTGGTAGGATTTCAGTCTTTTAGAATTTACTGAGGCTCTTTTTGTGGCTTAGTATGTGGTCTATTCTGGAGAATGTTCCATGTGCACTTGAGAAGAATGTATATCCTTTTGCTTTTGGATGTAGAGTTCTATAGGTGTCTATTAGGTCCATCTGCTCTACTGTGCTCTTCAGTGCTTCCGTGTCCTTACTTATTTTCTGCCCGGTGGATCTATGCTTTGGGGTGAGTGGTGTGTTGACGTCTCCTAGAATGAATGCATTGCAGTCTATTTCCCCCTTTAGTTCTGTTAGTATTTGTTTCACATATGCTGGTGCTCCTGTGTTGGGTGCATATATATTTAGAATGGTTACATCCTCTTGTTTGAGTGAGCCCTTTATCATTATGTAGTGTCCTTCTTTATCTCTTGTTACTTTCTTTGTTTTGAAGTCTATTTTGTCTGATATTAGTACTGCAACCCCTGCTTTCTTCTCACTGTTGTTTACTTGAAATATGTTTTTCCATCCCTTGACTTTTAGTCTGTACATGTCTTTGGGTTTGAGGTGAGTTTCTTGTAAGCAGCATATAGATGGGTCTTGCTTTTTTATCCATTCTGTTACTCTGTGTCTTTTGATTGGTGCATTCAGCCTATTAACATTTAGGGTGACTATTGAAAGATATGTACTTATTGCCATTGCAGGCTTTAAATTCGTGGTTACCAAAGGTTCAAGGTTAGCCTCTTTAGTATCTTACTGCCTAACTTAGCTCGCTTATTGAGCTGTTATATACACTGTCTGGAGATTCTTTTCTTCTCTCCCTTCTTATTCCTCCTCCTCGATTCTTCATATGTTGGGTGTTTTGTTCTGTGCTCTTTCTAGGAGTGCTACCATCTAGAGCAGTCCCTGTAAGATGTTCTGTAGAGGTGGTTTGTGGAAAGCAAATTCCCTCAGCTTTTGTTTGTCTGGGAATTGTTTAATCCCACCGTCATATTTGTATGATAGTCGTGCTGGATACAGTATCCTTGGTTCAAGGCCCTTCTGTTTCATTGTATTAAATATATCATGCCATTTTCTTCTGGCCTGTAGGGTTTCTCTCGAGAAATCTGATGTTAGCCTGATTGGTTTTCCTTTATAGGTGACCTTTTTCTCTCTAGCTGCCTTTAAAACTCTTTCTTTGTCCTTGATCTTTGCCATTTAAATTATTATGTGTCTTGGTGTTGTCCTCCTTGGATCCTTTCTGTTTGGGGTTCTGTGTATTTCCGTGGTCTTTTCGATTATTTCCTCCCCCAGTTTGGGGAAGTTTTCAGCAATTATTTCTTCTAAGATACTTTCCGTCTCTTTTCCTCTCTCTTCTTCTTCTGGAACCCCTATAATACGGATATTGTTCCTTTTGGATTGTTTACATAGTTCTCTTAATATTGTTTCATTCCTAGAGATCCTTTTGTCTCTCTCTATGTCAGCTTCTATGCGTTCCTGTTCTCTGGTTTCAGTTCCATCAATAGCCTCTTGCATCCTATCCATTCTGCTTATAAACTCTTCCAGAGTTTGTTTCATTTCTGCGATCTCCTTTCTGGCATCTGTGATCTCCCTCCGGACTTCATCCCATTTCTCTTGCGTATTTCTCTGCATCTCTGTCAGCATGTTTATGATTGTTTTTTTGAATTCTTTTTCAGGAAGACTGGTTAGGTCTGTCTCCTTCTCTGGTGTTGTCTCTGTGATCTTTGTCTGCCTGTAGCTTTGCCTGTTCATGGTGATAGGAATAGTTTGCATAGCTGGGACGAGTGACGCCTGGAAGAACTTCCTTTCTTGTTGGTTTGTCTATATTTTTTGAGTATTCAAGATGTAACCTCAGGAAGAATTCATTTTTTTTCCTAAAGCAGAGTTCTTCGTTCATTTCTCTTCTCTGAGACACAGTGAATAATGTGCAAGAGTTCAGGAGTAATTAAGAATATTGGTAGTTCAACCTTAGGCAAGTGATAAATATTAGTTTGTTTATGACTTAGCAAATTTGTTAATGCTTAGTCAAAAGACTACTTCTGAGTTGTAACTAAAATATGCTATATTAATTCTTTAGCTTTAGAAATGGTGAAACAGACTTAAAAACATGTTCAGAAATTTCCTTCCAGGAGCCGTAAAGTAAACTTTGATATTCCACAGATTATTTTAGTGCATGTGCAATTCTACAAGTCTTTTCTACAATATTTCATTTACTTTTAAATATGCGTATGTCCTATGTGCCTAATATATGTGTTGATGATACAGTCCCCACTCCAAATTCTCCTGGGGAGGTGGGATGGTGACACATATTAGTTACTTTAAAAATATGATCAATACTAAAGCAACATTCTATATGAAGTACTGTATAGTCAGTTTTCCTCTATAGAGGCAGTCCAGGTCGACATTCCCACTGGTAATTTCTTATCCCTATCACCGTTCTCAGGATATTGTTCTGGAGAATTGATCTGGATTGAGAGAGAAGCATAAAGCGGCAGCTCAAAGTTCCTTAAAAGGCAGTTAAAACACTACCAATTGTGATGGGTGGCTGACCTCATTCCTGAGACAACCTGTTTTAGAAGGGGTTCTCAATTTTTAAAACTCTGCTAGGATCTTCATTCCTTGCAGTAAAAATTATATGCAGCAATGACTTATTATTTGAACCTATAAGACCTAAGTAATAAAAATTAAAGATTCCCACTTGATAGTGAAATTCAAAGGAGCAAGCATTAACAAACAAGCAACTTAAGGAATTTAAAGAAATTAAAGAAGATGCCATTGAGAATGTACATTAAATTTCACTGGAGGGAAAAATGTGTAGATGATGGCAGTGAGCAGAAGGAAAAGGTTGAGGGCAATAGTAAATCTCTAAAAATGCATATTGTTTACTTGCTTTATCCAACATTAATTTTCTTTGTTAATCCATCGATTAGTTCACTTCAAAGCTCCAGAAGTGAAAACCATCTGGATGTATGGAACAGAAATGAAACTTTATGCATAATCTTAAAGAAAAAGGCCTTAACCCTCTGCTTCCCTCCCTCCCTCTTTCTCACCTTCCTTCCCTTCTTGATCTAAAAACACGATTAAACTTTTCCTAGGAAAATGATTTAATTTACTGTTATCTTCACACAATTATCACTTAATTTCCCTATATAATTGTAGGTTCCTCAGGAAGGTTGAGAAGCCTGTCTTCAAGAACTAGCCTATACTCCCAAAGCTACCTGCATGATAGATTTAAAAATATCTAAGATGTAGGGCTTTTCACCAACTGGTTCAGACCTGCATAGTCTCTTGTCCTTGCACCCCTTCGTGGAAAGCAGTGTTGGGTGTATTTATTATGTTGGTCCTGGATCTCCTCCGCAACTTGGCTTTCAGAACCCGGGCAGCCAATTTCTGAGAAAACTAAGTGGGGAGTTCTCAATGGCATCTTGCAAAAATGATCACCGACGGTGTAGCCACAAGTTGTGAATAGAGTAGGGCAGAGACTACACTGGCTTCATGAATGGAAAGAATGAGTAGAATTTCTTTGGGAAGGACTCTATTCATAGTTTATTTTTATTTTTTTGTTGTTGTTTTTTTTCCTAAAAGAAACATATCATTAACGAATTATGTTGTAAATAGAGAAAAGAAAGGAAGATAATTACCTTTACTCAAAGATTAACCATGTTTAACAATTCTGTTATATATATTTTTGGTCTTTTCTATGTTTTAAACACAGTTTGTTTAGTTTATATTTATGGAGTATCTGCTATGTTCCTAGCATTATGTTAGATATGTTTGTGCCAATGTTCATGTGATCACTTTTGTAGTCTGAGATTTTTCGTTTGATTTTACAATATATTTTACAAACATTATATCACACATTCTTTGTTAAAGGCATTAACTACATTTTAACATAAAAATTATTGCATTGAGAATACTTTTAGTAATCTTTTTATATACTAAAGTATAGTACAGTGGTTAAGATAATGTTCTTTAAAAACAGAATGAACTCAAATTCTCACCTTTTTATTAGCAGTGTGAATACAGTCAAGATATATATATATATATAGTTAACCTGTTCTTCAATTTTCTCTTGGATAAACTGGAGCTAAACTATGTACATAATGTACATAAGTGTGTATTGTATCACATTGAATTCTTGTGAGCATAAATGAGCTTATCCCAGTAAATGCTTTTTCTACACCATCAGGCTGAACCTGACCCTTTGTCTTTCCTATTGGCTGTAAATGAAGTACTAATTAGTGCTGAGGAAAATTATACATTGTGGATGACTGGGAACACCACACATTCATTGTCATTATTTGCAAACAAACTCTCACAAGGGCTGGCTACTACTGATAAGACTGACCAGAATTCCATAAGCTTCCCATCCTCAAATATCAAACTGACCTGCACTGTATCCATTGCATCTTGTTTATCTCATACTGCAGTGCAGGGATTGTCCATCTCTTCACACACAAACTGCTCTATCAGTGCTATGGGTCCTAACCTCCTTTCAGCTCTCAGGAATCTCCTGTTTGTCCTGTATCTTCTGACTGCTGCCTCACTACAACCCACTTTTAACTAGCAGCTGAACATGCAAAAATATTTTCCATGTTTAAAAACAAACCAAAGCAAAGTCTAAAACCATAACCTCTTTGAAACTGTAGTTCCCCTCAACTGCATCCATCTTTCTTATACATGGGTGAACCTCTAAAATGAAGTAGCTTCATTCCTGTTTTTCTTTTTCAACTTCTATTCCCTACCCAACCCACTTGAATATGTCTTTTATCCTTTCTGCTCCAGTAAAACTGCTTTCATAAAGGTCAATGATGACCTTCCTTTATATAACACTGATGTACACTTTTGATCCTCATTTTAATTGATCTCTCAAGAATATTTGAGGCATTTGAATACAACTTCCTTTTAAAAATGTTTTCCTTTTAATCTGCTGCTACCACAAGCTCTTTCCTCCTTTCAAGCTTCTCTATTTGAGTATTTATGACTTTTTTCTGCCTGTTTTTTATTTTATTTTTTATTCAGGTATCATTGATGTATAATCTTATGAAAGTTACACATAAGCAACATTATAGTTACTACATTCACCCATATTATCGAGTCCTGCCCCCAAGAACCCACAACAGTCACTATCCATTAGCATAGCAAGATGCCACAGAGCCACTACTTGTCTTTTCCGAGCTACACACTTCCCTGTGACCCCACACACACCATGTGTGCCAATCATAATGCCCCTCAATCCCCTTCCCTCTCCTTCCCAACCCGCCTTTCGCCACCCCTCCCCTATGGTAACTGCTACTCCCTTCTTGGAGTCTGAGTCTGCTGCTGTTTTGTTCCTTCAGTTTCACTTTGTTGTTATACTCCACAAATGAGTGACGTCATTCGGTACTTGTCTTTCTCTGCCTGGCTTATTTCACTGAGCATAATACCCTCCATCCATGTTGTTGTAAATGGTAAGATTTGTTTTCTTCTTATGACTGAGTAATATTCCATTGTGTTTATGTAATACTTCTTCTTTATCCATTCATCTATTGATGAACACTTAGGTTGCTTCCATATCTAGGGTATTGTAAATAGTGCTGCAATAAACATAGTGGTGCATATGTCTTTTTGAATGTGGGATCTTGTATTCTTAGAGTAAATTCCTAGGAGTGGAATTGCTGGGTCAAATGTATTTCTATTTTTAGATTTTTGAGGACCCTCCGTATTGCTTTCCACAATGGTTGAACTAATTTACATTCCCACGAGCAGTGTAGGAGGGTTCCCCTTTCTTCGCATCCTCACCATCATTTGTTGATCCTTGTCTTTTGGATGTTGGCCATCCTAGCTGGTCTTAGGTGATATCTCATTGTGGTTTTAACTTGCATTTCCCTGATAACTAGTGATGTGGAGCATCTTTTCATGTGCCTGTTGGCCATCTGAATTTCTTCTTTGGAGAATTGTCTGTTCATATCCTCCACCCATTTTTGAATCTGGTAATTTGCTTTATGGGTGTTGAGGTGTGTGAGTTCTTTATGTATTTTGGATGTTAACCACTTGTTAGATATGTCATTTACAAATATATTATCTCATACTGTAGGATGCATTTTTGTTCTACTAATGGTGTCCTTTGCTGTACAGCAGCTTTTTAGTTTGATGTAGTCCCATTTTTTTCATTTTTGCTTTTGATTCCTTTGCCCAAGATGTGTTCAGAAAAAAGTTGCTAATGTGTATATTCAAGAGATTTTTGCCTATGTTTTCTTTAAAGAGTTTTATGGTTTCATGACTTACATTCAGGTCTTTGACCATTTCAACTTTACATTTGTGTATGGAGTTAGACAATAATACAGTTTCATTCTCTTGCATGTAGCTGTCCAGTTTTGCCAACACCAGCTGTTGAAGAGGCTGTCATTTCCCCATTGTATATCCATGGCTCCTTTATCATATATTAATTGAGCATATATGCTTGGGTTTATATCTGGACTTTCTATTCTTTTCCATTGATCTATGCATCTGTTCTTATGTCAGTACCAAATTGTCTTGATTACTGTGGTTTTGTAGTAGAGCTTGAACTCGGGGAGCATAATCCCCCCAGCTTTATTTTTCCTTCTCAGGATTGCTTTGGCTATTCAGGGTCTTTTGTGATAACATGAATTTTAGAACTATATGCTCTAGTTCACTGAAGAATGATGTTGGTAATTTGTTAGGAATTGTACTGAATTTGTAGATTGTTTTAGACAGTATGGACGTTTTGACAATATTAATTCTTCCTATCCATTAGCATAGAATATGTTTCCATTTATTGGTATCTTCTTCAATTTCTCTCTTGAGTGTCTTGTAGTTTTTAGCATATGGGTCTTTCACTTCCTTTGGTAGATTTATTCCTACATATTTTATTCTTTTTGATGCAATTGTGAATGGAATTGTTTTCCTGATTTCTCTTTCTGTTAGTTAATTGTTAGTATATAGGAATGCGACAGATTTCTGTATATTAATTTTGTAAACTGCAACTTTGCTGAATTCAGTTATTAGTTCTAGTAGTTTTGGGTGGGTTCTTTCAGGTTTTTTATGTACAATGTAATGTTACCTGCAAACTGTGGCAGTTTAACTTCTTCTTTATCAATCTGGATGCCTTTGATTTCTTTCTTTTTTCTGATTGCTCTGGCTAGGACCTCCAGTATTTTATGTTGAATGAAAGTGGGGAGAGTGGGCATCCTTGTCATGTTCCCACTCTTAGAGGAATAGCTGTCAGCTTCTTGCTGTTAAGAATGATGTTGGCTGTGGGTTTGTCATATATAGCCTTTATTATGTTGAAGTACTTGCCCTCTATGCCCATTTTGTTGAGAGTTTTATCATGAATGGATGTTGAATTTTTTTGAATGCTTATTCAGCATCTATGGAGATGATCATGTGATTTACGTCTTTCTTTTTGTTGATTTGCTGTATGATGTTGATAGATTTTTGAATGTTGTACCATCCTTGCATCCCTGGAATAAATTGTACTTGATCATGATGGATGATCTTTTTGAATATTTTTGAATTCAGGTGCTAATATTTTGTTGAGTAATTTTACATATATGTTCATCAGGGATATTGTTCTGTAATTTTCTTTTTCTGTGGTGTCTCTGCCTGATTTTGGTATTGGAGTGATGCTGGCCTCATAGAATTAGTTTGGAAGTATTCCCTCCTCTTTTACTTTTTGGAAAACTTTAAGGAGGAAGGGTATTAGTTCTACAGTAAATCTTTGGTAAAATTTGGTGATGAGATTTTAGAGCTGAGGCTCACTCTTCACTTCAGTATAAATTTCATCTCCTCCCCTCCCCCATTGCCGGCTTAGGCTCAGAGCTGTTGTGTAGCATAGAAGTACAGGTGTGAGGGAAAAGAGGATTAAAGATGGCGGCATGAGAGGCGAGACAGAGGCCTCCTCCTAAAAGCACATATTATACGAAAATATAATTAATAAAATAATACTGAAAGAGCAACAGGAAAAAGGGCTGCAACAGATTGCATACATCCAGAGTAAAGAATAGATCTCACAGAACAGGAGAATGTACCAAAGCCGTGGTTCAGCAGTACTCAAGCCCTTCTCCCACCCCAGGTCACTGGTGGTAGGAAGAGAAATGAAGTGGGGAGGGAGTGGAGGCCTGGGAGTGCTGAACACCAAGCTCTGGAGATCTGGTCTGGGAGCACAAACCTACATTGCATGGTGCTCTGGTGATTAGCGGGCTTGGAAAGCTAAGACAGGCAGAATCCTGGAGAGACTGAGATTCCAGCTGCTTGTGGGAAACAGGGATCCATATCTGGCTACTCTGGGACAAAAGAAAGGAGGCAGTTTGAGAGAATTCCTAACAGTGAGAGAGAGCTGCTAAAGGGGCAAGGATTTCAAAGAGCTTACTGCTCTTACTGCTCAGGAGAAAGAACATGCAGACAAAATTGTCTGGGTGCACTCTGCCCAGCAGGTTGAGAACTTTCATGATCTTCAGGCACTCCAGCCCAATGGCTGGCTACAGAGCTCCAAGGCCTCCTTCCATGATACCCAGCATGCTGTGCCTTCCTCCCAGCTAGCCCACACCTGTCTCACAAACCAGCAAACCCTGCCCTGGCATCAGACCATCCAGAGGGAAACCCCACCGTCAGCAGCTACAAATGCAAAGCATAGAGGCTTACACCTGTGTGTTCAGTCCACTGGTTCTGACTGTGGAGACAGGCATAGCAGCTGGGAAGCAGGAAACAGCTCTGTCCTTCCCCCAGGCACCAAAACCGCTCCCCTGTGACCCCTGACATTTCCCCAGGGGCTGAACAGCTCCAGAGAGTAGAGCTTCTGGGCACTAGAGGGTGCAACATACAAATATGAAACATCAAAGGAATTTGATTCAAAGAAAAATCATAAATACACCAGAGAAAGAGTCAAATGAAATTGACCTCATGAGTCTTCCTGTAAGAGATTACAAAATAAAAATCACAAAGATGCTCATGGAGGTACAGAAAAATATTCAAGAGCTCAGGAAAAAATTCCAGTTGGAGATCCAGTCATTACAGAACATAGTATCAGAAATAAAACATACAATGGAAAATTTTAAAAGCATATTAGATGTGGTGGAGGAGACGATAAATGAAATAGAAATTAGAGAAGAGGACTACAAAGAAGTTGAGACACAGAGAGAAAAGGGATTTCTAAGAATGAAAGAATATTGAGAGAACTGTGTGACCAATCCAAACAGAACAATATTCATATTAAAGGGGTACCAGAGGAAGAAGAGAGACAAAAAGGGGTAGAAAGTGTCTTTGAGGAAGTAATTGCTAAAAACTTTCCTAGTCTGGGGAAGGAGATAGTCTCTCAGGCCATGAATATGCACAGATCTCCCAACACAAGGGACCCAAGGAAGATAACACCGAAATGTATAATGATTAAAATGGCAAAGATCAAGGACAAGGACAGACTATTAAAAACAGCTAGAGAGAGAAATAAGATCACATACAAAGGAAAGCCAATCAGGCAGAAACCTTACAGGCCAGAAGGGAATGGCATGATATATTTAATGCCATAAAGCATAGGGCCTCGAATCAAGAATACTTTATCCAGCAAGATTATCATTTAAATTTGAAGGAGGTATTCAACAATTTCCAGATAAGCAAAAGCTGAAAGAATTTACCTCTCACAAACCATCTCTACAGTGTATTTGGGAGAGACTGCTATAGATGGAAGTATTCCTAAGGTTTAAGAGCTGTCACCAGAGGTAGTAAAACCACAGTAAAGAAAGTAGAACAGTTCATTACTAAGTAAATGCAAAATTAAACCAACTACCCCCAAAGTCAATCAAAGGATACACAAGGGGTACATAATATGATACCTAATATTTAAAGAATGAAGGAGGAAGAAAATGGAGGAGAACAAAAGAACCTTTAGATTGTGTTTGTAATAGCATACTAAGTGAGTTAAGTTTGACTGTTAGATAGTAAGGAAGTTAAACTTGAACCTTTGGTAACCACGAATCTAAAGCCTGCAGTGGCAATAAATACATACCTATCCATAATCACCCTAAATGTAAATGGTCTGAATGCACCAATCAAAAGACATAAAGTCACTGAATGGATAGAAAAAAAGACTTTATATATATATATATACTGCCTACAAAAGACTCACTTTAAGCCCAAAAACATACACAGACTAAAAGTGAAGTAATGGAAAAAGATATTTCATGCAACTAATAGGGAGAAAAAAGCAGGTGTTGCAGTACTTGTATCAGACAAAATAGACTTCAAAAAGGAAAGTAATGAGAGAGAAAGAAGGACATTACATAATGATAAAGGGTCAGTCCAACAAGAGGATATAACCACTACAAATATCTATGCTCCCAACCACCCAGACAGAGAATGAGTAAGGAGACAGAGGCAGTGAACAACACATTAGAACAGATGGACCTAACAGACATCTACAGAACTCTCCATCCCAAAGAAGCAGAATACACATTCTTCTCAGTTTCACATAGAACATTTTCAATAATAGATCATATACTAGGCCACAATAAGAGTTTCAATGAATTCAAAAAGATTGAAATTGTACCAACCAATTTTTCACATCACAAAGGTATGAAACTAGAAGTAAATTATGAAAGATAATGAAAAATACCATAAACACGTGGAGGCTTCACAACATGCTCCTAAATAACCAAAGGATCAATGATCAAATAAAAACAGAGATCAAGCAATATATGAAGGCAAATGACGATAGTTCAACACTGCAAAATCTGTGGGATACAGAGAAGGCTGTGCTAATAGGGAAGTATATTGCAATATAGGTCTACCACTGGAAACAAGAACAATCCCGTATGAACAGTCTAAACTCACAATTAATCAAACTAGAAGAAGAACAAATGAGGCCCAAACTCAGTAGAAGGAGGAACATAATTAAAATTAGAGCAAAAATAAATAAAATCAGGAAGAATAAAGCAATACAAAGAATCAAACAAAAGCTGGTTCTTCGAGAAAATAAAATAGATAAACCCCTAGAAAGACTTATCAAGGAAAAAGAGAGTCTACAAACATTAACAGAATCAGAAATAAGAAAGCAAAAATCACTACAGACACCACAGAAATAAAAATAATTATGAGAGAATACTATAAAAAGTTACATGCTAACAAACTTGATAACCTAGAAGAAATGGACAACTTTCTAGAAAAAGACAACCTTCCAAGGGTGACCCAGAAAGAAACAAAATCTGAACAGACAAATTACCATCAAAAAAATTGAATAAGTAGTCAAAAAACTACCCAAGAACAAACCTCCTGAACCAGATGGCTTCACCATTGATTTTTATCAACCATTTAGTGAAGACCTAATACCCATCCTCCTTAAAGTTTTCAAAAAATTATAAGAGGAAATACTTCCAAACTCATTCTATGAGGCCAGCATCACTTTAATACCAAAACCAGGCAAAGACACCACAAAGAAAGAAAATTACAGACCAATATCCCTGTTTAAAATAGATGCAAAAAACTTAACAAAATATTAGCAAACTGAATTCAAAAATATGTCAAAAAATAATACACCATGATCAAGTAGGATTTATTCCAGGGATGCAAGGATGCTATAGTATTGGTAAATCCATCAACATCATCCACCACGTCAACAAAAAGGACAAAAACTACGCAATCATCTCCATAGATGCTGAAAAAGCATTTGACAAAATTCAACATCCATTCATGATAAAAACTCTCAACAAAATGGGTATAGAGGGCAAGTACCTCAACATAATAAAGGCCATATATGTCAAACCCATAGCAAACATAACACTTAACAGCGAGAAGCTGAAAGCCTTTCCTTTTAAGATATGGAACAAGACAAGGATGCCCACTCTCTCCACTTCTATTCAACATAGTTCTGGAGGTTCTTGCCAAAGCAATTAGACAACACAAAGAAATAAAGGGCATCCAGATTGGTAAGGAAGAAGTTAAACTGTCCCTGTTTGCAGCTGACAAGATATTGTACATGAAATCCCTAAAGAATCCCCTCCAAAACTGCTAGATCTAATATCTGAATTCAGCAAAGTTGAGGGATGTAAAATTAATACACAGACATCTGTGGCATTCCTATACACTAATGATGAACTAGCAGAAAGAGAAATCAAAAACAATTCCATCAAAAATAATAAAATACCTAGGAATAAATGTAACGAAGGAAGTGAAAGACCTATACTTTTAAAACTACAAGACACTCATGAGAGAAATTGAAGATGATACCAATAAATGGAAACACATTCTATGCTCATGGATAGGAAGAATTAATATTGTCAAAATGTCCATCCTGCCTAAAGCAATCTACAAATTCAGTGCAATTCCTATCAAATTACCAACAGCATTCTTCAGTGAACTAGAGCAGATAGTTCTAAAATTCATGTTATCACAAAAGACCCCGAATAGCCAAAGCAATCCTGACAAGGAAGAATAAAGCTAGGGGGATTATGCTCCCCAACTTCAAGCTCTATTGCAAAGCCACAGTAATCAAGACAATTTAGTACTGGCACAAAGACAGAACAGTAGACCAATGGAACAGACTAGAGAGCCCACACATAAACTCAACCATATATGGTCAATTAATATACAATAAAGGAGCTATGACATACAATGGGGAAATGACCGCCTCTTTAACAACTGGTGTTGGCAAAATTGTACAGCTACATGCAAGGGAATGAAACTGGATTATTGTTTAATCCCGTACACAAAAGTAAACTCAAAATGGATCAGAGACCTGAATGTAAGTCATGAAACCATAAAACTGTTAGAAGACAGCATAGGCAAAAATCTCCTGAATATAAACATGAATAACTTCTTCCTGTATGCATCTCCTTGAGCAAGGGAACCAAAAGCAAAAATGAACACATGAGACTATATCAAACTGAAAAGCTTTTGTACAGTAAAGTACACCATCAACAGGACAAGAAGGCATCCTACAGTATGGGAAAATATATTTGTAAATGACATATCCGACAAGGGGTTAACATCCAAAATATGTAAAGAACACACACACCTCACACCCAAAAAGCAAATAACCCAATTAAAAAATGGGCAGAGAATATGAAGAGACAGTTCTCCAGAGAAGAAATTCAGATGGCCAACAGTCACATGAAAAGATGCTCCACATCACTAATCAGGGAAATGCAAATTAAAACCACAATGAGATATCACCTCACACCAGTAAGGATGGCCACCATCCAAAAGACAAACAACAACAAATGCTGTCGAGGATGCATAGAAAGGGGAACCCTCCTACACTGCTGGTGGGAATGTAAGCTAGTTCAACCATTGTGGAAAGCAATATGGAGTTTCCTCAAAAAACAAAATAGAAATACCATTTGACCGGGGATTCCCTCTCCTTGGAATTTATCCAAAGAATATAAGTTTCCAGATTCAAAAAGACACATGCACCCCTATGTTTATTGCAGCACTATTTACAATAGCCAAGATATGGAAGCAACCTAAGTGTCCATCAGCAGATGAATGGATAAAGAAGAAGTGGTACATATACACAAAGGCATACTATTCAGCCATAAGAAAGAAACAAATTCTACCATTTGCAACAACATGGATGTTGCTGGAGGATATTATTCTCAGTGACATAAGCCAGGCAGGGAAAGACAAGTGCCAAATGATTTCCCTCATTTGTGGAGTATAACAACGAAGCAAAACTGAAGGAATAAAACAGCAGCAGACTCATGGGAGTCCAAAAAGGGACTAGCAGTTACCAAAGGGGACAGGTGGTGAAGGAGGGAGAGGGGATTGAGGGATATTATGATTGGTACACATGGTGTGTGTGGGAGGTCACGGGGAAGACAGTGTAGCACAGAGAAGACAAATAGTGACTCTCTCATCTTACTGCACTGATAGACAGTGACTGCTATGGTGTATGTGTGGGAACTTGATAATATGGGTAAATGTAGTAACCACATTTTTCTTTCATGTGAAACCTTCATAAGAGTGTATATCAATAATACCTTAATAAAAAAAATTTGGTGGTGAAGCTGTGTGGCCCAGGAATTTTGTTCTTAGGTAAATTTTTTTATTACCAATTCAATTTCATTGCTGGTAATTGGTCTGTTTAGATTTTCTGTTTCTCCCTGGGTCAGTCTTGGAAGGTTGTGTTTTTCTAGAAAGTTGTCCATTTCTTCTAGGTTATCCAATTTGTTGGCATATAATTTTTCATAGTATTCTGTAATAATTTTTTGTATTTCTGTGGGGTCCGTCGTGATTTTTCCTTTCTCATTTCTGATTCTGTTTATGTGTGTAGACTCTTTTTCTCTTAATAAGTCTGACTAGGAGTTTATCTATTTTGTTTATTTTCTCAAAGAACCAGCTCTTGGTTTCATTGATTTTTTTTCTGTTATTTTATTCTTCTCAATTTTATTTATTTCATCTCTGATCTTTATTATGTCCCTCATTCTACTGACTTTGGGCCTCATTTGTTGTTTTTCTAGTTTCATTACTTGTGAGTTTAGACTCTTCATTTGGGATTGTTCTTCCTTCTTTAAGTAGGTCTGGATTGCTATATAATTTCCTTTTAGAACTGCGTTTGCTGCATCTCACAGAAGTTGGTGTGTTGCGCTGTTATTTTCAGTTGTCTCTATATATTGCTTGATCTCTTAATTTAATTTGGTCATTGATCCATTGATTATTTCGGAGCATGTTGCTAAGCCTCCATGTGTTTATGAGCCTTTTTGTTTTCTTTATATAATTTATTTCTAGTTTCATACCTTTGTGATCTGAGAGGTTAGTTGGTACAATTTCAATGTTTTTGAATTTGTTGAGGCTCTTTTTGTGGCCTAGCATGTGGTCTATTCTGGAAAATGTTCCATGTGTACTTGAGAAGAATGTGTATCCTTCTGCTTTTGGGTGGAGTGTTCTATAGATGTTCATTAGGTCCATCTGTTCTAATGTGTTTTTCACTGCCTCTGTCTCCTTACTTATTTTCTGTCTGGTTGATCTGTCCTTTGGAGTGAGTGGTGTGTTAAAGTCTCCTAAAATGAATGCATCACATTCTATTTTCCCCTTTAATTCTGTTAGTATTTGTTTCACATATTTGGGTGCTCCTATGTTAGGTCCATAGATATTTATAATGGTTATATCCTCTTGTTGGATTGACTCCTTTATCATTATGTAATGTCCTTCTTTGTCTCTTGTTACTTTCTTTGTTTTGAAGTCTATTTTTTTCTGATACAAGTAGTGCAACTCCTGCTTTTTTGTTTCTATTATTTGCTTGGAATATCTTTTTCCATCCCTTCACTTTTAGTCTGTCTTTGAGTTTCAAGCAGGTCTCTTGTTGGAAGTATATAGATGGGACCTATTTTTTGTCCATTCTGTAACTCTTGCATCTTTTGATTGGGGCATTCAGTCTATTTGCATTTACGGTGATTATTGACAGATGTGTATTTATTGCCATTGCAGACTTTAGATTCACTGTTACCAAAGGTTCAAGGTAGCTTCTTTTCTATCTAACAGTCTAACTTAACTCACTTAGTATGCTATTTCAAACAAAATCTAAAGATTTTTTTTTCTTCCTCCTCCACTATTTATATGTTAGGTTTTGTATTCTGTACTCTTTGTGTATCCCTTGACTGACTTTGTGGGTAGTTGATTTTAATGTTGCATTTCCTTAGTAATTAATTGGTCTACTTCCTTTATTGTGATTTTATTTCCTCTAGTGACAGCTATTTAGCTTTAGGATTACTTCCATCCAGAGCAGTCCCTCCAAAATACACCATAGAGATGGTGTGTGGGAAATAAATTTCCTCAATTTTTGCTCATCTCGAAATTGTTTAATCCCTGCTTTAAATTTAAATGATAATCCTGCTGGGTAGGGCATTGCTAGTTTGAGGCCCTTCTGTTTCATTGCTTTAAATATATCATTCTATACCCTTCTGGCCTGTAAGGTTACTGCTGAGAAGTCTGATGATAGCCTTATGGTTTTCCTTTGTATGTGATATTTTTTCTCTCTCTGGCTGCTTTTAATACTCTGTCCTTGTGCTTGATCTTTGCCATTTTAATTATTATATGTCTTGATATTGTCTTCCTTGAGTCCCTTGTGTTGGGAGATATGTGTACTTCCATGGCCTATCAAAATTCTTCCTTCCCCAGATTAGGGAATTTTTCAGCATTTATTTCTTCAAAGGCAATTTCTATCTCTTTTCCTGTCTTTTCTTTGGTACCCCTATAATGCAAATATTGTTTTGTTTGGATTGGTCACAGTGTTCTCTTAATATTCTTTCATTCCTAGAGATCCTTTTTTCTTGTTCTACCTCAGCTTCTTTGTATTCTTGTTCTCTAATTTCTTTTCTATTTACTGTCTCCTCTCCCTCATCTAATCTGCTTTTAAGTCCCTCTATTGTATATTTTATTTTGGATGCTGTATGTTTCAAAGTTTCCATCTTTCTTGGGAGTTTTCCATGATGTGTTGTATATTTTACTGTATCTCCATGAACATGTTTATGATTTTTATTTTCAACTCTTTTTTCAGAAGATAGATGATTTCAGTTTCACTTAGCCCTCTTTCAGGTTTGTGTGAGACTTTGGTTTGTAATAGGTTCTTTTGCTATTTAATTGCTCTGTGTAAGTGGTGCCCTCTAGTGCCCAGAATCACTTCTCTCTGGAGCTGCCCAGTCCTTGGAGCAATGGTGGGGGTTGCAGGTTAAGTGGCACCAGTGCCTGACTGGAGGAAAGAGCTCTTTCCTTTTTCTTGGTTACAGTGCCTGCCTCCACTGCCAGGGGCAGTGGACCGAGCACACAGGGAGGAGCCTCTGCGTTAGGCCTCTGTACCTTCCATAAGCACGCCACCCTCTGCCTGGCCTGGCACAGTGGTGGGGGCAGCAGGTTTGTGAACTGATTCTTTCTGGGGGGAAAGAGCAGCAAGCTGCCTATCTCATTGTGGGGACTTGGCATATGTTGCCAGTCAGAGGGATGGAGTGCAAGAAGCTCCTGAAAGTTCACAACCTGCTGGGCTGAGTATGCCCAGATAATTTTGTCCACCTGTCCTTTATCCTGTGCAGCAAGCTCTGTATAATCTTTGCCCCTTTAGCAGATGTCTCACTGTTTGGCAGTCTTTCAAAGTGCCCTCCTTTCTTTTGTCCCAGAGTCTCCAGTTTTGGGTACCTGTTTTCCACAAGTGACTGGAATCTCAGTCTCTGAATATTCCAACTGTATTAGCTTTCCAACCCCACTAATCTCCAGAGCACCATGTAATGTAGGCTTGTGCTCCCAGAGCAGATCTCCAGGGCTGGGTGTTCAGCAGTCCTAGGCTTATACCCACTCCCTGCTCTGTTTCTCCTCCTCCCACTAGTGACCTGGGGTGGGGAGAGTGCTTGGGTCTCACCAGATCATGGCTTCTCTCCTTTACCCTTTTCCATGAGGTCTTCTCTTTTCCCCAGATGTAGGTAGTCTGTCACAATCTTCTTTAAGGATTTATTGTATTTGTTGTATTTTTGTATTATATGTGGTTTTGAGAGGAGTTTTCTGTTTCACTTCTCATGCCACCATCTTCTCAAAAAAGTCTGTGTGCTTTTTAAGTTTTATTTTGATTTACATATTTCTCTTACTTATTGATTTATAAATTACATATGGTCAAAGGCTGAATGTTTTCCTCTCAAAATTTGTATGTTGAAGTCCTAACTCCTCATACCTCAGAATGTGACTATATTTGGAGATAGGGGCTTTAAAGAGGAAATTAAGATAAAATGAGGTCATGTGGGCAGGTCTTAATCCAATGTGACTGGTATTCTTATAAGTAGAAATTTGAATGCAGATAGTTGTGGATGTGGAGGAAAGATCACTTGAATCCTCAGTGAGAAGGCAGGCATCTGCAAGGCGAGGAGAGGCCTCAGGAGAAACTAACCGTGCTGACACCTTGATTTACACTTCAGAAGCCAGAACTGTGAGAAAAAAAATTTCTGTTGTTTAAGCCACAGAGTCTGTGGTATTTTGTCATGGCAGCACTGGTAAACTAATACACATACAGTAAAATGTAAAAATCTTGTGTTCAGTGTCATGAAATTTTACACATTTATAAGGTACATACAGTTACCACTTAAACACATAGATCATTGTCAGTCTCTGAAATGGCTCCCTTAAAATTACAGCTATCTCAATCTCTATTATCACATTAGTTTTGTTTTACAACTCCATGTAAATGAAATCACACTGCAGTAACTTGTTTTGTGACCTTTTCCTTTTGCTCCAAACTACATCTGTGGGATTCATCCTTGTTACTGCTACAGCAATAGTTTCCTCTATTGCATGGCTGTACAGTGTTCCATTGTGTGAATATACAAAAGTGTTTTAGTTCATATTGTTTATGGACATTCATACTGTTTCTACTATTTTACTGCTGTAAGTAGTCACACAGTGGACATCCTAGTATACGTCTTTCATGGGATGCAGTGTTCATCGCTCTTGAGTTCTCATACCTCTTTTATTAAGTATGAGCACTACCTTCTCTTGGATAGATATGTAGGAATAAGATCACTGTATCACAGAATGTATGTATGTTCTGTTTTAATTGGTTTAATTTAACATTTTTCAGAAGCTGGTATACTCTTTAATACTACATTCATATTTTCTGTGTACTGTTGATCCACAGGCTCACCAACAAGTATTTTCTGTTATCTTAATTTCAGTTGTTCTTCTTGGAAGTGCATTAATGTCTCTTTGTGATTTTAGTTTGCCACCTGATTACTAATGATTCTGAGAAAATTGAAATATAACATTGTGTAAGTTTAAGTTATACAGTGTGATGATTTGAAACACATGTACTATATTGCAAAATGTTTATTACAATAATGTTATACTTATTCATCCCTAAAATATCCTCTTCTACCCAAGTAGCTCTTCAAGTCTTATCTACTTAAGTAGTGGTTTGTCAGAGTATTTCTAATTGATTTGTAGGAATTCTTTTTATTTTTCTAAATGCTTATATATATATATATATTTCTGTATGTGAAAGATTTATTATTAATTGACAAATTTATAAGGTATAATATTTAGGATTTTATATTTCATCTTTTTTCAGTTTTGATAAATTGTTTTTTTGAAGGAATTGATGATTTCACCTAATTTGTAGATTTCTTATAATGCTTTTTAATATACTACAGGATATATTCAATGTCTGTAAAATGAATAGTGATTTATCTTTTTTATTCATGTGTACTAAATGATTTTTATACTCTGGTTTCTTTCAGCTTTTATTTTCTATGCTTCAATTTGCATATAACCTATTGACCTGTCCTTAAATTCATTAATCCTACCTTCTGCTTGTCAAGTTTTCTATTAAACCTATGCAAAGAATTTCATATTTCATATATTTTGTATTTCAGAATTAGATAAGGGGCAGATACCATCAACCAGTAAGGTATCGAGCTGGGTCAGGATAGAGCTGACATTTTAGCAAGGGTTTGTTCACTTCTGATTTGTCTCTTTCTCATTCAGGGAAAAAATCTTTATTCCAGTCCTGGTGTGTCTCTGTTTTATCGTTGCCTCAAGAGACAGAGTGAAAGATATTCAGCTTTGCCATCTGATGGTTTTAACTTCACCCTTTAGCTCCATTCTTTGAAGCTTCAGTAGGGCAAGTGTCTGATGTAGAGACAAAATGTGGGCTTGAGGCAGGTCTCTTCCTCTGGCAGGGCTTTGCCTATGAAGGACCGAAAGATTACCAGGGCTTCCCTTTTGCCTATAGAAGATGCTCTTGAGTCCTCAAAGTGCGGCAGATGTCCCATGGGGAAAACCAGCCATTCATTCAGGTTCTGTAAGTTTTCATTATGTTACCTCATGCCTGTTTGTCTTCCAACATCGTCTTTTTTCTCTCTCTCTTATTTTGTTAAATCCATGGGAACTAAACTTAATACTCACTTCATGACCAAACTCTACAAAGGCCTCAGTCTAGAATATGGTCAATAATGTCCAACTCTATTTGAATAGGGTTCCTGTGTCTGAAATTTCAGTTCATTTGCTCCTCATTGTTTACATGGTGCTCTGATTTCTTTTAAAATGAATTTATATAATTTACACAGCTTCTCGGGTTGTTGCAGAGATTTACTGGGTGACTGATAAAACCTACTATATTCTACATGGGGGCAGAAGGCATCTCCTAGGATAATAAAGTTTGGGGGGTCTAGGGGCTTAAATATAGGAGCTCTTTTGTTTCTACTATTTTCCTAGTTGATCTCACCTTTATGAGACTTTTACATTTATTTTGCCAGAGCAGACCCATTTTCTGAGCTCCATATTATTATAGAAAATGACCTCTATTGCATACCTATGTTGGTGTTTTGAAGCACTTCAAACTCTACAAGTCTAGGAGTGAACACACATTTATTACCCCAAACTGGGCCTCTTGAGTATTTTGATGACCAGTAATATTGTCCAGTTGTAGTGTTTTCATTCACCGACCAGAGCCCAGAGTCTTCTTTGGCTTCTCTCTTCCTTACACCCCCAATCTAGGGAACCACCAAATCTTTATTACTTTACCACTTACATATTTCTTTACTCCATCCAATTCTCTGTATGTTTACTACCTTCCTTCTAGGCCTTGCCACCCTCACTGTTCACTTTAACTTTTGATATAGCCCCATAGTCTTTAACTGCCTCTGTGCTTGCTCTTTTCCATTGCATTATTCAAGGGTGGCAAGTATTTGTCTTGCCTGTTCAGGCTGCTGTAACAGAATATTATGGACTGGGTAGCTTACAAACAATAGAAATTTATTTCTCACAGTTCTGGAAGCTGAAAAATCCAAGGTCAAGTTGCAGGCAGATTCAGTGAGATTCAGTCTCTGATGAAAATCCATTCACTAGACTGAAGGGATGAAGTAACTCTCTGGGGTCTCTTTTATAAGGGCACAGATCCCATTATGCCCATGAGCCAATCACTTCCCAAAGGTCCCACCTCCTATGACATTGGGAATTAGGTTTCTATGTGAATTTTGGAAGGAGCTCAAGCTTCCTGTCTATAGCAGTGTTCTTTTAGTAGCCCCTATTTAATGTTTTTCTCTGCTAAAATTTGTGACTTCCCATGTTTCACAAGAATATGTCTGCAATATTTAATAAAGGTATTGAGATTCTGTGTGATTCATCCTGTGTATCTCTAGCCTTAGTGGAACTCTCTTTGGGTTTTTTCATTGTTCTTGTTAATTCACTTAACTTCTCTTCATGCTTTTCATGGATGTTTTTAACCCTGACTTACACACTTAATTCTATGTCATTGTAGCACAGGAGCTTGACTCCTAGCAGGTTCACACTTGGATTCTGCAAGACCAAAAAATGACAACATAATTAGATAGAGGGTTCATACCAAGCTTTATTCTTATGGCAGCTGGTGGAGCAATGCAGTCACATCCTGCCAAAAATATCTATCTGGTGGTCATCCTTTTATAACAGCATAGACAATAACGGCTCATCGCCAGCAATTACGTAAGCATGTGCCTGCACAGGGGGCCCAGTGATTATATAAGCATAAAACAGCATATGCCTGCACAGTAGGTACAAGCATGAGACAACATCCTGGGGAGTATCCTGACCATGGTGACTCCATTTGCCTTACAGTCATCTGGATAACTCCTACTTATTCTTTATTTTTTAATACAAATGTTTTCCTTTTGAAAGAGTATTTCATGAGTCTCCATTCTAAGGCTGATATTCCTCTTCATATATATTATAGTCCCTTTACTTCTCTGCTGCACTATTGGGAAAAAGTTTCTTTTTTTAAAGAAGATTTCCAACATAAACAAAAGAGAATAGTGTAATTAAACCCCCATATGCTTATCATCTAGTTTCAAAAATTGCAACTCATGGCAAATTTTATTTCCACTTTGCCATAACCATCCCTATGTCACTCAGATTATTTTGCAATAAATACTATGAACATTTCAATATGTATCTTTAATTCAGTATGTATCTTTAAAAGATAAGGATCTTTTTAAAAAATCATACCATTTATCACATGTAAAAGTCTACAGTATTTTCCAGTACTTTCAAAGTATTAGTCTTTATTTCTCTGTCTCTGGTCTCTTTTTCTCTCCCTGATCCCAGTTTGCTTATTTGAATCAGGATTCAAAAGCACGAACCAGAAAGTAGGTATACCTTACAACAGATTAACATCGCTCCTAAATATGTTTTTATACATTTATTTTTTTTGTCTTGCCATTTGTTTGTTGAAGAATCATGGGTTATCTACTCTGTTAATTCCTCCATACTCTGGACTTTTTGGATCGTCCCTCACAATGACATTTAACATATTCCTTTCTCCTCTGTGTATTCATTTCATTTGTAGTTATATCTAAAAGCTTACTTATATTCAGTTTTGATACTTTGAGGAGAATGTGGTTTAGGTGGTTTCAAGTGCTTCCATCAGGAAGGCACAGTATTCTGTTTTTTCCTGTTTTTGTAAGCTCAATTTTCATTAATAGTTTTGTGCAATCATTGCCCTGGGCTATTTTCTGTACATGGTATGTTCCACAAGGGCAGGAAATACTCTTGTTTCATGCTTAGAATACTTGTCATACATAATGTATTCAATGTATCTTAGATTGATTGAGTGAAAGAGAATTTAGCCTGTTCTTTTAATTTATTGTATATTTGTTCTCCACATGGATTTTGGGTTGCTGCAGGGACAGACCCTTTTATGTAACATCCTGGGCTGGATTTAAATTTTTGTCACATTATATATATCAATGAAATTTTCAGTGGATGCTTTAGTTCAACCATGCAATTTCGTGTGCTATAGAGTACCATCTGGTGATGAGGGATCTTAAGGATATAAACCTCTGCAATTTGATCACCTTGCATTTGAGAGTGGTGGCCAAGAAAGTAATTCCATACACTTTTCAGCTATAGCATTTTTCATCCAAAGTACTCCAAATGCCTTAATCCATGGTAGTGTTGGGCCTCTAAATCTCAACTGACTACAACTAGCTCCACATGGAGCTAAGTTTATGATATGAGAAGTCACTTTGTGGTTTACAATTTAATATGCTCAGTTAACTCTAATGGTGTTTTTTTTTTTCTTCAGCAGACATAATTTCCATGATTGAAGATAAAGGTAAACTTTGTCCTTATTGTTTTTGCTTTATTTACTGTTGTTTGTTCAGTATACTATCAGCTTAACAGAAAAACAGTATTTTTTCCCAAACTCTTCATAGGTATGTTATATTTTCTGCTTTTCTCCTCTTAGTCTGCAAAGACAGGACCAAGTGCAAAAGAGGCTTACGACTCTGCTGCTGTAGGCCTATTCAACATTAAATTGATAAATCAAGTAAGCAGAAGTCATTTGCCAAAAATACGTTCATTGGAATCAGAATTGTTTTATGTGCAGAGATTGCTGGATGGATTTACCAACTCTTACTAAATAATTCATCAAATCCTGATGTGCTAGAAATATAATTCAAAAGGAACACATAATAAAACAAAGTTCTTCTTTCTTGTAATATTACTTTGGAGGAAATACAATTAGACTTCATTGCCATATCATAAATACTATGATGTTGAATTCAGTAGTCAAATGTGCACTGATGTATCTCAAAATAGACATAATAATCAGTGGTTATGTTTTATTGCCATCTTGATTTTAAAATAATGAATATTCTCCAGTCATCCTCATAATCCCTTCCCAGATCTCTCTTCTGCTGGTGAAGAAAAAAATAATAATCTCTTTGATAAAGACAGATCCTTTGGTTGTCCCTTGAGTTCCTAATTGAACTCCAGGAATTAAGGAACCATTTTTTATTTACCTCTGAAAAATGCTACATTAAGTAATATTTTACTATGTATTTCTGTAAAAATCACTGGGATCTCCCTGTAAACCCTTGAAATTAAAACTCATTAGTCTACCTAAAAATTAAAGAAAAAAACACACAAAAACCCTTTAAAAAATTATAATGGCCTGCCACTGAGGAACATGATAACCTTTCCGTTAACAGATTGGTTACATTAATTTAAGGAATGATGACGAGCATATCCTCCTTGTAAAACCTCATTGGGAAGTTTTATTTGAGCATCCCTTTTGAGACCTGCTTCTGACTCTTAAATGTTGCTTACCTTTATATCTTGTGAACCCTGTAATTCATGAGCTAATCATATTTTTGCTTTGTTTTGTCTGTTAGGCAATTCTAAAGCCAAGCTATAGCTCACATACCATTTGAGCATGATTTTTCACCTGTCATCAATATTTGGTTATTTGTCTCCTCACCCCATACTTGGGCCTGAATTTATTTTCCTATTTTTATGTTTGTTTTCATTTCCTTCTCTAATGCCCTTTAGTGTAATTTCTGACAATTAGAAATATAAACTCCAAGATATTTTATTTTACAGTCTTCTAACTAGCTGTACAAGTATTATATTTTTTCCTATGTTTCATTTAAATGTATCCTGTCAAATCTGTTTCTTTAGAAATTAAAGAAATTAATTTTTTTCCTTATTGAGCTTGGTGTTTCTGTTTCATGATTTGTATTTTCCTCATTACTTGGTGATTCTTAATAATTTTGTTTTTGTTAACTTGTTTTGTTTTTAGATCACCTCCAGAGAAATCTCCTGCATGTTTTCCCTATTTTTCTGTAGACCTCATTTCTTATGCTGTCTGCCTTTTAGAATTGCCTTAATTTATTGTATGCTGATATGAATTACTGTTTTTGTTGTTGTCTAGCATATTTTCTGTAATTTCCCAGGTTTCTATAATTTCATGGATGAGAAGGACTCATTGGCTTATTTTACCATCTTGGTAAGGTCTCTCTCAATCACCACTTTTTATTCTGCTGGTGGAGGGAGTCTATCACTCGAGGATGTGTATGGACTTATCTCTGGGTTCCAACATGTTCTATTAACTTATGTGTCTGTTAATTTAGTAATACCATGCTGTCTTGATCACTTTAAGTTTATAGTAATTCTTGACATTGGGTAATGTCAGTCCTCTGACTTTGTTATTCTTCTTGCAGGGTTTTTTTTAAAAAAATTATATTTTTGCCTTTCCATTTAAATTATAGTAGCAGTTTGTTGATACCTACAAAATAGCATGATTGGATTTTGATGGGGTTGCATTGTATCCATAGATCATTATGGGAATCTTTGAAATCTTAATATTTAATCTTGCAATAAATGAGCATGGAATGTTTCTCAATTTATTTAGCTCTTTGATTTTTTTTTATCAGAATTTTGTGGCTTCCCATATACTGATCCTATAATATTTTGTTATATGTATAATTATTTAATTTTTTTAATGCTAATGTATATGATGTTGCATTTTAAATTTCAAGTTCCAGTTAGTTTTTGCTGTTATAAAGGAAAAGCAGTGGACTTTTTTACATTTGTCTTATATCCTGTGGCTTTGCTATAATCTTTTGATTCCAGAAACTTTTCTTTGATTTCTTGGGCTTTTTCTACATAGACAGTCATGTCATCTGCAGACAAAAACAGTTGAATTTCTTCCTTCCAAGTCTGTATATTGTTTACTTTTCTTTTCTCATTACACTGGTTAGGACTTCCAATACAATGTTCATGAGGAATGGAAGGAGAGTGCATCCTTGTCTAGTCCCTAGTCTTATGGGGAATGCATTCAGTTTCTTCTTTAAGTATGGTGTTAGCTGGAGTTTAATCATAACATTTGGCCACTTTTTATTAGAATATTTGGTATTTTTTTCAGGGGAGGGGAGGTTATAAGGTTCTTTCCATATTAGGGAAATTGGCCCTTTGTTTGAAATATGAGTTTTAATTTTGGTTCCATTTTGCCATTCATCTTTTTTCTGGTTTTATGGCAGCTATTGACATTGAAACTTATTATTTTTATGTTCTAATTGAACAGACTTTTCTAAGTGAGACACATAATTCAGAAGTCAAAACATATTTGATATATCTGAGATAAAAATAATTTAAAATACTCTCCCATAGTTTTTACTAGCAGTGTCTAGGCTTCATTGTTTCAACTTAAATCATGGATCATTTGGGGATTCATTCTGGTGTGATACATAAATCCAAATTTATTTGAATTTAAATAGGCACTCAGTTACCAACCCCAGTTCACTCTGAAAAAAAGAAAGAAAATCCTCCTCATACTACAACTTACTGTTTATATAACTATTATGATTAATTTGGATCTGTATAGAATCTTTCTTCTTGAAATTTTGACCAATATAGTTTCCTAATTCATAATTCTTCCTAGAATCAGAGGAAATCTAGAGAAAGCTGGATATATTTAGAGGCCTTCTGAGCCCTTGCTTTTTGGGCATGTATGTTGATTTTAATTCTTCATTAAATAAAGTGTAGTATTTCCATGGCCACTGAAACATACTGAATTTAATTATACATCAATCATTTGCATATGCATTAAATTTTGACTGGAATACAACTATTTACAAAATATATGTTCTATATCTATTGTGAGCAAAGCACTCTATCTGACACTTCAAGACATACAAACATATTTAAGACTACCCCTGCCTTCAAAGAACTAACAAAATTTTATAATAGGTCAATAGTTGTGATAAAAATCAGGTGAAAGTATTTTGTGAAGATTATAAAGGTGCTAATGTATGGGAATACAAAAGAGGGAAAGATCTCACGTGGCTGTGAGTTAGGCAGGAGAGGATTCATGGAGAAGGAAATATTTGAAATGGTTCCTAGCAAGTTGAGCTGAGCTGTACAAAGATCAACCTAAGAATAGAAATTTGGAAAAAAAAAATCGGCATGTTCAGAAAACTATTACCATATAGAAAGCAGTCTCATTTAACTCAGATGTAGAGTAATACTTATTGAGGAATAAGGGAAAGCAAATTTGGAAAGGTAAATTGGCATCAGATCAACTTGGCATTTGTTCAGAATTTCTGAGTAGTGAGAACAATTACAAGGTTGAAGAAGTAGAGGGTAACATAACCTTGAGTTCACAACAATTAACTAAGTAGCCAAGTAAGGATTGGCAGCAGTCTTTGTATATTCATGAAATGTTTCAGAAGCAATCATTATTTCTGCTATGGGAAGTCAATCCCCTCTACCCTTAGGAACTTCTGTCCTCCGATGTGTGTATTTTGTGTGTGTGTGTGTGTGGTGGGTGGAGATTGGCGAGGACACTGAATATGGGGATCCCAGCTAGAACTTGGCAGATACTAGGATTAAAATAACCAGCAATTGGTGGCTCTGGATTTTTCTCCTTGAATTTGTACAACAGGTAACAAGGAAAATAACCGCAAAAGACCTTTCTGTTATTCTATAGGGCATTTTTGACAAGCAAATGTGCTTGAGGTGAAAGTCTCTATCTGTGTTGTCCCCTTAAAATTCTTTGGAGATTGGTAAGAAGATAAAATGTCTTCAGGTGGAAACAGGAGGAGTATGTTGGGATACTGTGCATGTTTGCCTAGCTTTTTTCTGATAGTTCCTGGAAGACATCTATTCGCTAATGCATTAAAAAAAATCTGTCATATAAATTTAATTTCCTAAAAAGCTTATGAATAATAACCAAAACCACATTCTAATCAGTATTTTGAGCTGGCTTAATTATGTGATGCTAGCCTGAGGGAGAAGGTGGAGAGCTGGACCTGAATGCCTTCGACATCCTGCCCTGCACTCACCCACATACCTTCCTCCCTTCCATTGGAGGCTTCAATTTATAAACATGTTTTTTTTACCTATGAAGGCTGAGAGGTGATTGTGAGAGCTTTCGATGGCTCTGACCCCTGAAGGTCAGGACTGACATTTTAATTTAGCTCCTGGACATCCATATTCATTTATATGCATTTGATATTACGAGAATGGACTTCCTGGGAAAGCAGGATTTCTAATAGCTAAGCCCTTTGAACAGGTGGCATCTAGGGTTGGTTAAGAATGATGTAGCTGGGGCTCCCAGCTCTATCCCAGACCATGAAGGAGAAAGTCCCTTCTCACATTTACCATGCTGGAGATTATAATAGACAAATGTGTGAGAGGTAGAAAAGAGACAGACAGATACACATCCATAGGATAGAGAAATGTGAGAGTGAATGTATGTAATTTGAAAGTGATCTAAAAATAAAGTCAGGTACATCCTACATATAAGAGTGCACATTTGTGTGTAAAATTATTTCTGTATGAATAAAGAAAGAAGGAATGGAAATCAGAATAAAGTCACAGAAACAGAGAAATTGGTCATGGTTGAACATGACGAGGTAGTTGATTGGAGTCCACAGTAAGCTCTAGAAGAGCTTTTCAGAGGCAATGATCACTCGCCCTAGGCTTCTGGGATGTAGTCTCAAGGGAGGTTATTACTGGAATAGCATGGAAACTGTCACAGGTGGAGAGAGGCCTGCTTTTGTGGCTTTTTTTTTTTGGTATCATTAATATACAATTACATGAGCAACATTATAGTTACTAGACTCCCCCTATTATCAAGTCTCCACCACATACCCCATTACAGTCATTGTCCATCAGTGTAGTAAGATGCTATAAAATCACTACTTGTCTTCTCTGTGTTGTACAGCCATCCCTGTGTCCCCACCCCCCCAACTACACTATGTGTGCTAATCATAAGGCCCCTTTTTTTCCCCCTTATCCTCCCTTCCCACCCATCCTCCCCAGTCCCTTTCCCTTTGGTAACTGTTAGTCCATTCTTGGTTTCTGTCAGTCTGCTGCTGTTTTGTTCCTTCAGTTTTTTCTTTGTTCTTATACTCCACAGATGAGTGAAGTCATTTGGTACTTGTCTTTCTCCGCCTGGCTTATTTCACTGAGCATAATACCCTCTAGCTCCATTCATGTTGTTGCAAATAGTAGGCTTTGTTTTCCTCTTATGGCTGAATAGTATTCCATTGTGTATATGTACCACATCTTCTTTATCCATTCATCTACTGATGGACACTTAGGTTGCTTCCATTTCTTGGCTATTGTAAATAGTGCTGTGATAAACATAGGGGTGCATATGTGCTTTTCAAACTGGGCTCCTATATTCTTAGGGTAAATTCCTAGGAGTGGAATTCCTGGGTCAAATGGTATTTCTATTTTGAATTTTTTCAGGAACCTCCATACTGCTTTCCACAATTGTTGAACTAGTTTACATTCCCACCAGCAGTGTAGAAGTGTTCCCCTTTCTCTGCATCCTCGCAGGCATTTGTTGTCTTTGTCTTTTGGTTGCTGGCCATCCTAACTGGTGTGAGGTGATATCTCATTGTGGTTTTAATTTGCATTTCCCTGATGATTGGCAATGTGGAGCATCTTTTCATGTGCCTGTTCGCCATCTGGATTTCTTCTTTGGAGAACTGTCTCTTCATATCCTCTGCCAATTTTTTAATTAGCTTATTTGCTTTTTGTTTGTTGAGGTGCATGAGCACGTTATATAATTTGGATGTCGACCCCTTATCGGATATGTCATTTATGAATATATTCTCCCATACTGTAGGATGTCTTTTTGGTCTACTAATGGTATCCTTTGCTGTACAGAAGCTTTGTAGTTTGATATAGTCCCACTTGTTCATTTTTGCTTTTGTTTCCATTGCCCGGGAGATATGTTAACGAAGAAGTTGCTCATGTTTATATCCAAGAGATTTTTGCCTATATTTTTTTCTTAGAGTTTTATAGTTTCATGACTTACATTCAGGTCTTTGATCCATTTTGAGTTTACTTCTGTGTATGGCATTAGACAATGATTCAGTTTCATTCTCTTACATGTAGCTGTCCAGTTTTGCCAACACCAGTTTTTGAAGAGGCTGTCATTTCCCCATTGTATATCCACGGCTCCTTTATCGTATATTAATTGACCATATATGGTTGGGTTTATGTCTGGGCTCTCTAGTCTGTTCCATTGGACTGTGGGTCTGTTCTTATACCAGTACCAAATTGTCTTGATTACTGTGGCTTTGTAGTAGAGCTTGAACTCAGGGAGCATACTCCCCCCAGCTCTATTCTTCCTTCTCAGGATTCCTTTGGCTATTCGGGGTCTTTTGTGCTTCCATATGAATTTTAGAACTATTTGCTCTAATTCATTGATGAATGCTGTTGGTATTTTGATAGGGATTGCATTGAATCTGTATATTGCTTTAGGCAGGATGGCCATTTTGACAACATTAATTCATCCTATCCATAACCACAGGATGTGTTTCCATTTATTGGTATCTTCTTTAATTTCTCTCATGAGTGTCTTGTAGTTTTCAGAGTATAGGTCTTTCACTTCCTTGGTTAGGTTTATTCCTAGGTATTTTCTTCTTTTTGATGCAATTATGAATGGAATTGTTGGTCTGATTTCTCTTTCTGCTCATTCATTGTTAGTGTATAGGAATGCCACAGAGATCTGTGTATTAATTTTGTATCCCACAACTTTGCTGAATTCAGATATTAGGTCTAGTAGTTTTGGAGTGGATTCTTTAGGGTTTTTTATGTACAGTATCATGTCATCTGCAAACAGGGACAGTTTGGATTTTTCCTTGCCAATCTGGATGTCTTTTATTTCTTTGTGTTGTCTGATGGCTGTGGCTAGGACCTCCAGAACAATGTTGAATAAAAGTAAGAAGAGTGGGCATCCTTGTCATGTACTCGATCTTAAAGGAAAAGCTTTCAGCTTCTTGCTGTTAAGTATAATGTTGGCTCTGGCTTTGTCGTATTATGATGTATTATGACCATATTATGGCCTTTATTATGTTGAGGTACTTGCTCTCTACAGCCATTTTGTTGAGAATTTTTATCATGAATGGCTGTTGAATTTTATCAAATGTTTTTTCAGCATCTATGGAGATGATCATGTGGGTTTTGTCTTTTTGTTGATGTGGTGGATTATGTTGATGGATTTTCGTTATGTTGTACCATCCTTGAATCCCTGGGATAAATCCCACTTGATCATTATGGATCCTTTTAATGTATTTTTGGATTCAGTTTGTTAATATTTTGTTTAGTATTTTTGCCTATATGTTCATCAGAGATATTGGTCTATAATTTTCTTTTTTTGTGATGTCTTTGCCTGGTTTTTGTATTAGAATGATGTTGGCCTTATAGAATGAGTTTGTGAGTATTCTCTCCTCTTCTACTTTTTGGAAAACTTTAAAGGGGATGGATATTATGTCTTCACTAAATGTTTGATAAAATTCAACAGTGAAACCATCTGGTCCAGGGGTTTTGTTATTTGGTAGTTTTTTTTGTTACCAATTGAATTTCCATGCTGGTAATTGGTCTATTCAGATTTTCTGTTTCTTCGTGGGTCAGCCTTGGAAGGTTGTATTTTCCTAGAAAGTTGTCCATTTCTTCTAGGTTATCCGGTTTATTACCACATAATTTTTCATGGCATTCTCTCATAATTCTTTGTATTTCTGTGGTGTCCATCGTGATTTTTCTGTTCTCATTTCTGGTTCTGTTTATGTGTGTAGATTCTCTTTTTTTTCTTGATAAGTCTGGCCTGGGGTTTATGCATTTTGTTTATTTTCTCGAAGGACCAGCTCCTGCTTTTGTTGATTCTTTCTATTGTTTTATTCTTCTCAATTTTATTTATTTCTGCTCTAATTTTTATTATGTCCCTCCTTCTACTGACTTTGGGCCTCGTTTATTCTTCCTTTTCTAGTTTCGTTAATTGTAAGTTTAGACTTTTCATTTGGGATAGTTCTTCTTTTCTGAGGTAGCCCTGTATTGCAGTGTACATCCCTTTAGCACAGACTTCACTGCATCCCACAGATTTTGTAGTGTTGAATTATTATTTTCATTTGTCTCCATATATTGCTTGATCTCTGTTTTAATTTGGTCATTGATCCATTGATTATTTAGGAGCATGTTATTAAGCCTACATGTGTTTTTGGGCTTTTTCATTTTCTTTGTGTACTTTATTTCTAGTTTCATACCTTTGTGATCTGAGAAGATGGTTGGTACAATTTCAATCTTTTTGAATTTACTGAGGCTTTTTTGTGGCCTAGTATATGATCTATTCTTGAAAATATTCCAAGTGCACTTGAGAAGAATGTGTTTCCTTTTGCTTTTGGATGGAGTGTTCTGTAGATGCCCATTAGGTCCATCTGTTCTAATACATTATTCAGTGTCTCAGTCTCTTTGCTTATTTTCTGTCTGATTGATCTGTCCTTTGGAGTAAGTGGTGTGTTGACTTCTCCTAAAATGAATGCACTGTTTTGTATTTCCTCCTTTAATTTTGTTAGTATTTGTTTCACATATGTAGGTGATCCTGTGTTGGGTGCACAGATATTTATAATAGTCATATCCTCTTGTTGAACTGACCCCTTTATCATTATGTAATATCCTTCTTTGTCTCTTGTGACTTTGTTTTGAAATCTATTTTGTCTGATATAAGTACTGCAACTCCCACTCTTTTCTCCCTGCTGGGTGCATGAAATATCTTTTTCCATCCCTTTACTTTCAGTCTGTGTATGTCTTTGGATTTAAAGTGAGTCTCTTGTAGGCAGCATATAACAGGTCTTGTTTTTTATCCATTCAGTGACTCTATGTCTTTTGATTGGTGCATTTGGACCATTTACATTTAGGGTGATTATCGATAAGTATGTACTTTGTTCCCATTGCAGGCTTTAGATTTGTGGTTACCAAAGGTTCAAGGGTAATTCCATTACTATCTAACATTCTAATTTAACTCACTTTGTATGGTATTACAAATACAACCTAAGGGTTCTTTTTGTTGTTGTTGTTACTTCTTTTTCTTCCTCTTCCATTCTTTCTATGTCAGGTATCATATTCTGTACTCTTTGTCTATCCCTTGATTGACTTTGACGGTAGTTGATTTGATTTTGTATCTGCCTAGTAATTAATTGTTCTACTTTGCTGTGGTTTTTTTTCCCCTGGTGACATGTATTTAGCCTTAGGAGTACTTCCATCTATAGCAGTCCCTCCAAAATGCACTGTAGAGGTGGTTTGTGGGAAGTAAATTCTCTCAGTTTTTGCTTATCTGAAAATTGTTTAATCCCTCCTTCAAATTTAAATGAAAACCTTGCTGGTTTCTTGCAGAGTATTCTTGGTTCAAGGCCCTTCTGTTTCATTGCATTAAGTATATCATGCCACTTCCTTCTTGCCTGTAAGGTTTCTGTTGAGAAGTCTGATGATAGCCTGATGGGTTTTCCTTTGTATGTGATCTTTTTTCTCTCTCTAGCTGCTTTTAAAAGTCTGTCTTTATCCTTGATAATTGCCATTTTAATTATTATATGTCTTTATATTGTCTTCCTTGGGTCTCTTGTGTTGGGAGTCTGTGCTCCTCCCTGCCTTGAGAGACTGTCTCCTTCCCCAGATTGGGGAAGTTTTCAGAAGTTACCTCCTCAAAGACACTTTCTATCCATTTTTCTCTTTCTTCTTCTTTTGGTACACATATAATGTGAATATTTTTCTGTTTGGATTGGTCACACAGTTCTCCCAATATTCTTTCATTCTTAGAGATCCTTTTTTCTCTCTGTGCCTCAGCTTCTTTGTATTCCTCTTCTCTAATTTCTATTCCATTTACTGTCTCTTCTGTTATGTCCAATGTGCTTTAAAATCCCTCCATTGTATGTCTCATTTCAGAAACAGAATTTCTGAATGATTGAATCTCCATCTTAAATTCATTCCTGAGTTGTTGAATATTTTTCTGTACCTCCATGAGCATGCTTATGATTTTTATTTTGAACTCTCTTTCAGGAAGATTTGTGAGTTCATTTTATTTGGCCCTTTTTCTGGGGTTTGTGAGATGTTGGTCTGAACCAGGTTCCTTTGGCGTTTCATATTTCTGTGTGCTGCCCTCTAGTGCCCATCAGCTCTAGTCTCTGCAGCTGCTCAGCCCCTAGAGTGAGGTTGGGGGTCATAGGGGAGTGGTGCTGGTGCCTTGGGGGAGGAAAGACCAGTTTCCTGATTCCCAGCTGCAGTGCCTGTCTGCAGTATCAGAGCCAGTGGGCTGAACACACAGGTGTAAGCCTCTGTGCTTTGTGTCTCTAGCTGTTGTAGGCAGGGCCTCCCTCTGGCTGGCCTGACGGCCAGCTCAGTGACTGCCGGTTTGCAAGCCTATGCCTGCAGGCCAGGAGGAAGACCCAGCAGGCTGCGTGTCACACTGGGGGGCCTCGGAGCTTAGTAGCAGCCAGGAGGATGGAGGTCCTGAAGCTCCTCAAAGTTCCCAACCTGCTGAGCCGAGCACTCCCATACAACCTTGTTCACCTATCCCTTCTCCCACTCAGCAAGCTCCGTGCAGACCCCGATCCTTCAGCAGCCCTGTCACTCCTAGGAAGCCTCTCAGACCACCTGCCTTTCCTTTGTTCCAGAGCGGCCAGGTGTGGATTCCTGTCTTCCACAAATAGCTGGAATCTCAGTCTCTCAAGCACTGCACCTGTCCCAGCTCCCCAACCCCACCAACCTCCAGAGCACCACACAATGTAGGTTTGTACTCCCAAAGCAGATCTCCAGGGCTGGGTGTTCAGCAGTCCTAGGCTTCCATCCTCTCTCTGCTCTGTTTCTCTCCCTCCCACTCATGAGCTGGTATTGGGGAAGGGCTTGGTTCCCGCCAGATCAAGGCTTTGGTATGTTACCCAGTTTCATGAGGTCTGCTCTGTTCATGCGGTCTGTATGCAGTCTGGTACAGCCTTCACTCCTGTTGCTGTTCCAGGCTTAGTTGTGTTAACTATATTTTTGTACTATATGTGGTTTTGGGAGGAGTTCTCTGTCTCACCTCTCACACCGCCATCTTGAATCTTAATGCCTGAGATGGGACTGTTTTTACCGACTTCTGAATGCTGCCAAATAAGTTCTAACTCTGGGGTCTTTGACCCATTTTGCCACTCTGGGTCTTGATGCCGGCTTTGTTTGCTGAGAATGACATAATGACATATGGAGACAAATATCTTGGAACAAAGGGTATCAGGTTTCTATCCATTAATTGGCAAATCAGTATTTCTAATAGTGCAATTCCAAACATTTATTTGCATGAACCATGGTAATAGTTTCTGTAATTGTTAGGTTTTTAGTTTCCTATTGACAGCAGCTCTAGAAAATATGGGAAGTTGATGGAGAAAGACTGATTCTTAATGAACCACGAAGTTGGAAGAAAGAAGTAGAAGAAAACCACTGAGTAATAATAGATATGGAGAAATGGGAGTTAGGAAGCAAATTTAGGACTCTGCTGGCTGGAGGTATAAGAAGGGATTATATGAATTTAAGGTGTGGTTGTAATTCAGGCTACAAAGAAATTGGGGAGGTTGCCCAAGATGGTCAGCAACCCTTATCATAATTCAAACTATAGAATTTTCTCTTCATTGGTCTGGTTACTATTCTCAGCAGAAGACAAAAAACATTTCCTTCTGTACTCAGTAGTAACAGGTAGTGGTACAGCAAACACACACGTATCCACCGCTGTTGTTTACTGAGTACATGGTATGTGCTAGGATCTCCATAAATCTATTTATGAGCATATTATTTAACCATCACCATGATCCTATGAGGTGGTACTATTATCAGTCATGTTGGAGAAGGTAAATAATTTGTTTAAAATCTCACCTCTAATGTCTATTAGTGGTGGTGTTTGAATCCAGATTATATTAACAGAAATGTCTTATTTTTTGACTGTATAACTAAGATATTGTTCTTATTAGGCTGCTTTTGAGATAATTAGAACTAAAGAGGTGCTTTGTCATAAATAGGGTGAGTGCTTTCCATGGAAAAGAGAGGAGGCAGGAATTCCAGGCTTATACTTTATCCCAAGGGAAGCCTCCAGCTTGCCATCAAGTGTGAGTGCTCATACAATTAATACAGCATTACTGAAGTGAAATGTGACTTTGAAACTTACAATATGTTTTTGAAAGTAATTGTAGGTGAGGCAGTGCTAAAAACGTCAGCAGCTTTGAAGCAGAAAGAAAAAGGTTTGTAAAGAAAACTCTATTAATGTCATCAACATTCCCTTGCTTAAGGTAAAAACCTTACAGTAATATAATGCTGGAACATTATATTACAAGTGAGTTCCAACAATCATCTGTTTTCTTGCTTCTGTCAGAACTCTGCCTGTGGCCTTTCTATTTGATCATTGTTGTGTTAAGGACTATGAGCCAATGACCAAACCTTGAATACCTGCAGGTCTAAAATGGTGAATGAGGGAGAGGGAAATAATCATGGTTGGAGGAAGGTTTCTTTTTGCTCTTTTACATCTTGGAAGTCAATCTGATATAGAAACCATTGATTTGTAGTTGAAGGCAAAGATATCTGTCAGGAAAGTACATACAACCATATTAACTCTTCTTGTAAAGAAAAGACTGGAGGAAAGGTGGGGGGGAGTAAATTTTCTCCAATGTGTGTTTGGCTACCTCACTGGAATCAAAGTACTGTTCCCAAAAGATTGTGCTTCAGAGAATTAGTCTCTTGTCATTTACATAATACATCAAGGTCAGTGAAGAACTTTTTATTTATTTATTTATTTACCATTAATCTACAATTACATGAAGAACATTATGTTTACTAGAATCTCCCCATCACCAAGTCCCCCCCACAAACCCCATTACAGTCACTGTCCATCAGTGAAGTAAGATATTGTAAAATCACTACTTGTCTTCTCTGTGTTGCACAGCCCTCCCCTTTCCCCCACCCCCCAAATTATACATGCTAATCATAATACCCCCTTTCTTCTTCCGTACCATTATCTCTACCTCCCCTCCCATTCTCCCCAGTCCCTTTCCCTTTGGTAGCTGTTAGTCCCTTCTTGGGTTCTGTGATTCTGCTGCTGTTTTGTTCCTTCAATTTTTCTTTGTTCTTATACTCCACATATGAGTGAAATCCTTTAGTATTTGTCTTTCTCCACGTGGCTTATTTCACTGAGCATAATACCCTCTAGCTCCATCCATGCTGTTGCAAATTGTAGGATTTGTTTTCTTCTTATGGCTGAATAATATTCCATTGTGTATATGTACCACATCTTCTTTATCCATTCATCTGCTGATGGACACTTAAGTGGCTTCCATTTCCTGGCTATTGTAAATAGTGCTGTGATAAACATAGGGGTGAATCTGTCTTTTTCAAATTGGGCTGCTGCATTCTTAGGGTAAATTCCTAGAAGTGGAATTCCTGGATCAAATGATATTTCTATTTTGAGCTCTTTGAGGAACCTCCATATTGCTTTCAACAATGGTTGAACTAATTTACATTCCCACCAGCAGTGTAGGAGGGTTCCCCTTTCTCCACAACTTTGCCAACATTTGTTGTTGTTTGTCTTTTGGATGGTAGCCATCCTTACTGGTGTGAGGTGATATCTCATTATGGTTTTAATTTGCATTTCTCTGATAACTAGCGATGTGGAGCATCTTTTCATGTGTCTGTTGGCCATCTGAATTTCTTCTTTGGAGAACTGTCTGTCCAGCTCCTCTGCCCATTTTTTAATGGGATTATTTGCTTTTTCTTTGTTGAAGTGCGTGAGCTCTTTATATATTTTAGACCTGTCATTTACAAATATATTCTCCCATACTGTAGGGTACCTTTTTGTTCTACTGATGGTGTCCTTTGCTGTGAAGAAGCTTTTCAGCTTGATGTAGTCCCACTTGTTCATTTTTGCTTTTGTTTACCTTGCGCGGGGAGATATGTTCATGAAGAAGTCACTAATGTTTATGTCCAAGAGATGTTACCCTATGTTTTTTTTCTAAGAGTTTTGTGGTATCATGACTTACATTCAGATCTTTGATCCATTTGGAGTTTGCTTTTGTGTATGGGGTTAGACAGTGACCCAGTTTCATTCTCTTACATGTAGCTGTCCAGTTTTGCCAGCACCATCTGTTGAAATGACTGTCATTTCCCCATTGTATGTCCATGGCTCCTTTATTGTATATTAATTGGCCATATATGTTTGGGTTAATATCTGGGTTCTCTATTCTGTTCCACTGGTCTGTGGCTCTGTTCTTGTGCCAGTACCAAATTGTCTTGATTACTGTGGCTTTGTAGTAGAGCTTGAAGTTGGGGAGCGAGATTCCCCCCACTTTATTCTTCTTTCTCAGGATTGCTTTGGCTATTCAGGGTCTTTGGTGTTTCCATATGAATTTTTGAACTATTTGTTCCAGTTTGTTGAAGAATGTTGTTGACAATTTAATAGGGATTGCATCAAATATTTATATTGCTTTGGGCAGGATGGCCATTTTGATGATATTAATTCTTCCTAGCCAGGAGCATGGGATGAGTTTCCATTTGTTAGTGTCCTCTTTAATTTCTCTTAAGAGTGTCTTATAGTTTTCAGGGTGTAGGCCTTTCACTTCTTTGGTTAGGTTTATTCCTAGGTATTTTATTCTTTTTGATGCAATTGTGAATGAAATTGTTTTCCTGATTTCTCTTTGTGTTGGTTCATTGTTAATGTATAGGAAAGCCACAGATTTCTTTGTGTTAAGTTTGTATCCTGCAACCTTGCTGTATTCTGATATCAGTTCTACTAGTTTTGGAGTGGAGTCTTTAGGGTTTTTTATGTACAGTATCATGTCATCTGCAAATAGTGACAGTTTACCTTCTTCTTTATGAATCTGGATACCTTGTATTTCTTTGTTTTGTCTAATTGCCATGGCTAGGACCTCCAGTAATGTGTTAAATAACAGTGGGGAGAGTGGGCATTCCTGTCTTGTTCCCGATCAGAGGAAAAGCTTTCAGCTTCTTGCTGTTCAGTATGATGTTAGCTGTGGGTTTATCATATGTAGCCTTTATTATGTTGAGGTACTTGCCCTCTATACCCATTTTGCTGAGAGTTTTTATCATGAATGGATGTTGAATTTTGTCGAATGCTTTTTCAGCATCTATGGAGATGATCATGTGGTTTTTGTCCTTCTTTTTGTTTATGTGATGGATGATGTTGATGGATTTTCGAATGTTGTACCATCCTTGCTTCCCTGGGATGAATCCCACTTGGTCGTGGTGTATGATCCTTTTGATATATTTTTGAATTTGGTTTGCTAATATTTTATTGAGTATTTTTGCATCTACATTCATCAGGGATATTGGTCTGTATTTTTCTTTTATGGTGGGGTCTTTGCCTTGTTTTGGTAGTAGGGTGATGTTGGCTTCATAGAATGAGTTTGGGAGTATCCCCTCCTCTTCTATTTTTTGGAAAACTTTAAGGAGAATGGGTATTATGTCTTCTCTGTATGTCTGATAAAATTCCCAGGTAAATCCATCTGGCCCGAGGGTTTTGTTCTTGGGTAGTTTTTTGATTACTGCTTCAATTTCTTTGCTCATAATTGGTTTGTTTAACTTTTGTGTTCCTTCCTTGGTCAGTCTTGGAAGGTTGTATTTTTCTAGGAAGTTGTCCATTTCTTCTAGGTTTTCCAGCTTGTTAGCATATAGGTTTTCATAGCAGTCTTTAACAATTCTTTGTATTTCTGTGGGGTCCGTCGTGACTTTTTCATTCTCATTTCTGATTCTGTTGATGTGTGTTGATTCTCTTTTTCTCTTAATAAGTTTGGCTAGAGGCTTACCTATTTTTTTTTATTTTCTCAAAGAACCAGCTCTTGGTTTCATTGATTTTTTTCTATTGTTTTATTCTTCTCAATTTTGTTTATTTCTTCTCTGGTCTTTATGTCCATCCTCCTGACTTTAGGCCTCATTTGTTCTTCTTTTTCCAGTTTCAATAATTGTGATGTTAGACTGTTCATTTGGGGTTGTTCTTCCTTTTTTAAGTATGCCTGGATTGCTATATACTTTCCTCTTAAGACTGCTTTTGCTGCATCCCACAGAAGTTGGGGCTTTGGGTTGTTGTCATTTGTTTCCATATATTCCTTGATCTCTATTTTAATTTGTTCGTTGATCCATTGATTATTTTGGAGCATGTTGTTAAGCCTCCATGTGTTTGTGAGCCTTTTTGTTTTCTTTGTACAATTTATTTCTAGTTTTATACCTTTGTGATCTGAAAAGTTGGTTGGTAGAATTTCAGTCTTTTCGAATTTACTGAGGCTCTTTTTGTGGCCTAGTATGTGGTCTATTCTGGAGACTCTTCCATGTGCACTTGAGAAGAATGTGTATCCTGTTGCTTTTGGATGTAGAGTTCTGTAGATGTCTATTAGGTCCATCTGCTCTACTGTGTTGTTCAGTGCTTCTGTGTCCTTACTTATTTTCTGCCTGGTGGATCTATCCTTTGGGGTGAGTGGTGTGTTGAAGTCTCCTAGAATGAATGCATTGCAGTCTATTTTCCCCTTTAGTTCTGTTAGTATTTGTGTCACATATGCTGGTGCTCCTGTGTTGGGTGCATGTATATTTAGAATGGTTATATCCTCTTGTTGGACTGAGCCCTTTATCATTATGTAGTGTCCTTCTTTATCTCTTGTTACTTTCTTTGTTTTGAAGTCTATTTTGTCTGATATTAGTACTGCAACCCCTGCTTTCTTCTCATTGTTGTTTGCCTGAAATATGTTTTTTCATCCCTTGACTTTTAGTCTGTACATGTCTTTGGGTTTGAGGTGAGTTCCTTGTAAGCAGCATATAGATGGGTCTTGCTTTTTTATCCATTCTATTACTCTGTGTCTTTTGATTGGTGCATTCAGTCCATTTACATTTAGGGTGACTATTGAAAAATATGTACTTATTGCCATTGCAGGCTTTAGATTCATGGTTACCAAAGGTTCAAGGTTAGCTTCTTTAGTATCTTACTGTCTAACTTAACTCGCTTATTGAGCTGTTATAGACACTGTCTGGTGATTCTTTATTTCTCTCCCTTCTCATTCCTCCTCCTCCATTCTTTTTTTTAGATAATTATTTTTTATTGAAGGGTAGTTGACACACAGTATTACATTACATTACATTAGTTTCAGGTGTACAACACAGTGATTCAACATTTATATACATGATAATTCTAAGTACCAGCTATCACCATACCAAGTTGTTACAATATTTTGACTATATTCCTTATGCTATACATTACATCCCGGTTGCTTATTTATTTTACAATTGGAAGTGTGTACTTTTTCTTGGTTGTTGTTGTTAGGGCATCTCTCATATTTATTGATCAAATGGTTGTTAACAACAATAAAATTCTGTATAGGGGAGTCAATGCTCAATGCACAATCATTAATCCACCCCAAGCCTAATTTTCGTCAGTCTCCAATCTTCTGAAGCATAACGAACAAGTTCTTACATGGAGAACAAATTCTTACATAGTGAATAAGTTACATGGTGAACAGTACAAGGGCAGTCATCACAGAAACTTTTGGTTTTGCTCATGCATTATGAACTATAAACAGTCAGTTCAAATATGAATACACATTTGATTTTTATACTTGATTTATATGTGGATACCACATTTCTCTCTTTATTATTTTTAATAAGATTCTGAAGTGGTAGGTAGATACAACATAAAGGTAGAAAACATAGTTTAGTGTTGTAAGAGAGCAAATGTAGATGATCAGGTGTGTGCCTGTAGACTATGTGTTAATCCAAGCTAGACAAGGGCAATAAAACATCCACATATGCAGAAGATTTCTCTCAGAACAGGGGGGGTGAGGTTCTAAGCCTCACCTCTGTTGATCCCCAATTTCTCACCTGATGGCCCCCCTGCGACTGTGCCTGTCTTAGGTTGTTCCTCCCTTGAGGAATCTTACCCGTCTCTGGCTAACCAGTCATCTTCCGGGGCCATACAGGGAAATGCAAAGTTGGTAAGTGAGAGAGAAGCCTTATTGTTTGAAATGGTTAGCTTTTTATTTCTTTGCATATTTATGCCCTGTAGCTTCTATGCACAGCATTTGTCTTGAGGTATCTTTACCACTTGGAAGAATTATGATACTTGGTAAATTTGATATGAGGCACAAATTCTATTTAAGGGTTGTAATTAGGAAGGAAGAAGAAAAGCTATAGAAGTAGCAGGCGGGAGAAAATATGGGAAGATTGATTATTTCTTTGACATATCTTCTTGTAGAGTAACTTCAGCATGTATAGATTTTAAGCTACTACTTAAATTGCGCACACACATTAACATAATAGGAGTATAGTTACATAACCAAAGCATACCTGTAATTACCAGCCATCTCCAGTGAAACCAAGAAAACCAGTTAGGCACCCTAGGCATTTGTGAAAACTTATCAATGATATGATGGTTATTATCTAACTGAATTTGAGTAGTTTGAGAAAAATCAGACAAATTAAAACAACCCATTCCTGGGCACTGTTCACATCCCATATGTTCTTTTAACAGTAAATAGTCTGTAGTTGTAAGATTTTGGAGCGCTACAATTTGCACTTCTCCTAATTCTTGGTTGAGTTCCAACAGTATAGATCCAGTCAAATTTGTTGTTTTACTGTATGCACAGGCCAGCTTAGATATCTCCTTCATTCCCATGGCAAGTCCAGGAGCTGGTGGGATGAGTGCATCTACAGCTGTAGCAGTGCGTGGATCTTTGTTGGGGTTTTTTGATGATCATCTTCTGGCATGTGTCTTCCCGAGAGTGCTGATGTTGGAAGTTCTCTTTCATATCGTTTCTTAGTTCATTTTCGGGGTAGCCCAATTAGGCTTTGATCCTCTGTATAAACACAAACAGACCCTTTGCCTACACTTTTATATGTCCTTTATATCATTGTGTAGAACTCATTAGAGGTCACCACATAGGAACTGCATTTTTTTTTTTTTAATCATTAATCTACACTTACATGACGAATACTTTGTTTACTAGGCTCTCTCCTATACCAGGTCCCCCCTATATACTCCTTTACAGTCACTGTCCATCAGCGTAGCAACCTGTTGTAGAATCACTACTTGTCTTCTCTGTGTTGTACAGCCCTCCACTTTCTCCCACCCCGCTATGGATGCTAATCTTAATACCCCCCTACTTCTCCCCCCCTTATCCCTCCCTACCCACCCATCCTCCCCAGTCCCTTTCCCTTTGGTACCTGTTAGTCCATTCTTGAGTTCTGTGATTCTGCTGCTGTTTTGTTCCTTCAGTTTTTCCTTTGTTCTTATATTCCACAGATGAGTGAAATCATTTGGTATTTCTCTTTCTCTGCTTGGCTTGTTTCACTGAGCAAAATACCCTCCAGCTCCATCCATGTTGCTGCAAATGGTTGGATTTTCCCTTTTCTTATGGCTGAGTAGTATTCCATTGTGTATATGTACCACATCTTCTTTATCCATTCATCTATCGATGGACATTTAGGTTGCTTCCAATTCTTGGCTATTGTAAATGGTGCTGCGATAAACATAGGGGTGCACTGATCTTTCTCATACTTGATTGCTGCATTCTTAGGGTAAATTCCTAGGAGTGCAATTCCTGGGTCAAATGGTAAGTCTGTTTTGAGCATTTTGATGTACCTCCATACTGCTTTCCACAATGGTTGAACAAGTTTACATTCCCACCAGCAGTGTAGGAGGGTTCCCCTTTCTCCACAGCCTCGCCAACATTTGTTGTTCTCTGTCTTTTGGATGGCAGCCATCCTTACTGGTGTGAGGTGATACCTCATTGTAGTTTTAATTTGCATTTCTCTGATAATTAGCGATGTGGAGCATCTTTTCATGTGTCTGTTGGCCATCTGTATTTCTTTTTTGGAGAACCGTCTGTTCAGTTCCTTTGCCCATTTTTTAATTGGGTTATTTGTTTTTTGTTTGTTGAGGCGTGTGAGCTCTTTATATATTCTGGACATCAAGCCTTTATCGGATGTGTCATTTTCAAAGATATTCTCCCATACTGTAGGGTTTCTTTTTGTTCTATTGATGGTGTCTTTTGCTGTACAGAAGCTTTTCAGCTTAATATAGTCCCACTTGTTCATTTTTGCTGTTGTTTTCCTTGCCCGGGGAGATATGTTCAAGAAGAGGTCACTCATGTTTATGTCTAAGAGGTTTGTGCCTATGTTTTCTTCCAAGAGTTTAATGGTTTCATGACTTACATTCAGGTCTTTGATCCATTTTGAGTTTACTTTTGTATATGGGGTTAGACGATGGTCCAGTTTCATTCTCCTACATGTAGCTGTCCAGTTTTGCCAGCACCATCTGTTGAAGAGACTGTCATTTCACCATTGTATGTCCATGGCTCCTTTATCAAATATTAATTGACCATATATGTCTGAGTTAATGTCTGGATTCTCTAGTCTGTTCCTTTGGTCTGTGGCTCTGTTCTTGTGCCAGTACCAAATTGTCTTGATTACTATGGCTTTATAATAGAGCTTGAAGTTGGGGAGTGAGATCCCCCCTACTTTATTCTTCTTTCTCAGGATTGCTTTGGCTATTCGGGGTCTTTGGTGGTTCCATATGAATTTTTGAATTATTTAATCCAGTTCATTGAAGTATGTTGCTGGTAGTTTCATAGGGATTGCATCAAATCTGTATATTGCTTTGGGCAGGATGACCATTTTGACGATATTAATTCTTCCTAGCCATGAGCATGGGATGCGTTTCCATCTGTTAGTGTCCCCTTTAATTTCTTTTAAGAGTGACTTGTAGTTTTCAGAATATAAGTGTTTCACTTCTTTGGTTAGGTTTATTCCTAGGTATTTTATTTTTTTTGATGCAATTGTGAATGGAGTTGTTTTCCTGATTTTTCTTTCTGTTGGTTCATTGTTGGTATATAGGAAAGCCACAGATTTCTGTGTGTTGATTTTGTATCCTGCAACTTTGCTGTATTCCGATATCAGTTCTAGTAGTTCTGGGGTGGAGTCTTTAGGGTTTTTTATGTACAGTATCATGTCATCTGCAAATAGTGACAGTTTGACTTCTTCTTTGCCAATCTGGATTCCTTGTATTTTTTTGTTTTGTCTGATTGCCGTGGCTAGGACCTCTAGTACAATGTTAAATAACAGTGGGGAGAGTGGGCATCCCTGTCTAGTTCCCGATCTCAGCGGAAATGCTTTCAGCTTCTCGCTATTCAATATAATGTTGGCTGTGGGTTTTTCATAGATGGCCTTTATTATGTTGAGGTACTTGCCCTCTATTCCCATTTTGCTGAGAGTTTTTATCATGAATGGATGTTGAACTTTGTCAAATGCTTTTTCAGCATCTATGGAGATGATCATGTGGTTTTTGTCTTTCTTTTTGTTGATGTGGTGGATGATATTGATGGACTTTCGAATGTTGTGCCATCCTTGCATCCCTGGGATGAATCCCACTTGGTCATGGTGTACGATGGTTTTGATGTATTTTTGAATTCGGTTTGCTAAAATTTTGTTGAGTATTTTTGCGTCTACGTTCATCAGGGATATTGGTCTATAGTTTTCTTTTTTGGTGGTGTCTTTGCCTGGTTTTGGTATTAGGGTGATGTTAGCTTCATAGAATGAGTTTGGGAGTATCCCCTCCTCTTCTATTTCTTGGAAAACTTTAAGGAGAATGGGTATTATGTCTTCCCTGTATGTCTGATAAAATTCCGAGGTAAATCCATCTGGCCCGGGGGTTTTGTTCTTTGGTAGTTTTTTGATTACCGCTTCAATTTCGTTGCTGGTAATTGGTCTGTTTAGATTTTCTGTTTCTTTTTGGGTCAGTCTTGTAAGGTTGTATTTTTCTAGGAAGTTGTCCATTTCTCCTAGGTTTCCCAGTTTGTTAGCATATAGGTTTTCATAGTAGTCTCTAATAATTCTTTGTATTTCTGCGGGATCTGTTGTGATTTTTCCTTTCTCATTTCTGATACTGTTGATTTGTGTTGACTCTCTTTTCCTCTTAATAAGTCTGGCTAGAGGCTTATCTATTGTGTTTATTTTCTCGAAGAACCAGCTCTTGGTTTCATTGATTTTTGCTACTGTTTTATTCTTCTCAATTTTATTTATTTCTTCTCTGATCTTTATTATGTCCCTCCTTCTGCTGACCTTAGGCCTCATTTGTTCTTCTTTTTCCCATTTTGATAGTTGTGACATTAGACCGTTCATTTGGGATTGCTCTTCCTTTTTTAAATATGCTTGGAGTGCTATATACTTTCCTCTTAAGACTGCTTTTGCTGCGTCCCACAGAAGTTGGGGCTTAGTGTTGTTGTTGTCATTTGTTTCCATATATTGCTGGATCTCCATTTTGATTTGGTCATTGATCCATTGATTATTTAGGAGCGTGTTGTTTAGCCTCCATGTGTTTGTGAGCCTTTTTGCTTTCTTTGAACAGTTTATTTCTAGTTTAATGCCTTTGTGGTCTGAAAAGTTGGTTGGTAGGATTTCAATCTTTTGGAATTTACTGAGGCTCTTTTTGTGTCCTAGTATGTGGTCTATTCTGGAGAATGTTCCATGTGCACTTGAGAAGAACGTGTATCCTGTTGCTTTTGGATGTAGAGTTCTGTAGATGTCTATTAGGTCCATCTGTTCTAGTGTGTTGTTCAGTGCCTCTGTGTCCTTACTTATTTTCTGTCTGGTGGATCTGTCCTTTGGAGTGAGTGGTGTGTTGAAGTCTCCTAGAATGAATGCATTGCATTCTATTTCCTCCTTTAGTTCTGTTAATATTTGTTTCAGGTATGTTGGTGCTCCTGTATTGGGTGCATATATATTTATAATGGTTATATCCTCTTGATGGACTGAGCCCTTTATCATTATGTAATGTCCTTCTTTGTCTTTTGTTACTTTCTTTATTTTGAAGTCTGTTTTGTCTGATACCAGAATTGCAACACCTGCTTTCTTCTCTCTGTTGTTTGCTTGAAATATCTTTTTCCATCCCTTGACTTTAAGTCTGTGCGCGTCTTTGGGTTTGAGGTGAGTCTCTTGTAAGCAGCATATGGATGGATCTTGCTTTTTTATCCATTCTATTACTCTGTGTCTTTTGATTGGTGCATTCAGTCCATTTACATTTAGGGTGATTATTGAAAGGTATGAATTTATTGCCATTGCAGGCTTTAAGTTTGTGGTTACCAAAGGTTTAGGGTTAGCTTCTTTACTGTCTTACTGTCTAACTTAACTCGCTTGTTGAGCTATTATAAACACAATCTGATGATTCTTTATTTCTCTCCCTTCTTATTCCTCCTCCTCCCTTCTTCATATGTTGGGTGTTTTGTTGTGTGCTCTTTTTAGGAGTGCTCCCATCCAGAGCAGTCCCTGTAGGATGCCCTGTAGAGGTGGTTTGTGGGAGGCAAATTCCCTCAACTTTTGCTTGTCTGGGAATTGTTTAATCCCTCCTTCATATTTAAATGATATTCGTGCTGGATATAGTAGTCTTGGTTCGAGGCCCTTCTGTTTCATTGCATTAAGTATATCATGCCATTCTCTTCTGGCCTGTAGGGTTTCTGTTGAGAAGTCTGATGATAGCCTGATGGGTTTTCCTTTGTAGGTAACCTTTTTTTTCTCTCTGGCTGCTTGTAATACTTTGTCCTTGTCTTTGATCTTTGCCATTTTAATTATTATGTGTCTTGGTGTTGCCCTCCTTGGATCCCTTGTCATGGGAGTTCTGTGTACCTCTGTGGTCTGAGAGGCCATTTCTTCCCCTAGTTTGGGGAAATTTTCAGCAATTATTTCTTCAAAGACATTTTCTATCCCCTTTTCTCTCTCTACTTCTTCTGGAATGCCTATGATTCTTATATTATTTCTTTTATATTGATCACTCAGCTCTCTTAAAATTCTTTCATTCCTGGAGATCCTTTTATCTCTCTCTGCATCAGCTTCTCTGCATTCCTGTTCTCTGTTTTCTAGTCCATTAATGGTCTCTTGCATCTCGTCCATTCTATTTTGAAGTCCTTCCAGAGCTTGTTTTATTTCTGAATTCTCCTTCCTTAGTTCTTGCATATTTCTCTGCAAGTCCATCAGCATGGTTATGACTTTTGTTTTGAATTCTTTTTCAGGTAGACTGGCTAAATCTATCTCCCCAGATTCCTTCTCAGGGGAAGATGTAGCAGATGCCGAAGCTGTCTGGGTTAGTCTTGTCTGGATCATATTTTTTTGCCTTTTCATGTTGACAGGTGCTATTGACTGTCAGCTGGGAGGGTCAAAATTTTCACTTACTACTGGCCTTTCTTTACTGGGGCAACTGCGACCCCTAGTGGCTTGTGTTGGGTAATTGCGTGTAGAGTGGGTCTTTGTGTCTTGCCTGGCCGGGAGGGAGAAATTTCCCTTTCTGTGGGCGGAATTTGTCTCAGGCTGCTTCTCTGCTTTCGCAGCGCCCGGTGGGGTGATGGATGGGGGGGCTGCTTGACTGTTTGCCTCCGTGAGGGGTCTCAGAGCTGTTGCCCAGGGGGTTAGTGCACCCGGTTTTCCCTGTAATTTCCAGCTGCTGTACTGTGACCTGGGTTGTTTCCGTCAAGCTGTTAAGTCCCTGTCCCTTTAAGACTTTCAAAAAGCCCCCGCTTTTCTTTGTCACAGGGGCATCAGCTTCAGCACCCGCTCAGAGGTCTTACTCCCTGTTCTCCCAGTATCCAGGGCCCCCTGGGCATATACTGTGTCTGCGCTCTGGCCCGGATGGCTGGGGCTGGGTGTTCGGCAGTCCTGGGCTCCGTCTCCCTCCCGCTCTGCCTATTGTTCTCCCGCCGGGAGCTGGGGGGAGGGGCGCTCGGGTCCCGCAGGGCCGGGGCTTGTATCTTACCCCTTTCACCAGTCGCTGGGTTCTCGCTGGTGTAGCTGCAGTCTGGCCACTGTCCTGCGTCTTCTGGTCTCTCTTTTAGGGCTAGTTGTGTTTGTTGTATTTTCAAAAGTATATATGTTTTTGGGAGGAGATTCCCACTGTCCTACTCACGCCGCCATGTTGGCTCCGCCTCCCCCCTCCTCCATTCTTTATATTTTGGTTGTTTTATTTTTTGCTCTTTCATGTTTCCTTTAACTGCTTTTGTGGATAGTTGATTTTATTTTTTGCCTTTAGTTAGTGTTTGGTTGGTCTGCTTTCTTTGTTGTGACTTTATTTCCTCTGATGACATCTGTTTAGTCTTAGGAGTGCTCCTGTCTAGAATAGTCCCTCTAGAATACCCTGTAGAGGTGGTTTGTGGGAGGCAAATTCCCTCAACTTTTGCTTGTCTGGGAATTGTTTAATTCCTCCTTCATATTTAAATGATAATCTTGCTGGATACAGCATTCTTTGTTCAAGGCCCTTCTGTTTCATCGCATTAAATGTATCATGCCATTCTCTTATGGCCTCTAAGGTTTCTATTGAGAAGTCTGATGATAGCCTGATGGGTTTTCCTTTGTAGGTGACCTTTTTCCTCTCTCAAGCTGCCTTTAAAACTCTGTCCTAGTCCTTGATCTTTGCCATTTTAATTACTATGTGTCTTGATGTTGTCCTCCTTGGGTCCCTTCTGTTGGGAGTTCTGTGTACTTCCGTGGTCTGATCAATTATTTCCTCCCCCAGTTTGGGGAAGTTTTCAGCAAGTATTTCTTCAAAGACACTTTCTATCCCTTTTTCTCTCTCTTCTTCTTCTGGTATGCTTATAGTGCGCATATTGTTTCTTTTGGATTGGTCATACATTTCTCTTAACATTGTTTCATTCCTGGAGATCCTTTTATCTCTCTCTGTGTCAGCTTCTATGCATTCCTGTTCTCTGGTTTCTATTCCATCAATGGCCTCTTGCATCTTATCCATTCTGTTGATAAATCCTTCCAGAGATTGTTTCATTTCTGTAATCTCCCTCCGGACGTCATCCCTTAGCTCTTGTATATTTCTCTGTAGCTCCATCAGCATGGTTATGACCTTTATTTTGAATTCTTTTTCAGGAAGACTGGTTAGGTCTATCTCCTTCTCAGGGGTTGACTCTGTGATTTTAGTCCATATCAAATTCTTCTGCCTTTTCATGGCAATAGAGATAGTATGCGGAGCTGGTGCATGTGATGGCTGGGAGAACATCCCTTCTTGCTGGTTTGTGCCCTTCCTCTCCCTGGAGAACAGTGACCTCTAGTGGCTTGTGCTGGGCAGCTGCACACAGACCGGGCTTCTGATTCTTGCCTGGCCGCTATGGAGTTTAGCTCCGCGGTTGCTGTGGGCATGGCCTGCCTCAGGCTTCTGCTCCGATATGGCAGAGCCACGTCGGAGGGGAAACAGCTGGGAGGCTGTTTATCTCCATGTGGGACCTCTGAGCTGCGCTGCTGCCCAGTTGGTTAGGGCGCCTGGAGTTCCCCGGGATTCCCAGCTGCTTGGCTAAGTGTCCCAGGATGCTTCTGCCCAGCTGTGGGGTCACTGTAAGACTTTCAAAAAGCACTCACTTTTCTTTGTCCCAGGGGCGCCAGCTGCGGCGACCCACTCACAGGTCTTACAGTCCTGTTTCCCTAGTATCCAGCACCCCATTCATGCACTGTGTGTCTGTGCTCCGGTGCGGATGGCTGGGGCTGGGTGTTTAGCAGTCCTGGGCTCCCTCTCCCTCCCCGCTCCAACTCCTCTTCTCCCACCGGGAGCTGGCGTGAGGGGCCTCGGGTCCCGCCGGGCAGCGGCTTGTATCTTACCCCCTTCGCGATGCTGGGTTCTCGCAGGTGTGGATGTAGTCTGGCTGTTGTCCTGTGTCTTCTGTTCTCTCTTTTAGTAAGAGTTGTATTTGTTGTATTTTCAAAAATACATATGGTTTTGTTAGGAGATTTCCTCTGCTCTACTCATGCTGCCATCTTGGCTCTGTCCAGTGCAGAACTTTTTAACCACTTGATGAAACAAACACATGGCTAGAATTTGAATCTCATCAAAAACAGAAATTGCGGCCAGACTATGGGTGCCTAACTCAGGCAGGTATATAAAATATTTTTTAACTTCCCTAGGGCAAGTGTATGTAGAGAGCAAACTTTTAATAACTACATGAGTACATGAAGAATGGAAGGGAAGAAGTGAAGAAATTAACAGTTTTAAGCTTTGGATTTATAAGCATGTTTTGTAACTCTGGGGCAATTATTGTGTATCAGAATTTTTGATCTTTTAAATGGTAGTATCTGGGTGAGGGGTGGAGGTATCACCCTTTTGTCTTTGAGGTTAGTTTTGTAATGAACTTCAGGAATCATCTACTCTATTTCTAGTATTTACATTTTAAGAAATCTCAGGATTGGAGAAATTTAATTAACAAAGGTTGTAACTCTACTCAGTGCCAAAGGTAGGATTAAAATCGGTATTTCCTGACATTCTCATAAGTGGTCATTTGGACTTGTCATTGATTTGACCCCAGAGTCAAAGTCAGTAAAATGTTTGTTATTTACAATTCCTCCTGTTCTATTCTTATTTTGTATCATCTAATTTTATTCACTTTTTTCTTATATCTGTTGAGCACTTTTTGAGTGCCAAATACCACGCCAGGCACTAGGATTCAGCAATGAAGGAGGCAAGTATGGTCTCTGCTGTCATTGAGTTTACATTCTTAAGTCAGAGAGATACATACATACTAAATAAGTATAAGTATAAACAGTGTTTGGAAAAGTGGAGTATAGTATGATCTTTATCAGGGCAAGTTTTATTATATCTCTTTTATAGATGAGGAAACAAAAAACCTTCCAGGAAATCATTAGGCAAATGTTGTAGCAAGAAACTGGGACTTTAACTAATGGTCCAGAATTCTTGACTTCTTATTCCTTACATGTTTGTATAGAGGATCTTAGATCTTTTAGAATTTTTAACTAGTTTAAAGTTAGATTACAAAAAAAAATTACACCTGGTGGAGTTGAACAAGCAAGGAAGATTTTATTCAAGACTTGATTGCAGTAGGGGAGAGGGATTCAACTCAACTCTATTGAAACAAAGGGTAGGGGAGTTTGAGCCTCTGGGGTAAACTGTGGAAAAGGGCTTTAGGGATGAAGTTGCTGAAAGTGATTGGACCATCTGAGTTTTCTAATTGTTACTTATGGAAGTTAGGTTCCTACTCTTTCTCAAAGACTTGGAGATAGGGTCACTGTCTTTCTTGATGCTTACATTTCAAATGGATGGTTTCCAGGTCCTTGAGAAAGAATGTTTTACAACATTCCTGGGTTATAAAACTGGCAGAAGGCTAGAAGAAAATAAAGTATTTACAATTGCAAGTTTTCTAAAGTAAATGGTCTAAGAAAAGGGAGGTTATATGTACCCAACATCATGAAAAGACCTATCTGAAGTTAAGTGAGGCTGAGGGAAACAGTAAGTCCATCTTGGTCAAAGAATATATTAAGGAGCTGATAAAGCTATGAACCCTCTTCTCCCCCAAATACACATATGAACTAGAGTAGAAATCTGATCTTTTGCTTTAACATCAATTCGCACTGCTGTTTTAGGCAGCTGAATTTCTATTTCTGAAACCTCCTACCCCTACTCTAAGTCTTTGTGGTTAGGTGGGAGACAAGAGGTACATACTCAACTCTCTGGCTACAAAGGTTGGTTAAGGAATGAGCATTTGACACAACTGGCCAAATATGGAGGTATTGTGAAAGAAAAATTTTTTTCTTACTATTGGAGAGGAAGGAGGAACAATCTAAGACTGGGTTGCTAGGATGGCCATCAGGTGGAGAGAGCCCGTTTGACAGTGAACCCAGCAGATGGGAAAGTAGACCTAGGAGACTGATAGCAACAGAGTCCTGATGACATCATTGCAGCCTCTGCATCTAGCCATGCCTTAAGCCAGCAGGTTCTGTTATGTTTTGTTTTGTTTTTAATGAAAGTGAATGTAGTCCCTACTTTAACTGAAACCAGTTTGAGTGAGTTTTCTGATATTTTCAACTTGAATGAAAGACAGGAGTGGGAATGAGCATTTTTTTCTTTAATCATCTAATTTTTTTTCTGAACCATGAAAAGATAATACATATTCAACTTATGAAATATTGTACAAGTGTGCTACTGAGTACAACACAATATGCAGGGCACTGAGATATGTTTGTCACCAGACTCTTAATACAGAGCTCAACCCAAAGTTAGGAAAGAAGTTGCTGAGGACAGTGGACCTCTATGCATACTTGGAGCTACTTAAGGACATTAATCCTTTCAAATACCTTCAGGAGAATCCCTCTACTTCCTACTTTGTGCCATTGGGCAAAGCTGATTTTTCTCCCATTACTATCACAGATCTCTAAGAAGGCCTTATAGCTGTGGGCTCATGTGTGCTCAAGACTAAAGATGTCATTATGATGATGGGCTGTTCCTCACACCCAGCCCTACTTGTGGGAAAAAGGAGACAGTCCAGCATCAACTAGTTCTCAGAGCTCAGTGGTCATCTGCCTGCAGCCCCATTACATTCTAACAAGACATGAATCCTCCAATATAGAATAATCAGGACAGTATTGGGTAATATTTCTCAGGGTGTTCAGTGTAGATGCATAAAGGGAGACAGTTCCATAAAAACTGCTTCCACTTGTTTAGATGGTTCTACCTAAAACCATGGGGTCTGCTTCATTCGTTTTTAGGTATTATTCAAATTCTTTTAAAATATTTTACTGATCAATTTTAATCATGCATTTAGCAAGTTCCCCCCACATGATTGGGATTCCAATGCATAACTCGAGGGCTTTATTTTTCTAGATGCCTAAAATTTATTAAGCCCTCACTCTAGGCTAGGCTGTGTACTGAATGAGTTTGTATAGATCCTTATATTTAGTATTCCAGGAAACTCTATAAATACTGCAATCATCCCTATTCTAGAGATGAGAAAAATCAAGGTTCAGAAAATTTAAGTGCTTGATTCTGACTCAAATAATGAATAATTTGGAGCAGTGGGATTCAAGCCCTAGGCAGGATGCTTCTGGATCCATGTCTTTATCCACTGATTCTTTGATGCCTGTATGAAAGTTTTAAAGATCTAGGGATTTATATTAGTTTTCTATTGCTGCTATAACAAATTACCCAAACATAGTGGCTTAAAACAACACAAATTTATCATCTTGCAATTTTGGAGGTCAGAAGTCCATAATTGGTCTCATGGAGCTAAAATCAATGTATTGCAGTCCCTAGGGAGACTTTGAAGGAAAGTCCATTTCTCTGTTCCGGCTCCTGGAGGCTTCCCCATCCCTAGACTTGTGCCTCACTCTCATTTTCAATGCCAGCAATGGGCAGTCCATTCTTCCTCATATCACATCACTCTGACACTTCTGCTTCCCTTTCCCACATTTTTTTTCAGCTTTATTGAGGTATAATTTAGAAATAAAAATTATATATATTTGCAGTATAAAATGTGATGTTTTGATAAACCCTTACATTTTGAAATAATTACAATTAAGCTGATAACATATCCATCACTGCACATAGTTATCAGTGTGTGTGTGTGTGTGCATGCACATGCATGTGTGTGTGTGGTGAGAACATTTAAGATCTACTCTCTTCCTCTTTCACATTTAAGGACCCTTGGGATTATGTTGAGTCCATATGGATGATCAAAGATAATCTTCCTATCTCAAATTCATCTGATAGGAACTTTAATTCCATCTGCAACCTTAATTTCTCTTTGGCATGTAACTTAATACGTTCATAAATTCAAGGGACTTGGTCACCCTTGGCAGGTCATTATTCTGCCTGCCTTCAGCTCAAGGCCTAGAGATACTATAGTGATCAGTTCTTATTTCCTGGTATACCCTTGGTTCTGCAAGACACAGAACATAAAACTTTTCCTGGGACAAGAAGTGTTGGTACTCCTTGAATTACTTATTTAATATAACTGGCCCCTAAAATGCCATGAGGCAGCATTTCTTTTTCCATCACCTGCCTACATCATCTGTTAAGTTAAACTTACTTAGCCAAGTATGAATAAATGAAATCCACAACCTTTGCTGTGTATTCCATGACAAGGACAGCACCCTCTATCATAGATAATGGCATATCTCATAGCTTCTTAAAGGGGCTAGATTAGCCAGACACACCAGCAACATCTGACCTATACCTGTCTAGGTCATGCTTTAGTCTTGCCGCTTACCAGGTGTATCATGGAAGAATAGTAGTTTCTCAGAGTGAGAAAGGAAACAGGTTAGGCAGGAACCGAGCTGGGATACAGGCCCAACAGCAGCCTTGGCTGATCCCATGGTGAGCTCTGGAGCTAGAATGGCCCTTTGGAGTTGTCCAGGTTGGGCTAGATGCTTATCAGTCATTGAATATGGTCCACCTTGCAAGAAGCATATCATGGGTGAGGCAACTGTCTCCTACCACAGCGGAGGGTCCCTCTGCTGACAGCACTCAGAACAGTTGAGCAACAAGATCTTCATTAAAGGATCTGGGTGGCATTTTAGTGTTGCTCTGCTCTCACCGAAGGGTAGTTTCATGAGGTCCAGTCACATATCTCTAGGGACCAAATAGGTTGACCCATTTTGCCACAATGGAGAGAGGAGTTGCCTCTGAAAGTAGCTACCTAATGAGGCTAAGAAGTGCCCAGCAGATCTAGGTTGGAGTGAGATAACTTGCCCTAATGGTTCTAAGGATATGTGTGGTTATGGTGGTTAATAAAAGTCACTTAAGTTGCATTAGGCTACTTTGTTGTAACTTCCCCTGTAATTATGCATTGTAATTGCACAAAAAGGACAAAGGCTTTCTCTGAATCCTTCCAGGTAAAGACTTCCTCTGCTGGAGAAAGCAACCAACATTGCAACTCCCCATTTCCTTCTCTGGGGAAGCTAATGTTTTTTGAACTCACATAAACATAACACACCCATGCATACACACTCAAGAGAACACCACCACCAATATCACATACTAACATCAATACAAAAAAGTGGATTGTTGTTACCCTGATGGCCTTTTGAGCTCAAGCCCCTAGAAGGAAGTTTCTGTCTCTCAAAGTCACATTTTTCTTGAATGAGAAATTCTCAGTTTATTTCAAGAAGACCTCAGATTATGGGATGGTTTCTTCTAGAGTACCCTGTCTCAGGTCTTTTATTGAATGGTGAATCTGGGTTTTTCTTTCTTTATATTCTACCTCCCCCCCTTCTTATTCTAAGTGTATTCATTTGTTTATAAAAATAAATACTTTGCCAGTAACCCTAAAAGTAGGTAATATTATTGAACCTATTTTAAATATGCAGACCCCTAGACTCAGAGATATTAGGTAACTTGGCCAAAGGTTATTGAGCCTGAGATGGAGCTGGGGTTCAAACCAGGTCTGTCTGACTCCAGAGCTCATGTCCTTCACTTCACAGCTCAGATACACTGTCTTCCCTAATGAAAGGGTCACAATTATGAAATGGGTAGCCTTGCAGAGAGGCTCCCTACCCTGTTAAAGCAACACTTAGAAAACAGCTGACTCAGCTTATAAGGGCTGATTGAAATGTGAATGCCCCAAAGGAGGCTTTTGAAGGACCGAGGTTCATTCTGGGTCATGGCAATGCATGGGTCATCCAACTTGAAATAATGGATGTAGTGGTAATAATTCTTCTCAGGGTAGATTGTGCAGTATTTAAAACAGGGTTCAGGGAAAAAATGTGTTATTTAACAAAGCATCATTACAGCTTTAGAGAAAAATGACCCATCATTTGTCTTTAATTCTATTTTTTTTTTCCTCTGGTCCCTAATTTGGACCCAGGGTTTCCTCATTAATTGTATGAATGCGATTAATGACTTCATGCCAGTAGAGAACATAAAGTACTTAAGAACTCCAGTCATGTGACACATTATTGTAGTAGCAAATGGTGAAGCATTTACCATTTATATAGTACTTTCTTTGCAGTGTGCCTATTCTGATGGCATAGTCACATACACATTATAACCCTAATGATCACTTTGTGCTTCTCTATTTGTTATGCTTGTATGTATTTGCAGCACTTGAAATTTGTAATATTAAGCAAAATTAACGCTCATGAAAGCATGCAGCTGCCTGCCCTGTGTGGTTTGGTGATTCATGTATTCACAGACCTTTGCCTCTCCTGCTGAGGATCCTAACCAAGTATCCCAACCAAATGTTTGGACTGTTTGGGATCAGGGACTCTAGATCAGTTATCTTCTGTTGACGGAGATTTTCAACAATGCCCCAGGGTTATTTGGCTCACTGAGCAGCCTTTGTTTATGAGCAGCTTCTCCACTGAGAGATCTTAATTTCTGGCTGCAAACTCCATAGCCTTTAATCCACTTAAATAGGCTTAGACTTTCCTTGAGGTGCTTTAATTCTGATTGACCAGCTTCTAACTGACAACTATCTAGGAACATGCAGAATGGACATTAGTGCTTTTTCACACTTTTACCCTTGAAGGCTATTTATAATTCTTCCAGGAGGCTTCCTGGAAGATGGCGGTATGAGTAGAGCAGCGGAAATCTCCTCCCAAAACCACATATATCTATGAAAATATAACAAAGACAACCCTTCCTAGAATAAAGACCAGAGGACACAGGACAATATCCAGACCACATCCGCACCCGAGAAAACCCAGTGCCTCGCGAAGGGGGTGAAATACAAGCCCCGGCCCGGCAGGAGCCAAGCGCCCATCCCCCCAGCTCCCGGCGGTAGAAGAATAGGTAGAGCGGGAGGGAGACAGAGCGCAGGACTGCCGAACACCCAGCCCCAGCCATCCGGACCAGAGCGCAGACACAGTACGTGCCCAGGGGGCCCTGGATACTAGGGAAACAGGGCAGCAAGAACAGTGAGCGGGCACCAGAGGCCGGGTGCCGGAGGACATAAGAAAAGCGCGCGACCATTTTTTTTTTTTTTGCTGTTTTGTTTTGGCGAGCCCTTTTTGGAAGTCTTAAAGGGATAGGGCCCCCAATACTAGGGAAACAGGGCAGCAAGACTGGTGAGCAGATGCCTGAGGCTGGCGCCAGAGAATAAAGAAAAACGAGCGGCCACTTTTTTTTTTTTTTCCTAATTAAAAAAAAATTTTTTTTTTTTTAATTAAAATTTTTTTTTTGGTTGTTGTTTTGTTTAGGCAGGTGCTTTTTGGAAGTGTTAAAGGGGCAGGGTGGGGCACTTAATCCAGAGGTAGGGAATCCGGGGATCTCTGGACACCCTAACCCCTGGGTTGCAGGGAGCAGGGAGGCCCCTTATGGAGATAAACAGCCTCCAGGCCGCTCCCCCTCCAACGCGACTCCACCACTTTGGAGCAGAGGCCCGAACCAGGCCACGCCCACAGCAACAGCGGAGATAAACTCCACAGCAGCCGGGCAGGAAGCAGGAACCCTGTCTCCGAAGCAAAAATCCTGTCTGCGCGCAGCTGCCCAGCACAAGCCACTAGAGGTCGCTGTTCTCCCAGGAGAGGAGGGCCACAAACCAACAAGAAAGGAAGTCCTTCCAGCCGTCACTCATCCCAGCTCTGCAAACTATTCCTATCACCATGAAAAGGCAAAGCTACAGGCAGACAAAGATCACAGAGACAACACCAGAGAAGGAGACAGACCTAACCAGTCTTCCTGACAAAGAATTCAAAATAAGAATCATAAACATGCTGACAGAGATGCAGAGAAATACGCAAGAGAAATGGGATGAAGTCCGGAAGGAGATCACAGATGTCAGAAAGGAGATCGCAGAAATGAAACAAACTCTGGAAGGGTTTATAAGCAGAATGGATAAGATGCAAGAGGCCATTGATGGAATTGAAACCAGAGAACAGGAACGAATAGAAGCTGACATAGAGAGAGATAAAAGGATCTTCAGGAATGAAACAATGTTAAGATAACTGTGTGACCAATCCAAAAGGAACAATATCCGTATTATAGGGGTTCCAGAAGAAGAAGAGAGAGGAGAAGAGATGGAAAGTATCTTAGAGGAAATAATTGCTGAAAACTTCCCCAAACTGGGGGAGGAAATAATCGAACAGACCACGGAAATACACAGAACCCCCAGCAGAAAGGATCCAAGAAGGACAACACCAAGACACATAATAATTAAAATGGCAAAGATCAAGGACAAAGAAAGAGTTTTAAAGGCAGCTAGAGAGAAAAAGGTCACCTATAAAGGAAAACCCATCAGGCTAACATCAGACTTCTCGACAGAAACCCTACAGGCCAGAAGAGAATGGCATGATATATTTAATACAATGAAACAGAAGGGCTTTGAACCAAGGATACTGTATCCAGCATGACTATCATACAAATATGACGGTGGGATTAAACAATTCCCAGACAAGCAAAAGCTGAGGGAATTTACTTCCCACAAATCACCTCTACAGACCATCTTACAGGGACTACTCGAGATGGGAGCACTCCTAGAAAGAGCACAGCACAAAACACCCAACATATGAAGAATCGAGGAGGAGGAATAAGAAGGGAGAGAAGAAAAGAATCTCCAGACAGTGTATATAACAGCTCAATAAGTGAGCTAAGTTAGGCAGTAAGATACTAAAGAGGCTAACCTTGAACCTTTGGTAACCACGAATTTAAAGCCTGCAATGGCAATAAGTACATATCTTTCAATAGTCACCCTAAATGTTAATGGGCTGAATGCACCAATCAAAAGACATAGAGTAATAGAATGGATAAAAAAGCAAGACCCATCTATATGCTGCTTACAAGAAACTCACCTCAAACCCAAAGACATGTACAGACTAAAAGTCAAGGGATGGAAAAACATATTTCAAGCAAACAACAGCGAGAAGAAAGCAGGGGTTGCAGTACTAATGTCAGACAAAATAGACTTCAAAACAAAGAAAGTAACAAGAGATAAAGAAGGACACTACATAATGATAAAGGGCTCAGTCCAACAAGAGGTTATAACCATTCTAAATATATATGCACCCAACACAGGAGCACCAGCATATGTGAAACAAATACTAACAGAACTAAAGGTGGAAATAGACTGCAATGCATTCATTCTAGGAGAATTCAACACACCACTCACCCCAAAGGATAGATCCACTGGGCAGAAAATAAGTAAGGACACGGAAGCACATAAAAACACAGTAGAGCAGATGGACGTAATAGACATCTATAGAACTCTACATCCAAAAGCAACAGGATATACATTCTTCTCAAGTGCACATGGAACATTCTCCAGAATAGACCACATACTAGGCCACAAAAAGAACCTCAGAAAATTCCAAAAGATTGAAATCCTACCAACCAACTTTTCAGACCACAAAACGCATAAAACTAGAAATAAACTGTACAAAGAAAGCAAAGAGGCTCACAAACACATGGAGGCTTAACAACACGCTCCTAAATAATCAATGGATCAATGACCAAATCAAAATGGAGATCCAGCAATATATGGAAACAAATGACAACAACACTAAGCCCCAACTTCTGTGGGACGCAGCAAAAGCAGTCTTAAGAGGAAAGTATATAGCAATCCAAGCATATTTTAAAAAGGAAGAACAATCCCAAATGAATGGTCTAATGTCACAATTATCGAAATTGGAGAAAGAAGAACAAATGAGGCCTCAGGTCAGCAGAAGGAGGGACATAATAAAGATCAGAGAAGAAATAAATAAAATTGAGAAGAATAAAACAGTAGCAAAAATCAATGAAACCAAGAGCTGGTTCTTCGAGAAAATAAACAAAATAGATAAGCCTCTAGCCAGACTTATTAAGAAGAAAAGAGAGTCAACACAAATCAACAGTATCAGAAACGAGAAAGGAAAAATCACGACGGACCCCACAGAAATACAAAGAATTATTAGAGAATACTACGAAAACCTATATGCTAACAAGCTGGGAAACCTAGGAGAAATGGACAACTTCCTAGAAAAATACAAACTTCCACGATTGACCCAGAGAGAAACAGAAAATCTAAACAGACCAATTACCAGCAAAGAAATTGAAGTGGTAATCAAAATACTACCAAAGAACAAAACCCCCGGGCCAGATGGATTCACCTCGGAATTTTATCAGACATACAGGGAAGACATAAAACCCATTCTCCTTAGAGTTTTCCAAAAAACAGAGGAGGAGGGGATACTCCCAAACTCATTCTATGAAGCTAACATCACCCTAATACCAAAACCAGGCAAAGACCCCACCAAAAAAGAAAACTACAGACCAATATCCCTGATGAACGTAGATGCAAAAATACTCAACAAAATATTAGCAAACCGAATTCAAAAATACATTAAAAGGATCATACACCATGACCAAGTGGGATTCATCCCAGGGATGCAAGGATGGTACAACATTCGAAAGTCCATCAACATCATCCACCACATCAACAAAAAGAAAGACAAAAACCACATGATCATCTCCATAGATGCTGAAAAAGCATTTGACAAAGTTCAACATCCATTCATGATAAAATCTCTCAGCAAAATGGGAATAGAGGGCAAGTACCTCAACATAATAAAGGCCATCTATGATAAAACCACAGCCAACATTATGTTGAACAGCGAGAAGCTGAAAGCATTTCCTCTGAGATTGGGAACTAGACAGGGATGCCCACTCTCTCCACTTTTATTTAACATAGTACTGGAGGACCTAGCCACGGCAATCAGACAAAACAAAGAAATACAAGGAAACCAGATTGGTAAAGAAGAAGTTAAACTTTCACTATTTGCAGATGACATGATACTGTACATAAAAAACCCTAAAGACTCCACCCCAAAACTACTAGAACTGATAGTGGAATACAGCAAATTTGCAGGATACAAAATCAACACACAGAAATCTGTGGCTTTCCTATACACTAACAATGAACCAACAGAAAGAGAAATCAGGAAAACAACTCCATTCACAATTGCATTAAAAAAAAAAATACCCAGGAATAAACCTAACCAAGGAAGTGACTTATACTCTGAAAACTACAAGTCACTCTTAAGAGAAATTAAAGGGGACACTAACAGATGGAAACTCATCCCATGCTCGTGGCTAGGAAGAATTAATATCGTCAAAATGGCCATCCTGCCCAAAGCAATATACAGATTTGATGCAATCCCTATGAAACTACCAGCAACATTCTTCAATGAACTGGAACAAATAATCCAAAAATTCATATGAAAGCACCAAAAATCCCGAATAGCCAAAGCAATCCTGAGAAAGAAGAATAAAGTAGGGGGGATCTCACTCCCCAACTTCAAGCTCTACTATAAAGCCATTGTAATCAAGACAATTTGGTACTGGCACAGGAGCAGAGCCACAGACCAATGGAACAGACTAGAGAATCCAGACATTAACCCAGACTTACATGGTCAATTAATATTTGATAAAGGAGCCATGGACATACAATGGGGAAATGACCTTCTCTTCAACAGATGGTGCTGGCAAAACTGGACAGCTAGCTACATGTAGGAGAATGAAACTGGACCATTGTCTAACCCCATATACAAAAGTAAACTCAAAATGGATCAAAGACCTGAATGTAAGTCATGAAACCATTAAACTCTTGGAAGAAAACATAGGCAAAAACCTCTTATACATAAATATGAGTGACCTCTTCTTGAACATATCTCCCTGGGCAAGGAAAACAACAGCAAAAATGAATAAGTGGGAGTATATTAAGCTGAAAAGCTTCTGTACAGCAAAAGACACCATCAATAGAACAAAAAGGAACCCTACAGTATGGGAGAATATATTTGAAAATGACACATCCGATAAAGGCTTGACGTCCAGAATACATAAAGAGCTCACACGCCTCAACAAACAAAAAACAAATAACCCAATTAAAAAATGGGCAGAGGAACTGAACAGACGGTTCTCCAAAAAAGAAATACAGATGGCCAACAGACACATGAAAAGATGCTCCACATCGCTAATTATCAGAGAAATGCAAATTAAAACTACAATGAGGTATCACCTCACACCAGTAAGGATGGCTGCCATCCAAAAGACAGAGAACAACAAATGTTGGCAAGGCTGTGGAGAAAGGGGAACCCTCCTACACTGCTGGTGGGAATGTAAGTTAGTTCAACCATTGTGGAAAGCAGTATGGAGGTACATCAAAATGCTCAAGACAGACCTACCATTTGACCCAGCAATTGCACTCCTAGGAATTTACCCTAAGAATGCAGCAATCAAGTATGAGAAAGATCAGTGCACCCCTATGTTTATTGCAGCACTATTTACAATAGCCAAGAATTGGAAGCAAGCTAAATGTCCATCGATAGATGAATGGATAAAGAACATGTGGTACATGTACACAATGGAATACTACTCAGCCATAAGAAAAGGGCAAATCCAACCATTTGCAGCAACATGGATGGAGCTGGAGAGTATTATGCTCAGTGAAACAAGCCAAGCAGAGAAAGAGAAATACCAAATGATTTCACTTATCTGTGGAATATAAGAACAAAGGAAAAACTGAAGGAACAAAACAGCAGCAGAATCACAGAACTCAAGAATGGACTAACAGGTACCAAAGGGAAAGGGACTGTGGAGGATGGGTGGGTAGGGAGGGATAAGGGGGGAGAATAGGGGGTTATTAAGATTAGCATGCATGTGGGGGTAGGAGAAAAGGGAGGGCTGTACAACACAGAGAAGGCAAGTAGGGATTCTACAACATTTTGCTATGCTGGTGGACAGTGACTGTAAAGGGGTTTATAGGGGGGACCTGGTATAGGGGAGAGCCTAGTAAACATAATATTCATCATGTAAGTGTAGATTAGTGATACCAAAAAAAAAAAAAGGGCAGTTCCTGTGTGGTAACCTCCAATGAGTTCTACACAAGGGTATAAAGGGCATATAAAAGTGTAGGCAAAGGGTCTGTTTGTGTTTCTACAGAGGATCAAAACCTAATTGGGCTACCCCGAAAATGAACTAAGATACACTATGAAAAAGAACTTCCAACATCTGCACTCTCTGGAAGACTCATGCCAGAAGATGATCATCAAAATCCCCAACAAAGATCCACGAACTGCTACAGCTGTAGATGCACTCATCCCACCAGTTCCTGGACTTGCCATGGAAATGAGGAAGGAGATATCTAAGCTGGCCTGTGCATACAGTAAAACAACAAATTTGACTGAATCTATACTATCGGAACTCAATCAAGAATTAGGAAAAGTGCAAATTGTAGCACTCCAAAATCTTACAACTACAGACTATTTACTGTTAAAAGAACATAAGGGATGTGAACATCCCCCAGGAATGGGTTGTTTTAATTTGTCTGATTTCTCTAAGACTGTTCAAGTTCAGTTGGACAATATCCACCATATCATAGGTAATTTTCACAAATGCCTAAGGTGCCTAACTGGTTTTCTTGGCTTCACTGGAGATGGCTGGTAATTACAGGTATGCTTTGGTTATGTAACTATACTCCTATTATGGTAATGTGTGTGCGCAATTTAAGTAGTAGCTTAAAACCTATACATGCTGAAGTTACTCTACAAGAAGATATGTCAAAGAAATAATCAATCTTCCCATGTTTTCTTCCACCTGCTACTTCTATAGCTTTTCTTCTTCCTTCCTAATTACAACCCTTAAATAGAATTCATGCCTCATATCAAATTTACCGAGTATCATAATTCTTCCAAGTGGTAAAGATACCTCAAGACAAATGCTGGGCATAGAAGCTTCAGGGCATAAATATGCAAAGAAATAAAAAGCTAACCATTTCAAACAATAACGCTTCTCTCTTACTTACCAACTTTACATTTCCCTGTATGGCCCCAGAAGATGACTGGTTAGCCAGAGACGGGTAAGTTTCCTCAAGGGAGCAACAACCTAAGACAGGCACAGTCGCAGGGCGGTCATCAGGTGAGAAATTGGGGATCAACAGAGGTGAGGCTTAGAATCTCACCCCCCCGTTCTGAGAGAAATCTTGTGCATACGTGGATGTTTTATTGCCCTTGTCTAGCTTGGATTAACACATAGTCTACAGGCACACTCTTGATCATCTACATTTGCTCTCTTACAACACTAAACTATGTTTTCTACCTTTATCTTGTATCTACCTACCACTTCAGCATTTTATGAAAAATAATAATAAAGAGAGAAATGTGGTATCCACATATAAATCAAGTATAAAAACCAAATGAGTATTCATATTTGAACTGACTGTTTATAGTTCATAATGCATGAGCAAAAGTGAAGGTTTCTGTGATGGCTGCCCTTGTACTGTTCACCATGTAAGAACTTATTCACTACGTAAGAATTTGTTCTCCATGTAAGAACTTGTTTGTTATGCCTCAGAAGATTGGAGACTGACGAAAATTAGGCTGGGGGTGGATTAATGATTGTGCATTGAGCATTGACTCCCCTATACAGAATTTTATTGTTGTTAACAACCATTTGATCAATAAATTTGAGAGATGCCCTCACAAAAAAAAAAAAATACACTTCCAATGGTAAAATAATAAGTAACCGGGATGTAATGAATATAGTCAAGATATTGTAACAGGTTGGTATGGTGATAGCTGGTACCTAGAATTGTCATGTATATAAATGTTGAATCACTATGTTGCACAACTGAAGCTAATGTAATGTAATACTGTGTGTCAACTACCCTTCAATAAAAAATAATTACCTAAAAAAAAAAGAAAAAAAAAAGAAAGTAATACATGAAGATCAAATTTTATGAACATTTAAAAAAAATCCATGAGTCAAAAAAGACACCAGTCTATACAGAGAAGACAAATAATGATTCTATAGCATCTTACTACGCTGCTGGACAGTGACTGTAATGGGGTATGTGGTGGGGGCTTGATAATAGGGGGAGTATAGTAACCATAATGTTCAAGTAATTGTACATTAATGATATCAAAATAAAAAATAATAAGAGTAAAAAAAATTATAATAATAATAATTCTTCCAGTTTCTGTAATAATAAACATTCCAGAATATTAACAACAATAATAATGTAAAAATAAATATTGTTTAAGCAGTTGGGTAAGTACTCTGTGTATACTGTTTTGCTTACTCTTCAGAAAGCCTTTTGAGTTAATGACTAGTATCATTCCCAGGTTAGAGAGGAGGAGGCTGTAACTTGGAAAGAGTTCAAGTGAGTTGCCTGTGGTTCCATATCTGGGAAGTTTTATTCTAGTGTTTAGACTCAGGCAAAATGTATTCCAAAACAATTATGAACCTTACATTTACCCCATAGCAGGGAGAGGATTTCATGCTGGTTGTGGAAAACAGTGTCATCTCTGATCTGCTTCATGTACGCATATTGCTCTGATGCCTACAGTTAACAGTCAAGGAGTTATCCTTGGCAATACACTCCTCTTTGTCTTCCTGTTTCTCTCCTGCCCCTCATAGTCTTCCTTTAAAGAATGATTATCAGTTTCTTAGCATTGTGTTTTTCCTGTTCAGTTTTGAATTCAAAAGTTTATAAGTTTATAATTCAGCTTTTTTTATCCCATATTTTAATAGGATTCAAGGGTCTTTGTAGCATTGTTCTTTAATGACATATCTATGATACTGAGATAATATCTGGAAATGGAGTCTTATTTTTCTATAAAAAAGTGAATTTCATTGAGATTTGAGAAATTGTAACCTCTTTTTTGTTTGCTCCATCCTTTACCCTCTTACCTTACAAAACTCTAGCTTCCCCAAATCACTTCTCACCTATGATGGTGATCTGGGATACAGATTGACACTTGCTGTGGTCACGTCATGAGGTCTCTCTGTATCCTTTGAGGTGGGTATGCACCTGGCTTCTGGAGCTGAGGTGGCAGAAGGTGGAGGGATTGCTGCACCCTAGCTATTGGTGACAAAGCAGTTTTCTCTTACAGTCAGGGAATCTGTAGGTGCAGCTCCTCTTTGGGAAGAACTAACTGTTCTCTTTTTCCATCCTAGTTGGTGACTATGAGGAAGGAAGATCCCTTTTTGATCAACTATTATGTGCTAGTCACATTTAGACTTATCTCATGGAAAACCCATTGCTTTTTCTCTTTTCCCTGAAACCCTGCTTTATGAGGCAGACAGATGCGAAGCAACCTAGAAAACTCAGTTTGCAGAAGTTGCCATTGGTTTTCTCATGCTCTTTTTTGTCCAGGAGGAGGTTTTAGATTGAAGCATTGCTGAACCTGTCTACTCTAGAATGCATCAGGACACAGATCTGGGAGTTGCCAACTATTGAATAAAATATTACTCCTGCTTTTCTCCCAAGTAATATTCCCAAATTCTCAACATTTACCTAAGCCCTCTTCTTATCTATTACTGTTCCCTTTAATCTGGAGTTGAGAGGATCATACAGTTCTGAGTTTTTTTACTATCACTCCCACCCTACACACAGAAGTCACAAAAGAAAGCAATGTGGCTGAGCAGTGTCCTCAGTGAGCTGGGGTTGCATGTCACAAGCCCATTTTATAGTGTTAACCCCTGTAAATGCTATTTTGGAAAGTCTGTGTCACTTAAAGAGCTGCTGCAACTCAGGGCCTCAGACAGCTACCATTCGTAACATAAAACCAGGATGAATAAATTCCTGTCTGACAGATTTAAAGTCTGTTGAGACCCAGGGAAAAATCATCCAAAGCGCCTGAAGACTGACTGATCTTCCTGTCGTCAACAGGAAATGAGTAAAAAATTCAATGAATGAAAAGTGTCAGCATGTTGAATCTCATAAATCTGTCAGCAGTCTTAACTCTCCATGTATGTGAAATTAAGCAAATCATTTTTCCTCTAACTTGAATTATGTACTCTGAATTATAGATAGATTAACTACTTCCCAGCTTGTAGACGTGCTTATGGAAAACATGGATATATTTTATGTTAATTTCAATGTGTTTCTGATTCAGTGGTTAGGGTGGCAATTGGCCAAGCATAAGGTTAAGAAAATTACCTGTAATAGCTAAGTGTAAGCCATTTTTAAGTATGCACACTGAGATATAATTGGTGATATTGGCAACACTTGAATTGCATTGATTTTCCTATCCAGCTGAAAACCTTGTTGCCACTTTTATTCTATTCCTCTTTTTTAATGAAACAATTTGTACAGTGAAAAAAAAGTACTAGTTAAAACTTCCAAATGCATTTGGATATATGTTATCTTCAAAGATATCAGAATAGTGGTCAGTTAACGATTGCTGACTATGCAGGGCCTTCATGTACTGTTGTGCTAGTTGTACATCACACAAGGGCACCCAGCCAAGGAGAAAAACAGTGTCTGGAATCCTGCCCATACTTAATTTGCCAACTTGGCCACCCAGATGAAGGGCCTTCTTTAATTTACACAAAAACACCATATGAGCAAACACAAGTCAGCTACTATGTGCCTGGAACAGACTAGAAGTTCTATAGGCTGTATTATATATAATGTGTATGAAACCTGTAGAAAATATTTATTCATTTACCCACCTAGAGATATGGGGACTGAAGCTCAGAAAAGTGAAACAGCTAAGCCAGAGTTACATCGCTAGTAGGTGGACATGCTGCTTTTCAAACCTTGATCTGTGCCACTACAGAGCCCTGGGCTTATTTTCCTGGGTTCTGAGTCCACTGCTGCAATTCTGAAGTAGTTTCCCAGGGAAAGGTGCTGTGTCATACCACAGATGTAGTGGAGAAAAGGTAGCCTACCTGAGCTGCCCCAGACAGTTACAGGCTTTTTGTTCGTTTATTTCCCCACATCACTGTCACAGCATCAACCACTGCTCACTGGCTCTTCCAAAAAAAAAAAAAAAAGTCACTTTACTGCTCAGATTCTGTTTTCAGAATGAACACAGGACTACTCTTCTAATCAGGACTCATTTTATACCAAGAAAGACAAGTCAGATGCAGAGGGTGGCTGGAGGGATTGCAATGAGGTCTCTGGCGAAGACAAGGAATACTGAATACCAAGCCTCAGGAAGATTAAGACTTTAATTTTTCTTAGTTTAATCTCTTCTTCTCATGGCTTCTATAAATTTGTTGATTCATATGTTTCATTTTGTTTTACTTAATGCTTCCTCGGGGAATTTAATTCTTCCTAAACCTGTGTGCATGTGTTCTGATACTAGGAGCCCCAACCGTGTCCATGTAGCACCCCTCACACTTGGCATTTGTAATTTAATTCTGTCTCCTGAGTTGAATTCCCAACTATGGGAATCCCACTGACTTACTGCTCTTCTCATGCTAGATATGCTATTCAGTTATTTTCTTCTGTATTATTTAGCTGCGGCTGGTTTCTGCAGATACTTGGTTGCCAGAAGGGATTTAGAATTTGGGCACTATGTAACACGTACTCCAAGATAGGCATAGATTGGCAGTTTCCTAAACTAGATTTAATGTGCTTTCTAGAGTTTCCAGCTGATATTATATGTAGGAAGGGTCATTAACAGATGCAACACATGGCAAAGGCTACAATATCTAAAATTCTAGTCCAAGGATGAAGTTTGACAAAATAAAAGAATAAATGAATCTTAGGGTGTAAAGATGCAGAGAATGAATGGCTACCAGAATTCAGGAAAAATCTGACTATCTTTATTGTTTGTTGCCCATAATAATACCACCCCTTTAAAAACTCCAGCCCTATTAATATCAGTGGGCAGCAGACCTATAGTGCCTTCAGCCACCAGCATGTACATGTGATATGATGCTAGGCTGTAATTCCCACACTCTGCTTAATACCTCCCTTGTCACTTGGTTCCCTCAGCTGCAGCTGTCTTTAGCTTGACTGGAGTAGCCCATTTGGATTGTACTTCTTGGGTGGTCTGTTTGGATTGGCAGTCAGATTTCAGATGATCTTTGCCCTGGTCTGGCACGCTCTTAAGATGTGGTTATGCATTTGGATCCTTTACCTCCATCTGGTCATATCCAGCCTATCATTTTATAGGTCTTTATGTAACATGTATTGAACATTCACTTAAATCAGAACTAAACCTGTTTGTTCTTCACTAATTCGTTTAACCTTCAAAAAGACCCTGTGTGATAGCTAATATCATTATCCCTATTTTGCAGAGTGAAAGAAGGTTTTGGAAAGATAAGCTGTAATATCCAAGACAAACCAGAAACTAAGAGGCTTAGGTGGGATGTAAGCCCAGACTCTGGAGCCTGTGCTCGTGCGCCGCACCGCCCTGGGTGGGGGCAGTGTGCCAGATGAGAGCACCCGCACTGAAACCTCCTCTATACGAGGGTGCACTGCTTGTTTCTTGAGATCTCCTTATCTAAGAGTTTCCTCTCCACTTAGACCTAAACCGTGGACCTTGGCTATTTGGAGGCACAGATCAAGTTTTCAAATATTTGTCTAATGGGACCTGTGCTGTACTTCAGCTTTCATCGCCATCGAAGGAAAGTCGTCACTGTGACGTATATGCACGTGTGTTTATCTGTATGTGTATGTTTGTATGCTTTTTGCTCAGCTTCAACTCGTTTTTCCTCGGAGGAAACTTAGAGTTGTTTCTCTGAGCTTGTGCTGTCAATGATCAGCTTCCCCAAAGTCTAAATTTTATTCTGAAGCAGTTAGTACTTTATAGGTAAGTGTCATTGTGTGGCTCATTGATTTCTTTTGGTGATTAATTAACTTAAGTCATTTGATGATGGTAATGTTGTATGTTAATAATAATAGTGTATTATTATCAAAATTTTATTTATATCAATATACTATAAATCATACTATTTAAATTTATTTATATCATTAATTATATATACTTAATTTTAATTAATGTATTTATGATATGATTTATTATAGTATATATTATACTTATTCATATATTAATATATAAATACATATTTGAATTATAGTAATATACAAAATTATATAAAAATATGTTATATAATTTTTATATAATCATGTAGTTAATTTGTAGCATTACTCTTATATTTTAAAATAATATATTTTAGAATGCCAAAAAATTCTAAATTTCTGCTTCCACTGAAATGGGGCTCTTTGTGGTAAAAAACTTGGCATCACTTTGACGATACAATATTCTTTTAAGCCATCTAAATTGAAAGCAGATGTTAATAACATGCTTTCAATCTCTAGTGGGTAATTTAAAATAAAAACTAGCAAACAAAAAAACAAAGCAACCTTTTCGACCTCTCCCAGCCTTCTCATCTTCCCAGGTGATTTGAAAACTACTCAGGTCACTCTGGACTGTGGTGGTCAAGAGGGATGAAAGAGGAAACCACAGATGGCTCTGTACCACATTCTTAAAGTGATGGTCTGTCTCCAGCCCCTTTGGGCCAATTTCTGTCACTGAGATGAAGCCATCAGGGTTACTTATACCCTGACATCCCAACACACACACACACACACACACACACTCATACATCATACACATATTGTTGCTATTACTTATTGTTGTTACGTGAAAATTTAGTAGTGTTACATGACAGCCACTTTCTTACAGCTCACACTTCTGTGGTGCACGCATTCAGGCAGAGCTTAGCTGACTGGTCCCTTTGTTCCATCTGACATTGGTGGAAGTTACTTTTGGGATACAGCTGGCAGACAGTCTGGTCTAGAGTATCCATCCATAATGGCTTAACCCACATGTCTGTCACCATGTAAGTATGGATACAAGGGGAGGCTCAGCTGTGCAGCAGACGGGAAAGCCTACATGTGGACATTCCAGCATGGCAGTGTCAGAGTAGTTAGAGGTACATGGTGGCTCAGAGCTCTAAGAGTTCATCAGTGAACAAGAAACACATACAGCTTCATGTGCCTAGACATGGAAGTTACATAAAGTCACCTCTCATTCTCCATTGGCTGAAGCAGTTAAAAATCTACCCAGATTTCAGGACATAGACCTCACCTCTTAATGGAAGGGACATTAAAATATATATGGCTATACTTTGAACTAACATATGCTTGAATGTACTTGAAAAGACATATTCTTTTTTATTACAAATCCCAAGATCTTGATATAAGCAGGAAAGCTGTCTCATACAGAAAGCTGTCAAATTTCATATCTTTCTTCAACTTCTTGACTTCAGAGATGACTTCCTTCTTTCTATTCCAGTTTGCTGAGCTACAACAAAAAGATCATTCGCAGCCAGATATCTACTCTGGACTTGGCTCTGCTAATTTTGACATTATGTGAGACATTTACCATGCAGCCTCAGTGTCCTCCTCCTTACAGTGGAGATGAAAATACACCTTTTTTCTCATGTTTTTCTAAGAACAAAATAGGATAACATATGTCAGAATGCTCAACAGTTAAACAAATACTGCTGTACTTATTATTGTTTTTATTAGAATATATTTATATGTGTGCATATAATGTGTGCATGGCGGGGGGTGGGAAGTATGGTTTTCCCCTAAATCAGCTGAGACAAACCTTGACCTTGAGGGAACCTGAAGAAACAAACATGCCCTTTTCGCATTGCACTTCCTTTAATGCTGTGAGTTCTGCACTTTCCCTTCCTCAGTGCTGGTTGTTTTATTTCAGACTTCTCAGGTACTATGTCAGAGAACAGTCTAAAGAAGCAGGTTATCTCTGTTGATGGTTGCGTTATCTCCCTTCCTCTACTAGTACTCCCCCATGCCATACACATCACAGGTTGAATTTGAACTTGGCCTTCCATGCTAACTCAAAGGGATCTTGGGTCCAAAGAAGACATGAAGGGTAGATTTTAGACCATTGAAATTTTGGTATCTTCCAAAATCCTAGTAGTAACCAGTGCTGATTTTTGTGCATAAGATAAGGGTCCTCCCACAACAACAACAACAAAAAAATGATTTATTTGACCCAAGTTCAAATATATCCCATGAATGTGGGTTAGTACGTTAGGGAACTAGCTGCCTCTCACACAATGTTGAGATCACAGGCTTTGAAATAAGACAAACGTGGGCTTTAATTCTGCTTTCATCGATTATTTGTCACATTGCCATTCTGGGTCACTAATTTTCTAACTTCAGTTTCCAAACAAATCATTATCCAACCAAACGAGGATGATAATAACATCCTTCCCACAAGCTTGTTACAGGATTAAATGAAACGTATCACTTAGCACAGTGCCTGGCCCTAAGGAAGTACCCTCTAAGTTACAGCTAATATAATAACATAACTATTCATAGTAGCTGTAATTCATAATAATAACATTTATGTGAATGTTTATATCTAATGGTTTGAGATCTTTGACTGCCCAACACCCAGGTAGCTTCCCTCTTTCATTGAGTTTCATTTGAGCCTTGTCCAATTTAGTTCCTCTCACCCAATTTCCTTAGAGGCTTCCTGAAGGTCATGGCCTGCCTTTTAGGGAGCTTTCCTGGTAAGTCAGGCTGAGCATAGGAAATCGTGACTGCATTAGATTGGTGCCTGGATCAGTAAGACCAAATCTGATCACCAGCTAACTCAGAAAGGAGAGGCAGAGCCTGGTTGATCTACGCCAAGATAGAACCTGTCTTTTGCTCTCTTCAAATAGCATAACATCTTATTCATAATTGATAAGATCCAAGGATATCTCAGTTATATACCTCTGTAATTTAATGAAATATATTAAGTAAAACAGTGGTGCTCAAAATGGCTATTGATTCCAACATTCGTCTGGGGACAAGCTAATTTCCTCTCAACAGGGATTTCACTGACAAAACAGGAGGGACATCCAATAATTTCTTTTCCTGGTTTATCTGAAGCATAAACCGAAGGTGTCACAATTACTTAAAACAACCAGGCTTTGATAACTTTAGCACCAGCAAATCAAGAAAATATTCCTTATGAAACTTCAGTGAAGGGGAAAATGGGCAGGTACCAAGCCCTGTGGAATCAAGCCCTAGTTGGAACCGATATTCTCCTACCATTGGTAGTCATAATGTGCTGCTGAACAAGGAAAGAGAGGGGCAGAGTTTATCTAATTGGTGCTCAACTATCATTAGTAAAAATACTTGATTGATGTGGAGAGAAGCGAAATATAGCTTTAGTGGGTACTTAGGCAAGAAACTCAGTGAATTAGTCTATCACTGCATAATAAATTACCACAAATTTAAGCAGTTTAAAACAACACTCACTTATTAGCTCACAGTTCTGAAGGTCAGAAATTCCCTCAGAAATTCAGACACAGTGTACTTGAGTTCTGTGCTTGGGTTTTATAAGGCTGAATTCAAGGTTGCATTCTGATTTGGAGACACTTCCAATTTATACAGGCTGTTGGCAGAATTCAGTTCTTGGCATCTGTACCAGGGAGGTCCCCAGTTCCTTGTTGGCTGTCTGCAAGGTGGCACTTTTAGCTCCTAGAGGCTACCCATACTCCTTGACACGTGGCACTCTCCATCTTCAAAACCATCAGGATAATTTCTCATATGTTAAATCTCTCCTACACTTGTCCCTGACCTTTAGGCTCAGATTTAAGGGACTCACATGATTTTTGTCAGACTCACCTATTTTAAGGCCAACTGATTGAAGGCCATAATTACATCCATTGAAGTCCTTAGTGTCAATACCTACATTAGTGTTTGACTGGCTATCTGGGGGATAATGTGTTTATACTAGGTGTCAGGAATCTTAGAATTCTGTCTGCCACAGATGAGATAAGGGTTACATGAATGCTGGGGTTGGAAGGCCTCACATCATCTCAGCTGGGTGAAGAAGTCCTATATGAATAGCTTGTAGAAGAGTTTTGACAATGCCTCCAGTAACTACTATTTCAGAAATTAAAGAAATGTTTTTTAGTACATCTGAGTGGTTATGAAACATTTTGTATATTGAATATGTGACTCAGACATCCTTTGAACCAAATGAAGGCAAGAACATTTCCTTCAAAACATAACTGCTTTGCACATTAGAATGTAAGCAGCATCAGAATTCAGTGAAGTAGTAATAACACCACTAGTTATAATAAATAAGTGTGTGATTGCATATTTCTCTTCCATTATCTTTTCAGGTCTTCCTTCAAAAAAAATTGAACTAGAAGACATGAGATAGTTTATGGATTCTAAAAGTATTGTCCAAAAATCAATAATAGATGCCTCAGGACTAGTGAGGGGAGGTATCTGTTAAAAATACAAAGCTGTGAGCTTTAGCTTAGAATCCATCAGTGAGCATCTCTGTGGGTTTGGCATACGAATCGCAGTTTTAAAGATGCTTCAAAATGTGACAAGAGCTCAGTTAGTGTAAATTCTGTCTCTGCCGCTGTACTCCCTTTTACACAAGGAACACGGAATGATGTACCTTGGGAGGACAGTGTTTCTTGAATGAAAGAGGACCCATATTTATCTAAATTGCTATGATAATGCTTTTCCTATGAAGATAGTTACCATAAAAGAGAAAAGAGAAACAAAAAAGAACAAAATAATCCTTTTACTATAATTAATATTCCCATCAATGTGTACCCTAAAGAAAGAAAGTTTGAGGATATATTCACAAAAATATTTTAGCTGTTGTTTAGTACCTCTTCAGACAAGAACCAGGCAGCAAGCCACATGTGGCTTAATTGCTAGATCATATTAAATACAAGGCAGTTTAATTTCAATTAGTGTTAGAATAATTTACTCATAAAATGCCAGTATATGTATTTATTTCCTATACTCCGTTCCTTCCTGCCTGGTACTATGTGAGCTCCATTAAATTATAAAGTACAAGGTCATTAACCTACAATTCTGCTTGTGGTCATGTTTTTAGATTGCATTCTGTTTGCTCTTTGGTTAGGATTAAATTATTAAACCCTCTTAGGTCATTTATCTTTAGCTATTTAATTTCTCTGTGATCATCTAAAGGCTCTCAGTATTGCTAATTAAACAGGTGTGACCTGCTCAGAAAACAGTTGGCTTTCTTGAACATCTGGTAGGGATCCAAAATCAAGGCAGTTCTCTAGCTTTTATTGTTCCGTCATCACTGACTCCCATCAGTAGTGATTCTGAACTGTAATACATGTCTGCGTGTTCCAGATAATTAAAGTTTTGGAGGCTGCTACAGAAAGCATTTGGCACATGGAAAAGTGCACACATGTAGGGGGTCTTCCACCCCACCACCCCTGAGTCCAGGCTGAGACTTACCTTTGGTTGGTCAGGGATGACCCGCTGATCATATGGATAGTGAATCTGAAATTGTGGAGTGAGGCTTTCCAGGCAAGTAGCTTCACATAGAGAAAAACCCACATTCACCAGCACAGAATACTGGTACTCCTGGTCAAGGTCAGACTTCTGTCTCTCTCTAAGTATACCCCTCAAGTGAAAGGGCGTAGATGGTTCAGTCCAAACCCACCCACACTGTTGGTAGATTGTTAGTAGCAATAGGAGAGAAATCCAGTTTATTAAGTTCTTCCTGACAAAATAGCAGAGAATGTTGAGATAGAGATTTCCAGGTTCATGGCCCAAGCAAATTTCCCAATTCTTTAAGGGAGGTGCTGCTACAAACACCATCTTCTGTAGAGGGAGAAATGAGACCTAGAGATAAAGTTACTTGTGCAAGATAGCTGACATGAAATTCAAACCTAGGGTTCCAGGATTCTAATGCTTGATACAATACCCCACATTCTGTGTCCTTTAGCATGGCCGTATGCAGAACGATCAGAATTCCAGAAACTAGTTAAACTGAGAAATAACCACATTTTGCTTTTCTTTCTCTCTTTCTCTTTATATTCTTCATTCTTGCTGTACTCTACTAAACAAGAGATTTCCTGAAAGCCAGATAGAGAAAATGTAAGGCATCTGTTGTGGTGTGTCACTGAGGTTACCTCTCCTGACTAAGGCATCTACTAACCCAGTTCAGGAAATGTTGCTGCTGATGGATCTCAGCTTCTCAGTTTCTCCCTAGAAAGTGTTCTTGGCCAAAAAAAGCTATTTTGCCCAAGTTTACATGCACTGTCCACAGTAGGTGCCAATGAATGACAGGTTGATATAGAGAAATAGAGACATAACCCTGGCCTTAATTAGAGGTATCTCTGGTTGTCCCTGTGTGATTAGCTAAGCCTCTAGTGTAACTGGATCCCACTTCAACATCTTCCTCTGTCTGCCATTGAATCCCTCACTCCCACAGAGGTGTTATTATTAAACACATTTCCCAATGAGACACCAGCATGCCAGTCTGCATCTCAGAGTCTATTTGAGGCATAAAAAAGGTCTATCCTGGATGATCAGGGTTAAATATTGTACCAAGCAAGAATAATGTGGAAAAAATCTTTACTCAGCAAAGAAAGGCACTCACACTATCTTCATCAAAGGACAGATACATCGATCTCTCAATATGTTGATGTTGATATTCATACAACATTAAATTGATCTTTTTTTTTAAGTGTAAAGCTCTGGTTTTAGAATGTTTGTTTTGTTTGGTTTTCTTCCATATTTGCATTGCTGTCTTCTGACTTAGGTGAAGAGTAGGAAAAACTAAAAATTTATTTGTTCCCTGTGTTAAACTGCTCTGACCACTTCATTTTCAAATTAGACAAATGAAACATGTTGTTGTAACTATTTTAAAGATAAGAAAATAGAAATTCAGGCATATTTGAATTGTTCCAATGGCCAGTCGCTTGTAGATGGTAGAGACTCCTGGAGTCCAAGTTACAGCCTCCTTCTACCTGCTCTCAGAAACTAGATGCTGCTTCCTCTGTTGTAACAGCAGAAGGGCTTCAAGCTCCTGCACTAACCAAACTCATTTTCTTTCTTCAGAAAGACCAGCAAATACATTTTCTATTGCATGGTGAGGGAGCCATTTTGCTGCAAGTTTTTACTTTCTTATTGAATAAAGGGAAAAAATAAAATTATCATCTAACAAAATTAAAGTCTCAACTGTTTTCTCTGGATGGGAACTTTCCTCATCATAAATAAGCAGACATATTTCTTTAATGGATGTGTTGACAATTTTGTGTTTTGTTTTACCATTAACATTGCATAATTAATACTTTTTACTTCTTTCACTTATTGAACCCTTAGTATAGGCCAGCTCTCTGTTAGTACTTCGATATATAAAGGAACATTAAACCTGCTTTTTGCCAATGTAATTCTCACATTCTAGGGGGTAAACAGATATGGAGATCAAAAATGACAGTATGGGCAGACAAATATTATAATTGATTATCCCTGTCTAATTAAGTCAGGAATGATTAGGATACTTGGCTATATAAAGGAACATTGAACCTGCTTTTTGCCAATGTAAGTCTTACATTCTAGGGGGTAAACACATATGGAGATCAAAAATGACAGTATGGGTAGACAAATATTATAACTGATATCTCTGTCTAATTAAGTCAGGAATGATGAGGATACAGGAAGCTCTCCTTGGTGGAAGTGGGTCAAGTGTGGGATGGCAATTTTAAATGGCAGGAATGACTATGGAGAAGGAGTGTCAGGTAGTACAATTAGAGGGAAGAGCACAGATTAAGTCATTAAGTTGAAGATCACAGGATTTGGATTTAAACTATAAGAACTTTAACCTCTGTTCCTTGCTTTATAGCCTCCATAATTGGTAGTCCAGGAAAGCAGCCATCTTTCTCCACTGCCATGTTCTGACATCTGGAGGTAAGTCATAGCAGTACGGGGCAATAGAAACATTTACTGCAAGTGTAGGAACTTGGTGCCCATGCTCTCAGAGCAATTTTCAGTTTATGTCTGACCACAAACCATATTTTAAGTTAAAATGGTGAAGAAATCTGGGATAATTTACTACTTTTTAATGTTTTTAAGGGGAGTAAATTGGATTGCTGTTCCCTTGTCATTCTGTCTAGCAGCTTCTGTCCTTTTAAGGTAATTTGAATCTGCATCCATCTGGCTCTAAAGCCTGAGTATAATAATATTAATATTAGTGATATAATATTAATAATATTACTGCAATTCTGATATAGTGTCTAGGTCTAATATTATATGATTCTGTAGGATTGTTCTTTCCCGGCTTCTCCATTTACAAAGTATGTGTTTTCATCACCACAGTACTTGACAAACGACCTCCCTTGGGATTGTCTACAATTTTGTCTGGATATCACAATCATCTGCCACTGTTTAAAATGTTTAAGCATTTAAGACCTTGCCACCCAAGCTAAAACAATAACAAATTAAACCAGAATATCTGATATCTGGAAATGGCACCAAGGTGTGTATGTGTGTGTGTGTGTGTGTGTGTGTGTGTGTGTGTACAAGTTATACATAAATTCTCAGGCTGTTCTAATGGGCAGTTAAAGTTGAGAATGACTACTGTGTGGTCATTAGTTATGAGTCATTTTTTTAAAATTCACACCCTAGGTGTTCACTGTGTACCTGCTATGTACCTGCTAACAGTGTTAAGCAGTAATTGGAACAATGAAAGAAATAGTGCAGGATCTGTTCTCTAGAACGTGACATTTTTAGATTGAAGCTCAAGTTAAGCATGTATGAAATAGTTAATGAAAACTCAAGAGATCATAGTAATAAGTTGCCACATGTATATGCCTGTATATATGTGCCTTTTCTATGAAAAGAGGGTGATGATACATTTAAGTTTTCCCAGAGACAATAACAGCTTATAGCTGTTTTCCTTGGAATAAGTATTAATAACACTCCATGCACTCTAAAGTTTCCTGGTATAACAGGTCAATTATATGCTCATCCTGAATATTAAATAATGAAGCAATGGGAAATTATGGGGTGGACATGTGTAAGAGGCAACATTGTGGAGGAATTGGCCAGGAGAGAAAGAGAAAGAGGAAAAGTGAAAAAGTAAGAAAGTATGTAGAGTTAGGAGTGATCATGGCCAGTGGAAAGACAGTGCAGGGAAATGCCAGCCAGTCCAAAGGACAGTTGTATAAATAGATCGTTCCCCAAATAAAGTAGTTAGAACATATTGGAAGTCAAAGAATTTTGTAAGGACTTCTCCTTAAGTGGAGAAAGTTATTGAGAGGAGTCTGTTTTCCCTACGTCCTCTTTCCCTGAACATGGAGTTCCCACAATTAGCCTCTCACTCCATGCTTTTCCTCAATACAGTGCAAATAGCATTCTGCTCCCCAAGCCTGGGCTTACCCTCTAGTTCCTTCCCCACTCTTTCTCTCTTCCCTTTTTGTAGGCTATCTTCTGTTCATCTTTTAAATATAGATTGAAATGTCACCTTGTCAGGTAGACATCACCTAGCACACAGATTAGGTCACCTCTGTAAAGGGCCAGCACTGAATCAAGACTCTGTCCTGGGAGTTGCCCTGGCCAGTGAAAAAAAAAAAAATCAGGACTCACACGGAATTAATTTCCATTTTCCTTTTCTCTCATGCCTTCCTAACATGGCTTAAAGTTGGTATAGCTTCAGTTTATAGGTAAATCCCCTTGTCTAAGTACAGCTCAATTGCTACTTAAAAAAAAAAAAGACAACCATTAGTTAATATAAAAAAAAGAATCACTTTTTATATTCAGAGCAATAAAAATTCATTTTGCATAAATGAAATGGCAGCTTTGGCCTCTGGTTTAAGTTTTTTTTCTTTTTCTTCCTGCAATAACTGTCTTGTGATGAGCCTGTCACTTCTCTGAGTTCCCACAGTCTACTGTAGATTCCTGTTCGGTTAGCTCAGCATCGATTGTCCCACCAAGGCTCTTAGAAGACTTTTGTATAATACTATTGTCAACCCCAAAACAATGTGATTTGTTGAGAGATTTTTCAGCTCTATCACTAATAATAAAATGGCCACTGGTAATCCAGTGACATCAAGTATAATGTTGGTATTTGTGGGTTGAAGAAGCAGGTGGGTAAGATATTAATCAGGTATTAAAACATGACAATTTTTACAGGGCCAATACCTTTTTCATAGAGTCAAGACCAACACAGCAGTTTAATTAATTCAACTTATAATTATTAAATATCCCCAGAGTGCCCAGCTCTGTGCTCAATCCTAAGCACACAGCATGGACCTAGTGGGAGGCATTACATATCTAAACACACAGTCCCTGTTGGATTTCATGGTCTGGTTGCCTCATGTTCTGCCTAGAGGTCTACATTGAGTTGTTAAATAACTCATGAAACGGAAATAATTATTTCCTAACTGTTATGTCATACTTGTTCCACTGGCTCCGTGATCAACAGTCACCTGATGTGAAACAGCTAAGAGATGCTACATCCACAGCAGTAGAGCTGAATTGTATTTATATATATAAATCTATTCCTTAACAAATTCTGCAGCCATGGGCATGTGGAGCTGTTCAAGGACAATTTCTACGTTAACATGTCTAAGGAAGCTTAATTAAGTCACTCACTTCGGTCTGAAATTCCCCTAGGAGATTGAGGAGCCGGCAGGTTGGAAGACTCTGTAACCAGGTGGAACAAAGGAATATCCAGTATGTACCTTGCCACCGAGCTGCTTCCTCAGGGAAGGATTGTCTCTGGGGTAGGCTAGTTGGGTGTCTCTAGAAGATAATTTAGCTGAATTCTGCCAAGTCAGTGAGTAAATCATTTATCATAAACATATGCATGATGTACTGCTGTAATTAAGATGGTAGTGTCAGCTTAGTCTTTTAGCTTGTTTTGAATTATTTTTCTTCTTCCTTGCATCTTGTTTCCTTCCTTCCTTCCTTCCTCCCTTTCTTCTTTCTCTTTTTACTTTAAGTAAGCCTCTCATCATCTCTTTCACTGTAGTTGTGTTTTCATTTTTAATCAAACTATTAGCTGAACAAATGATTTGTGGGCAAGCAGTTCTTGTGCACTGAAGATAGAGATTTACTAAAGACTTAAGGCAGAGAAAAGCCGATACAATATTAGGCAAAATGTGGTAATAATTGGTTTACTTCTCGGAAATTCTTCCCTACGGTTGGCTGTCCTTAAACCTTGTTGCCATGGAGCTGGGTTTAAGGGCCAGTCTTATACTATAAATAACATTTGCATCAGTAGCAATTTCTTTTCTGTTAGCACCTGTTAAAAGGAACACCACCATGGTGTAAAGGGTCTGAAGAGCCCCACTCAATCAGAAATAACAGGGGCAAAAAAGTAGTATAGACATTATTTATTCAACACATATCCAATTATGCCTTCTGCCTCTTGGGCAGTAGCCTCAACAGGGATAAAGAGGCATGTGGGATACAGCACTCTGTCTCCTCAAGGAGCTCACAGAGCAGAATTGAACACAAACACACAGTTATAGAAGACACAGTGTGATGGGGAAGAGAGTGAGGATGGGAATGTAACCTCATCGAAGGCAATTGGAGACATTTTCTGGGAAGAAGTGACCTTAGAGCTCAAAGAAGACTGATGAAGGACGAGAGGCAAGCCAGGGGCGGGGGAGGGAAAGTGTTGTAGGCAGAGGTGTGAAACAGAGACGAGAGAGACTGTGACCTAGTGGGAGGCATTACATATCTTAATGTGGCAGGAGCTTAGAGTCCAAATAGAGGAATGGGAGAAATGTAGCTAGAAAGGCCAGCAGGTCCAAATGATACAGACCACTAGCGGGGCCTCTCTAGGCTTATTGATTGGGAACTCAGAATACCTTTATGGAATTCATGGTAATAAATGTGGACTTTTCCCAGATAGCATCATTAGCGTATATTATAAACAGCAATGCCTGTGGTCTACCTTTCTCATCCAATGATGAGGAATAGAGGAATGGAGGTTAAGGTTGCAGAGGTCAGGAGGTGAGAACTGCAAAGGTCAAGATTAGAGGAGGGATACCTTTTACCCAAAGCTATTGAGTTTCAGAGCATGCAGACTCAAGAACTAAGGCAGAGAGTAAATCAAGTCTGGCAAGAGAGATGCATCTAAATAAGTCATCAAAGTCAGGTTAAAATAAGAATGAGACACTGTAAAATGAAATTCCTAAGCAGGAATCAGATAGAAACAAGCAGTGGATGAAATCAGTATTTTAGAGAAACAACTGGATAATTCCTAACTCATGGATTAATGCCTCTGCCCGATACTTTGAAATGCCTTGCTAATGTCAAAAGTTCAAGGGAAAAGGAGACCATTGGGACCCCTTGACATTACTGAGTTCCATTCTACACCAGATTCTTCAATATTGTTTCACTTTGGCTCTATGCACTTGATCTCCTTGGTTTCTCTGGTGCCAGGATTTGACTAGCAATGAAATGTACAGATCTGTTATTTCCTTGTTTTCATATCCTTCTCTTGTTAAACATTTGTATTCCTATACAGAGAAGACAAAATGATACTTCCTTTTCTTGTATGTTTATATCTGCAACAGAAAAGTCTAATCAATGCTGTAATCCCTCTGGCCTGGAAAAACACTAAATTATAAGCAGTGATATTTCTAGCTTGAATTCAAGGTCCAGTCTATTATTAGTATTCCGGCATGTCTGGCTCATGGGTAGAGCAACTAGACAATTACCTGTTTATACATGGTATTAAGTTGCATGGAGGAGAGGACTCAGCAAAGAGGGTAAATTCTGAAAATAGCATGGCTTTTGCCAGGCAATTTGCCCCTAGTCCAGCCCTGTTGGACTCATATCTGGGTCCTAGAGAAAGATGTACTTTAAGCAAAAGTAAAGAGATTTGCTTATACTTAATATTTTATAAGACATTGGAGAGTAGGACAAGATCCCACTTAATAATGAGGTGGAAAAGTTGAGCACAAATAAAATCCCTGTGCCCAGCCTGCATTATGAACCCAGAAATCCAGGAGCTCTAGGATCGTGGCATATCACATATTCACTGCACGAGTGGCAGGAGAGACCATGCAGTCTGTGAGTTGCCAGGAAAACAGTATCACATTCCTCAGTGGTCCTGGAAGCAGTGGGCCCGGCACATGATATTATCCTTGTGGGCAGAAGGGATGGTCTGGCACTCAAGCAATTTCCTGGGCAGCAAAGAACCAGATGGAAGACTTGATATGGCAGAATTTGTTCAAGGGCATGTGAGGCCCCTGCTGGGGATTTCATGATGTAAATAAGTGAAATTGGGAGGGGCTGACATTTTTTTCTGTATCAGTGAGAGGGGACAAGATCCAGAGAAATCCTGTTGAAAGCTCTATCTTACCTAATTTTTAATCCCATCCTCAGATGATCTGGAGAAACACATACCGACCATATTAAAACTATTAATTCCTAAAATAATAAGAGAAATGAAAAACAAGATAATCTTATGCAAGGTCTTCAGATAGAATTTAGATTAGAATTTAGTTTCTATTTTTCTATAATTTTTTTGAAAGGGTAATAACCGTGATTCTGAAAGCTGTATCTTTATGAGGCCCATATATAACCAAATTATTTCATTGAAACACAAAATGTGAATTAGATATGAAAAGTTCCTTGGGTATGGGAATATGGTCTTGATTTGGCTACTCCAATAACCTCTTAGGGATACCCCTAATTTGTGAAAGAATCAAATGTTTCTCTCTAAATATCTGATACCTGAAGCTAGGGTAAACTATTCATTCAAAATCATAAATACTATCAAAGTCACCTTCAAATTCTGGGAAGACTACTGTACTCTTGATTATCAGGAAATAATGTGCTATGACACAATCAGGCTTCAAAAGTCTCCTTTTCTTTCCTTCCTCCTCAGATTCCTCCTACATGATATATTTGATGATGTCCCTCAATCTAGTGTTTCTTAAAGATCTCTTTATGTTGCCTCTTCAGTGTCAAGGGGTCTCTATCATGTCTTACTGCACTTTTATGATGCATTTAGAATTACCTCATAACTTAGAGTAAATTATTTTGCAGAATAAAGGAGCCTAAGATGTCAACCAAATGCTATATGTGACCCTGGCTTATAAAAGGGACCAGAAAACCAACATGTGGACAAAATTATTGTAAAAGTTGGAGACATTTGAATACATATGGTGGACTATAATATTAGTGTATAAAATTACATTTCAGTGTGCTAATTGTACTTTGCTTACATGATAGAATGTCCTTGTTTTAATATACTCTGATGCATGTAAGGGTAAAAGGATGTATCTGCAAATTCCTGTAAAGTACTTCATAAAAAATATTTGTGTATGTGAGAGAGAGAGAGAGAGAGATATTGAGAGAGACAAACACACATTTCTCTCCCTGGATTTCCATGTTTTGTTACATTTGTGCTCTAACAACTAGGCTTTATAGAATGCCAGAAGAGACTGAAATCCACTCCGTAACACCCCCATATTTCCTCTGGTTCCTTAAGACCAAAAAATTGCATTTTAGTCCTCTTATTGACCTACTGAAAAATGTTCCTTGGGGTCATCTAAATTTTGTACTAAACTTAAAAATTATCAATAAAAATAACCAGTTATCAAATGCTTCCTTTGTATAATGCACCATATTGAGCAGTTTGCATGCTTCATCCCACTTAAACTTCCAGTAGTCCCACAAGTCCTACACACACACATGCACATGCACATGCACACATAGTTATTATACCCATGTTTTCATGAGGATCTGAAATTTTAACTAAGCCCTTGACAGTCATAGCACAAGTAGGTGTCCAAGTCAAGCTGCAAATCCAGGTTATGTTATTCCTAAATATACTCTCTGACTCACTAAACTTACTCTGAAAAGTACACATCGACATTTTAATTTTAAAGACAACTCCCAACTCCTTTGCTCTGCCAACAATACCGCATGGCTAGTGGCACACAAGGGAGAAAGCAACAGTCTTTGCATTGATGTTGGAGACATAATGATCTTACTGTCCTGCTTTTCCATGTCAGTAAGGTGAGGGACTCTGTACACTTAACAAAATATCGGCCTTGGACTCACACTATTTCATCACTGTCCCACACACAGTGATGACTGGACAATTTGACTGCTCAAGTGTTCAGGCCCCTCTGAATTATAAGAATTGGGATGTGACGTGATGCATCTTCCCACCCAAGTCACATGCCAAGCACACCTGAGTTAGGACACCTGCAATGTATAGTCAGATTTATTCTTTGCCTTTTCCTAGGGATATGGTGTCAGGTGCTACAAATGCAAACTTGAATGTGAATAATGACCTAGAGTCAAATGGAGAAATTCCAATCTTGCGTGGCTGCTTTTCTTTCTTTAATTTGAAATCTATTCTCATCTCTCTACTTTCTTGGCCTAACTTTGCATCAACTATTTAATTGAAGATATGGACCAGCTGCCTCCTTATGGTTGTTTACTTCTGGGTTTTGTGACTAGCAGTGTTAGCTCTTGGCAAAATATGGGAAAGAGGAATCAGGATACAGTAGAGGTGAGGTGGAGCAGCCCTGGTGAGGACTTCAAGAAAGAAGCTGGTTGGTCCTGGCTGTGGCTCTGATGAGCAGGCATTTCCAGGCCTCAGACTGCATATCTAATAGACCAGGAGATCATGCTTCTTGTTTGCTCAGGGCAGTCCTTTTTGTGCCTGTTTACCTAGTGTAGTTATTAGTAGTGCTCAGTTTCACTCTCGAAAGTATTCCCATTTGATGATAAATTATATGATCACCCAAATAGAAGAATAATTGGGTTGCTAGAGGGATCAGATGGAATAATGCAACATGCGGTAGGGATTACCAGCACAGAGCCTGTAGACCCAGACTGCTGAGGCTTAAATAATGACTTGGCCACTTATTAGCTATGCGGCTGTGAGACATATAGCATGGTAAGTTGGGCCACCCCCTCCAGGAACGGTGAGCAGGTCATGAAAGGATACGCGTGTATAAAGCAGTGTACTTTCTGAGATGGCCCCTTTATAACATTCTTCATGAATCTGTGGGAGCCAGGTATTAGGATACCCTGATGCTCATTAATATATGACTATTGATTAATAGATTAACCAATTCCTGTCAAAAGTCATGAAACCATCATTTCTACTTAAAGGGTACTACATACATAAATGTATGCTAGCATACATACGTGGGCTTAAGCAGCTCTAGGGAAGAGGCCTGCCTGGGATGGAAGTACAGCATAGAGAATATAGTCAGCGGTTCTGTAACATCTTTTTTTATGTTGACAGATACTAACTGCACTAGTTGGGGTAAAGATTTAATAATGTGTGTAACTGTTGAATCACTGTGTTTATACTTGAAACCAATATAATGCTATATATCAACTGTACTTCAATTAAAAATAAATAAATAAATAAATGAAAAAGGATGCTATTGCCTCACTGCCAGTCGATCTTTCCCTTGAAGATTTCCCCTTATAGTGGGGACAGGTTTGCCCTGAATATTCTGTACTTTCTGGCCTAGGTGTCTCCATAAGGGAGCTGGGCTGGGCACTATCTGTGTTTATTCCCAAGCTTAATCCCTCTGCCCCTTGACTTGACCTTGTTGGTTCTCTCGTGGCCCTGTGAGATGTAGCATGCCCCCTCCCCCTGGGATCTGTGAGTAACAAAACTATTTTTTAATGGCAATTTTCTTCTTATCTATTGACCTCACCATACCGAAATAATTATAAAGCCTACATTTTAAAAACAGGTGCTGAGACTCAGAGTCTCTCATCTGCCTGGCCTTTGACACTTGACTTTGGTTCTTTACGGAGCCATTTGTCCTCTCCTGGTGAGACATTCAATCATAGTGACTGTTTGCTTTCCTAATCCATGAACTTTTTCTCACCTTTAGAAGACCCCATTCATATTCATAACATATTTGCAAAAAAAGAAAGGAAGAGTAGTTAACAAAAATTATCTTAACATTAATCTGTGAAACAATCTCCTGTACTGTTGTTTAAAATAACTTTGGAAGGAATACCTATGTCATAACCAGTGTCATATGATTTTTACTTTTTAAAGCACATCATGTATATTTCCTCATTTGATCATTGTGGTAACAGGCTTATTATTTCCTCTTTCTAGATGAAGGACATTAAGTTCAGAGAGACTGACTTACTAGCAGCAAAGCTAACATTAGAAATGATTGACTTGGTCCCAGCCTTGAGTTCCTTCCTTTGTATCACGTTGTTTCCCATCAATGAGTTACTTTTCATTGTAAAGATAATGGTGATAATGAGATTTATAAAAAGTGTTTCATGTCTGACATTTTTATTTTTATTTCTACAAAAGTAGCCTTTCCTTTATGCCCAAACATAAATAAGAAGTCATATTTCATGACCTAGAAGAAAGAAATTGGTCTCCCAATTTTTCCCTAGGCTTTTTCCTCTATGCTAAGAAATATTTTCCAATGCTGTTTTCGTAACAGTAAATAAGGTTACAAGAGAGAGTACTCAACCAAAACAATTATAATTGGCTACAAACATAATCTAATAACCTCATTTCACCTGTACTGTAGAAAGAGTTAATTGTACTTGCACATACAGCCACCAGCTAAATATACTGCTCTATGCAAACTGTGCATTCAATTTCTTCTGTAAACATCCCTCTGCAAAAGTGATGTACATAAAAGGGGAAGGAGAGGATTCTGCAGTGTTACGTCCCAAAGTTCATCCATTTATCCATTTGGTTCCAAGCATATGATCCTGTCAATTCAGAAAGAAGAGAAAGAGAGAGCAGAGAGGATATGTATCTATGTATCTATCATCTATATACATTTTCTAGTGAAACAGGTAAGCAATAAAAAGAAATAATTTTTTTGAAGTATAGTTGACATACAATAGTATATTAGTTTCAATTTTGCAACGTAGTGATTTGACAATTATGTGCATTATGAAATGCTCACCATGATCAGTATAGTTACCATCTGTCAGCAAAGTTTTTATATTATTGACTATGTTCCCTATGCTGTACTTTTCATCACAGTAACTAGTTGATCACTGGAAGTTTGTGCTTGTTAATCCCCTTCACCTACTTTGCCCAATCCCTACCTTCCTCTCCTCTGGCAACCAGTTTGTTCTCTGTACTTATGACTCTATTTCTGTTTGGTTTGTTTGTTCATTTGTTTTGTTTTTTAGATTCCATATATAAATGAAAATGGAGTAACTTACATTGTAACCAGGCTCAGCCTAACTCAAAGGGGGCCTCCCCTTGTTTTCTGCCCAGACACCTGGTAAACATTGAACCTAACATCTATTCACATTAATCTGGAGGAGATGAGGTCTTTTTTGTCTAGATAATTGTTTTCCTTTAGGCACATGAGCATTGATTTTTCTCTTTGAAAACCCAAAGTATAATAAAATCTTATTTTTTTCAGACTTTACTGATTTAGAAATTATTGCTCTTCAGGTCAGTAATTACCTCATCAGAAATATTAGACGACATCCTGTGTCTGTGGATTTCTGTTCTCACCACACTCCTTATTCACACTGCAACCTAGTCAAGTCAGGAAGCATTGTAAGCCTTACTTTGTTTGCTTCTGAAAGGTAGTCATAATCATGCTTTTCTCTTACTAATGAGGTCATGAATGAATGTGAATGGATTTTTAAAATGTGGAATACATACAGATTTGGGAAGATAGTCAGTAAATGAATGCAACAAACAATAATGTCAACAAGTATACGGAGAAAACTTATCTTCCAAATACAAGTTGTTTTCAGTCACTCTTAGAACATAAATTATGTCCTAACAATGAATTTGCAAATGGCAAATATTCATGGTCAGTTCACTAAATAATGTCTGTCCCTTGAATGTTTTCTGCTAATACTTTGTTAATTCAGATTTTAGTTGTAAATTTTAAGTACACTTCATAAGTGAGGCTTTCCGCAGGTCAAACTGTGGGTCATTTCAGCCAGTACAAATTCATGAGTTTGTATGTCAGCCATTTTCTTGGTCTCAGTTGACAAGCCTCAGACTTGGAATTTTTGTTAAAGCACAAGCTCCATTTTTCTTCTAGAAAATAAATTTTTTTCCTCTAAATTTTATTAACCACCTTTGCTTCTGAGACATTCTTTAAATAAGAAGAGAAGAATACTGGTTCCACACTACAGCTTATTGCTAGAGGAGCATTTTACAAATTCTGAGTGTTTGAGTTTATTTCTTAACCTATTATTAGCTCATTTATGTCTCAAGAAAGAGACCATGTACCTGCACTCATTTTTTGTGCTTGCTTTGAGGATCTTCAATTGCTTTGTATAATTTGATAAATTATCTTCCCCAAATTTGTTCCTATTCATGTGTTTACCAAGATTATTCTCAGCATGGTGCTATGAACTACAGGAGGCAAACTAAACGTAATTTTGTTACAGGTTGAATTTGTTATCCTAGGTTCTTGTCACAAAGTGAAACAGAGTTGAAAGGCAGAACCACAGTAAGGAAGCTGAGTGAAAGTTTTATTTGAATAAACTCCAAGAGAGGAGCAGGCCACACTCAAGGTAGACAAAGATTTCTAGGGGAGGATCTATTCATGATGTCCTAGCTGGGAGGTGCCTCTTTGATTGATAGGGTAAGGTCATTTGATTGACAATTGTAGTTCCACACCTACTCCTCTTGGTGTGCATGTCTTTTACCAAAATGCACACAGAAAAGGCTTGGGGTAGGAAGACCGTTGTGGGGATTGGAGGTGCAAAACCTCTATTTTGTTTTAATGAAATTATGATGAGGGGTGGTTTGGGCAGTTCTTAGTTTTGTTTGATTGCACCTGCATTGTGATCTGGTTGGGACTAGTTTGTCCTGTTTACAATAGGCAAGGAAGTTATATCCCTGCAAAACCTTTGTTGTTTTCAAGAAGGGGCCCCCTAACTGGATGGTTTCTCCTTGAACCTTATCTTTCCCTTTCCTGGCTGCTCATGTCTATTTTTCTACCTAACAATTTTAGTTGTTAGTGAATCGATAATAGTTATTATGAAAGATTTATAGAGCTTACAGTTCTGTAGGGGAGATGAACTAGAAAACAGTTCTTCAACAATATAAGACAGTTTATGGTTAAGGAAAGCAACTTGTGAATCTGGCAGTCAGTGTTACTGGAATGGAGAAAAGATAGACTATGATACTTGGAGAAAGCTTCTTGGAGGAGATGAGATATGAATTGAGGTTTGGTGGGTGGGAGTGGGGACTGACTAGGTATAAATAGAACAAAATGTGAGAAGAGAGATTTCAGATTGTGGTTCAAAGTGGGACTTCAGGGGCCTCACTGCCTTTGGGTGATTGAGCATAGTAGGCTACTCCTTTTTATCTTTTGCTTTAAATGAAGGTAAATCCTTGAATGCCAGTGATTTGGCCTTTACACAATTTATGTAGCCTCAATGGCACTTAATTATTTTGTCTGATCTTTAATCTTTCTTATGGGAACAGCAATCTACTTCTTGGAACACTCCTCCCTCACTCAAGCCACATATTTTCTAGAAAAATTTTTTTCCCATAGAACCCTGTTGGGATATACATCTGCTAGCCATGTTTGATTGGTTTAGGATGAGACCTTGACCAAAGCTTAACAAATGAGTCACCTATCCAAGATTTTTGATTTTTGAACAAGGGAAATCATTAGATCAGTTTTTCATTTACATCTGTAAGATGTGCAACTTGGGGGGCCTCATCAACTGTGTGTTTCAACAAGTGTAGAGAGCTCCCTGAGGCAGAAGAGAGGAAGGAGGAATGAGAGGATGGGGTGGGGTGGGGGGTAGGAACAGAGGGAGGGAGTGACAGAGCGAGAGAGTGATCATCTTTAACACACTGATGGCTCTGCTTTTTTTGAGCCCCGACCACAATCTTGTTCTTAGTTTACTTTTTAGTATTTACAAGTAAAACATACTAACTTACTCTTTAGCAAATGCTATGGCCTAAACGTTTTTGCCTCTCCTATTCCCAGTTCATATGTTGAAATCTTAACCTGCAGAGCCCTCATGAATGGAATTAGTGCTTTTATAAAGAGGCACCACAGAGCTCCTTAGCCTCTTCTGCCAAGCGAGGATATGAGAAGTCTGCAGCCCAGAAGAGGGTCCTCTTCCCACCATTATGGTGCCCTGATCTTGGACTTCCATCCTCTACAACTTTAAGGAATACATTTCTGTTGTTTATAAACTACCCAATCTGAGCGTTTTGTTATAGAAGCCCGTACAGACTAAGACAGAAAATTAACAACTGATTTAGAAAGGCGAAGTTCAGCCTGTGGTTGTCCATAAAGCACCGTTATGCAGATTGAAATAAAGATATCCCCTCTGGTTGTCTCATAAGCATTGGACTCATCACATGGAACACAGAACGTCTTAGACTCCCCACTCACCGACACCTTGACATCTTGTCTTTGTGCAGTAAACAATCTACACAACATTCACAGCAACTCTACAGACATCCTGGATCTTTAGCCTTGGCTGTAAGGACTATTTTGGTTTAGTGATTCCCTTCTATTTCCTAAACAGCCTATTAATTTATTTGTTTTCAGACAAAACATCCTGTGGAACTCACCAGGAACAGAGACCACTTTTGTGGAGCTTTCCAGTCATCAGAAAATCACATTCTTTTCCTAATCAACAGAAGCATTTTTTTTTCATTAGTTTGACGAGTAGCAATAGATATGACTGAAAAATATGTGTGAAGCCAGTCCTATTTGTTTTTAGTTGTATGATTTGAATACTCTAGTAGATAATTATAACTTAGTTCCTGAGCCATGAATACTTTTGACAGTTATACTAAGCTTGGGCACCAAATAATGTTCCTAGAGAAATTCACAATAGGTATGTGACATATTATATTGTATTACCAAATGAAGTCATAATGCAAACAGAATGAGCACAGCCAGAATAGTTATTTCTGGGCCAGTCTGCTCATGCCTCAAGGTCTCTGCAAACAGAGGAAGCCCTCCCCCAAGGCTGAAGAAAGGCCAAGACATTGTATTTTCTATGTAGGGGGATGGCCTTAGTGGGGTAAATACTTCAGAATAAATAATTGCATTTATAACTTTTTTATAAAGAATATGATTTAGCTTTTCGCCTCAATAGAAGAATCCATTGTATCTATAGAGGAGATACCTTGCAGGGTAATTGAATTTAGAACTAAGAGGGAATGTCCTTACTAAGAAGAGAATTCTTCAGCAACAGATTTAAGGATAAAAAAAAGCAATCAGATTTAAAGAAAAAGAAACCAATTTCATTGGGGGGTTGGCAGTTTGTGATTCATGAAGCAAACTGATCAACCATCCAAAGTTCATGTGGCAGGAGGGTGGGAAACACAAAGATACAATTCCAGCATCCTACTGAGTATAATTTCTTCCCATCCTCAGAGCAGTTGTTTAGATCTTCATGTTCTCTTATCCAGATTATGATAATAGATTTCCAATCTCTGATCTTAATGCTGTCCCCTTGATCTCTATGGCTGGAGTTACTTTGCTCAATCGTGGGAAGCATTGTATAGCTTCGCAGTCACACTGCCTTAGTTCAAATCCTGGCTCTGTCAATCTCCAAGTACAACTTTAAGCTGCATATGTTCAGAATCTTTCTTTCTTCACCCATAAAGTGGAGGTTCAAATAGCCCTACAGAGTTGTTGTTAAGCAACAATGGGTATGTATTTAAGTCACTTTGTGTGGCTCCTGGCTCAATTGATATTAGTTATTACTCTAATGTTATGCCTCCAGCTTAAAAATAAACCAAAAATTACTATTTGCTATTTAGGTTGGCATATCAAAGCTGACATAATTTCTTCACCATGACGTTATTTAAATTCTGGCTTCCGCATTTTATATCACCCTCAGCCTCCACCACTCTCTCCTACATTTTATCTTTCCCTTATCATTCATTTTGGGTTGAGAGACTTCCTCCCCATTCTATCAGTATGTCCTGGTCTTTTCTATCCACTACTCTGTTTCAGCAAATCCATCCTTTTCTGCTATACTTGGTAAATAACTGTTGGTCCTTCAAGATGGGGTCTTGAGAGCCCTGTACTTACCAGCTTTGGGAATCAAAAGATCTGAATTCGAATCTCTACTCCACTGCTTAGCCACCGCTTATATTGATAGTAACATAGCAAATTATGTTAATTTGTGTGGCTTAGTTTCCTTAGTTTTGTCATTTGCAAATTGTGTTTTATGGCTCATGGGCTAGTTATGAGGATTGCTGATAAATGAGATAATATATTCAAGACACTTAGGACAATGACTGGCATATGGCAGGAACTTTAAGTGACTGTAACTGTAATTTGTGCCTCAAACCAATTTTTATCTTCTTTGTGGAGTCTTCATTAATGCTTCATGACAGAATAAAACAAATAGGATGTATGTGATATATTTTAAGGTATTGGTTCACTTGCTTGATTGTGTAGGCTCGCAGATCCTTAGGACAGACCAGCAGGCTAAAAATGACAAGAGCTGATAACACAGTCTTGAGCTCTAGGCGGTCTGGAGGAGAATCCTTCCTTGGGGCCATAAGTCTTTTATGGCCGTCAACTGTTTGGAAGAGTTCTGTCCATATTATTGGTGGTAATCTGCTGTATTCAAAGTCCACTGATTTAAATGTTACTCAAATCTAAAAAAATGTCTTCACAGCAGCATTTAGTCTGATGTTTGATCAAACAGTATGGTACCATAGCCTTGCCATGCTAACTTAACTTAGCCATCATGAGTCTATAGCACTATCCATGACACTTACTAACTTGAATAGTGACTTTATGGTTAGAGGTCTGTTTTTGACTTGGATTGTAGTCCTGGATGCAGGGGACTATGCCATAGTCATATCTATAGTTCCTTAGAAATAGTAGGTGGAGTATCTAAATGTGATGGCATTTAAATGCTGAGTGTTTAAAGGACAGTGTACAGACTCAATGCTATAGGTTTTAGAGGAGATAAAGAAGTGTGTGTCAGAAAGTACAGACAGTTGTTTTTTAAGAAACTTGAACATAGCATAAAGAGAGGGCATTGTGTTATAGAAATTGTGACTCATTTGAGTAATTATTATTATACAGATTCAGTCTACTCTCAATTAATTGGAGAGTTAGGCTGATCTGAAAATTAAAGAATAAATTCCAATCATGATTATAATAAAACAAGTAAAAATAAGATACAAATAGGTTTAATGCAGTGTATTTAATTAAAATAGCACACAATATTTAGGACACATTTATTACTGATCAATTTATGCATACTTTATGCAAAGTCGCTAGGTAATCTAAGAGTTCTAGTGCAGGTCTGGCTGTATTAACTAGGTTAGGCCACTTGCTGTGACAGCTCATATACTGTGGAGGGACTTCTTGCTTAGGTAACAGTCCAAAGAATGATCACCTATAATAGAACCAAACAAACCAAGATAGATGTAGAAAATTTCCATCATAATAAAAATGTTCTGGAAAAGAAGCCTTATACCCCTTATCAGTCTATTTTTAGTCTGGCACCATTATTGTCCTTTTTGTCTCTTTGGATTTGCCTATCTTGGAATTTCAAATAAATGTAATCATACCATATGTCATATTGTGTATGGTTTCTTTCAGTTAGCATACTGTTTTCTATGTTCATTTATGTTGAAACATGAATCAGCATTTCATTTCTTTTTATGGTTGGATAATATTCCATTGTACGGTTGTACCACATTTATTTAACACTTACCCAAAGATGAATATATGTGGTATTTCTTTTTTGGCTCTTATGAATAATACTGTGATGAACATTCATGTACAGGCTTTTATGCTGATGTGTGTTTTAATTTCTTTTGGGTAAGTACCCATTAATGGAATTTTGGGGTTATAATGTAATTCTTTAACTTTTTGAGAAATTGTAAATTGCTTTCCAGTTCTAACCAGCAGTATGTGTTCCAGTTTCTCCAAAATTTCTCCAATTTCTCCAAAATTCTTACCTGTTATTGTACATTTTTAAAGTTGAGTCATGGTAGTGGGTGTGAAGTGGTATCTCATTGTAGTTTTGATTTGCATCCTACCTAACAGTACGAGCATCTTCAGGTGCCTATTCACCATTTGTACATCTTCTTTGAAGAAATATCTGTTCAAACTTCTGCCTATTTTTATTAAGTTGTAAGAATTCGTTATGTATTCTGGATGCTTGCCCCTTATTACATATTTGATTTGCAAATATTTTCAGCCATTCCATTTAGTATCTTTTCATTTTCTCTGTAGTTTCCTCTAAAGCACAAAAGGTTTTGTTTTGATGACCTAGTTTTTTTCTATTGTTGAATATGCTTTTGGTGGCATATCTAAAAAATTGTCGTCTAATGCAGTGTCACTAAGATTTAGGCCTGTATTTTCCTCTAAGAGTTTTATATTTTTAGATCTTAACTTAGGATTTTGTTCAATTTGTAGTTAATTTTTATATGGTGAAATGCATGTCTGACATTATTCTTTTTTTGTGTGTGGATATTCCATGTTCCCAATACCATTTGTTTAGTAGACTCTTGAATTTTCTTGGCACTGCTGCTGAAAATCAAATGATTAAGAATATAAGGATTCTTTCTGGACTCTCAATTCTATATCTGTGTATGTACCCATATATCTGTATGTCTATTCTTATGTCAGTATGAAACAATCCTGAATATACTTACAGTTGATGTAGTAAAGTCCTTCTCCATGTGCTCCGTCCTGTTTCTTATTCTCAGTGGTTTTCTAATGACCAGTTTTTCTCTTTGTTATGGGTAACATTTTTTATTTCTTCTGTCTAGTCACTTTTGATTCTGTGTTACAGATTTTTGGATTTAGATCTAGAAGGCACTTAAGTTACTGGTGGAGCAACTTTATACTTTCAAGATTAATTTTTTAGTTTTAGCAGGATAAGTTTAGGGCAGCCTTTATTTGTGTGCTAGTTTGACACTGCAAACATTTCTTGGGTTTCTGTTGTATGTGCTGGATGTTTAACGATGACTCCTCCCTCCGGCTGTTTAGAACTTCAAAGCCTTTGGGGCTTATGTGAACTCTAAGAATTTTTCATCCTCCAGCTGCTTGATAATTCCTTGCCCAGTATTATGGAGATTCACATAAGTTTCTGAGGTATTTAATCAAAAGCTCAAAGGGACCTGAGTGTAGGACTTCTGATATTCTTTGCCAGGAGGAAACCTCTAGCACTCAGCTCCTCAAATTCTATTTGCTTCAACTACCCTGAATTCTAAACTTTACCTTAGAGTTCAACTCAGCAAACCTGCCAAACCTGCCACATCTAATGGGCCTCCCACTTGACCCCTCAAACTGTGATTTGCAAAATATTTCTATCCCGAAGAGTTGTAGGATTTACATAATTAGTTTCCCTTCTATTAGAGATCACAGCTTTGCATTGCCTGTTGTTCAATATCTGAAAAACAGTTATTTCACGTATTTTGTTCTGCTTTCTCATCATTAAAAGTAGGAGGGTAAGTCCAGTTTCAGCTACAGAACTAAGGTGGAAACAGAAGTTCTAGTCCCTCCCAGCTGATTTTTTATTCCTTGATATTTTTGGCCTCTTTTTTTTCCAAATGTTTTAATGTAATTAGTACTTTAGAAGTACACTAAAGGGCTTATTAACAAAAATAATAGCAAAGGCATTGGTTTCTTGCTTAACCCTCCCCATTTCTCATCAACTTTCCAAAAATAATTACTTTCCTCTCTTTTATCTGTTTCTTAAAACAGATTGGACATTAGTTCCCTGGATTTTCCTTCCAATGTTGACACTGATTTGTTACTTTTGGTTAAGAAAATTTCTTCTGTGCATTAATAAGCCAGTCTTACTCTCTATACATCAATGTTATTATATTTAAGACAAAAATATAAAGCTAATTAATCACTTCAGCATGTACCAAGACCTCTGCATCAAAGAGTTCAGACATGCCTTCCAGTGAGAGGTAGCATAGCATAATGGTTCAAGACGAGGCTCTAGATTTAGAAAGACAACTCCATTGCTGGCATTTGCAAACCTTTTAGCCTCCTGAAGGTATAGAACTCTTTAATATTCATGTGTATAATGGCTATAGTGACAGTGCCTACTTCATAGGAATTTTTCTGAGAAGTAAATAAGATAATGCAAATAAAGTACTCAGCCTAGTGCCCCTGTATATGGTGCACACTTACATTTATCAGTATGGTAGAGAAGTAGAAGGAAGAGGTAGAAAGAGGAGGAAGAGAAAGAAGAGGAAGGAAAGAAACAGGAAGGAAAGAAGGCACGAAGTGCCAGGAACTATTAGGAGGTATTTTATGAAGGCTTGGGTGGGATCTTGCAAACTTAATTTTTAATAAGAAATTTTACCTCTGCCATTGCAACGGACATTTGTTCTGCCCATTTCTATTGAGCTATATAACTTTACTTTTCTACAGAGGAAAATTGGATCTGTCATTAGTTAATTACATTAGTAAATACCTTGAAATGTGGTAGGAGTAATTCCCTGGGGGCATTATATACCATCATTCTGACACCTTCCTGTGGGTACAGTTAATGATAGCCTCATTATAAATTTAGTCACATGTAAATATGTACTGTGGCTCTTGGGACTCCAACTAAAATTAAACCCCAGGAAAATGACAGTACAAAAAAATAAAGGAGATGGGTGTTTTAAGTGGGTCTTTTAAAAATAGTTAATCTTCAGGGAGTGCAATAGGGAGATTTTGCACACCAGACTCTTCATTGGAGTCGATAAATAGCATTGATTCCAGATGCACTAGAGATTTTCTTCCTCTGTCTTCAGGCATCTCTTCTTTCCTTCAGGTGCTGTTAAGGACAAAAAAGTGTGACCCAGAGTTACCTGCTTACAGAGCACAGATATGCTGTTAACATGGAAGATGCACCCCACAACCCACCTCACAGGTAAACCACAGCGACAGATGGTGATGCAGCTACATTGCTTCCAAGGCTCCCAGAAAACCTCCAGCTAATGCTTGAATCCCCTCCTGACAGAGTAAGACACTGAACCTCTCCTGGTCCCAAAACATACACACCTGGTAACAGAATCAAGGCTTCATACAGGTGAACAACTATATAATGACGCTAGGCATAGCAACTGCTAGCAACTCAGAGAAGGGTTTCAGCTCTTAACACATAATAGATTTTCAACACATGATGCTGAACTAATCTCAGTTCCCTGTAAAAGAATGTTAATTATCAGGCTCACTCCACCAACCACCCACCACCCAACGTATTCCTGGTGAAACACCATGCCGCAGTTTGGTGTTCTGAAAGTAGTGGTTCTTTCACAGTAGCTGGAATAAAATTTGCTTGGGAAAATAGCCTGCTATAAATAAAGATATAAAGCTACCTAGAGATGATATCACTGAGTACAGTTGGGTTGTTGTATTTCACCAGTCAGTTTTGGAGTTACTTACCCAAAGTCAGCATGCTAGTTCTGAGGCCATTTTCATAACTGAATAATTTACTTTGGTTTTCATATCACAGACATATATTTGTATATATTCATATATATATTATATGCATATTTGTGTAATGTGTATGGGCATGTGTGTGTGTATATGTATATATGTACATGTACACATATATCAGTGAGCAAAATAAAGTGCAGCATAACAGAGAGAAGACCAGTTTTATTTCAAACAGGTGTTTTGTTGACCACAAGTGTGTGACATCCTATGATATTCAGGTAATAAAACAACACCTGCTCCAGACAGTCTATTTTAATACTGCATCTATTCTAATTCCAGAAAAGGCAACTTCCTTCCCATGAGCAAGACATATTTTCTTTCAATAAATCTCTGTTGTCAACATACGCCTCATTGACATGGGCAGTGCCAAAAGTTACTTATAAATAATTACATTTAGAACATGGGCCTTAGGGCACACAGTACAGTTGCTGAATAGAGAGGGGGCCTGGATCTGTTTTTTGATATATTTTGTGTCAGGAATTGTATATTTTTCTTATAATAATACTTCAAGAGAGTTCATCTTATCAATTAAGAAAGGAAGTCTCAAAGACATTAAATAAATGATCTATGGATACATAGCTGGTGTATTACATAGCAGAGATTCCTACCAGTTCTAGATTATTCAGAGCTTTTCCATTTACCATTGCATCAAGAGAAAAATAGAAGAAAGGTAAACAAGAGTATCTTTATTATAGGTGTTAAAGCAAAAAATGCACTGGGCAATAATAAACAAGCAAGGAAGATTTTATTCAAGGTTATTGCAGTTGAGAAAATAAGCCAGAGCAGAGTCTGAACTCACTGTCCACTCAAACAAGGAAATAGTGGGGAAGTAGAGCTGGAATGAGGAAGAGATCCTAGGCCACCTGTGTTTAGCAGTTGGCTTTATCCAAAGGAAATGTAACCTTCCTCCTATCCTCATAACAAGAAGCCGTTTTACTGTTTGGAACAGGCACCCCCAGGGGAAGTTAGTTTCCTATACTCCCAGAAACTGGAAGATAAGGGCACTGTCTTCCACATGATGACTTTTTCAAAGGGATGGCCCCAGGTCTTTGAACAAGACATTCTTGGGTTGTAACACTGGCAAGAGATTTTTTGAAAGACTTATGTCTCAAAGGGACAGAGAAAGGATTTATAATTACAGGTTTTCAAAAGGAAATGATCTAAGGAAAGGGAAATCAGGAGCCTAAAGGCAGGAAGAATCCTGTCCAAAATGCAGCCAAGCTGAGGGGAAATGCTAAGGGAGTCTTAATCGATACAAGTATCTATGCCTGGCTTCTTGCCTCTTCTCCTTCGCGTGTTGCACCTTTATCCATCTCCTGGGTTTCTGTCTTTGTGTACCTATCATCTCACTGTTGGTAAGGGGTAATTTAAAAGATAAATGTGACTATCATGCAAATACAAACACTATTAATAGCCAAGCTGTTTTGCCTGGTGATGATAGGTACTAGTGCTGTGAGGGCCTTCTCTTCAAGCATTTCCTCCTGTCATAAACTCCTAAAACTGTTTCTTTCAGTGAATCATTGTGTCCTCCAAGGCATGTGTTATCTCAGCAATAGGTTGTTTCTACTGTTGCTCTGCATTTATCTTTAGATTTTCTATTGGTATATTTCACTGTCTGTTGCTCCAGTGTTAGATTTAAAATCATGCATTGATGTGTGTTTGGATTTATTTTTATTATGCATTTTGCTTTCTGTAGTTTCTAAGAACTACTTTCTTAAGAGAAGAGTTGTAGTAAAAAAGAAACAGCAGCTTGACAAGTTAAGGGTCTGAAGGGTGTCCTAGAGGCCTTCCTTTACACCACATGAACCTCTGTCTTTTTCCTCATCTCTGTCTCTCTTTTCCTGTGTCTCCCCTACTCTCTCTGCCTCTCTTTCTTTTTCTTTCTGTTTCTTTTTCATTCTCTCTTATTCTTTCTCCCTTGTTTCTTTATAGTTCCAAACTCTGGCCTGTCATGTCTGAGCTGTTTTTCAGGTAATGGTGAACTCACAGAAAGGTCCTACATGAGAAAAAGCAGAGTCGAAGCAGACTAACCTGAGCAGGCTGTAGTGTTTGAAACATCACACTGTTTTCACTAATCAAATAATTCTTCTGGGTAAATGCTGTTGCCCTGAAAATATGATCTTGGAAGATGGATATTTGAAAAATGAGCATGCTCTAAGGATATGAGCAGGGAAATGAACTTCAGATATAACAGAAAATTAGAAGAGAGAATAAACATATCAATAGCAGAGGAGCCTTAGGTGGCTATCCATCAAGGGATGGTGTTATCCATCCTAGCACATTAAGCAGAAGTGTAAATACTGAAATATTCATGTAGAGGATGGATGCAAGGAAGGGTGAGTTACATCCTAGAGCTCCAATTTGATGAATGCTATGCTGCCAGGGGAAAAGGGGAAGAAGAAATGGGTATGAACAAAGACAAAGGCCCATCTTCAGTATTTTTCCTGTTACTTTCTGTAACACTCACTTATAAAATGAGAATGTCAGAACATACAAATATAAATATACATGCTTTATATAGTATATTGAAATTTTCTGTAGACAGGAAAGAGAGTAGGTCTGGGATTTCTGTCTTGCAGGAATATAGAAATATTTTTGTGAAAAATCAGTAGGGATCCTGTTGGTGGTGGACACCTGAGGGGGTGGTACAGCCTCACTGTCTGATGCCATCAACTCCTTGTAAATGCATGAGAGTCAGGGTTCGATTATCAGCAATGCGCTTGGGCAACATTTGTCTGATGGAACCAAGGCAGATGAGGCACCTCATTCACACAAGAGGGAAGATTGGTGAAAGACTAGTCTACAGGGTTCTTAGGAGTTTGCTGGTCAATATCGCAGTAACCGTCTGCATTTTTACTACTGCTAACACTCAACTAAAGAGATTTGCTCTTCTCCTTTCCCTTAAAATGCATTTCCAGAAAGCAAGCTGAGGGAATAGTGACTATCTAGGAAATAATCAATACCCTGATTATGTTTCCAAGAAAACTTTCCAACAGTACTGTTGAACTCTTTATTATGAAGTTACATGAAAAAAGTGTGCTTGAGAATATAAATTGCCTGGAGTGCTAAAAATACTAGTTGAGCATTTACTTAATAAAGGTGTAGCAGACATGCAAGCTGTTTTCCATTAGATACCCTTTGCTCTTGAATTTTAAAACAAGACAATTTGAATAACCTTCAACAACTTTTATTCAATGACAGATAATCCATTTCATCTATATTGTGATGTCACAAAACATTGAAGCTTAAGATGAAACTGTCTAGTATTTACAGTCAAAAACATTCAGTAAGTAGATGAATTAGGACTAAAAGGAATCTTCAGCAAATTAGTAAAGAAGGAGTCTGCTTATACTTCTATTGTGGAAGGTAATTTATTTTCCATATGCCCAGAGTTAATTATAGAAACAGAATTTAGGGGAAGTCCTCATCTGACCTTATAAAATAAACACAGAAGTGAACACAGAAACATTTTACTGGCCACTAATGACTTAATTAGTGTAGACCATCACACTGTTAACATATTATTACCCTTGATGGATAGAAGTGTGCCTAATGGATTTGGCCATTATTTTCCTCTGTTCCGTAGTTGAGATAGTTATTGATCTCTGTGTATGACACATATTTATGATGCATTTGTCACCAATCTTTGTGTATCTAAACAGGCTAGGGGGTCTTGACTTGTTCTTTGTATACTCTTCTCATGTAACTGTTCTTCAGAAGGAGAACCTGCGGTTTTAGTTGACTTTGATGCATGGGTTCCTGGTTGGCTGAAATCACTTGCTCAGAATTAACTGCCCCTTACCTCTTAATTTCATATCAACAGGCCTGCCTATTGCAGCATTTTCTCACTAGCCTCCCATTGTGCTTCTGGGCTGTCCTGCAGACATCAGGAGCATGTAAAGTGTTCCACTCTTTCTCTACACATTGCAGCTCTTTGTTTCTAGACAAGACCTAGACTTGTAAGCATAGTACCTTATACTACTGGGAATTACAAAGGTCATTATTCTTATTATTCTCATTACAAATATATTCAGAGAGGAACATTTATGCCACCACTTGCAAACATACAGAACTTTATGTCAGTCCCTTCTGAGATAGTATTTTTATTTAAGGAAAGAGATGAAGGAGAGAAAGAGGGAGAAAGGAAAGAAACAAGTAAGGAAGGAGGGCAGGCATGAAATGGAGAGGTTTCTGTTTTTCTATCCTTCTTGCCTCTTGGCTATGGCACAGTTCATAAGTAGTATGCCCTCCCCATCCCACTCCCAGCTTACCATCTAACCAAGAAGGCTTAAAGAGTGAATATAATGGCTGCAATTTGTTTACTTTGAAGAAAGTCCCTATTTTAGGGTTGAAATTAGAAAATACATCATATTAATGGTTGAGTACAAGTGTCAGTGCTGCTTTTCAAGCATTTTGGCAAAGCTGCAAGACGACTGATGTCCCAGCTGTGGCTGAGAGACAAGAAATCTGTCCCTTCACTCTTTACCCACCATTTTTAACAATTGCAACTTTCTTCAGTTATTCTCCTTCAATTTATGAGCTGCTCATTTCCCATGGGGACTTGCTCGATTCCCTCAAGGACTCTGTGTTTGTATTATTTGCTGGCTTTGCTCCAAATAAATTAGCCCAAAAAAGATTGAAGGTGGGAGGCTGACATGGTTTGTGATATATGCTAAGGCAGTTGACTGAATTTTTTGGAGGTTTTAATGCCAACTACTGAGCTATATCTGATTGCTGCACAAACTTCCTGATAGAGGTGCTCATCCACATTCTCCTGCTCCTTGCTTGGTAGCCATAAGAAGCCATTATGAACAATGGCACTGCTCATTATGGAGGTGCCTGCCCTTTGGGTCAATAAAAGTTATCCCAAATTCATTGCTTTCCTTTACAAAACCCTATTAATCTGAAATCCAAGGTTCTGGAGAAAATGAGATTCTAATTAGAGGAGATCTGGTGAGAATAGGGTAGTTACTAAAAATTGTTTCACAGTCTTCAAAACCCTGGAGTCCAGACCAAAGTAAAAAATATGATTTCTTCATTTGTCTGTCATTTCTCCCCTTTCCTCCTTCCACTGTGTTCCTGTTCTCTTTTTAACTTACTCTATTGTGATCCTTCCCAATTTCATGTATGTAGGCCTCTGATGCCTTGTGTCTGCTGTGATGCCTAATGCTGTTAGTAGGAAAAAATGATGGGTTTGGGTCTTAAAAGGGCACCTCTACTTGTGTTTTTAACAATCTCCTGCTCATGTTCAGTAGAAAGTCCCTTAGCTTCTTGAATAAATATGCCCTACCTGGAACTCCTCCTCTCCTTCAGGCGTCCCCTTTAGTATTCACCGTCTCAGTAAATAGCCCCACTATCTCCTTTGGCAACCAGGCTCAGGATTTTTTTTCTCTATTTTCTCGTTTTTCAAATCTCACATCTAATTGTTACCAATAGTTCTTGACATTACATTCAGTGTTATTTCCCAAGCTGTCAATGTCTTGTTAAACACAAAAGTTCCCAGTATATTCTTACAAACTGAATTACTGCAAGATCCACAAAGCTCTTGACTCCAGTCTTGTCCCTTCTCCACAGCCCCACTGTCATCAGTATGATTTTACTAATATGCAAATGGGATGCTGTTTCTTCCTTGTTTAAAATCCCATGGTAGTTTCCTAAATCTCAATGCGAACCTTGAAATTATATACCAGGCTCTTTATCATCTCGTCAGCTTTCTCTTATTATATATGTCAGTCTTTCCTCCCAGTGTGCTTCGGTTGTGTGTCCATTTAAAGTGTCCTGCTTCCAAATGACTCCAGTGCACATGCTGTTTCTTCCCCTTGAAAAGCTTCACCCATGCTTCTTTCCCTAGAAAAGCCTGAATTGACACTTCAAAACAAGACCCTAATGTCACCTCCTTCTCTCCTCTCCTTACTAACTTACTTTTCCTTTGTATTTTCATTACACTTATCACACTGTTTTCTAATCCAATATTGTCTAATATTTCCATATAACTGTGAGCTTATAATGACAGGGACTATATAGAACTGATAAAGTAATTTTAAAAATACATGATTATACGTCCACTTTAAGCCAAGAAAGAATAACCAGGACAAGATTTACTTTACTGCACAAAACAACTAAAAAGCTGGAAAATAAAATGTAGGCATACTTCAGAGATACTACAGGTTTGGTTCCAGACTGCCACAATACAGCAAATATTGCAATTGAGATTTTTGGTTTCTTGGTACATATGAAAGTTATGTTTATACTATACTGTAGTCTATTAAGTATGCAATAGCATTATGTAAAAAAAAACCCATGTCATTACTTAATTTAAAAATGCTTTATTGCTAAAATATCCTGACTGTCACCTGAGTTTTCAGCAAGTCATAGCCTTTTTACAGTGGAGGGTCCTGCCTTGATACTGATGGCTGCTGACTGACCAGGGTGGTGGTTGCTGAAGGTTGGGGGGGCTGTGGCAATTCCTTAAAATAAGACATCAGGGAAGTTTACTAAATTAATTGATTCTTCCTTTCATGAATGATTTCTCTGTGGTATGCAGTGCTGTTTCATAGCATTTTACCCACAGTAGAATTTCTTTCAAAATTGGCAACAATCCTCTCAAATCTTGCTGCTGCTCTATCAACTAAGTTTACGAAATCCTTTGTGATCATTTCAACAATCTTCAGTGCTTCTTCACCAGGAATAGTTTCCATCTCAGTAAACCACTTTCTTTGCTCATCTGTAAGAAGCAATTCCTCGTCTATTAAAGTTTTATCATGAGTTGGCAACAGTTCAGTCACATCTTCAGGCTCCACTTCTAATTCTAGTTCTTCTATTTCCACCACAGTTAATTTCTGCACTAAAGTCTTGAACCACTCAATGTCACCTATGAGGTTATAATCAACTTCTTCCAAACCTCTGTTAATATTGATATTTTGACCTTTTCCTATGAATCACAAATATTCTTAATGGCATATAGAATGGTGAATCCTTTCCAGAACTTTTCAATTTACTTTGCTCAGATCCATCAGATGAATCATTGTCTACAGCTGCTCTAGCCTTAAGAGATGTGTTTCTTAAATAGTAAGACTTAAAAGTCAGAATGACCCCTTGAACCATGGGCTGCAGAATGGATGCTGTGTTAGCAGGCATGCAAACAACAGGAATTTCAGTATACATCTCCATGAGAGCTCTTGTACGACCAGGCCCATTGGCAATGAGCAGTGATATTTTGAAAGGAATCCTTCCTTCTGATCAGTAGGTCTCAGCAGTGGGCTTAAAATATTCAGTAATTTAAATTGCAGGCTTAACTTTTACAGGCTTAAAACATTCAGTGATTTTTAAATTGAGGAGAGGCAAGAACAATGGAAGGGGTAAGGGTGGAAATGAAAGGTAAGCTTTATTCACTTCTGCTTTGCTAAAGCTGTACCTGTAATGAGCCATGATAAAGGTGGGCACATCTATGACATGAATGAAACATTGGAGGGATTTGAGAGGAGGATCCCTATTTTTCAGAGTGAGCCAGAGGGCTGAGATTTGGCTCTAACAAGTGAGGAAAAACAAAGGACGTAAAAATTGTTGGCCTGGCCTGAGGCTCTCACCACTGTGTTTCTCTCCGAGCGAGGATCTCACTTCTGTATCGCCTTCTGTGAGATTTCCTGTCCGAGCAAGCCAAACACAAAGCTGGTTTGGAAAAACCGTGAGGTCACTGACCACAAATGTTCTGAAATACAGGTTGACCAGAGAAAAGTTTGTCAAGCTTCCATTCTTTTCTTTTCTTTCTTTCTTTCTGTTTTTTTTTTCCCCCTACATATTATTAACAGCACCATGGGACACCATTATCAACTATTGGGCATTGCTATTGTTCCTAGACCATAAAATATACAGGAGGATTTTCCTACATGGTTCCTGATGCAATTAGGGAGGAAGTTTTGCCCTAAACTCTTGATGGAGTTACGATGACTGACATAAAGGAGAATGTGCTGAATCCTAATAGTACCTAAAAATTATTGAGCACTTAAAATGCAGGCACCTATGTTTAGCACTTGACATGTTATACAAGCCTGGATTCTCACAATGACCTTTGAAATCTTAAAAGAAATGTATATATTTTTTTGCACACATACACCCATGTGCATATATATGTACACATATGTGCACATATACAAGTATAATGTGTATGTGCATATATACATATGTATGTGTATAACCAATTATATAAAAATGCATTCCTGAAGATCTAGGACTCCCATCAACTATTTTGCTCTTTATTTCCTATATGTCCCCTTTAAATTTTACCTACTTCAAGGGGAATTATTACACACTGGCAGCCTTACACACTGGAAAAACTTATAATATGAATTCATTAAATTCACAGCATCCCAGTGTGTAAGGCAAAAGCAAAAAGTGGGAGTCTTCAAGATTTACACCATTTTTATAGACTATATACATAGATATGTGTTGCTGTCATGTCTATCTTCATGATGTTAGCTGAAGAGTTTCTCAAAATGGGGTAGTGTATGTCAGGAGAGAGTCAGGCAGGGAGGGAGATGGGCAGGGAGAGAGAGATTTAGAGAAAGAATAATAATAAATAGATCAGGGATTATCCTACACAAAATGAAAGGAGAGAGCCCATGGACTGAGTATGCATGTATCCCCTAGCGCACGGAAATGCAGGCAGATGCACATCATGCCGTCCAATACATCTTCAATTAATAATTATCATATTATCATATTATATATTATATTAATATATTATAATTTATAGTGATAAAATTAATAATTATATTATTATCTTTATTTCCAGACTAAATGGATAAATGATATGCTGTTGAGGTACTCAATTTGCTCCCTCAATGAATTCCTACTATTTTTGTTTTCTAAGGTCACACTCAAGAGAACAATAATTGCAAGAATGTTTCTCTCATTGCATTTTTTTTCTAGAAATGCTTGACACCTTACATGTGAAATAACAAAATTTCACTATCTGATCAAGAGTTTATAATTTTTAAAAACATTAACTATGAGTTCTGGCCACTGTGATTCATAACATAATGTAGTAAGATGTTTTGAGAAAGATTGAGAAACAGAAAGAATGTGTGTGCTCCCAGCAGGCAAAACATTGCTGACATTTTCAATAATAATGAAACCCAAGAACTCAATCCATTTTGTATGTCAAAGAATACACTCACTTAATTTGTTTAGGCTATTTAGTTAAATTCTATGTTTTTTTTTTTGGAATAGGTTTAAGGGTATTAAAAGTAAAATAAAAATCTAGTGATTGTCGAGAGACAAGTAACTGATAGTTGACTTTTATAACTAGACTGAAAAGATATTTATACAAAAAATGACTTCTCTTTTGCTTCATCAATACTGCTTTGTTTCACTTTCAGAAGGCAGAAAGGAAAACCAAATATTAACAAACTTGCACTAATGTCTGTGTCCCTGTGACTGTGCATAAAATTAAGAGCTCTGTCCCTCATTTCTGTCCTAACTGGTGAGATTTAACTAGCTGTAACATTTCTAAATTTTCCTCAAGGGAAATTCTAACACATTGAGTCCTTGAGGTTTAATATGTGGAGATCATGTAACATGTTAGTGAATATTTCTCCCATGGAAGAAATAAAGGGATAAAGCTTTGATTCCAGGTGAAACACAGTTCCACAGATCAAGCTTTAGAGTTGGCACCGTATTTTATCAGTTGAACTTCAGCAAGCCTGAAAATTAATCAATCTAAGGGAAATTCTTAAAACCTTTACAGTATATTTAAAAATTATATTCTTGCATTAATATTTAGCTTGTAATTAGTCACTCAGTAAGTAAAGAGTGCCCTTCTGTGATTAAACAGCTTACATGGTTGGGTGGACAAGTTTTCCGCAGAGAGCTGAGGAAGGGAGAACTGAGTTTTACAAGATGCTTATACCTCATGGACAAATAATCCCTAAGAAGTAGACTTGTTGAACTACACCATAATGATAGGAATGTTGTATATTACTTAAGGATATTTTTAGGTACTGAAATATGCCATTTCCAAAATTTTTATTCATCTGAAATAAGTGTCTACCTCTGAATTATCTGCCAATATGTGATGCCAGTGACTCAGACTAATTGCAATTCATGTTCAAGGCTGCTGATCTTCTAGGTGGTGACCATCCTTTATTATATAAACAAGATTTGGATCTTAATCCTGGGTTTAAATCGTCTGTATTGTATCAATTTAAAATGAGGATCTAGCTGTCATTTGTCTTGTGAATTTGGTAAAAGTTTTCTTAGTATCAGAATTTCTTGTATATTTTCACAACATATTAATTTCTTGCAAATATTCATGGTTCTTCTTTATGACATTTTTCACATCCTAATCTCCTCACTCATCTCTGAACTCTCAATTCTACATGTCATTTTAAGACTTTGGAAAAATTAGCCACATTTTTCTGGTAAAAGTATATTAATTAATGAAAGGCAAAACAATACTCACCTTTAAGCTATAAAGATCAAATGAAATAATGTATGTCTAGTACAAAAAACAAGACCAGGTATATAATAATGTGATAGTACAGTTATTATTATCATCTCTAATACAATGTAATATCCTCTCAAAAGCATACTCATAAAGGAGATAAACGAGTTTACTGTAAACTCATCTGCTCAAATGTGTTAATTCATCAATTGCTTACTTTCTTTACGTAATGAAATGCCTAATCCCAGAACAATATTTTGTTTACATTTTTTTAAACACAGTTTTTGGAACTATGGGGATTGTAGTTTTCATCAGCATCTATCTCATTGCTATCTATTTTGATTTTTTACATGTAAGAAAAATTGTGTAATATAGGAATGCATGACTTTTGACATAAGCTTGTCAAACATTCCAGAAAAATGCAAAATCTACATTGATATATTTTTTAAAGAATTAAGTAACAATATAAAAAACCCACAACTTATGTGACCCAAAATTTTAGAAAATTTCAATTTTTTCTTTATTTTATAAGAAAAATTATGTTAGAGACAGTTTATTGTAATGGAAGAGTAGATTTATTATTGGAATAACTCTCCCACAGACAAGCATACATTCTGATAAATATTATACTTAGAAAAAAAAAGGCATGAAAGAAAAAAGTAGAAGGAAGTTGACTCTTGAAATCAGGTAATGCCAATGAAGATTGCTTGCACTGATACAGAATTTCACCTGAGCATATCCTTGATGTTAGGCAGGGGAGAGTTAGAACACAAAGATAAAACAAAAATCTTACTGGACTAAGACACTAGAGGGCTGAGTTTGAGGCCACCAGGTAGACTAGAAAATAGAGAAGAGAATTTCCAGGAAGGACAAAGACACAGGAGAGGGAGGAAGCATTGAAATCTATGTGTAAATTCAGTCTAGCTCCATGAGTGACCCTGAAATATCCTTACCTTGGCTGCCCTTCCCCTATGCTAACCATGTATATGTATGTGTGTATTCATACATATGTGTGGGCAGGTGTGTTCACACAAATGTTAGGATTTCTACAGAAATACAAGCATCCAAACTCTGGATATCCATATTGAAAAATAATATGTTTAGTGATTAAGCAGCAAAATCTATTAATTAATTAATTAAAGGTAATTGAATGCATGTCTCTGTAATTATTGTCAGAAATAAATCAGAGCATGTAAAAAGACTGTTTAAGGTTCAAGTGAATTCTGAGGATGAGCAGTTTACCTAGATGGATTGATAGTTTCTGAGACAAGTTCATTGTGAAGCAAATATATCTCCACCTCAAGCATGCCTTCCACAAATATTGATTGATGATTAGTGTCAGCTAGGAGTGAGCACCTTGGCGAACAAAACCACCAGAGCCTGTCCTGCCCTAAAAGAACATATTCTAGCTGGGTGTAGGGGTACATGGAAATGAAGTAAGGAACACATTAAAAAATGTATGTGTGTGTGTGTGTGTGTGTGTATATTATATGTATATATATATATATATAAATTCAATCGAAATAGTAAAAAACTGCTGCTATCAAGAAAATAAGACAAGATCATGTAAGAAAGACTTACCATGGATTTATTGTTAGACTGAGTGGCCAGAGGAGACCTCTCTGAGGAGGGTGTCACTTTCACCTAGTGTCTCAGCTTTGAACTCACCCTTGTATACTCTTCCCACCTTGAAAATTGCTCATCATGCCAAGAACCAGGAAGATCTTAAACTGAGTGCAAAAATCAATCAATTGATGCCAATATCAAGATGACAGAGAGAGAGAGAGAGAGAGAGAGAGAGAGAGAGAGAGAGAGAGAAAGAAAATAACCAATTCAGAATATTGTCCTACCCTTGGGTGTATTTTCAGACTTCTGTTGTTGGTATACAGCACACAAGGTAGAGAAGACGCAGCAAAAAAGGCATTATGATTTTTGGTTTCCTCAAGCTCGGAAATGAAGACTTCCAAATCTAGGCTGGAATACCTAACCTGAGGTTCATATGACATTTGAAAGGTGGGCAGGTGGCTTGATCAGGACATCATTGAGAGGGTTTTCCTAGGGATTGCAAGCTTAATGTGTGCAATAGAATCTCAGGAAAGACACTGCCGAATATTCCCTTTGGGGAAAATTATCCCTCAGTTAAGAAATAGTGATGTAAATAAATCTTTAGCCTAGTATTGTGGTCAGAATTCCAAATCGAAAATGGAAAGATATTTGGATGAGAGTTCTTCCACCTAGAGCAATGGTGTATGCAAGAATGATTGGCAGGACAGCTACTGAAGGTGGGAATTATGTCTATGTTCTGAGGGGGTTCAGGGCACATTGCCCCAGGTTTGACACCTTGTCATATTGAATTTAAGGCGATAGAGTTTGATAAAACAACAGAAGCAGGAAGGTCTCTCCAACTGTCCCCTCAAACCACCTCTCTTAAAGCAGGTTCTCATTTCAGAGGACCCCTGTCTACCAGGAGAAAATGAATACACTTATCCCCAAGGAGATACCATTTCTTCAGGTCTTCATTTCCTTCTGAAGGTTCCCATGTCAGGTAAAATATATGTTATACAAATGCATATTCTTTTGTCCTGTTGATCTGTGTTATTCAGTTTAATTTTCAGACCCAGACAGGGTCTCTAAGTGGGTCAAGGAAAACTTTTTACTCCCCTACAGTTTTTATCTGTTGTATCTCCAGAGCCTAGCCCACAGTCAAGATAAGAAATTGACATGGATTAATGAATAAACCAATGAATGTCAGTGAAAATTTTTGCTTGCAAATGGGACTTGTTGAATTCAAAGTTCTTATAGATATGTTCAATGGGAAAAAATTAGACTTGCTGTGTTTGATGTTAGAGATGTTTTCCCAGAACAATGAGTATAATTTTAGGAAGGAGAGTACTGTTTCAATTAAGGAAACAGGCTATGTTATCTTGGATGATTCTGTTTTATCCCTTAGTATATTCTTGCTTCTCTGGGGTAGGAATCACATATTCCTTGATCACTGCTATGTTTCCCTTGCTAGCAAAGTGAATGCTAAATAGTAGACTTTTTTTTTTAATGATACCCATTTATAAGTGAAAACGTTTAAAACTCTTCAAATAAAAAAGTAGTGAGTCCCTGATCATTGGGGCTATTTTGGCACTCCCCAAATGTCTTTACAATGGGGATCTCATAACAAGGATGCAGGGATCAGGTAGTAGTTGAGCTGTGTGATATGTGGACTATGTATCTATTTTGATACTTTAGAATTCCATCAAATTTGTGCACCTAATTCTTTACACAATTGCTAGGAAAATCTGTCCCTCCATCTGTAAAGCATTCCTCAAAAAACAAAACTCCTTAGACCATGTGGGATGAGAGAGCTTGATTGTTTATGGGGAGACCATGTGGTAAACTTTTTATTATGGATTAAAAATACCTTTCCTTTATTCTCCTTCCAGATCATCTCACCCTGTTACATGCATTTCAAAATTTTCAGCTTTCTCATATCTGTGATAGGAGCCCCCTTACTAGAGGCTATCTGAATAAAATTTTCTTCCTAAATGGTGGCTGATTATGGGGTTTCTGTTGGGGAATACACTGCAGAAGCCAGGCCATCATCAATAAAACTTATGTTGTTAAATGTTCCTGAAGTGTTACTCCGAAGTGCCATACAAACATTATATATTGTGATGTGTGTGCTTTCTCTTCCTTGCGGATGCATTAACAGAGTACCCAGAGAGCCATAACAGGAGTGTCTTTAGGGCTTTCTAGCTCCTGGAGCACCTTTTCTGGGGACAAAATCATGCTGGCTGAAATTCTTTTTCTGGTGAAAATGCTCTGTGATTCTAAGACATCCCCAGAGTAGCAATGTCTGTTGCCACAGAAGAGCATCTTAGTTTTAAAAATAGCAGAGGCTTAAACCTGCAAAGGTTTTCTTAATCTGCCTGGAAACAATTGTGTGCCATTTGGGCATTTGCCTATTTGTTTCATCTCTCATGCATATATTTGCTCAATGGAAACATAATTTACTGTTTTCATTTTTTCTTAATTTAAAAGTATCAGCTTTTGAGAGTGAATAGAAATAACAATTAGCAATAAATAATAGTTGCAGAATGCTGAAAAATTGGCAAAGGAGACTGTAGTATATTTAAAAAAACAGTCACACTAGTTTGCAGTACCTCTGATTGAAAAGATGAGGTTTGAGTCCCCACCCCTTTCTGCTGTGCTGTGGTGTTTTGACTTCATGGCTGAGGTGACCTGCAGGTTCTGGGCCTAGGCTTCATGATGCCTTACAGCTTCAGCCTGGCTGCTTTTGAACTCCTGCACCCGTGTGTGAAGAAACTGCAGCTTGCAGGCCCCCAGTGCTGCCATAGTGAACAACCTGCCAGATGCCAGATGTGGGAGTAAATGTGTCCTAGTTCACCCAATGGCTAACCAGTCTGTTAGCTACAGTCAGACTACAGACTTACCCCAAGCCCAGCTGAGATCAACTGACTCCCATTATTGTGAGCTCAAAAAAGGTTGTTTTAAGCTACCAAACTTGGGTATGATTTGTTACACAGCAAAAAGATAACTAATACAGAAATACTTCATAGAAATGAGATAATACAGAAACAGATCTAAACCCTGTTTCTATTTTTTAACTTCTCTTCTAAAATGTAATCTAAGTAGAAGCAGCAACTTCATCTTACTTGCTGGTGGCTGTATCATCAGTTAATGGATTCAGTTTAGTGGCCAATACTTTCAGCATGAAACTGTTTTAATTTTACAAGATTCTGTCCTTCCTTATAATCTAGGAAAACTTATCAAGGGGTTTTCTATAAGATGAAAATATAGTAGTGGTATAAGAGACACAGCTTTCAGTTGTGGTTTAAGATAACTATATTTTGAATAAGAGTAATACTGTGTGCACTTTAGGGGCCAAACTGCTCTTGAGTAGACTGTAGTTTGGGAGAAGAGAGGAACTAGGGATTATATTTCCTTGATTAAGTACGGCAGATAGAGACATATTATCCTGACACATTCATAGAAGGTGACAGCAATCTTATAAACTCTGTAAACACAGACAGTCCTGACAAGTCTCAAGCCAACATCAGATGGCTCATGTCAATGCATACTCATGAGAAAAAGACAAAGCAAAACAAAAAACAAAACTGATCTACAGTCTAAATCAATAGGAAAAGATTAAAATGTAACTTAGATCTTAACAAAATGCCAAACTACTTAAATGGTAGCTATTAATTTCAGGCTCAGTTCACTAATTCATAGTATAAATATGTTTATATAAAAGAAAGGGGGGATCACGGGAAGATGGCGGCATGAGTAGTTCAGAGGAAATCTCCTCCCCAAAACATATATATTTATGAAAATACAATAAATACAACTATTCCTAAAAGAGACACCAGTGGACGCAGTAAAACAGCCAGGATACATCTACATCTGCGAGAACACAGGATACATCAGCATCACATGAAGGGGGTAAGATACAAGCTGCGGCCAGGCGGGACCCAAATGCTCCCCCACCCCAAAACCTGGCGGGAAGAAAGGAGTCGGAATGGGGATGGAGTGAAAGCCCAGGACTGCTAAACAACCAGCTCTAGAAATCTGCACCCAGAACGCAGACACAAGGTGCACAGGGTGCTGGATATTAGAGAAATGGAAAAGCAAAACCTGTGGGCAGGTCCCCGCAACCGGCGCCCCTGAGACAAAAGAAAAGTGAGTGCTTTCTGCAAGTCTTAAAGAGACAGGGACCCCATAGCTGGACAAAGTTGTCCCTGCAGCTGGGAATACCAGGGAAACTTAGGCACCCTAAGTGGAGGCAGTGCAGCTCTGAAGCCCCTCACAGGACTAGGCAGCCTGCCAGTCATTCCTCCAACTGGTGTGGAACCCAACACACGGGCCCAGTAGCAGGAGAGTGGGAGCATGCGCCAGGGGCGGAAGCACTAGAAGGAACCGAGAGCAGATCCATGCGTTGCAGGGCTAGCCCGCAACGGTGTGACCGAACAGCCCGGAGGGCAGCTCATGTGCATCGGCGGCAGTGAAGCCAGAGCCCAGTAGAAGCCTGCACGGAAAAGCCCCGCGCGCACCGACAGTGGAGCCACAGGGAGCAGGCATGCTCCCAGGAACCGACCAGAATTCCAGCCCAATGCACAGCCGCCCGTGCCAGACCCAAAGGCCGCTGCTGTCACACAGCTGCCCGGCAGGGTCGCCGCTAGAACAGAGGAGCGCACCTGGCGTGCCTGCCACTCCCCGCAGGACTCCGTGCTGCTCTGATGGACACCCCATCCATAGCAGCTTAGGATACTAACCCGATGGCTGCTCCAGGAATGCAGGTAGCCGTCATAGACAGCAGAAAAGGGCAAGGCATCCAGCAACCAGGAGAGGACTTTCTTCTCCCAGCTGACACACCCACAACCTGCCTACAGCCACTGCAATCACCATGAAAAGGCAAAAAAATCTGGTCCACACCAAGATAGTTACACCTGAGGAAGGATCTGCAGAGGCAGACCTAACCAGTCTCCCTGAAAAAGAATTCAAAATAAAAATCATAAACATGCTGATGGAGATGCAGAGAAATATGCAAGAGCTAAGGGGTGAAGTCTGGAGAGAGATTACAGACGTCCGGAGGGAGATTACGGAAGTGAAAAAAAATCTCTGGAAGGATTTATAAGTAGAATGGATAAGATGCAAGAGGCCATTGATGGAATAGAAAACAGAGAACAGGAATGCATAGAAGCTGATGCAGAGAGAGATAAAAGGATCTCCAGGAATGAAACAATATTAAGAGAACTGTGTGACCAATCCAAAAGGAACAATATCCGCATTATAGGGGTTCCAGAGGAAGAAAAGAGAGAAAAAGGGATAGAAAGTGTCTTTGAAGAAATAATTGCTGAGAACTTCCCCAAACTGGGGGAGGAAATAGGTGCTCAGACTACGGAGGCACACAGAACTCCCTAGAGATGGGATCCAATGAGGTCAACACCAAGACACATAATAATTAAAATGGCGAAGATCAAGGACAGGGACAGAGTATTAAAGGCAGCCAGAGAGAGTTAAAAGGTCACCTACAAAGGAAAACCCATCAGGCTATCATCAGACTTCTCAACAGAAACCTTACAGGCCAGAAGAGAATGGCATGATATATTTAACGCAATGAAACAGAAGGGCCTTGAACCAAGGATATTGTATCCAGCAAGATTATCATTTAAATATGAAGGAGGGATTAAACAATTCCCAGACAAGCAAAAGTTGAGGGAATTTGCCTCCCACAAACCACTTCTACAGGGTATCTTAGAGGGACTGCTCTAGATGGGAGCATTCCTAAAAAGAGCACAGAACAAAACACCCAACATATGAAGAGTGGAGAAGGAGGAAAAAGAACAGAAAGAAATAATCATCAGACTGTGTTTATAACAGCTCAATGAGTGAGTGAGGTCAGACAGTAAGGTATTAAACAAGCTAACCTTGAACCTTTGGTAACCACAAATCTAAAGCCTGCAATGGCAATAGGTACATACCTTTCGATAATCACCCAAATGTAAATGGACTGAATGCACCAATCAAAAGACACAGAGTAACAGAATGGATAAAACAGCAAGACCCATCTATATGCTGTTTACAAGAGACTCACTTCAAACCCAAAGACATGCACAGATTAAAAGTCAAGGGTTGGAGAAAGATATTTCATGCAAACAACAGAGAGAAAAAAGCAGGTGTTGCAATACTAGTATCAGACAAAATAGACCTCAAAATAAAGAAAGTAACAAGAGATAAAAAAGGACATTACAAAATGATAAAGGGCTCAGTCCAACAAGAGGATATAACCATTATAAACATATATGCACCCAACACAGGAGCACCAATATATGTGAAACAAATATTAACAGAATTAAAGGAGGAAATAGAATACAATGAATTCATTTTGGGAGACTTTAACACACCACTCACTCCAAAGGATAGATCCACCAGACAGAAAATAACTAAGGACACAGAGGCACTGAACAACACACTAGAACAGACGGACCTAATAGACATCTATAGAACTCTACATCCAAAAGCAACAGGATACACATTCTTCTCAAGTACACATGGAACATTCTCCAGAATAGACCACATACTAGGACACAAAAAGAACCTCAGTAAATTCCAAAAGATTGAAATTCTACCAACCAACTTTTCAGACCACAAACATATAAAACTAGAAATAAATTGTACAAAGAAAACAAAAAGGCTCACAAACACATGGAGGCTTAACAACATGCTCCTAAATAATCAATAGATCAATGACCAAATTAAAATAGAGATCCAGCAATATATGGAAACAAATGACAACAATAACACAAAGCCCCAAATTCTGTGGGATGCAGCAAAAGCAGTCCTAAGAGGAAAGTATATAGCAATCCAGGCATATTTAAAGAAGGAAGAACAATCCCAAATGAATAGTCTAATGTCACAATTATCGAAATTGGAAAAAGAAGAACAAATGAGGCCTAAGGTCAGCAGACAGAGGGACATAATAAAGATCAGAGAAGAAATAAATAAAATTGAGAAGAATAAAACAATAGCAAAAATCAATGAAACCAAGAGCTGGTTCTTCGAGAAAATAAACAAAATAGATAAGCCTCTAGCCAGACTTATTAAGAGAAAAAGAGAGTCAACACACATCAACAGAATTAGAAACGAGAAAGGAAAAATCATGACGGACCCCACAGAAATACAAAGAATTATTAGAGAATACTATGAAGACCTATATGCTAACAACCTGGAAAACCGAGGAGAAATGGACAACTTCTTAGAAAAATACAACCTTCCAAGACTGACCCAGAAAGAAACAGAAAATCTAAACAGACCAATTACCAGCAACAAAATTGAAGCAGTAATCAAAAATCTACCCAAGGACAAAACCCTCGGGCCAGATGGATTTACCTCAGAATTTTATCAAACATACAGAGAAGACATAACACCCATTCTCCTTAAAGTTTTCCAAAAAATAAAAGAGGAGGGAATACTCTCAAACTCATTCTATGAAGCCAACATCACCCTAATACCAAAACCAGGCAAAGACCCCACCAAAAAAGAAAACTACAGACCAATATCCCTGATGAACGTAGATGCAAAAATACTCAACAAAATATTAGCAAACCGAATTCAAAAATACATCAAGAGAATCATACACCATGACCAAGTGGGATTCATCCCAGGGATGCAAGGATGGTACAATATTCGAAAATCCATCAACATCATCTAACACATCAACAAAAAGAATGACAAAAACCACATGACCATCTCCATAGATGCTGAAAAAGCATTCGACAAAATTCAACATCCATTCATGATAAAAACTCTCAACAGAATGGGCATAGAGGTCAAGTACCTCAACATAATAAATGCCACATATGATAAACCCACAGCTAACATCATACTGAACAGTGAGAGGCTGAAAGCTTTTCCTCTGAGATCGGGGACAAGACAGGGATGCCCACTCTCCCCACTGTTATTCAACGTGGTACTGGAGGTCCTAGCCACGGCAATCAGACAAAACAAAGAAATACAAGGAATCCAGATTGGTAAAGAAGAAGTCAAACTGTCACTATCTGCATATGACATGATATTGTACATAAAAAACCCTAAAGACTCCACTGCAAAACTACTAGAACTAACATTACAATTCAGCAAAGTTGCAGGATACAAAATTAACACACAGAAATCTGTAGCTTTCCTATACACTAACAATGAACCAATAGAAAGAGAAATCAGGAAAACAATTCCATTCACAATTGCATCAAAAAGAATAAAATACCTAGGAATACACCTAACCAAGGAAGTGAAAGACCTATGCCCTGAAAACTACAAGACACTCTTAAGAGAAATTAAAGAGGTCACTAACAAATGGAAACTCATCCCATGCTCCTCGCTAGGAAGAATTAATATTGTCAAAATGGCCATCTGCCCAAAGCAATATACAGATTTGATGTAATCCCTATCAAATTACCAACAGCATTCTTCAATGAACTGGAACAAATAGTTCAAAAATTCATTTGGAACCGTCAAAGACCCCAAATAGCCAACGCAATCCTGAGAAGGAAGAATAAAGTGGGGGGGATCTCGCTCCCCAACTTCAAGCTCTACTACAAAGCCACAGTAATCAAGACAATTTGGTACTGGCGCAAGAACAGAGCCACAGACCAGTGGAACAGAATAGAGACTCCAGACATTAACCCAAACATATATGGCCAATTAATATTTGATAAAGGAGCCATGGACATACAATGGGGAAATGACAGTCTCTTCAACAGATGGTGCTGGCAAAACTGGACAGCTACATGTAAGAGAATGAAACTGGATCACTGTCTAACCCCATACACAAAAGTAAACTCCAAATGGATCAAAGACCTGAATGTAAGTCATTAAACCATAAAACTCTTAGAATAAAACGTAGGCAAAAATCTCATGGACATAAACATGAGTGACTTCTTCATGAACATATCTCCCTGGGCAAGGGAAACAAAGGCAAAAATGAAAAAGTGGGACTATATCAAGCTGAAAAGCTTCTGTACAGCAAAGGACACCATCAATAGAACAAAAAGCTATCCTACACTTTGGGAGAACATATTCATAAATGACAGATCTGAGAAAGGATTGACATCCAAAATATATAAAGAGCTCACATGCCTCAACAAACAAAAAGCAAATAATCCAATTAAAAAATGGGCAGAAGAGCTGAGTAGACAGTTCTCTAAAGAAGAAATCCAGATAGCCAACAGGCACATGAAAAGATGCTCCACATTGCTAATCATCAGAGAAATGCAAATTAAAACCACAATGAGATATCACCTCACACCGGTAAGGATCGCCATCATCGAAAAGACAAACAGCAATAAATGTTGGTGAGTTTGTGGAGAAAGGGGATCCCTCCTATACTGCTGGTGGGAATGTAAACTAGTTCAACCATTGTGGAAAGCAGTATGTAGGTTCCTCAGAATGCTCAAAATAGAAATACCATTTGACCCAGGAATTCCACTTCTAGGAATTTACCCTAAGAATGCAGCACTCCAGTTTGAAAAAGACAGATGCACCCCTATGTTTAGTGCTACACTATTTACAATAGCCAAGATATGGAAGCAACCTAAATGTCCATCAGTAGATGAATGGATAAAGAAGATGTGGTACATATACACAATGGAATATTATGCAGCCATAAGAAAAAAACAGATCCTACCATTCGCAACAACATGGATGGAGCTAGAGGGTATTATGCTCAGTGAAGTAGCCAAGTGGAGAAGGACAAGTACCAAATGATTTCACTCATATGTGGATTATAGGAACAAAGAAAAACTGAGGGAACAAAACAGCAGCAGAATCACAGAACCCAAGAATGGACTAATAGTTATCAAAGGGAAAGGGACTGGGGAGGATGGGTGGGAAGGGAGGGATAAGGGCGGGGAAAAAGAAAGAGGGCATTACAATTAGCATGTATAGTGTGTCGGGGGCACGGGGAGGGCTGTGCAACCCAGAGAAATCAAGTAGTGATTCTACAGCATCTTACTACACTGATGGACAGTGACTGTGAAGGGGTATGTGGGGTTACTTGGTGAAGGGGGGAACCTAGTAAACATAATGTTCTTTCTGTAATTGTAGATTAATGATACCAAAATAAAAATAAAAAAATAAAAAATAATTTAAAAAAAGAAAGGGAACAGCTGATATATGATAACATTCTGATTAGTAAGCACTACACTTATACCACACCCTTCTGTACTTGAATCCTTAGATCAGCAGCCATTAGAGAGAAAATATTTTAAAATCAAAGCTCACTATTTTACTACTACAACAAAAACATATATAGACTGGTTTGGAAAGAGGTAATCACTCTCGTCTGTTCATTTAGCGCTTATTTAATGACTGATGCCATTTAATCATGGTGAGGAAGGCAGGAAGAAGGTATAGCAGCTAAGGAGTAGGAAAAAAAAGCCATTTAACCACCCCCCTCCCTTTTCTTTGTGTTGTCTAGTAACAGAAACACTAGCCAGTATTTAAGTATAGCTTTAAATATATATTAATATACACTAAATAAAAGTAAAAGTTCAGTTCTTCAGTTGTACTAGCCACCTTTAAAGGTCTTGGTACCTGTATGTGGCTACTGTCTGCCATTTGAGACAGTCCAGATACAGAGTATTTCATCATCTCAGAAAATTCTATTGGACAACACTGTTCTAGAGTATGATTCCTCCAGTCTCTAATGTCACTCAAATGAAAAACTACATAGCATGATCAAAAATGGGCCCAATTTGAAATAAAAAGCTAACCATTTCAAACAATAAGGCTTCTCTCTCACTTACCAACTTAACATTTCCCTGTATGGCCCCGGAAGATGACTGGTTAGCCAGAGACGGGTAAGATTCCTCAAGGGAGGAACAACCTAAGACAGGCACAGTCACAGGGGGGCCATCAGGTGAGAAATTGGGGATCAACAGAGGTGAGGCTTTGAATCTCACCCCCCCGTTCTGAGAGAAATCTTCTGCATACGTGGATGTTTTATTGCCCTTGTCTAGCTTGGATTAACACATAGTCTACAGGCACACACCTGATCATCTACATTTGCCCTCTTACAGCACTAAACTATGTTTTCTACCTTTATCTTGCATCTACCTACCACTTCAGCATTTTATTAAAAATAATAATAATAAAGAGAGAAATGTGTTATCCACATATAAATCAAGTATAAAAGTCAAATGAGTATTCATATTTGAACTGACTGTTTATAATTCATAATGCATGAGCAAAACTGAAGGTTTCTGTGATGGCTGCCCTTGTAGTGTTCACCATGTAAGAACTTATTCACTATGTAAGAATTTGTTCTCCATGTAAGAACTTGTTTGTTATGCCTCAGGAGATTGGAGACTGATGAAAATTAGGCTTGGGGTGGATTAATGATTGTGCATTGAGCATTGACTCCCCTATACAGAATTTTATTGTTGTTAACAACCATTTGGTCAATAAATATGAGAGATACCCTCACACACACACACAAAAAAAGTATACACTTCCAATGGTAAAATAATAAGTAACCGGGATGTAATGAATATAGTCAAGATATTGTAACAGCTTGGTATGGTGATAGCTGGTACCTAGAATTGTCATGTATATAAATGTTGAATCACTATGTTGTACAACTGAAACTAATGTAATGTAATACCGTGTGTCATCTACCCTTCAATAAAAAAATAATTATAAAAAAAAAATGGGCCCAATTTTTGTTTTACATAAAGACTTTTATTCATATTGTAAATATAGATGAGCATTTCTCAAGTATTATCTAACAGAACTGTTCTATTGTGTGATTGAGAAGATTACCTATTTTGCTGTTGTTGGGTGAATTTTTCTAGAGATGTCTATTAAGTCTAGTTGATTTGTAATGTGGTTTGGGTTTTATATATCCTTTCTGGTCTTCTGCTTAGTTGTTCTTTATATTATTAAAAGTTACCTGAACTTCTGCTTTTGCTATAACATGTAGAGAGCTTGGGAGTCATCACTGGCATCCTGTAATGAGAAAAAACTGAAAATCTGAAAATCAGCAACCATGAAATCCAACTGAGAATTGAAGGCACAGGACAAAACGAATGTCATGGGATCTGGAGAGACAGATAAATATGGAGAATTAGAACATAATAGGAGCTCCAGCTACTGTAGGCTGAAACTTTTAGGAAAATGTATATTGTAATTGACAAATTTCTAGAGGTTCAGAATGGACCAGTTTGAGAGTTAGAAATTCCTAGGGGTCCAGTCTTAAGGAACTCCACACTGTTGTGAGATATACGTCTAGGCGCCTTACCAGTTCTGAAACTGAAAATCAGATAAAAATCCCCTTGTGCTTCCATTAGGGTACAATAAAAGTAACCATTTACAAATATTTCTGGAGTGTTCTAATCTCACCTTCCCCTAAGGGAAATAACTTCACCAAAGCCTAATTGAGATGCAGAAAAAGAAATAACTCCACACCCTCCACATCCTACTCTGTAAATTCTTAATTTTTTGTCACTTGGTAACTATTGAAATCTCTGCTTGGTAAGCTCAGTGGTCAGCTCATTATTCAAAAGAGATTTTCTTAGTCCTTGAACCAGTAAATCTCCCGCCCTTTGCTGAAGGCCTGTGTGTGTGTGCTGGGGCACATCTTCAACATTCCAGCAGTTTAAACCTCTACGTTAGTCTTCATTTATTTCTTGTACAGAGTCTCAAGGTCAGAGGTGAAAGATTTCAGCTTCTTAGATTTTTTCCTGGAGGAGAACACAGCTCTATAATGTCTCTGGCCTTCTAGATCCCCAGAATATATCAGAGCTTTAAAAAGTTCTCTGTAGACATCTCATTCTCCAGATTTTCATTTTAAGTTTACTATGTAGTCTTTTTGTTTGACCTAATTCACTCATCATTTCAGGTACCTGCAGTATTAAGTAAGTGTTGGTTGTTTCTAACAAACACATTAGGGTAGGGCTTTCTTCCATGGACAGGATGTGGGAACACGTAAGACTAGCCTTGTGAATGGAACTTTTCCAGTGAGTTCCCCAAAAAGTCAAATAGTGACAACTCCCTGGGGTGACACTTTTTCTTTTGGTGTGGCAAGGCACCAAATCCACTCCATCCTCTTCAGTGACTGTTAGACTGATTTGCACAACTTCCGTGGCTCTGAGGCTACTAGTTTTCAAGTTTACCTTGGACTACTGGAGACGGGTGGGAGTAGAGCAAGCTACAACATTGCTAATCTCATTGTTCTTTTTGATTTAGCCATTTTTCTTGAATTAGGGCTCTTTAGATTTTTTGTAAGACTGGTTATTTTCTGGAGTTCTGAAAATAAGATTTGACAAAATTTGCCAGTGTTCTCATTGCTATTATGGAGAAGCAGGTTTTGGCAGTCCTTACTCCATTATTCTGGATGTGTTTCACTTATTTATAGCTTTTAATTGGAAAAAAAAATCTAACATTAAATAAGTATGTTTAATGTGTACTTAACTAAATAAAGTTAAGTAGGTATGGCTTATACCACAGTCTTTCATGTACATATTCATGTTCAATAGGACTTTCTAGTTAGGAAAAGGAAAAATCTTTCCTTAGTATAGGAAAATCTTCCCCAAATTACTTGACTACAAGTAACTTATTTGGAACCTTTGTTTGCTTTTTCTTTGTTAATGGGATGAATACTTTGCAGAATATATTTGGAAAATTCTGGGATAGGTAGATTTTGACTATTATCTCTAGGCACTTGTACTCAAATTAGCTGATTCACTGAATAACAATCCAGAAATTTCACCCCTCTGAACAGACCAAGGATCTTAGTATGTGTGTGCCCAGTTAAAGTTTCCTGCCCTTGATCAAGAGGATGGACTTGTGTAAAAGAAGTGCCTGAATGTCTTCTCACCTTACGCCCTACAGGTTTAGTAGTTTGTTAAAAATCAAATCTCACAGTAATAGCAAAGCTTTCTTTAATCTCTTGAACTAATTGAGAGGGCAGTTAAATAGCTAAAAATCAGTAGCATTGTAATAAATTATAAAAGCTTTTAAAGGGATCTTAAATCTCCTAAAGGGGATGAAGATAATGAACACTCAGAGTTGTCTGTGTTGCCAAAGGATAATTAGGACATGCTAATAATCTATCCTCTGTTTTAGGCTAATATTTGTACATTACCTACTCTGTGAAAGACAATATGCTAGCAGGACAGGCTAAATAATTTTAGAGGATAAAAGTTAAATGTGAACTCATTTATTCAAAATTATCAAGAATTTCATGTCAGCAACAGCAGAGCTTTAAACCAAGTGTGGGACCCTTCTAAGAATGGAACCATGTTTGACAGTATGGATTGCATGTTCAAAATCTGGCCCTCTGTTCTAGCCACACTCATAGGTTGCACCATATTTAGCAAGGTAAACTTTTTAATTTAAGCCTCAAAAAATAAATTTTTGCCCAAGTTATACAACTTGTAAGTGGTGAGGTTAGGATGGGAACCCAGGGCTTCTGGTTTCAACCAGTCCCTTCCAGCCTGCCAAATCACACCACGAATCATTTCAACTTACCCTTCTTTGTGGCTAGGAGAAGGGACATAAGAGTGATACATGAAAAATAATACATTTAAAAAATAGGAAAATAAACTGCTAAAATGAAAACGTTTTATGAAACATCATGTGGTAGAAAAGCATGAGGCTTGTTAATAAAATAATAACCATTAATAAATGCATGTTTAAAAGCATTGAGCCAAGTGCTGTCACAAGCTATTGTGTCACTTATTCAACATAATATATGATCAAGGTGCTACTATTATCATTCTGAATTTACATAGGAGTTAACTGAGGCTTTTAAAGAATGAATTACATGTGAAAAGATAACAGAGTTTGGGACTGAAATTTGAACCGCCTGATCACTGTATGTTATTCCCCTTGGGTACAGTCAGGAGGTCTAACCTCCAGGTCTGAGGCTCTTCACAGTTCTGTCAGAGACTCAGGTCATGAACTTCAGACAAATCACTGCCCCTTACTTGGCTTTTGTTTGCTCACATCTAATTAAATACATGGTGCTTGGATGCTTCCCACCTCTAAAAGGCACTGGTTCTGTAAAAACAAAAGTAGTAAGATGGGAAATGAAACAATATCCTATTTTTTTCTTTAAGTGTGTTTTTCCCATTGACAACCCCAGTTGAAATGAAAACACTTCCTATAATCAAGTATAAGCACATTTTGCTTATATCTGAGAATTCCTGTGTACCATCAGCATAGATTTTCATTTTGTGAATATTTATCTTATGATCTAATTCCTCAGAATATTACTAGATATTAATTGCGAAATGGTTTCTAGCATTAATAGTTTCCAGGTTCTAAATTCATTAAAAATGCTTATAGCAAGTGTTTGTGCTCCTTGTGGTTCTTCAAGAAGGAATGTAATATATGCACTGATTCCTAAAGTTATTTAACCCAAGAAACCTATTTTTTAAAGGTTTTCACTGGGCCATTCTTATTCAGCACTCAGAGTTCTGTTGGTGACACTCAGCTTGCTTTATCAGAAAGTGCCAGCCAGCAACACATTTCCGTGACCCTCCTCAGAAGGCCGCAAACCTCAGGACCTGCTGATTCTCTCAGATTCCCTCCTCTCCTAAGGATTTAGGATGTCATTAAAACTAAACTCCTCAGCAGTAGGCATGGTTTCTCCAGTCAATGACAGAAGCATTTACCTTGGTACTTACATTCCATAAAGAAGGGAAAGAGTGACAGAACTCCAATTAGATGTCTGTGTCACCAGAGGTTTAGTAGAATCTGACTTATGGTGCATGGTTTCCACCATGCACCATATTCAATATTCACTGAATACCTACTGTGTGTCAGGCAACCTGCTAAGTAGGCACATTTATGCATGGTGTCCCATTTAGACCTCCTGATAATTGCTCAAGGTCTTGTTATTCCCCTTTTCAGTAAGCACCAAACTGTAAGTAATTTAAATGTTTCCCTAACTTACAAGCGGTGGAGCAGAGATAGGAGCGCAGAGTTTCTGATCCAAAGGCATTCTGCACTTCTTCAGCCACAGCCCTGACCAATGCAGTGGATGCTTCTTGGTGGGAGGAAAAGGAACTTTAGGCTCCTGCAAAGAATAAGAGCTGAAATAGACAATCCTGTTTAAGAAAGAGTGCAATAAAAGGTAAATAGCAGTCACTGGTCCATCGTGATTCTGGTCTATCGTGGACTGATATTGAAGTGGAGCTGGAAACATCATGCCTATTCCTTGATAGGGTCCAGTTTTACCACCTGAGAATGATTCTCTATAGCTTGTGGGTCTGCTTTCTTGCTCCCTGGTTCAGTTCTCTCAATCCTTTTTTTTTTCCCCCTTAATTGCAATTCTCTTAAAACCTTCATCAGATTCTTCTGAATAATTTGCACTTCAAGGTAGTAAAAGAAATCACACCTATGGATCTCTTCAAGACCCTGTTGCTCTCTGCTTTGGCTGGGAGCCAGAATGCAGGAGACAACCCACCAGATTCTTAAAAGTCTCTATCTTATTAAAAGGGTCTATGAAGCATAGCTTTAAATCCTTTTGAAATCTTAACAAAGGGCCTTGGTTTTACATTTTTTAAATCTTATTTATCCTGATAACATTTCTTTGAGAGGCTTTTGCCTTTGGATAGGCTGGTAATGAAAAACAGCTTTATATTTGAATCCAGAAAAGACTGGCACATTACTTTTTTTATATAAATTTTGCCTGAAATCAGAATAGTTCTTTGTTTATATTTTGTTTCTCTTTCTAGATACATAAATCCATATCTTGTCATCAGTCACTGAAAGGGACCAGATGGTACTTTCAATGATCTGCCTAGATACTTCCTTAGCAAAATCTCCAGTTCATTAGTTATTTTTTACATTTTCCATTTTATTTTTTATATTCCCCATTTGACAGTGTTGCCGAACTTCCTGCCACCGCATTGCAAGGGTTGCCTTTTATCCACACTCCTAATAATAGTAATTTCCTCCCAGTCCTTCTGGGCTTCATCATCACTCTGCCCAAGCCTTTTGCAACTTGTCTGCTGTCCAGTGCAGTTGCAGTGCCATATTTTGCAAGCTTTTGTTAACAGCAGTACCCCACTTCCAGGTACCAAATTCTAGTCCAATAAGATATGCTGTGTAACAAACTATTCTAAAACCTAGTGGCTTAAATTACAAGCATTGGAGGTAAGGACTTTGAGCAAGGCTTGGCTATATATACTTCTGTTTATGTAACATTAATGTAGGTCAGTGGATTGTATTCATCTGCTGAATGAGTTGTTCTGGAGGGTTCATAATGGTGTTGTCCTTCATATCCCTTGTACCTTGGTATGAATGGCTGGCTTCCTGGGCTCATATGGGAATCTCGAGCAAAACACTTACATACTCCTTTTTCAGCATGGAGATTTCAGGTTTGGATTTCTTACTTGTGGTCTCAACATGCCCAGAGGCCTAAATGGCAGCAACAAGGTTTCTAGTGGCCTAACCTCAGATGCTTCAGAACATCAATTCTCTGTATGGATTTGGTCAAGAAAGTCACCAATACCAAACTAGATTCAATAGTTTAGAATTAGATCTGCCTTCCTATAGGAAAAGTAGCAAATGATTTTTCAGCCATCTTTAATCATAAAAGAGTTTCCTTGTAGACAGTTTTTCATGGGAATGTGCAGTGTGGGCTCACACTGGATGAAAATGTCAATTGCAGAGAAATTTTTGTTTTCCATAGAATTTTCCTTTCTCCAGTCTGTTTTTTTCTCTGAAACCTCAGTGTTTCCCCAACTTTACATGTTTGTTCAATAACCAATTGGATCCTTTATGTTACAAGTGACTGAAAATCTGACTAAAGTCATATTTTCAGATACAAAAGTGAAAAAATCTTGGTCAGAAGAACAAATTTTCTGATCCAAGAAGTGGGAGGGATAGTGGTGGCTGGCTTCAGATGTGGCTTAAAGTAATGGACCAAATGTCATCAGGTATCAGTGTGATGCAATAAGCCTCAGGTCTATGCAATAGCAAAATTTATATTTTTAGGCCTATATGTAGTCCCATGTTCAAATCCAGTGGAAATAATGCCTATTTTTTTCAGTAATTCAAAAAGAAATCTGAGAAATAGTTCTGATTGGACCTTAACCAACCATTATGGATAGAAAAATAGAATAATGAGCCTAGATCATATGCCTATGATCCCATACACTCCTGGAGTAAGGGGCTGTGTGAAGCCATCTGGAGTCAAAAAGCATGAGAGTATGCCCAGTGCTTCCACAGAAGACAATGGGCTGTTGTTGTCAAGAAAATAATGACCTCATGCCAAGAAGCAGGTGCAACTTTCCATCACACTCAAATTCTTCCTTCACATGAGGAGCTATCCCTCACTGTCTCTGTCTGCTGGATCCTGCCCATCCTCTCAGGTCTTTCTAAAATGTTACTTTCTTTTTGAAATCTGTCTTGCCCCATTCACCCCTTCTATTACCAGAATTAGATGTTCTCCTCAATTTAGGTCATATTGAATTTTAACTCTCATGTGGCTTTATATAATGATTTAATCTTAAGCTGTTCTTGTACTTACTAGATTCTCCACAATCACCTCCAATTCTTAAGAGTAGAAATTTTGATGCCTTTGCATATTCAGGTCAGTAATCTATACTTAACAGGTATATTATAAAGATGTGTTAAATTATATGAACTCAGTGACCCCATGATTATAAGATAGGAATTAGGCTTCTACTATATATTTTTAAATTTTATACAAGACTTTGACATAAATTTGTACAAGTAGTCGAAGACATAGCATAATAAACACTGTATATTCCTGTCCAAGAATCAGCCCTGGTCATTAACTCCTTCTCATGTGATTTAGGGAGGAAATAATGGTTAGTTTAAACCAAATCACACATTTTTTTCTCTACCCCTTTTTTTTTGCCCCTGTGATTAGTATAAGGGTATCCATGTGACTATGTGACGGATCATAAGGTGTGAGGAATGAGTGATCTTCCAGAGGGATCTCTGAGTAAAATATCTTTGCTCCTAAAAAGAAACACATGTGAAGAGACAGTACTGTTTCCTTGGTTAGATCTTTTCATCTCTCTATGACATATGAAACTGTAGCAGACATTTTGTGACCATTAAAGGAGCTTGCTTGATGGATAAGGAAAATACAGTAAAGCTGAAGAGCTTTTACAGAGAGAGCACAAGCTCTGATGATGCCATAAAGTTGCTGTCTTAATGATCCTTGAGCTATCAGACTCTTCATATGATAAATGTGTTCATTGTTTAAGCAAGTTGGTATTGAGTTTCCCATCTGTAGCCAAAAGTATCTTTAATAATGACCAGATTCAAGAATGGAATGTGAGTTTATTGATTCCAAGCTCAGGAATTTTTCCACCAGATCTTTGCATTTAGTAAGAAGGAAGAACTTTGCCCAGAGCATGAAAGCATGGCAACTTGTGGGTCTGGCCTATATTGGTGGAGAAGGCTGATCACCTAGACAGCAATTCAGAGATTGAATGTGTAAGAAAGGATATGCTGGAGTCTTGAGGTATCCTTGGAACAATACAACAACATTGAGATCATAGTTTCTGTCCTTCACGATCTTTCATTCTTACCATATGCCTCAGGACTGAACTGCCCAGATTCCTAATGCGTGTCACAGCAGATTTTTCTGTTTCTTCTCTCAGCCAAGCCAGGTAAGAGTGAATGATAAGTTGTCAGTCACTTGATACACACAAGATCATTGGCTGATTGTGTAACTCCAGGGAAAACAAATCCCAAGAAGCAGAGGAGGAGAAGGGGAAATGCAGGATAGATAGAAAAACTTGGCCAATTCCATTACTGTGGTGGAAACATCCTAATTTTTACTTTGAAATACTATCAGTCCAAGTCTCAGAAATTGGCAATGACTCACCCTTAAGAGTTCTGAGTTCCCATGCGGATGAATGAGGAACATCTACTCTACATTAAGAATTATAAAGCAGAAGCTGCTCATGTAATGCCTTCTAAATTGCCATCTTAACATGGTGATTATGTTGTGTAGGTATGCCCTGAAGAGAAATTTAAATCCGGAAGCAGAGAACGGAGTACTAGGAGAGACATGTAATGCGACAGTAATGCTTCTTTGTGCAGGCTTTGGCTCCTTAGAGCTTAGGTATGTGTTTCATAAACATATCACAGAATCAGTTGTCACATCCTCCTAGGGATTCGTGATACCATTAAAACAAAAACAGAAACAAAACTAGCCCATGTCTTCTCATTTGTCATGATTTATTTTTCCTGCTTCGTAAATTAAGCAGCACAGTAGAATCCACCCTGACCTCTAAGTGATGGGCAGATGAAACTGAATTGCAATTGAACTTCTGCAGTTTAAAAATGTATTTTATTTCCTGGGGAGAAATACAGCTCTGAAATAGGTATTTTCTTTTTTTCTTTTGAGCTGATTAAGACCTTTACAATTGACATGACTGAATGGACTCTCTCTTTTTATTATTTGTTTTGCATTTGTCAAGAATTTATTCATTACCTATTTATTGAACACCTACAATGTGCTAAGCATCTTATTGGATGCATTAGTTTCCTATCACTGCTGTAACAAATTACCACAAACTTAGTGGCTTAGAACAGCACTTAAGAGTTTTAGAGGTCACAGTCTGGGATGAGTCTTACAGGGATAAAGTCAAAGAGTCAGCAGGACTGGTTCCTTCTTTTTGGAGGCTCCAAGGGAGAATGTATGTCTTGCCTCTTCCACTTGTAGAGGCTGTTGGCATCCTTTGGTTCATTACTACATGACTCTGACCTCTTGCTCTGATCAGTCTCCTACTACTCACTCTCATCTCCTGTCTTCCATTTATATGAGTCCTTGTATTTTTTCACATGGATAATTCAGTATAATCCCATCTCAAGATCCTTAACTTAATCACATCTTCAAAATCCATTTTTCCATATAAGGTTCATAATGTTTGGGGATTAGGAAGTGGACATCTTTTGGGGGAAGAGAGGGGCACTATTTAGCCAATCAGCCAACCACACATGTAAAGAAGGAGATGGCATGTTTCTTAAGAATTACATAGTCTAGTAAGGGAAAGTAATATGCTTAATTACAATGGTTTATAAAAATAAATGCCAAGAGAGAAGTACTGGGGAAATGTGAAGTCAGAAGCAAAAATGCTCATATCCATTGAGAGCACAGGGAATGTTTCCTGGAGGAGACGGTTGAGCTGGAATTGGAAGGATGGGGATATTTGGAGCTAGAATGATGAGAACTGACATATTTTGAGTACTTTCTAAAAGCCAGGGAACTTTGGTAAGTGCTTAATGAATTCCTTTATTTGTTATAAATGTCTCATAACGTAGGGGATACTATTATTCCATTGTAACAAATGGTTAAAGGCAGACAGAGGTTAAGTTATTTGCCCAAAGTCATAGTTCATGAGTAGAAAAGCTCTGCTTCAGGACATTTCGGGCCGAGGTAATAGCAGCTGTAAAGGCAGGGGTAGAGCGGTAAATGGGAAGTGGCTTTAGTTCCTGCAGCCCCTACAACCACCACAATGCCCTGTCACAGACAGAAATCTCAACACCTTATCCTATTTAGGCGGGGGAGGTGGCTTGTGCAACAAGAGGAAATGTAGAGACTAGAAATGTGGAAAAAAATAATTTACCTTCAAACTCTTAAAAACTCTGCTTTTGTTTTTCCAGTTTTAAAAGATCCTTCTAGAAGGTATTCATCTTGCATAACTGAAATTTTGTACTACAGTGTGACTTCAGTTAACAATACCATATCATATACTTAAAATTTGCTAAGCAGGTAATTCATAAGTGCTTAATTGTTCTCATGGAAGGAAGAAAAGTAAAATGGTTGTGAGGTGGTGGATATCTATTAGCTTGATTATGGTGATTATTTCATAGTGAACATATATCAAAACATCAAGTTATATGTGTCAAATACATATAAAATTTTATTCATCAGTTATACCTCAATAAAACTGGAAAAAAGTGACTTCTAAGTCACTCTTGTCACTGAGCCATAGAGCCTCTAACATGTGTGTCCAGAGCATCCTCATTGTAGAGGGAAGTCCCATGCCAGCCTCCCCACCAGACTATAGGAGTGCAATAAGAAAGAAACAACCAGGCGCACTGGCTATATCCTCATACTTACAACACAGCAGTGGGAAGTTGGCAACATAACTTCTATCTATGCAATAATTAAAATGATGTGAATCTATGTGTACAGACAAGGAAAGATATCCTATCTTGTTAATTGAGAAAAATAGGTTACGAAGCAGTCTCACAGCATCTCAGTTTTGTTTAAAAATATGTGTGCTATGAATAGATAAATGTTGGGAGAATAAACAAGGTGTTAGCAGCAGTTATATTTGCTTGATGAGAGTGTAGGTGATTTCTATTTTTTTCTTTTCTGTTTGGTTTGCTGTATGTTCTATTCCTTTTTTTTTTACAGTGGACATGGATTTCATTTATAATAAAAAAAGGAAATGATGCCAATAAAGACCTTTTGAAAAGAAGCTTCATATTCTTACCCACCTCAGTCTCACCCCAAATGCTATAAATATTTTATAGGATTATCTCAGGGATTACCCCTGGAGGCTCAGGAAAACAAAGGTTCCAGAGCAAGAAGCCAGAATGTGAAAATGTTTGAGGAAATAAAAAAATTTTGGTGTTTCCCAGCACTGTCTTGTGGTTTCTCAGTGGGATAATTAGAACAATGAAACAGGAAAAAAAGTAGTTCAATTATATTTAATTAGTTCCAGTGGCTGTAGGCTATTTTAACCCTCACCTATGAATACTATTAGCAGGCAGAATGAATCTTGGGTTGTAACCTGCATAAAACAGTTTTTTTTGTTTACTTGCTTATTTCGTTTTTATTCCTTATTTGTTTGCTTTCCTTTTTCTTGGCAGGATTATAGATTTGATTAGTGTTAAGCCTGTTATATGATATATTATTTTAGCAGCGCATGTAAGACAGTAATGAAGAGAAAATTCAATAGTATTTTCATGATAAAGTGAAAACTATTAATAAGGAGGAAGGGTTCATCATAGTCATTAGATTTAGAGTGTTGAAAAGAAGCATGATATGTTAGGGGTTGGCAATATTGCATTACAAAGTCTTTTAGTTTCTATATGGGTTTTTTTTAGTGAGTAATTAGTATAAATAATTCTGACTGGTTTTAAAAACCATGGATACTAGCAAAAATAAAGGAATAGATGATGGGAAGCAGATGGATCATTTAATTTATTTCTCATTACATTTGACACATTGGGCATAGAGATCTGCAAGTCATCTATTTCTTTATGGTTCATTTGCAGCTGTGTTTATTGGCATAGCAAATAAACATATTATCTCATTAATGAAACACTGAATAATTTTTATTCCAAAAAACACATTCACACACAATGCTTATGTCCCACAGAGAACACAAAAAGGGGAGAATATTTATCCAACCAAATGCAACAGAGGAGTAAGGCCTGTGTGGAGTGATGGCTTCAGAAAATAAGACGTGGTCACAGCAGAGCGTGACGCCCTTTTAGATATGATCTGTTAGTAATTAGGATGGTTTTCTTCTCAGATAGCCACACTGTCAAATGGAGTCACATTTGGAAATCTGTGCACTTCCTAGTTAATGTGTATTGCATCTGAGATGCCGATGGGTAACAAACTTTATTAGAGTCCGTTTTAGTATCTCTCTTCGACTAGAAATGCAAGAAAGTGGAGGAAATACCTACCTCCGGGGCTACATTTAAAGTGGTAGAAGCAACACACATTGGGTGAGGAGCAGACGGGTCCTTCATTCCTCAAGTGAGCAGATGGACTGTTACATTCTCCGTTAAGGTGATACAGCTGCTGGGGTTGTGGGTGAGGTGGTTGCTAAAGTTGGATCTAATGATCAAGAAACATGTAAGTATTGACCACCTACTACTTCTTCACTTTGTATGGGGAACTCATCTGGTCTATGAGTATTCAATGTTGACAATGGTTATATAAATGGATGTGCTATTGAAACATGCTGCTTGGCTTTGCTTGAACCTATAACCTGTATATTGACCCCATCATTAATTCCCTTGACTACTTTATCCTCTGTTAACTGACCATGTGGGCCACCTTTCTTCAATAGCATATCTTACAATTTATTCAAACCAAATTTTAGGAATATTAGGTGAGGTGTACAGAATCAAAAAGATGTGTATTCAAAATTCAGAATTGCACATTTTAGTTTTATGACCTTGGATTATTAATCCAATATTTCTGGGGCTCAGTTTCCTAATATGAAACATAGGATGATAAAAGTACCTATTTTGTTGGATTGTGACATTATAATAAATTCCTGTGAAAGCTCAGAAAAGTGTCGAGCACTGAGTAGGTGCTAAAATTATTATTTTGCATTACAAGATACATGGCTACATTATCACGTGTTCATATTGCATATTGTTATAATCTTTAATTTATAATTAACCCCCAATACTTGATAAAGAGTAGAAATGTATCATATGTGTTATGCATCAGCTTCCTCAGGGTGTAAGCTTGGGCATTTGGGCTGGTGATTTTCTTAAAGCAGACTATCTGTGTACCAGTTTAAGATATACAAAAATGACTCCTGTTCCAATAATGCATGCTAACCCTCAAAAGACAAATTCAAATCCTTTGTATCTCTGTGCTATGCTGAGGGTGCTGTACAGACACTCAAGGTTAGCAGGGATTGCCCATGGTTAGGCTAGTGTTAAGACTTTGGTGTGATGACAGATTTGATGCCATTCAAGAGGTAAAAGTCAGTCTAGGAAAAGCGGTTTGTATGCCAGCAGATAGGAATATTTGATGCCTTGTTAATCATAATTTCTAAAATTCACCAACTATTGTGAACGGCGAAATCCTTACTATGTTGCAGGTTGAGTTCATTCTCCTCAGCCCTTGTCCCCACCACAACAAAAAACTGAAAGGCAGAGACACAAAAGCCAAGCAGACTGAAAGCTTTATTTGAATAAACTCCAAGGGAAGCATGGGCCAGAGTCAAGGTAGACAAAGGCTCTGAACTTTTAGAGCAGGGTCTTTTATCATGACCTCACTGAGAGGTACTTCTTTGATTGACAGGGTGAGGTCATTTGATTGATAGTTCTGGTTATAGACCCATTCCTCTTGGTGTGCATGTCTTTTCCCAAAATGCATACAGAAAAGCCCCTAGGTGGGGGAGCAAAACTGCAATTCTATTTTAATGAGATTATGATGAGGTGTGATTTGAGTGGTTATTAGTTTTGTTCGACTGTGCCCACACTGGGACCTGGTTGGGACAGGTTTGGCCTGCTCCCAATAGGCAAGAAGTTATCTCCCTGCAAAGCTTTTGTTGTCTTCATGTGGGGCCTTCTACTTGGACAGAGTTTGGGCAGTTTTTTCCTTGAAACTTATCTTCCCTTTTCCTCACCCCCTTCTCCACTCCTCATGTCTTTTTCTACCTAACAGATAGACCTATTTCTCTCTCTTTCACACACACATGCACACACACACACACACACACAAATCCAGAATTAAGGGTGTCTTTGCATTTTCAGAGATTTGATGATGCATAGCTGCTCATTCCAGAATACTCCCTGATGAGTGTCTAATGGTGAGTCTAGACCAAAGAGAGAGGCTGACTAAAGAAAAGAAAGGAGAAGTTAGCAGAGGAGAGAGGGTTGAACTGGATTCTGAGCTGTATGATGCTAAAAAGAATTTCAGGAGGAAAATATCTAATAACAGCTAATAAATTGACTACACTGCTATGGTTTGTCATGTGGTTGATGCTTTCTTCATGACCCCTAAGTCTTTAGTGAAGTAAAAGTGGGTGAATTAACGGTGCAGTGTGGTTTTAATGGAGAAAGCATTAAAAGGTTATTTTAAGTCTGGGTGAGGGTCCAGGAAATAAATAAGGTACCAGCCCCAAGAAGCAGGGCAGGTCAAGGAAACTGAGGCCCAGATGAAATTCACCTAAATATTTTGGACTCCCACAGGCCATGGAATTGTGTGTGTCCTGAATTTAAGGCAATTTTGCCTAGATCTTTCGTTTCCTAAACCCTGGGCAACCATCCGGTTTACTGGTTTACTGTTATCATTTTCAAGACATTAATCATTGAGAGCTTGCCCATAGGTAAGCCACATGATTGAAAGCATGCATCTCCAAACAGCAATGAGGAGAAAATGTAGCCACAGCAACTTGTGCCTCCATGGACTCACCTTTGCAGAGGATATTTTTATCTTTCACCAAATGATGAGCAAAGAAAATGCAGCTTACTCCAAGTCTTCTCAGAAGTACAGTCTGTAAAACTCTGGGCTCTTTTTCTCTCTGTGAAGCTTGATTTTCCTGAGTTTACAGTTCAGTTTAACTCATGTGCAAGCTCAGACTATCAATCTCTTAATCCTGTTTCAGTGGGGGTGTTGCATGAATAATGGTGACAGCTAAAGACAAGCAGCTCTGGGGAACAATTGTGGAGAAGCAGGGGTGGATGGCAGTGGTTTTCAGGAGTGTGAAGGAATGTGTGGGTTCCTTTAAGATGCCAATTCCATGAGTCTTAGTAGGCTGCAGTTGGAAGGATAAATGGGGAAACAGAGGAGTTTGAATTTCAGGCTTAGGTCACAATTGCAGTAAAAATGGGTGACAGGTGGTGGCTGCTTCCTTACAGCGATTTTAAACTCATTTAAAAATTATGTAACTTGGCCATCATTTGGCAAAAAAAGTAAGGCTGGATCAGACAACTTCTAGTTTTTAATCCAGTGTTGCCTTCTTTGGCACGTATCATTTCTATATCAAGTTAGAGCTAGGATTGGGTATGGATTTGTGCATGTTTAAAATACAAAATCTTTGAGAGAGCATTAGAAGTATCTGACACAGCAGTCCATGGGCATGTCTGCATTTTAGAACTTCTCACAAATGATCGCTTAATCCTAGCAAAGTGCATGATGAAATTTATCATTTCTTCCTAGAAATGGATCATGAGTCCTGTAAGAATTAAGTTTTGGAACTAAAACAGAAAATTTCCTGTTCATTATCATAGTTGTACCCCTATTCATTTGTCCTCTCCAAAGCACTTAGTTCAAGCAGTCTGTTAGATGGTGTCAGTTATGGATTGTTTTAGAGTGTACATAACAGAAGCTCTATTATAATGGCTTAGTCAAATGGAGATTATTGACGCTCATCACATAACAAGAATCCAGGGCTAGGTAATCCTGGTTTTGTGCAGCTGCTCAAAGAACCAGGCTCCTTCTATTTTCTTACACCTTAGTTCATAGCTTTCTTTCTCACTTTGCAAGGCTTTTCCTCCTCTTGCCTTAAGTCGGTATTCCAGGTCGAAGACAAGAAAGAAGCAAAAAGCAATGGTAATGCTTGCATTAGAAAAGTGAAAGCATTTCCAGGATTTCCTACTATATATTGACTTATATTTCCTTGGAAAGTACTGTGTCATTAAGACTCTCATACCCTCAAGAAAAACTGGGAAATGTAGTATTTTAGTTAGGCACATCACTGACCAAAATAAAATAAAGGTTATAAAAGAAAACAAAGGTAGAAGGGATATTGGGAAGATAAAGAGCCATGTCTGCTATACCTGTAATGGTCTCATGCAGATGAGCTTCTGCTATGGAAAATCCAAGCCATGAAGTAATTATACTAATTTATTCATTCATACACTAATTTACCCTTAAGCAAATGTAGATCATGTTATTGTAATGGTTGTGCTGTTGGTACACAGGTTAGATACAGTCTCTTCCTTCAAGCCTACTATTAACCAGTGAGAGGAATTAGACACATAGTTGATTGCATTGCAAGATGGTACCCACTCTAAGAAGAGAGCCATAGGGCAGCTAAGGAAGCCCCAAGAAAGGGCAGCTGAGCCCCTAGGGAGAAAGTAAGTGAAGACTTGTGTAATGAAGTGCTCTCTAAAGAAACACTTGCACTTCAAATTTCAAAAGATTGGCCTTGAATATCATGTCAATTAAAAGGTAGAAAATTTCAGAGCAGATGCCACTTAGCAACAATCAGCCAAATTGCTTCATTTGTCTGAGCATCAGTTTCCCTCTACTGTTTTTACCAAAATCTTAGGGCTAATGTCAAGATCAGATGAGCTCATATTAAGTGAAATTAACTTGCCCTAGTAAGTACTGAATCAGTGTTGATGGAACACAAGACTAATTGCAGATTCTCCACTATCTCCATTTCATGGTTAAGGGCAGTACAGTTCAGAAAGGTTATGTACTGTGTTACCTGCTTCACGGACAGCAAGTGAAGGAGCTGAGGGCCCTGACCCAAGACATCTGACTTTAAAACCTATCTGTTTCACACCTTCCCACTTCCATCTTGGGATTCAGAAATGCCCAGTAGAATAAATTACACTGTGATGTTTACACAATGCCTGTGAAAAAAATATATCCTGTCTGTTCTGTGCAATTTGACCTTTCTTTCCCTTCATTCACCTCCAAGTAGTGTGATTCAAGCAACAGGATACCGCTGGGATGAAAGCACTGTGAAAGACAGAAAACATGCACTGCACATGGTGTTCTCTTTAACAGAACATTGATTTGTATGTTGCAGTATTTTGCTTTCTATGAATGTCTAGTTTATTTATGATTATTAGTTATTCTCCTTTCCTCACGAGTTCTCAAAAAACACTTGAAGTAGTGTTGAATAAAATGCACAAATACCAAAATAGGACAACACACAAAATTTCCAAAACAACAACAAAGCTCAAACAAAGCTAAATATAACCACCCACAGAGAAGGACGAATTAAGCAATAATGAATAATAATGATAGGGATGAAATCAGAAAATCTAAATTTAAGAATTTTAAGATCGTGAGATATAAAACTCAGTATTGATCTTCCTGAGATCCAAAGCAAACAATGAAATGAGACATATGACAGAGTTCTTATTACATAATAAAAGGATGTGGCTTTTCCTATATAATAAAAAGAATGAAGCCAGATTTTAATTTGTTTTACCAGTTTTGAAATTATGTGAGTATGTTACATGACTTCTCATGGAAGAGGCACTTAAAGGCCTAATTTATAAGGGTTAGGTTCCTGGTATTTAAAAATACAGATGATCTATTTATCAACTGTTTTAAAGAATTGTTTGAAGAACTGTTTTAAAATAGGTAACATGTCCATAGACTTGTCTAAGACAAAAACTGGTTTGATCCTAAGATACAGAGTGGACAGAGGAGTCTTTTGGGGAGCACATGAGCTCTGTTGCTCTGTACAAGTAAGGATCTGTAATTGTGCTTATTCTTTAATATCAACAAAGCCTCTAGCATTAGTTAAGGCTTCCCAGGTAGCTGTGTTCAGAGAATAAGCCAGTTATATCTTGGAGAAAGGGACTGGATCCTGCCTTTAACAGACCCAATATTGTTTCCAAACATCTTTTCCGAATATCCTTGGGTATTTGAAAAACAAAACTTGTTCTATGCCAATTTCATTGAAATGAAGTAAGAAGAGAAATACAGAAACCTCTAGTACATTATCAGTCAGAATTGTTTTCAAATAGTAATTTTAACATTTTTTTAGGGATATTCCTATCATTTTAAAGTTTGTATTCATTCATTTTATTCTGAGCTCTAGGTGGGTGACAGCCAAGTTCAATGTCTCTTCAAGGGAGAATATTTTGTGATAAGGAAAACCTGAGAATGCGAGGGTGTGTTTATTAGTATATGGCTTCTGTGCTTCTCTAACGAAGCATTGGAATGTCATACCAGGAAAATGGAAATGGAAATAGAATCCTTTTTTTGTGTGTGTGATTGGAGAACTGGATGTGGAGAGACTTGGAAGTGATCTTAATTGGCAATCAGTGTCTGAGAGGGGGAAATAAAGTCCACACGTTCATTAAAATCACGGAACAAAAATCTCGGCTTCATATGAATAGATGTAGTGTTTCTGCTATTTTATTTTCAATATATTTATGAGAGGAAAAAAAGCCTCAATTCAACACTGACAGTTATGTCAGAGCATTTTTGACTTAAAATTGACATGCAAATGGCCATGACAAATGTTCAACAGATTCATCACTCTTCCAAGTAGAGGAATATTCCTGAGGGAGGGAGAGCAGAGTCACTGACCTGCACCTTATTAAATCCACATAATCCAGATACAGAAAGTACCTTTAAATGCTCTCATTGGTTGGGGAGGGAGTATTCTTTGCCACTGATGTGAAAGTTAGCCAACCATGGCTTTGTTTTAGGTCCCCACTTCTAAAGATCTTCTGCCTCAGCCTCTTGCTGTCTATACATCTCACCCAAATGTTTCTCTAACTCTATGTCAATTTCTTAATAGTAATAGTTATAGTTCCCTGAATAATAAATTCCTATTGTTTCATGCCATTGCACCACCATTCAAACAGATCAGACAAGAAAATAGCTATAAATGCAGATTGTACTTCAATGTTCTGGAGTACCATATATAAACTCAAAGAGCCTCTACTTTGTTTGAACATGACTGCATGCACCATATTTCATTTCCATCAGCATTTAACATCATATGTGGAACCAGCACTCTCTGTAATGTTTAAAAACTTACTCTGTGAGATAAGTAAAGTTTATACTCAGAACAACCCTTCAAATGTCAATCAAAAAGTACTCTTGGTATCTTCTATGAGAAAGACCAACAGTAGTCTTTCAGGAGACTAACAGACTGGTGTTAATCTCCAAAAGACTTGAAAATTGCATCTTTGCTATCAATACAGAATACAAGGAATAACAGGACAATCACAACAAACTGGTTCTACTATAAGTCGAGCATTAGGAAGTAAAAAATAACAGTACCTATTTGTGTATTGATTCAGCCAACATTCATGATCATTCTGACCTAGCCACTGTGCTGGTCCTGCAACTACATTAATGAATAAAACACTGAAGACTCTTGCCTTCCTCAAACTGCCAGTGTAATGAGGGGACAAACAATAAGTAAGTAATCAAACACATAATGCAGCATCAAATTCTCATGAAGGAAAAATCCAGACTACTATGAAAGAGAAAATCAGGCGGACTATTTATATTGGACTCCCAAGACTTCCTGCCTGAAGATGCTAATACCGTTCTCAACAATGGGAATAAATGAAGCAGGGAGGGGAAAGAAGGGAGCGAAATTCTAGAAATAAGAAATTGCTCAGATCCAAGGGAGACATGATCTTGGTAAACATTTAAGAAACAGGAAGAAGACAAATGTGACTAGAGTATGCCCCAAGAGAAAGTACATGTGGTTGAAGTTGACAGGAATAGAGCTTATGGAAAGAGAGAGAGCTTGCGTCTTGGTGCTCATATAGAAAGCAATCTCCCTTTTATGGGGCAGGAGTTTAACCTTCTCTTAACCATGCTTTCTCTTTAGCACAGCAATGGTCTGTGATGTAATAAATTTCTTCAGTTATCATCACCCATTCTGAAGAAATTTTCAGAGAAGTCTCTTGGAAAAGCAAAATGTGAAACAGATTAAATCAAAATGTATCTTGGAGAAGGTCAGCTGTTTGCTTTTAAATCTTCCTTTGCTTCCCATGTGAAATAATAATATTCCAAACTATTTCTCTTCAGATATTCTTGTTGTGTTTCATTGAAAGAAAAGGCCTGTGGGGTTGTGGAAACTGACGTTCACAATATCCAGTCTTTAAAGCTCCATGTAGAAATACCACTGAATTGATTCAAACTTACTTTTATTGGTCACCTGGACTGGTGAATGGGCAAAGGGCTTTACATATGCTAATTTTTTAGAATTCCATCCAGGGAAGACTAAATGCAATTTTAGTATCTGCATTTTGAGATTGTTCTTTGCAAGCAACTCATTATTTGGAAGCACCACAATCTCCTCAGCCTACCTGGGAATGAAAAGTTTTGCATCCAAAACATCAATTAGAATGGACTTTAAGATCTCATTTTCAAACAGAGCTTGCAGATTCGCCACTGGGAGCATTTTTGCTTTGAGAAGACAAGTATATCATTTACCATTCTCTTGAATCAGCCTGGATTAATTCTGAACTGCAGTGAGAATAAGCATGAACTAAGATTCCCCCTTTATTGATAAAATATATATGCGCACACACATACACACACATATCATTTTACATATGACATATATATAATTATAGGACATATAATAAGAAGGATCATAGGCCAGACATAGTTACAATTATGTGAGCCTACTTCCCACAGGTTCCTGGCATTCACAAATGATCACTCTCTCATGACAACCACATCATTCACGTCATGGATATACTGGCTCACAAAGATGTTCCAAATGCAAGCACTGTTTACTTTGAAATTTTCAAATCATACTCTTAAAGAGAAAGCAATAATAACTATCATTTATTGAGCATTTACTGATGTCTCACACTGGGCTAAGCACTTTACAATAATTAATTTGCTATTTAGAGCAACTCTAAAACAAAGATAAATATTATATCTTTTTCATGTAAGCAAATTAATGGTTACATAGGTTCCTTAGCTTGCTCAAGAACACATGTGTGTGATATATCAGTATTAGAAACCAGTCCAGAATGACCACAGAATAATACAAGCTTTGAAATATCTATGAAGAAGATGGTAATATATAGGGAAACAGCCATGGATTTCAAGACAGGAGGACTGAGTTTCAATCACAATCACCCCAGTTTTCATATGTCTCTCTTACTCAACCATCCCAGTTACTCAGAGGCAAACCTCTGTGAAGTATAGTTTTCTTACTTCAGAAGAATGGACAAAATCTCTGTGAAAAGTGCACAGTATATTACCTGGCATTAAGGTAGGAATCCATTACTTACCTTGAACTTTATAGTTGTACCAGAAGCCAGACAAAAGTCTGTAATTTCTGCTCATGTGTGACTGCTTTGTTGCAATAGTTCAACATAAGTTCATGAGTGATGAGCCATTCATATTCTCCCAGCAGTTGGAAAATCCTACCTTTGATGACACTGACACCATTAGTGTCCAGAATATTGGGTGGTCAGGACTATGTGTGGAAATAATCACATGGAATATTGAGTTTTAGATGGCCTAAACTCTATTGGCAATGTTCTATTTCTTTAGCTGGGTGGTAGGTAAATGTATGGCCATTAAGTTACTTGTTATATATTTTACCTATGGGAAAAAATAAGTAAAAAATTTACTATTGACAAAATGAGTCCTCTCGATGCCTGTGATTTTCAGACAGAACACTATTCTACTTCATATTACTTGTGTTCGCCTCTCCCAGAGAGAACTCCCAGAAACAGATACCTTTCCCTTAAGTTAGTGATCCTTTTCTAGACTACCGTGCTAAAAGTCTTGTGTGGTTCATCATTACGCTGTTTCATGGTGATTTTAATGTCTCCAGGTAGAGCACCTTGAGAACAGATGTGCATCTTCCAATTTAGTGTTTATTTATTTATGGCATAAAGGTAATTGCAGACCCAGGACTGAAGACCCCAACTTTCCACTCTATCTCCAGGTCACATTGAGCAAGTCACTGCATGTCTCTGGGCGTAGGTTTCTTCCTCTGAAGAATACAAGTGTTGGGTTTGAATACTGTTTTTCTTTCCCAGATAGCATTCCATGATCCTGTGAGGTCTTATATAAAGATACCTATATTACTGTCCAGAAAAAAGCAGTTCTCAAAGTCTAAGATGCCTGCCAAATCATAATGTAAGCAAAGATGGCTTTCAAAAATTTACAATAATTATGGTGAAACTATATAATTTTGGAAACAAAACTTCTGGCTTGGAAAGAAATAAAATAGTGACAATCTTCATTAAAATCTTATCTGTTTCTAACGGCTACAATTCTCCTTTCCAAACTCTGGCCGTTAAATGCCAGGCCTCAAAGACTCCTTCTGGACGTCATATGTGACATTCACAGTGCAAGCACACCGGTTTTTGAAACACTTGCCTGCCAAGGAGCCATGAAGCTTCTGAACTGAATTTCTGAGCATCATTCACTGTAGTTTCCCAGATGATTTCCCAAGCAAATGAAATACTTTGGCATTTGGCCTCTGGCTAGTTCTTGGATGCCCATTGATAAAACAGCGTTATGGGAAAAGCCGGCCCTGAAGATCCCTGCATGTCTTCCCCATCTTGAATTTCTGTGTCTTCTCCCCATTCTTCCCACTTCAGCATTTGTGCAGAGTCCTCTATATGAACGGTTGTAACTTGAATGTTTAAGGCTCAGGGATGGTACTACTTTGAGCTGAAGTGGTTTCATGTCTTTTGTCTCTCTCTCTCTGCTCCCTTTATTGATTATAAAGGCTGAAAATTCAGATAATATACTTGATTTTCTAGCCTACTTTGAGGTTAGTTGGGACCTAGAGTAAGTCAGTGGGATCATAGAGAGTAAGAGAGAATACACCTAGAAAAATCAGCTCGTGGAAGGTAAGACAGGAGAGGTAGACAGGGAATTTCCAGAAGAGATGCACCAGGACCCATTCTCTGTCTTGCCAATGAGTGCAGACATGTGAAAGCATGCCTATAGCAGGGGCAACCAGCTTGTGGTTTGTTGTGATCTGGAGGGCACAGACTGGAGGGTTGAGACCAGCAAGCTGAAGAAGGCGGAGGAGAAAGGAGGAAGCACATGGGCACTGATGAGGCTGTTGTGAGGCTTAGTGAATAAACCCTGAGACTTTACATATCTTGCTTAGTGACAAAAGAAACACACTAATTCTAAGCTGTTTTTAATTGGAATATTCTATGCATTACAGTTAAAATCTTTCTAATTTAAATATTAATATTTTGAGTTTTTTCACTCCACTCCTTTTCGATCATGTTTACTCACAGCCATGCAATAAGGGAGGTAATACATTCTCTTTAAATGTCTAAGAGTTGAAGGACATTTTAAATATAATAAATGAAATTAACTATGAAGAGTACTACATGGAATGACTAAATTTTGAAATGAAAGTTAGAATTATTTATTCTGAAATTGTATAAAAACACAGTTTTTATTAAGGTAGGTATAATGTGAAAGGAAAATTTGAGCACAGAAGAGGCTGGATAGGCAACTCCATGCGCCAGGGGAAATAAACATACTGTATTGCAAAATAATAATTTAGAACCAAGGCTCATGACACCGACGTTGATTTCACCCTGACACGTGAGTCAGGCAGGCTCTTAAGGCCTGTAGTTGGTCCTCTAGTGGGGCTGACTATCATTTAAATGTGGCTAAATTGAGAACCACTACTCTCTGTCTCCTTCCTCTTGTCAACAGCACTCAAAGGTTTAGGGAACTTCATTAAAGCAATAATAATCACATATCCAAATTGTGGCCTTTTTCTTGATTTAGTTACCTGTTTGCTCCCAAATTGTCCCTTGCAAATAATATTGCAATTAGCCAAAAGATAGTACTTGCTTTCCTCCGTACCCTGTAATCAACAAGTATCTTCTTTAGAATAATTTCATGCACAACTCCAGTTCTATCTGAGAATTTTGGGAATTTGAAAATGGCAAATTAGTTATTACTTGTTTATATTTTATTCACTAGGGAGCCTTTCTAATTTGTTTAATTATTTTGAAGGTGGCATTTGCCTCATATTCACTGACTTCAGGAAGCTTACTGTGATCCATGCATCGGCTGTGGCTGACTGACCCTGTCAAATATACTGCTCTTAATTATTAGTTTGATACTTAGAAAACACACAAACAAAAAAACAACAGAACAACAGAGACATTTTTATTATTGAAATAAAATTTAAAAGTGCATTTTATTTCTGAGGACCTAAGCTGGTAAAATGAAAATGAGGGGAATATAGTTAGTGAATTCTTCTCCACAAATGCACTGTGTCCCCTGGGCTGGGTCGCTGTTCTTGGTGGCAGGCCTCATTGCTTAATTGCTTTCATCAGCATGTCAGACTGAGGTTGAAAAACAGTGTTTCAAAATGTCTTCTCTTCTAATTAATTATGACAGAGTAATTTGCTTCAATCTTAAACCAAGTCAGAGCTTGACAATATTTTTCTTAAAATGTTAAGAAGAAATTTATAAAAGCATAGAATGTGTATATAAAAGAAGTTTATAAAAGCATAGTATGTTTTTTTTAATGATGTCCAAATTTTTACAATTTTACTGAACTACCTATTATAAATATTAACTTTTTAAACTGACATAATCCTTATACTATCATTAATGAACTATGGAAAATGAGGTCTAGATGCTGAAATAATTTGGCAATTATTCAAATAGTTATAGTGTCTTCTCCCAGGAAAAATTAATGAAAGGTGAAGTATGAGTGTTGAATGGGAACATATTTTATACATTCATCAGTAATTGGGTAATCAGTGGAGTTATTTCTGCTGTTTGGAGTGCTGAGAAATTTTTACATAGACTATTGAGTAGACATTCAGTTCAAGAGATATTTATTAGGCCTTCACTGTGCTTAGGGGAACCATCCCTTATGTCCAAACCCATTCCCATCCATTTAGTTACAAAACTGAGATTATATATAGTGTCCTATTCAAGAATAAAAACACCTCTCAATTACCAAGGGCACTTAGGTTCATAAAAAGTCTGTAATACTTTAAGCAATTCTATAAGGAATTACCACAATGTCCATTTTATAGCCATGGAAGCAGTTTACAGATCATGTTCTAGAAGTTACTGAACCAGGACTCAGACAGAGGTTTCTTTTGTTATTTCACAACTAAACTCTAACCCTCCATGCAATAGAACATGTGCATGCACACACACACACACACGCCCTCATGCACATATGCTATGAAAAAGACTACTGTAGTGCTGATGGCTAATTGCAATGAAGGGAAGAGAAAGAATTACATTCTAATAGGAGAAAATAATTAATGTCAAGGCTAGTGGGTCCATTAACCTTCTCTCACCAAATTCAGAAAGGTTTTGGTGATGTCACAAAGAACAATTATGAGGCCATATGACTGTAGCCTCCAAATTGAAAGCATGAAAACAAAATTATGATGCACTTCCTGTGCCCAGAATAATAAATGCCCTGGAAACTAACCAAAGCAAACCAGTACACACAGTACGAATACATAATCCTACTAGTATTTGCTTAAAAATACTCACCTTATTTATACTTTACTTCTTAAATGTAAGAAATGATTTTAGATACACACTTTAAAGACTACGTTGGTCTTATTTCACATTTGATTTATAGAATGAATATGGTTAGCAGGAAATATATCATGCTCAACTTAAGGATACTTAAAACTCAAACATCCAAGACAATAAAATCTTATTTTTATTTTTTTAAGTATTATTTAAAGATACTATGAATCTGGTTTGGGAGTGGAATTATATTAGATTTAAAAAGGACAGTTAAGTATACATGACAGTAAAAAGAAACAACTAGAAGAGTGCCTAGCACATAGTTAGTGCTAACTGAATAGTTGAAGGATGGTTAATTAAATGACAATGGCAATGTATTAAACTATTGTTTGTGTAGTATATGAACATTTACTATGGCATGGAGTTTCACTGACATTGGCAAAATGTTGTATCTTGAGATTTTTATTCAAGAAATAATACTGAAAAGATGTTTCATTCTGGGAAAAACAGAAAGAAGAAATTTTGCATTTGAATCATATGCTAAAATATTAATGTTCATAAATAATTTAGAAAATATTTCCAATGACTTGTCTCATTTTGCATTAAGACTGAACAAATAATCACTATGAAATTCTTCAAGAATAATGAGTATTGCCTATTCCTCAAGGAGGATACACATGCACAGAGAGAAGTTTCCCTTTTTGTCAAAATGATTTTTAGATATTTCATCTTATAAAATTATGTAGGAAAAAAAATCCTATCTGTTAATTATGTTATGTGAGGATTTTTTTTTTTGAGTCTAAAGCTTTCCAGGTGGAAAATAATCTTAAATTGAGTTTTGTAAGGCTCTCGTTTTTTAAACACTGATTTAAATAATATAAAAACAAGGAGGGGTCCCTTAAGAGAGATTCAGGACCAGTCTTGTTTTGATGGTGACTCTTTAGTGACTTGCATAAAACAAATCAGTCTTATTGGAATAACCGGAAGTACATAACAAAATACACTTAAGATTGATTTTAAAGTAAGCATGATTGTCTGGTGACACAACAGAAGAAAATATTCAGCTCTTCTTTGTTAAATTATTAATCTAGTTCCCTTTTATAAAATCATTAATATTTGTGTTAGAGAAGGGAAGAGGGTGTCACAGTCTGACTTTGCTAGCCAGCAGCCTTGTCAAAAAATGAAATTACTTTTATTTAAATACATTTTATTTGCATTAGGCTTATTATAGTCCAGATAAAAGATTTATTCCTCATTGTGAAAAATAATGTTTGGCATGAAATATATAACAAAAATTTACTCAAGTTTTTGCTTAATTTTGTGTTATTCCCAAATCCACAGATTTTTTTTTCTGGATGAGTCATAATACACGAATAAATCTAGTCTATTCTGTTTGCACAGATGTTAACAACAGATCCTGGGTGGAGCACTGATTATATATGCAAGACACGATGTGTTCTAGCATTGTAGTTATATGGCAGCTCTGTACTCCGAGGCGGCTCACCTATGTAACAAAAGGTTAATTCAAAAGATAGTTATTTTCTGAACTGGCTAAAAAAACCACTCTCTGACTCTGTTCTAGGAAACTGAGAGTTGGCCACTCTGACAGAATTGGCACACTTCTTAGACCCCCTTAGAAGCATCTCACCCAAATTCTTGTATTAGGGAAATTATTATGTCCCTTGCCCTGAATATTTATCTTTCAAATTGCTCTCAGAAGGTTATTTTGGTATCATGGGTTTTATACATTTCTCTGATGGACTGCCTCATGTCTGTTCTTCTAATTTTTACTCTGGCATCCCTAAGTGTCCTGTGTGGTTATATGGCCCTTACCTGGGCAGAGAAACATTCTCTGACAGGAGATTGACTCTAAGCTCTATATCACTGAAGGGAAGTGATTCCTTGTTTATTAAATCATCTTCCTGACATGGCCCTATCTTACTATTGAAGACATAGGATATTTGTGGTTGCCATCCAAGCACCTGACTTGGCACAATTTCAAGGATGAGTCCAGTCCTTGACATTTCTCATTCTGGTGTCTCTCCCCAGCTCTAGTTTTCTTTGGGTCTTACGTGCTTGTGTGTGGGTTATGATTAAGAATGGATTCCTAATGCTTTCCCCTGTTACAAACATGAATGTAATAGGAATCTGAGGGTACTGAGAGAGTAACAATTGTAGTTTGTTTATTGACTTAGCTCTCTGGTGTTGTAGACTTCTTTCACGTCAGAGGTGCAAAGGAGAAGGACTTTTTACTCTTTAAAAACAGCATTAATAACATGGAAAAGATTAATAAGATAAATGAAAAAGTTTATTTCAAAGACTGAACTCCATATGCATTTAAACCACTTAAAGTTTGAGCAAAAGGAACTGGTGAAGCTGGCTTTACATCTTAAAGGACAGCATCAGAAGTTAAGGGCTGGGGCTGTCAGCTCTTAACAGTCAGCCCTGCAGGCTTCTTCTGCACTTTATGCCTGCGGATGACAGAACAGTCAAATCGAGGTAATCCAAGTACAGGCAAAGTTGGCTGCCCTGCACTCTTTAATCATTAGTCTTCCAACCCATCACTCTCACCTCAGTACTATGTTTTCCTCTTTTTCCAAAACTCCAGCTACAGAGGGACCATCTGCAATAAGGAGAGCATTTTGGGGTTCCCATAGGCAGAATGTAGAAGCTGCAAAAAAAGAGAAACATTGTGACTAACAGAGAATCAGGTGGTCAGGAGAGAGGCTTCTCGGAAGTCTGGAGTATCCCAAGATGCTGAGATCAGGACAGGTGTGATTTTAATGTGTTAGGTATTTCCTTAAAGGTTTCTCTGTGCTGAGGGGGAATCACTTGCTTTATAGCTGCATTTGGAAGTTCATCCTTTGTCCTGCAGTCAAAGGTGGAAGTGCTTCTTTTCTTTGAAGACTATCATATTTTATGTTTTTGATTAATTATTCAGTTTCATTGCTGAATGTTGCATCTTATTTTCTTTGTTTCCTTTTTGCCTCTAAAGTTCATTGTTGGGATTAATTATAATCACTTTATAATTAATTACCATATTATAGCAGTATGATGTCACATTAAGCCATTAACAATATCACTTTCATATAAAACTCACCAAGTCTCAGTGATAATCTTTAGTGTCCTCATAGTGGCCGATTTCTCTTCTCAGGCCCTTTTTTTTTTTTTCAAACAGATTTGAAGGTGCTTTTGGACTCATTGTTGGTCTTAGGTCCTACCCTGTTAGTAATCCATAATGTCCACAAACTTCTTATGGAGTCTTTGTTCTCAAACACAGCTTTGTCTCACTTCATAGATAATTATAATCCTCCTTTCTCCTTCCAGGTTGAATTCATTATTATTCTTTCTGAAGAATATAAAAAAGGAAGTGACAGTTTCAAAAACATACTGCTGTTTTGTGACTTCCCTCAGGACTGGCCTCTTGCCTCCTAATGTCAATTCCCATGCTTGTCATTTCACTATTAAGGCTTTAGTGAGCCTGGATGTCTTTGTGTATTCTGGATCAGAACCCAGTTAGAGGAGCACTATGCAAAACTGGGAGAGAATAGGACTCTTTTCAAGAAGATTTCTATTTTATTTCCACCCACACTCTATTTGAGATTCTTTGTAAATCATGTCACCATTGTTAGACCTTAGTTTTCTCACCTGTATGGTATAAAAATGGGCAGGATAGTGATGAAAATCCATTACAGCGCTATTCTTTTTATTATATTCAATTTAAACACAATTATATCCAAATGGCTTACAGGCTAAATGAGCCCAATTGCTAGGTTTTATGTGCATAAAAATTATCCTTCCTTTTATCATTTTCTGAAAATTAAAAAACATATATATCCATGTTGGTTTTTAATGCAAATGAGACTACCCAACAGTTGTTTGCACACAATCAAAACAATTATATGTAGTGGCCCCATTAAAAAGAGAAAAAATAGAATAAAACACTGTATGCCAGTTTACCTCTAGGCAGGGATTAGCAGGTACAAGATAAGCATCAATGTAAAGAAAGACATGTAAAAGAATTCCAGGCAGATGGACAAAGTTTCTGATGTATTGATGAGATATGGCAAGATGTCAGGATTATTCTGGAACAAAGATGACAGTGAGGTTCCATCTAGCATGCTTTCTTGAATTTATGGTGGTGGACATTGTTTTGAGGGGGATTCTGAGGTTACACCCAGGCAGTCTCTCCTGTAATACTTCTTCTCTCCAGTCTGTTCCCTGGAGGAAAGGAGGAAAGTCCTTTTTAATGATTTAGATACACTTATCTTGGTATTTCTAAGTTATATATATATATATATCCCCATTGATAAGTCTTAATTTTCTTAGTTTGTCAAGTTTCCACATTATCTACTTATATCATATCATGTGGAAATACCACTCTTACAGATAATTTTTCACTTGCATTGCCTGTAATATACTTAACATTGCTTATTCCTATCACTACTAATGTCAATCAGTAGTTTTGCTATTGTTATATTTTGCTCTTCCTTGACTTGGTTAAACCTTTCAGAAAATCTATAAATTCCCTTTTTTTATTTTTTTAAAATTTCTCCAGCACCTTCCTTCCTGGCGATTGCATCTTGCATTGATTGGATAGGTTGCTTTTTACCTACTTCAGAACGACTGTTTCCTTAACTTTGTCTCTTCCTTTTCTGGATTTATTCCCCACATTTTGTTGGGGAATATTTGTAGCTTTGTCAGAAAAAAATCTGGGAATTAAAAAATGAATCATTGCATATCTTAAAATTTTGTTCTATCTTCATATTACTAGCTTGTCATTTTGGCTGAATGTATAATTCTAGTTTAAAATTATTTTCCCTCAGACCATTGCGGAAGATAGGTATTTGATGTCTTCAGTAGCTAGGGCTGCTCTTATGAAGTTTTATGACATTCTGATCTCTATACTTTTCTAACCAGTGTGGAACCTTTTAGGGTCTTCTCTTCATCCCTTGCATTCTGAAATTCCATTCATTGGGCTGAGCTAACATTAAACTGTTTCAGTCTAGAACTTAATGTCACTTAGTTTTCAGAAGTTGGAAAAGTTTGGTTAAGTTATCAGTTCCCATTATGTTTGTTGGAAAGAAATTCACATTTATTTGCACCATCCCTGCTTCTTTGAGGCTCTGGAGACATGTTTGGTGTCACTATATGATTTCTAGACTCATGACTCAATCCCTTCCACCTCACACCATATGCAGCCCAAACTTTATGTTTTTTCAAATCCTCTCCCTTTCTCTCTTCCATCCATTCAAATTCTGCTTGTCTTCAGTGCTTGACCGAAGTCCCATGTGCTCTAGCAACGCCTCTGACAACTCTAATTTTCATGTCTATTACTTACAGAATCCTGTTGGGAGTAACTCACACTTTAGCACCAAGTTAGACACATGGCCACAGATACAAGGAATTGTAAAGTTATTAGTTTTTCCTAATCTCTTTAATTACCTTTACTTGCCTCTCTGTCTTTCTCCCAATTTCACTGAACATCAGGTGAATTAAATATCAAATAACTAATGATGTTAAGAACCATAATAGATCAAAACTTGAGTTTCATAGAAAGTTTAATATTTTTTTATTGCTTTCATTTGATATCTTCCTCCATCATTTCATCTCCCAGATCAACTATGCAAGTTCCTTCCAACTTTCCCAAGGAAAAATGTTGCACTGCTGCAAACTACCAGGAAGCTTTCTCGGAGGAGAAGACAAAATATATTTTTTTAGTGCTTTAAAAAGATTAAATTTAGAAAATGAAGCTCTTTATGGTGAATGGAATAAATGTACCACACTCCAATGAAAATAAGCATAAATCAATTTGATATTCTCATTGAGCTGCAAACTTTATTATTGTCCCTCTAGCACGATATAAATGCCATAAACCACATTCAAGTAGGCAGAAGAAATTATTTCCATGAGATGTTTTCAGCTGGATGAAACTTTTTGGGTTTCTCTGTACTACCTTGTCAGAACATTTTAATTTAAATGTATTCTTAATCATAGTTTAAGAAAACTCATCTCCTCACAAACTAACCAAAGTGCATTAAGTTCTAAATTAATGGCATATTTTAAAAATGTATCCAAAGTATCCTTAGTCAAGTTCTTTAAATATTCTACTTGTATTATTTAAAAAATTTATTCAATTGTGTTTGTAATTTCATAGAGTGTTTTTTTAGTGGAATACATGATGTGATGCAAACTTCCCAGCTCCCATTTCCAGGCACATTATCAGAAAAATCCATGAAATAACAGAAAATTTACCAAAAACAGAGGCTTTCTGGAAGCCACCAAATGAAGATCAGGAAATGCAGACTTTTGAAGGTTAAGTCAGACAAACGTAATCAGATATGAGAAAGCGAGGCGTGAGATAGGAATAGAAGACATTCTGACTTGCGCACAGTACCTTGGAGAAGGTATGATCTGCTGAAATAAAATGCCAGCTTCCTGATTTTCATATTCATGGTGAATCGTCACTTTCCATGCCTTCATTTCAAGGGAGTCTGCTGGGGATGAGGGGGAGTGGGTTAGTTTTGGTATATGAGTGCTAAAAATGATAAAAATGATACATCCTCCTAAGGACGAACTGATTGGTTCCTGCAAGAGAGTGTGCTGACACTTTCTACTGAGACGTCCACTCTTGGAATTTAAGTGGGCACATGACTTGTGTGTAATCAATAAAGTATAGCAGAAAAGACACTGTATGACTTTTCGGTCAGTTGCAGCTTCTGCCTGATTCTTTAGAGCCTTGAGCTACCATTTTAAGAACTTCCATGGGTTGAAGAAGCTAAGCCAAATAGAAATACGACATGTAGACCTCAAGGCTGGCAGTACTGACCTTCGAGTCACTGCAGCCAAGTGAACTATCCCTTGGGTGATTCTAACCTCCAGGCATATACAGGCCCCTGCAGTCTCTGAGCCTACCCACCTGAGGCCTCAGACATCATGAAAAAGAGATAAGGTACCCCACTGAATAATAAATTCCCAACTTGCAGAATTCCCAAGACTAATATGGTTACTTTAAACAAATGAGTTTTGGGGTAATTTTTTACACAGCAAATTGAACCAGAAAAAATAATTTGTCATTTGCAGTTTGGGGCAAAAATACATATATATACATATATATCCATATATATCCACTACCAGTGGATAAGGAACACAGTATCTTATCGGTTTAGTTTTTGTTTACTAATTTTTTGACAGGGGAAGAGTTGGAGGTATAGAAAATGTAAGTAATAATAAACCTAGAAATGTTCATTTGAACCACTCTGTCCTTCGAGTAGAATTTCACTTTATATACTATTTCAAAAAAGGATACAGAAAGGCCTTCCTTGATACCCTTTCTCTTTGTATTCTTGAGCAGATCTTGCCATATTAAGCCTTAATTTTAAAATCTAGTACCAAGATTTTGTTCTACTTTCCAGAGTATCTCAAAGAATGCAGAGGTACAGAGCTATTGCTGGGCTCTTTGAGTATCACACACACACTGACCATGAATGCCATGCTTTGGAGAGACCCTTGGACTAATTAAGATCCCAAATTGTGATGCTTATGGATTTCAAATTGTTTTTAGTCAGGAGACAGGCCTGTAATTAAACCTTTGACTTTTACAGTGATGTGCTCTGCACCAGCCTGGACCTTGATTTGCCATTGATCTACTCCATTCCATTTTACTCCATGCCACTCTATAGGTTACAGAGTGCTTTTCTACTTTTTTTTTTTTTTAAAGCATGTTGCCTTTGAATTTGGAATGAATGCTTTAAGGCAAGTGCGACAGTGAAATTTTTCTGAAGCTCCAAAACTCAAAAATAGAGCTAATTTCCAAAGCTATCAGCTGTAACTCATTCAAGACTAGAACCCACACCATAGAATTTAGGAGGTAATTTAACATTTATTGAGCACTTCTTGTGCTCCAGGTTCTGGGGTTACAAAGACTAATACAACATTCTCCTTATTCATGAGGACTCAAAGCTACCTACAGAAAAGAGATTTTGCAATCAGAGTTTTAAGTGATAAAACTGAGGTCTGAAAGTACAGTGAGATACAGAAAAAAAAGCAAATAACTTCAAGCCAAAAGGAAAAGCTGGTGTTCCTTAATCAGAGGATGAAAATGATGAGCCAGTGAGGAGTGGAGGGTCATTTAAATGTGTTCCATTCTCAGAGAAGAGAACAAGCAGGGCATGAAGTGCCCAGCATGTTGAGGGCACAGAGGGGGCATGCAGTGCTACTGGTGGGAAAGCCAGAAAAATATAGGAAGGGCTGTATGAGCAGGCTAACATCTAGGTGTCCCTTTAGGCAATTACAAATATATATTGATATAAACGCACGCACACACACACACACACACACACACACACACACACAAATACTTATTTACTTAAAATCGGGTGGCTCTTTGTCCACTGAGATAAAGGCCAACGAGAAGGACTGTGGAAAACTGCCTTGTTTCTATTATAGTGAGACGTTTGCCTCTACCCTAACATCACCTCTAGCCAAATTTCTGTTTCGTAGTTACTCTTGTCTTAGATGGAATTGTGAACAGATGATGGAATTCAAGCTTGCATGTTGGAAGTCTCACTACAGACCCGCGGCAGTCCAGCAAAACATTACTTAGAACCGTTGTAAACTTACCCCCAAATTAGATGTGCTCAGTGAAATATTTTTCTTATTGTAACAGTTAGAGCACTATTTTGGTGCTCTTGATAGATTACTGTCCTGGGTAACCAGTTTCCCAGCAGGCCCCCACAGGCTGAAACGTAGGGAGAAAAATGGAACAAGAGGCAGAGGTGAAGGGGAGGGTGAGTGGCTTTGCATGTCAACTTAAAACATTTGGACTAAGTTTTGCAGCCCACTAAGAGAGGAAAAAAAGATTGTGTGTGTCTGTGTGTGTGTGCACAGAGCCTAACCTCCTCTCAGTCTGCCACTAGTTCTTGAATGCCAAGCGGATAGTCTGATTGGTTTTAGTTAGCCTATAATGTTAGATACAGCTTGGAAATGCCCTAACCTATTTTAAACCTTTGTGCAATAGATTAATAAACTCAATAGGGTTTCTCTTTCTTTCAGCTTTATTCTTAACTTTAGATATACCTTCCTTCTAAATTCCATCTCATTATCCCAGTCTCCCTATTCTAAGCCCAGGATTCTTTTGATAATACTATACAGTTTCCAACTTTATTTTGTAATATGGAGGCAAAGTTATCTTTGCCTGATCAAGTCAATAAAGAAGACCAAATACTGTAATGTGTGAAAGCACTTCTCTTGGGGAAAGAATTACCTACGCGATCTAAAGTCACTGAATCACTAGTTGTTGACAATCTCAGGAAATAAGATACACAGAGGACCAAGTGCAATACCATTTCTACAGGCGCTCTATAAATAAGTGCTTAATGACTAAGTCTCAGAAGACTACTCCAAGCAAAGGTGGGTCTTAATATAACTTTGTTCCCATTGTGACAAGAAAGGAAATTTAAATTCATCATCAGAGGAAGACTTCAGTTACCAATGTGCCCCCCATCTGATGTAATGCTTTGTTTCCTTCATGTAAGAAAAATATGTAGTGTCATTTCATTCTACCAAAATATTTGAGCACATGATTTCAGGAGTTGAGTGGGAATCTGAGAACAGAGAATAACTCATGAAATTGACCTTGGTTACTTCCTGAGACTAGAACCTAACAGTGTGCCTACCAATGGTGTGGTGCATTTGAATGATTCACAGTATTTATGTTCAGACCATGATTCCATAATCTGAACAAGGCAGGCAGGCATTATCCTGGTGCTTAGTATCATTTGTTTCCATTCCATTTAAGTAAGCTAAAAGATTAATCAAGTTTCAGTGACTAAAACTATTTGCCTTGGAGGATCAGAAATTATTCTCTTCTTCCATGGTGTGTTATTACATGATTTTCTGAAATATTGTTCAATCTGGGGACAAGATTGCTACATAACACAAGGTAACTTTCAGATCCAAATTGGTCACACTTAAAGCTTTGGGAAATCTAAGAAGTAACTCTACAGGCTCTCTAGTCCCTCTCTGGAAGGAACTTCAAAATTGTTTATTTTCATGATTTCCAACCTATAAGCTGCTGACATTTTTTCCTACATACATATCAGTCTTGGCCAATTAATTGAACACAAACAATATATAGAAGCCAAGTGCTCTGATTAGAGATGCAAATTTTCACCTTAGTTCTTCCAATTGTTAAAACATGTAATTAAAGTCACTTAACTTCTCTGTGCCTCACTTATTTTCATCTTTGAATGGGAATAATAATGCCTGCCCTATGTCACAGAGTTGTTATAAGACTCAAACATAATTCATGTGCAAATAACTTAAAAATATCATAAGATATTATTACGGCATGAAAATGAAAATACAAACTTAGCACATTTTAAAGTAATAAATTGTGTTATAAACTAGGAGTGTTCTAAAAATGGAGAGAAATGGGTATTTTATGTAAGGACATTGGACATTCTTTGTTTTCAGTGATTAGGATTTAGCATATCCTGTTTTGGGGACACGCTTTTTGCCGTGCATGGGAAGGGAGGTGCTGTACATTCGCCACCCTGTCCTCGATTATTTTCTTGCTTCCCTCCTCCTATTCCAAGCTCTCCAGTTTGGTTCCTTGCTGTTGGTACCCATGCTGCTTCTCAGGACATACAGGGCACACTATTCACAGTTGCCCATGAAGCTGGAAATCACACACTCAAGCTTTCATCAGCACAATCTGCGTCTCAGTCGTCAGAGTTGCTGTTGTGAGTTCCAGCAGGCTGGCAGCTCCTCAGTGTCCCTTGCCATAGTATATACTCTCTTTAGGCGAAGTGAAAAAATTCCATTGGGATTCATACCACTGGGGGCTGATAAATTTAATAATGTAACATTGTAAAGCTTCCCTCTTTGTAGCACATTTTGAACAGGAAATCAAGTGCTCTGTGCAGGGAGAGAAAGAATAAATAAATATGTTCAACAGGATACTGAAATAAGAACATAGGTGGGACTTGTCTGGGAATGTGGCGATAACTTTCTATGCTATGATGTGTTCGTTTGTTTTTAAACCTGGGCCACCTTCTTGGCCATTGAGCAAAGGAGCAGGAGGATGAGAGGGACAACCCTGTGGGCTTCCTGTTGACATGATAGGGAAACAAATCCCCTGCGTCCCAGAGGCAGTCCTGCTGTCGCATATCTATTGACTGCCACAAAGCCAAGGGTCTCTGATATCTTGGCAAGCATTCTGCTGCTCATAGCAATAATCCAAATTATGTGAAGGGAGAGGTGGTGACAACACATTTCTGTGTCTCACTCTTGCCCTTATAATTGTGATGGCTCATGAAGATACCGGCTTTAAGTCTGTCTTTTGAATCAGCAGAAAACAACCGTTTTCCATTCTGAATCAGGCACAATGACTGATTGGAGTAGGTATAAAAATCACTTTCTGTTTTATGATGTGTGGATTAATGAAAGTATTAAACCATTCTAATGATAGATAAGGAAATTATTTCCACTGTAGCTGAAAGAAATAAAACTGTTCCATCTTAAATTAAAGAGGTCTAAAACTTTGCAAGCTCATCGAAAGTGCATGAGCAACAAAGAAGTACAAGTTTATAACCCATTCTGGAGCACCTTAATTTCTTAACATCCATCATTTTTCTGCTTCATTACTGTTGCTGTGCTTCTCAAAAGCTTCTGGGAAAACTAATTTTTTCAGAAAAGGATAATAAATATGGGTCAGGCTAATAACTTTTTTTTTAATAGGGAACACTGGGATTTCCCCATTTATTAGTATATTGCACTGTTAATTTTATTTCATTGACACTGTTGCCTTTGTAGCAGCTGGGTCCTAAGCTTGAATGGCATGATTTACTACTCACAGATTAAATCTATCCTTGGGCAAGATCCAGGCAACATCACTCCTGAAAAAGTTACAGCTTGTATGCATAGCCCCTCAAATTGGTGAGGTTTGGTCAAGTTTTGTTTATAGAGTCAGCATAGGCATGTGGAAAATAAGATACAGGAGTGACACCAGAATATACATATCAAGCATCTCCTGTGCAACTCTTTCCTCTGATTCCTTCATCTGATTTCAGGAAGAGTTGTGGACCCCAGGTCAACACAGCCTGTGACCAGCTTTGTTCACATTCAGCCTGAGGCCCTGGACCACTTGCTCCTTGCTTAATGAAGCTGTCGCCTGGGAAACTCATAAGAACTTATTTGGCATTTGTGTATACACAGGTGGAAAATCTGTCAGTTAATGACATGGAGCTACCCTTGACTAATGGGCCAAGGGCTTAGGAAGTCAAGCTTTCACTTTTCAGTCCGGGGACAAGAACTTTAGAGTCATTTCAAAATCTCCTCAGGGGATGTCCTGAATTGAGTCATCTTTAACAGTTGCCAGATTAATAACTTGTCCTTGTTCGGGCTTAACTTTGTTTCCCGTGTCCCTCAGCCTGGCTCTATGAGATTACATTAAAAAATAAATTACCTTCTAGGGAGCCTTTGTCTCATGTTCAGCTGTAAGGGGGAACCATAATAAGATAGTGCTTCTCCTACCCTTCTTCAGAGACGCTCATTCGGCCGCTTGTGCTGCTGTTCTCTCCCCCTGCTCACCACTAGTGATCGTAGAGCTCTCCTGCACTCCGCCAAGGAATGGCCTCACAGACTCCAGTGTAAGGTCTGGTTAGATTTACTGCTTGTTGTAATTAACCTCCTTGCCCTCGGTCCACTACCTCAGCTCCAGAGGGGACCCAGGGTTAATGGGCCAGTTTCTCTTTCTGAAATCAGCTACTTTCTGTAAGTGCACCAAAAACTAAGACCTACATCCCTCACCATGTACTTCTTTCATGTGTTTTGTGTGGCTGCTGGGCAGCCAGCAAGGCTACTTTTTTAGCTCATTTTTCTTTCTTACATGTCAGTCAGTGGCATTTTGGGTTCAATTTTCTGTCTCAGAAAGTATTACTCACTATTGGATTTTCAGAGCCAGTGATACAAATAGAAACTTCTAGTGTCACCTTGAAAATAACATTTTTCTACATATTGCCAAGAACATTTGTTCCCTGAACTCAAATTAGTTCCACCTCTGTACTTAAGTTCTTCCAAAAAACCTGCATTTTTGAGTTCTAGACTTTTATCTTCAGTACCTTATCATTTTCCTCTGTCTTACTAACTTAATATCCAAAATTTTCAGTCTTTGTTTTACTAAATTACACCCCTGAGATTCTAAACCTTGTCTTGACTTTTTTTGACTGCAATTAATTTTCTTATTTCCTCCCTGATGTGCTTGAAAAGTGTCCTTTAACTCAAGGATGAAAAACTTGTTTCCCAGAACTAAGAATGAGAGAAGTATGACAGTACAAAATTTCTGATACCTCTTTTTCCCCAATTACTCCAAAATAATGTGAAGGTGAGGGGTCTTTCTGGCTAATTACTGTGTCCTTCTTAACATCAGTGCCATTAAAGATTTATCATAAGTAATTCTAGAAAGAAATTATTAATGGGAAAATCAGTAGTGACTGGAAGAAAGCCAATAATCATGTAGGATGTAGATACCCTGACAAAGTGAATGAAATGAAGACTTCCAGGCAACAGGAAAGAGAATTGTTCCTTGAGCTCACATCCTATAGGAAATTACAAACTCCTGAAACAGGCCCTGAGAATTTCATTTATAAAGAACCTGAAGGGAAAAGGCGCTTGTCCCAGCATCTAAATATAGATGGGTAGGTATGCTCTGGGCGATATCACCTTTATCCATACTCACCACTTCTTGCTCCCTATTGTATTCTAGTCACTGCGGCAGCAACCAGTTGCCTGGAGATAGAAGCTGATGGCATTTCCCCTGAGCTGCTTGTTTCTACTCCAGTAAACTTTTGCCAGTTCTGAGTAAGATGCCTGTAGAAACTAACTCAGTCATTTTTATGTATATTCAAACCAAGGCATAGTAAGTATTTAACACCCCAATGAAAATCCTGTGGTCAGTGGGAAAGAGAGCTAGTAGGTATCAGTCCCTCTCTGTCTCTTTAGTAGAAAATTCTTATTTTTATTCTGCACAATACCTCAGAAGTTTCATAGTGGGGGAAATCACAGTTGTGATAAACTCTATAGCTCATTCTTCAATTACTTTTCCTTCCTTTCATTTTTCACTCTTGTAAGACCCAGTCTCCAACTCCTTGGGGTCACTTCCAAAAACAAACTAAATACATGCAGTTCTTCATCTCAGGCTCTGTTTTTGTGGGTCTTAATTTAAGATGTTTGTGCCCTGAAAAGCAGACCTTCAGGACAGGATTCTGAAACTAGACCACTCACAATTCAGCAACGATAAGGTTATTAATACTGATGATAAGTGGTTTGGTGACAGCTCCTGGCATATGAAAGCATCGTGATAACCAGCATTGTCATGGATTGGAGTTAGATTAAGTAAGGTGAAGTACTAGCTCATATTGAATGGTGGTACTTAAACAATATGTGGGCATTTAAATTATAAATGTTTTAAAGTTGACTGGAAGCTTTAGAAGCCTTAAAAAATGACTACAACATATTCAAAGTTAGCCAGCTATCAACTCAAGGGAAACTATGAAAGTTAGAGTGGCTCCATGGCAGTATTTAAATAGACCCTTAACTCCAGCAGCAGCAGAGTGAGTGTGCTGAATATTAAACTCAGGATTTAACTGTAAAACTAGCAGAGCTACACCAAAGACCCTGAATAGCCAAAGCAATCCTGAGAAAGAAGAATAAAGTAGGGGGATCTCACTCCCCAACTTCAAGCTCTACTACAAAGCCATAGTAATCAAGACAATTTGGTACTGTCACAAGAACAGAGCCACAGAACAGTGGAACAGATTAGAGACTCCAGACATTAACCCAAACATATATGATCAATTAATATTTGATAAAGGAGCCATGGACATACAATGGCGAAATGACAGTCTCTTCAACACATGGTGCTGGCAAAACTGGAGAGCTACATGTAGGAGAATGAAACTGGACCATTGTCTAACCCCATACACAAAAGTAAATTCAAAATGGATCAAAGACCTGAATATAAGTCATGAAACCATAAAACTCTTAGAAAAAAACATAGGCAAAAATCTCTTAGACATAAACATGAGTGACCTCTTCTTGAACATATCTCCCCGGGCAAGGAAAACAACAACAAAAATGACCAAGTGGGACTATATCAAGCTAAAAAGCTTCTGTACAGCAAAGGACACCATCAATAGAACAAAAGGTATCCTACAGAATGGGAGAATATATTCATAAATGACAGATCCGATAAAGGCTTGACGTCCAAAATATATAAAGAGCTCACCCACCTCAACAAATAAAAAGCAAATAATCCAATTAAAAAATGGGCAGAGGAGATGAACGGACAGTTCTCCAAAAAAGAAATACAGATGGCCAACAGACACATGAAAAGATGCTCCACATCGTTAATTATCAGAGAAATGCAAATTAAAACCACAATGAGGTATCACCTCACACCAGGAAGGATGGCTACCATCCAAAAGACAAACAACAACAAATGTTGGTGAGGCTGTGGAGAAAGGGGAACCCTCCTATGCTGCTGGTGGGAATGTAAATTAGTTCAATCATAGTGGAAAGCAGTATGGAGGTTCCTCAAAATGCTCAAAATAGACTTACCATTTGACCCAGGAATTCCACTCCTAGGAATTTACCCTAAGAATGCAGCACTCCAGTTTGAAAAAGACAGATGCACCCCTATGTTTGTCGCAGCACTATTTACAATAGCCAAGAATTGGAAGCAACCTAAGTGTCCATCAGTAGAAGAATGGATAAAGAAGATGTGGTACACATACACAACGGAATATTACTCAGCCATAAGAAGAAAACAAATCCTACCATTTGCAACAACATGGATAGAACTAGAGGGTACTATGCTCAGTGAAATAAGCCAAGTGGAGAAAGAGAAATACCAAATGATTTCACTCATCTGTGGAGTATAAGAACAAAGGAAAAACTGAAGGAACAAAGCAGCAGCAGAATCACAGAACCCAAGAATGGACTAACAAGTACCAAAGGGAAAGGAACTGGGGAGGATGGGTGGGTAGGGAGGGATAAGGCAGGGGAAGAAGAAAGGGGGTATTATGATTAGCATGCATAATGGGGGTTGGGAGAAAGGGGAGGGCTGTACAACACAGAGAAGACAAGTAGTGATTCTACAACATTTTGCTATGCTGATGGACAGTGACTGTAAAGGGGTTTGTGGGGGGGACCTGGTATAGGGAAGAGCCTAGTAAACATAATATTCTTCATGTAATTGTAGATTAATGATAACAAAAAGAAAAAAGAAAGAAAAGGGGGATTACTCCCTGATAGGATAAAACTAACTGCAAATCACCGATTAATGCATGCTTTAAATATCCTTAATTTTGATCAGTTAAAGGGTGTCAGATGATCAGCTATGGAAGTACATTTTTCTGATAATATTCCTTTCTCTTAAAAAAAAATAAAGCAGTTCCTGTGTGTTGATCTCCAATAAGTTCTTCACAATGATATAAAGGGCATATCAAAGTGTGGGCAATGGGTTTGTTGGTGTTTATACAGAGGATCAAAGCCTAATTTGGCTACCCAGAAAACGAATTAAGATACGATATGAAGAAGAACTTCCAACATCATCATTCTCTGGAATAGTCATTCCAGTGGATGATCATCAATAAACTTCAACAAAGATCCTGGTGCTGTTGCAGTTGTAGCTGTATTCATCCCACCAGTTCCTGGACTTGCCATTGGACTGAAGAAGGAGATATCTAAGCTGGCCTGTGCATACAGTAAAACAACAAATTTGACTGGATCTATACTGTCGGAACTCAACCAAGAATTAGGAGAAGTGCAAGTTGCAGCGCTCCAAAATCTTGCAATTATAGACTATCTACTGTTAAAAGAACATATGGGATGTGAACAGTTCCCAGGAATGTGTTGTTTTAATATGTCTGATTTTTCTCAAACTATTCAAGTTCAGTTAGACAATATCCATCATTTCATTGATAAGTTTTCACAAATGCCTAGGGTGCCTAACTGGTTTTCTTGGTTTCACTGGAGATGGCTGGTAAATGTAGGTCTGCTTTGGTTATGTAGCTGTACTCCTATTATGTTAATGAGTGCACGCAATTTAATTAGTAGTTTAAAACCTATACATGCTTATGTTACACTACAAGAAGATACATCAAAGAAATAATCAATCTTCCCATGTTTTCTTCCGTCTGCTACTTCTATAGCTTTTCTTCTTCCTTCCTAATTACAACCCTTAAGTAGAATTCGTGCCTCATATCGAAATTACTGAGTATCATAATTCTTCCAAGTGTTAAAGATACCTCAAGACAAATGCTGGGCGTAGAAGCCACAGGGCATAAATATGCAAAGAAGTAAAAAGCTAACCTTTTCAAACAATAATGCTTCTCTCTCACTTACCAACTTTACATTTCCCTGTATGGCCCCGGAAGATGACTGGTTAGCCATAGATGGGTAAGATTCCTCAAGGGAGGAACAACCTAAGACAGGCACAGTCGCAGGGGGGCCATCAGGTGATAAATTGGGGATCAACAGAGGTGAGGCTTAGAATCTCACCCCCCTGTTTTGAGAGAAATCTTCTGCATCCGTGGATGTTTTGTTGCCCTTGTCTAGCTTGGATTAATACTTAGTCTATAGGCACACACCTGATCATCTACATTTGCCCTTTTACAGCACTAAACTATGTTTTCTACCTTTATCTTGCATCTACCTACCACTTCAGCATTTTATTTAAAAATAATAATAATAATAATAAGGGAGAAATGTGGGATTCACATATAAATCAAGTATAAAAATCAAACAAATAATCATATTTGACCCAATTGTTTATAGTTTATGATGCGTCATCAAAACTGAAAGTTTCTGTGATATGACTGCCCTTGCACTGTTCACCATGTAAGAACTTATTCACTATGTGAGAACTTGTTCACCATGTAAGAACTTGTTCGTTATGCTTCAGAAGATTGGAGACTGTTGAGAATTAGGCTTGGGGTTGATTATATTGTTGTTAACAACCATATGATCAATAAATATGAGAGATGCCCTCTCAAAAAAAAAAAAAAACTAGCAGAGCTAAAAAGTAGAATGAATGCAAACCTCAATAAGTTTGATATGATACAGTCAGGATTATGGGAGGAGACATTGGGATCCTGAGATCTGAGAAAAGGACATTTTCACAAATCAGCTGAAGTAAAGTGAATGCCCATATTCCCCTAAGTCCTTATGGCCAGAAGAAGCAGCAATCTTCTCCATACAAGAAGTGGCCTTGAGATATGGCCAGTTGTTACCCTGAATCAGATGCATAAAAAAATTGATGCCTGCTCTACTCTTAGTATTGATCCCACCTTCCTTCCCTTATTGCAGCCACACTAATAACCCACATTTCAGCATAGTCCAAATGGGGAAATATAGTGCATACTGTAGAAGAAAATAGTGCATACTCTTCCCCCAAAAAATATTGCAATATCTGTCTATTGATTCCTGGAAGAAACTGAGGCATATGTGTCAGGATGAACTTTGAGGATGTTGGACCAATGAGGCTGAACAAAATGCTAGGTAGGCAACAGACATTAGATCTAGTGAACAGAGGCTAGCTACAGGTGCCACAGTGAAAAATCATGGCCTCTCATTGAATTTTCAGAGGTAAGCTAGTTTTCATTGATAGAAAGGAAGGCTGTGTCCCCTTTAGGAAGGGCTCGGCAATGCCACTGTTTGTACATATGATATATAGTGTTCTATAATTTCCCCATAGGGACTTGTAGTCATTTACCAGAAAAATAAACTCTAGAGATATATTCATGCTCATCATTACCGTGGCTAGGACCTCCAGTTCCAAGTTGAATAAAAGTGGGGAGAGTGGACATCCTTGTCTTGTTCCCAAGCACAGGGGTGGTTCACCAAGAAAAATGAAGCAGCAGTGCCTATTACAGGGGCAGTGGATATTGATCAGGCAGAAGCCACAAGGGGCCACTGCTACTTCAACCCTCTCAATCTTACTCCTCAGCCCCTTTTCATACATAACACGGGAGCTTGTGTTTCTCCCTGCCCTAACCTCTATGCCTAAACAAAACACAAAGCCCTCCTGCTAGGATTCCCACTTCTCTTCTGCTGCTCTTCCTGGGAAAGTCATATCCCTCTACAAACCCTCCATTAGTTTTTATATTTGCCTCTGTGATCAGGTGTGCTGAATAGCTTCTCCAAGTTGTGCTAACACATCTCCAGTGTTCTCTGTGAGATTCTCCATTTCTTTATAGGACCATTATTCAGGGAAAGTCACTCACTTCCTCAAAATCTTTTAACACCATTTGCTTTTGTGCAGGTGAAAGCATTCAAGCAGCCACAGAAGCCTACCAAGGTCATCAGAACTTCACTCATGCATTTTGTCAAGGACCAGCAAGTCTCCATAATAAACAGAAATAGGCTGAGATATTTAAACTACTCAGTTCATCATGGAACCAACAGGACATATGAGAAACACAGAAGGGAAAAGGGAGAGAGACAGTGCTAAATATGTCTAGCAAAGCCTCTTTTTTTATGTTTACTGCACAAGGTTAGGACTTGAAAATGAATTGGCTTTTCAAGAGTCATGCAACAACTCTGTCTTGAATCTCAAGTAAAGTTGCAGTCTCTCTTCTTTGCTGCTTGTCTTCTGTGCAGTGGGGAAAACTCAGCGATGGAATCAGGTACTTCACCTGTTTATGTCAAAGAGACTGAAAAAATCTCTCAATGATACTAGTAAGTCGTCCATGGTTGGTGCCCAGTGTAGAGTCTACAGTGAAGGATGCCATTCCTGAGTGTCCTAGTTAACTTTAGTCCCTATCCTGGGCTCTAACTAAATTCTTACTAATCATTTTTAAAAATACCATCATTTTGTCACAATGTGAGTGAAGGAAGAGAACATATTTAGGTCAGTGCATAAGAATGTACCCTACTGGAAAGGGACATCAATATGTATGATTTATTCATGTCAGGAATGTCTTTCTCAAGGTAAAGAATACCTGGCAGTTAGAGCACGATCCATGCAGGAGCAGGTGAGGAAGGCGGCAGTGGACTTGCCAGAACTCTCATCTCTTTTTATAGCTACAGAAAGAAGATGGACTCCTTAGAGTGTTAAAAGTGTTTTTCTTGGCTTCCTGTCTGGCTCCATGTCGGATCTTCATTAAATGGCTCTATCAGAAGGATTATGCTACCATATCCCAGAGTTCCAAAGAACTTCTGTACAGCTGGGAGCACTTGTTCTTCCCAAGCTGGATTATGTACACAATCACATCAGACTTAAATATCACACACGGTATCTCCACTATGATTAACCTTTCTCCTGGTTTTCCATTGCCTATAGATAACATTTCAAATTATTGGCATATCATGTTAAAAATTTTAGAATTTTGTGCCAATCTGACATTCCAACCATAGCTACAATCATGTTCTGGCAATTTCCCAAATATACTGTGTTCATTGATCTATTACACATGTTTTCAGTTCAGTCAGAAATGACCTTCTCTGATTGGTCATGTCCTGTGTCCAATCAAAATATTCCTGAGAAATCTTTCCAAATCCTTGAGCAAATTTTAGCCTTTCCTTCGTCTTTCCTCTCAAGGAAAGAAATTTTTAATTTATTAACATAATTATGCTACCAGAATTAGCTTTTGTCACTATGCTTGACATAAATAGTTTTAATAAATTTTACTTTGTTTATTTAATGCATTATTGCATGAATAATGAATTATATCTTAAAGATTACATGTCACTAGTACCCCTTCTGCTATTATAATAACTTCTTTTTCCTTTTTCCTTTCTTTTTTTTGTTTTCCTTCCTGCTTTTACCTCCCTTTCTTCCTTCCTTCATCCTTGGTTTATTCTTTATTCTTTTCGCTTTTAATTTAGTATACTTATACTTACTATATGTATAACTTTACCACATGTGCAACACTGAAAAAAAGGACAAAATCCCTGGCCTCTCAATATTTTCATCTTAGTAACATGAGACTAAACGTGCCTCGTTGGTGTATGTTGAATGGAGATATGGGTGATGAAGAAATAAAGCAGCGAAGATTGACAAATTGATTTTAAATAATGTGGTCAAGAAAGGTTTCACATACATGTATATATTTGAGCAAATTGCTGAAAATGAGGGAGATACCTGTGTCTATCTGGGAGATAAACAAGGACCAGTGACAGTAACATACCTGGTATGTTTGTGGGAAAACAAGGCAGCCAGTGTGGCTGAAAGGGAGTGACTGTAGTGCCTAATTTAACAGAAACCGTTACCGATGCCTCATCCTAGATTTCCAGGGCAGAAATATGACTCAATCAGTTAACATTGCTATATAACAATTCATCCCCAAATTAGAGGCTGAACACATTAGATATTTATTATTTCTCTTGAATCTCATGAGCTTCACAGCTTAGCTGATCTAGACCAGATCTGGCAAATAACAGTTGGGCTCAATGTGTCTGCAGCCTGCTGGCATCCGTTAGGAGACAGGTAGTCTTGGATGGCCCCTACTGAGACAACTTGGCTCTGACCTGATATCTTTTGTCCTCTGAGAGACTAACTCATCCTTTTCCTCATGGTGGAGGCAGGTATCCAGGAGGAAGAGCAGGGGTGTGCACAGCCTCTGGACTTGGCACACTGTCATTTATGTCACATCCTAGGAGCCAGAGAAAGTCACAAGACAACTGCAGACTGAGAATAGAGGAACAGACTCCATTGCTTAATGACAGGGCCTGCAAAGTCATGTTGCAAAGAGCATGGATATGGACAGGAGTAGAGAACTTGCACAATTTTGACAATAAATCTGTTACCCTCTATTCTCTGGCTACAGTTATTGACATCCTCTCATGTGAAAAATGCACTCACCCCTCCCAAACCCTCTAACTTCTAATCTAATGATGTATTTAACTCAAAATCCAAGATCTTTTGATCTACATCCCAGTATGGCATTAATTAATTTGAAGAACTGTGAATAAAATAGATATGTTTTCATCCCTCCTTCCAAATATATAAAATAGACAGTGGTGAATAGGAGCAGGGTAACCATAATAGACACTCTCATTCAAGAACGGGAAGCATGTACAGGACATAGAGGTACCTCATACATCACAGCTCCATAACTCTGGGAGGTGTTGCTGGTTGCCTCAACTCTCGGGATTGGGAATATTTATTGGTCAGGTCCCAGAGCTCTGCAGAAGCAGCATTGTGGTCTTGTTATTTGCTGGTTGCAGGTGTGCCTTCTGAGATGACTTTCCTTATCTGCCCTCTTTTGTTACTTATGAAGGAGAGAGAGAAAATGTATCTTTTGAATAACTTTCTCAACCTGCTTTCAACCCACAGAAAATTTGAGACTTCAGAAGCCTTTTAAAATTATAACCAGGGATGGCATAACCTTTTGCCTTTATAAGTCACTTAGCACTTGGTGGAATTTCTGTGAGCTTGATATTGAATGGAAGTTCACTCCCTGTGAACTTGTCTTTATCAGTGCCACCTTGGGTATGACAAGCTACTGTGGGATAATTCCGTTGAATTCTTACAAACCATTTTATCTAGATAAGGGATGTTTTAGTTAGGCTTTTCCAGAAAAAGAAAACAACAGAAACAAAATGAACCAATAGAATATGTGGTGTGTGTGTGTGTGCATGTGTGTACGTGTATAGAAGGGGAGAGAGAGAGAGAGAGTTATTTTAGGGAATTGGTTTAAGGGATTATGGCAACTGACAAATCCAGCATCTTCAGGGGGCCCAGGAAAAAGCCAGTATTGCAATCCAAGACTGAAGGCTGTCTGCTGCTGAATCCTTGCTTGCGGGAGGTCAGTCATTTGTTCTACTCAAGCCTTAACTGATTTGATGAGGTCTATTCATGTAAATGAAGACAGTCTGCCTTTCCTCAAAGTCCATTGATTTAAATGTCAGTCATCCCAAAACAATCAAACACCCAGAGCAATGTTTGACCACATAGTAGGGCACATCACAATGGTTTTACTAGATACTATGTTAATTCTTTAAGAATTCTTAACAAAGAATCCTATGGCACATCTTTAATTTAATCTTTGTTTCCCAGGCTTCATTTGACTCAAAAGATTTTAACAAGTGGGAAACTGGGAAATGGCAAGCAGTTTTTTTTTCTTAAGCATTCTTGGCTTCTCTCTGTTCCCTTTAAATTCTGCTTTCAATCTGAACAGTTCCTTCATTAATTTGCACCTTTTTTCTAATTTCTTATCATATGTAGTTTTTTCCCCAAAAGTCTAATTACTCATATCTATATAATTGTTAGATAAATACTCTGCCAAGTTACTGCAGATGATTGATTTACCAATAATTTCACTACTATATAACATAAATTGACATTTTTCCTGACATAACAATTTCCTCACCATATTTCCATCCCATGTCTGTTGCCTGGTTTCAATGACAGTGCTACGAATGTTAAGTTTTTTGTCATGACAGCACCTCATGTCTAGCTGTCAATTTCTGTATCAGTTAGTTATTTCTGCATAACAAACTGCTTCAGAACATAGTGGCTTATTGTTACCACTTATTATTGCTCATGAATCAGCAGGTTGGCTGTGCAATTTCGCTGATCTCAGCAAGGCTCAACGAGTGTCATTCAGACTCATGTGTGCTCTGTAATAGTGAGTATGTCAGCTGGGGGGAGCCACAGCAAAAATTGCACCTGAGAAGTTCAACAGGCAAGAAAGACTTTATTCAAGACTACTGCAATAAGAGAGAAAAATCAGAAATCAATCTAAATTCAAATTTGCCAAGGAAAGAGTAGGAGAGTTTTTAAGCCTTTGAGTATGTTAGTGATGATGTACTGAAAGACAATGGGGTAGTCATAGGCCATCTGTGTTTGCTAATTGAGTTTCTCAAAGGAAAAATAAACTCAAAACTTTTTGACAGGAGATGGTTTTGCAAATTGGAGGAATGTGCCCTGCCCGTGATCGTTAGGCTTCTCTTCTCCTACAGAGACTGGGAGATGGAGGGTTCTATCTTCATGAATACACATCAGGAGAGAGAGTTTCCAGATCCTTGAGAAAGACCCTAAAACTGACAAGAGGTGTTTTTTTTTAAGCTTTACATCTCAAAGAGGGCAAAGAATTTACAATTAGAGGTTTTCTAAAGAAAATGCCTTAGAAAAGGGAGGTCATGGGCATAGAGTCGGGAAGAAGCCTGTCTAAAATTTCAGTAAGCTGAGGGCATATTAAGGCTGACTTGGACTAGGATGACTGGGCTAGGATGACCTCGGGTGAGACGACTTTACTTTATTCCAAGGAGCCCCAAACCCTCCAGTAAACTAGCTCAGATTTGTTCTCGGATCAGATGCACAGGTGAGAGAGTCCAAATAAAATCAGGAAAGGCGTCTTCAAACCTAGGCTCAGAACTAGCACTTCTGTTCACTTCTATTGCCTTCTATTGACCAAATTACAAAAGGGTTTTATAATGGGGCCAAAAGTGTGGCAATAAATTCCACCTTTAATGTTAGGAACCAGGGAGATGTGGGAATACTCAAGGCACTTTGCAAAACAGTGTGAGTTGTAAAATTGGAGCATTTTGCCATTTGATCAATCAATCACAGTGATTCTCATTGCAGGACTGTAATTGTAATGGCATATATATATATATATATATATATATATACACATACACACACACAAATGCCTCTGAAGACCAAGACTTACTGTCTATAATTGGGAAAGATGGATCTTTAAAAAGGCACATTCTGAAATTTTCTCATAACCATTGGTGTAGAAAACACTTAGTAATCCATGAAATATATTTCAATGGTCACAAAGTAACTTAGCTTAAATTTCAAAAAATTAATGTATCTCTTATGCTTATAGCCAGCTTGTGCAGTCAAGTATTACACACTCTTAATACAGTGCAGAGAGCATGCCAACTTGCTTATTGCCTCTACAATAAGCTTTCTCCCTGTGGCTCTGTCTGTACTTTCTCCATCTGTGTTGTCACAAGTTCAACTCTATTGAACAGACTTAGATGGCTTGGGGGAAAATGGAAACTTATGGAAACTTTTCAGTGTTGTGTAATTCACAGGACTAAAGAGTCTAGAGTCATGCATGCTGATAATGATATTATTGATACTCAATTTCAGCACCTATAAATAAAGATATTGGACTTTGTCTTTTCCATTTTTAACATTGGTTGTTTCTGGGATTTAGTATCTTTATGCAATTTTTAATGAAATTATTAATTTCAGAGAACTTTGTAATGTTCTTTAAAAAATCTTTGTAGTGCATGATGATATTGTAGGTGCACTATCTGGAGTTATTGTCATTATTGCAATCTTTTACTGAGTGCTTTTGATATATCAGACATATATTATCTCATTTAACCCTCCCTGCAGATAATCCAGTAAGAGATGTTAGATTATCCTAATTTTATAACTGATATTCAAGCAAAAAAACCTTGAAACTCAGATCTTTCCCAAGGTTTCCATAACTAGGAAAATAGAGAATCTCTGTCAGGTTTGGGTCTGTATGATTCAAAGAACAACCTCTTGTCCACTCAGCTCTATTATCCATGAATGCAGAGTAAGAGTGACCACTGCTGGGCCCTCTCAGGATTCTTACAAGATCCAAAAACATGGGAGGGACAGGTTTTCCCATTCTTGACCACTCCCACTCTAGCAGTAGACACCCACTGTGTTCTTTAAAACCGATCCTCTATATCATGAAAATAATCTCAGACACCTGATAATACTAAGATTTCAATATTTGTAATTTAAAAATATTTCCCATACATATTTTTCAGTTTTGAATCTTCACTGGCTGAGACCTTGACTTCTGTGCTAGAAATTACATATAGATATACACAATCTGTATATAATCTCTATAGTATAATCTGTAAAGGGGTTTTATTGTTACATTAAACCCCTATGGATGATCCATACATTAAAAGCCAAAATTCAGAATGATCAGTGTGCTAATGTTCTCAAATTGCAAACAAACAGCGGAACAAGACCCATGAAAATTTTTTCCCTTGCACTGAACCTACTTATTTTAGTCGTACTTACTACTTAGTCGCATTTCTTTAGTGTTGGAGCTGGTCATTCCCTTTGGGCACCACTAAAAGATGAGGAAAGCAAATAGTCCATAAACAGCTACATAGGAATCTTAAGTTACTCTCCAAAGACTGAAGCCACATGGAGGACTGCTGGAAAAAATGGGCGTATATTGCTTGCCTATGTTTATTTAATACTCTGCTAAATATGTGCCTATAATCTTGATTTATATATTCAAAAATCAAATAAAAATTCCACTCATTTTGAGGAAGGAGACTCAGCAAGGGTGTCTCTGTGGCGGCAGTCGCTCTGTACGTTCTCGCCGTGAGGGGAGGGGCAAAAGTAGCAGAGCTATGCGTCAGAATCAAGCAGGAAGAGGCATATGCTGACTCCCCAGCACACGCTGCTTCTGGGCTTGGAAGCCCCGTTCTTGAGTGATGTGTCACGCCCATGTGGATGCATGTGTGTGTGCATACTGTTTATTTGTTGTATATCTCTAAAGGATAAGTGATTTAGAGACATTATCTCACGTCAGCCCTATCAGGTCAGTCTTGATTATTGCCCCTAGTTGGTGGGTCACTAAGTAATTGATTCAAAATGTGTAGTTTTTATATAATCAGAGGATTGGTATGTAGTGTGCTAGGTGCAGTAGATGATAAAGACAAAATTTGTAGTATTGTTGTGTAACTAAATATGGAATGAAATGTCAGTAAAAGAAACACAAAATACCTGTTTTAAACACAAAGTTGGTTGTTCCAGGCTGTAAAGGAGTTTTTAAGCAAGGAGAGTGAGGGGAGGTCTAGTGGGTCTAGTAAGGGAAGGGCTTTCCCTGCATGAGCAACAGCACAAGCAGAGACATTCAGGTGGAGAAATGTAATCACAACACAGTGAGTCCAGTGATTTGCATTCTATATCACATACTAATATTAGGAAGGAAGGACTAGACATAAGGGAAAGAGGGTTAATCTGGGAAGAATTCTCCAGAAAACAATGTGTCATGGACTGTGTCACTTTAATGAACTTTCCCTTCTCCCTGTGATTTTGCGCTGGCTGTCAATCAAGGGATGCTCACCTTCCTCCCTAGGAAAGAGTTTGCCTCAGATCAGCCAATCACAGACCACTTGAAGACTGAGGTGGACGAACCATCTCTGAGCGCATGAGTGTTGAGGACCATTAGGAGCGCAGCTGCTGGAGTCAGGGTGCTACCACCACAGGACCGACCTTCCTGAGAGAATCCAAGCAGGGGCCGCGAGCCGAGAATCAGGGAGAGACGGAATTCTGATGATGTAACCGAACCACTGGTCCTTCCCACAGGGATAATTTCAATTATTTTGTTTTGTTTTGTTTTTGTCTTTCATCGTGGAGAATTTGATAGCTTTAGCTACACTGAGCAAAAGACTACGGGATCTCTAAACAAAAGGCAAATCAGGATAACACTAATATTTACTACAAAACCTTCAAAATAAGAGTTGTTCCCCTGTGTCTTATTTAGAAGTATTAAAGTGTGTTAGAAGCCAGGAAGAGATGCATTTTTCAATAACCAAACATCATTTATTTAATTTGCGTTGCCAGTTGATTATTTCTTTTATAAGACTCGTTTCACATCCTGCTGCTTTCAAGAGAGCTGCGGCCTCCCCTTCACTCCTCTTACCTCTTCCGTTCTTTCAGTCAGTCAGTCAGCCTATGTGTTTGTTGCTCTTTTCCTATATCTTCCTCCTCATTTTCCATCTCAGAGAGTGAATCTTCTAACTCCGAACTGGGTAAATGACAGGGGGCCTAGGAAATTGTTTTCTTAAAGGGGCTGAATTATTTTTCTATATCCACTGAATGCCATTTTCTATTCTGCATCCCACACCTAAACAAAGCCGTGACCTGCCTGCCTTCACTTCTTAAATGGAAGTAACCTTTGTCCACGATCTCTGTGTTTTACAGTCATAACTTATACGAATAAAAGTTGATGTAGTGGGTGGGGTGGAGGTAAATTTGAGTTTGTAATGAGGATGATCCTTTGTTGTTCCCAACAGACCATGTGTACTCTGTGTAGGCAATGATTGAATAAGTGTCTCCGGGCTCATAAAAGCATAAGTAAGTTACCTAGTAACAGACCTTCAGTGAATCTAGGCTGGGTCTGAGTATAGAATAACTTCTTAGGCTTTTTTTGTAAAGAAGCTCTTCCAGAAATCATCCAGGTGGGGGAAGAGATTGAAGTAAGTTACGGTCCCAGGTGACAGCCAGCTCTGTTCTCACGTGTCCTCAGAAATGTAGAAGCCTGATGGGAGCTACTGCAGCTGTTAAAGAAGGGCACAGAAGATCTCTGAGAAAGCTTCAGATTCAAGGAGACACTCTCACAGGATAAAATGTTCAGTCATTAGCCTTAATAAATAGTGATTATTTGTGCAAGAAGGAATGAGCTGCCTATGCACTTGAAAGAAGTTAGGCTAGGCAGTAGTAAAAGCTTCTGACCAGGTAAATGTGTGGATTTTAGAGTGGAGGCCAACGGTAGTGACTGAAGCTATCTCTCTCCAGGTCAGGGCAGGACAGTGCTCACTTGTGATAGGAGTTTCCACAATGCCCTCACAAGATTACTTTCCATTACAGAAATAAATGTTAAGGCATATGTGTGAGAAGAAGGCGTAAGGAGGAATAGATGAGTTCCTGCTCTGCCTGTCTCTAATTCCCGGCATAGAGGAGAAAGAGCTGAAAAGAGAATGGGGGGTGGCATGGAGATAATGATTGAATGAGAGAATGAATGAATGGACATGGAAGAGGGGTAGCAAGGAGAAGGAACAGGGACGGCAGCAGGAAAGCCCCCAGTGCGTGCATCCATCATTTGGAGACCTGCAGGACAGGTACGATCAGATTGAACTGAACATGAACAGTAGGGAGGAATGAGAATGGAAACTGCTGCAAGGAAACAACTTCAGGCCTGAGAGCTGCAGTGTGTGGCAGCCAGGAGAGGGATGTGGCAGCCATCCTAGTTTTTTCTCAGGCTTGGGATAATTTATATCTGAGGGGTTTCTTGTGAACTGCATGAATCCTGGATTCCTTTTGTCCATCTCTTGGTAATAACATTGTGCTTTTTCTTTCTCTCCCTTTACTCTCCTTCCTATTTCAATAAATTAGTGCATCAAATCATCTGATTTTTGAGAGCAAGTGTCTCAGTTTGACACATCCTGATTGTGATTTGAAAATAAAGGAAAGAGTAAAGATCTGGCACACGTGATGTGGATGGGGACAGCAGTAAGACAGGTCTAGGTGTGATGTCTTACATAACAGTGTATGGATGCTACAGCCTTACTGCGTTTGTTAATCTCTCTGAGACTCAGTTTCCTAATCTTTAAAGTGTGAATAAATTCATTTATTTTAGGAATATAATGAAGAATGAAATACAAAAGTGCTTGACATGGTTCTTGTTATTGAATGTTATAAAATCCCATAGAAATGAGGTAAACAAAGAATCCAAGATTGAATGCTTGATATTAAGGAAGAGCAACAGGGAGTAGAGGGTTCTAAGAAAAGCTTTGGCTTAGGAGACAGGCAGAGTTCAGTTAAAATTCCAACCCTTTGGTGTACCAACTCTTTGCACTAGTTAGGTCATTTAAATTTTCATAACTGCAGTTTCCCCATCTGCAATTGGAAATAATAAAACCTACCTTCTGGCTCTTGGTAGGATTTTTCATAATGCTCAGGGAAGAAGAGCTTGATCATGAAATTGAATGATTTAAGGAAAGAAGATATTGGAAAGAGCATGTGTCCTTCTTATGCTATCTCTTGATGCAGGCTACAAAGATTGGGGTGATACTGAATAGTCTAGGTAAAAATAATCAGTCCATGATCAGGAGATGAAGAAATTGAGGCTTGAGGAACATCTCTCATTGGCAGTGGATGTCTATAGGTTAGAGATGGTAAAAACAAAAAACAAAACAGGGTAATTAGGTGAGTGTTCAGAGCTAACAACTACTAACATGATTGTCCTGTAAAAAAGGAAAGATAAGCATAAAAAGTAAATCCATCAAATTACTTACCTTAACAAGCAGTGTTTGTTTCTCTCTCAGATTCAGTCTGACTTGTCTTCCTAACTAAACATGTAGCCAGATCTCCAGAAGGTTCCAGATTTCCAGGTCCCAGGGAACTAGAACTTTCAGGAATCCAGGACATAGCTATTCAGCTTCTCTATATTCCTCATTCCCGCTTCTCTGTTTCTCTCTAATTTCTCTCTCTGTCTCTCTCTGTCTCTCTCTCTCTCCTCTTTATAGAACCCTCTGCTCTGGTCCAGGGCCATTCTTCTGGTGGTGGAAGATAGCATCCCTCAACTCTGAAATAATACATGGTGTGAATCCACACTCATTTTGTCCAAATCATCTCCAAGTCTGCATTAAAAACACCTATTACAGAGAAGACTGTTTACTCAAGTTGTATCAAGTGTCAAAGGATGGTTCAATCAACTGAGGCGAGAAGGTCAGGGTCTTTCTGTAGTCAAGAGAAACAGTGACCTGGTGGATACACAAAATGTAAATAATCAACAATTGCTTAAAGGGATAGGCCCACAGCTCCCAGTTTACAAAGGACACTTAGTGAGTGGCAGTTTTTCAGACTCACTTGCTTTGTTCAGGTGAAGTGATGGGAGGTAGAGTACTGCAGAGAAGAGATGCTCACCTGGGCAGAGTCAGAAAGAAAAAATATGGTGGGTGTTTGTTTCCCTCTGCCTGTCAGAAGAATAGAGTAATAGAAACTTTTGCATCTCTCCTTCCATATTTCAGTTTCCCATCAGGCAACATTTATTTTTTATTTTAGGCTGAGAATTTTCTTGGGGAGTTGGAGTGAGAGAAGTTTCCTATCACATCCTGTTCTAATAAGGGACTGTAGCTAGAGGGAAGGCACCAAATCCAGCATTAACATAAACATAAACCCAGTATTAACCCAGTGATTAATTTCATACATTTCCCCACTCATTAAGGCTAACTGCCAGATGACATTCTCTGCATTTTCTGTCTTCCACACCCCAAGTTACACAGATAAATTCTACTGGCATTTTTAGGGAAACACCTGTATGTATCTGAAGCTTTCATTATGTCAGCTTTTGCATAGATAAATCTCCAAAATTAAGTAATTTTAAAGTCTTATAAATCACTACACTGGGTTAATGAAGAATGACAGGGAATGAGTTTACCAGAAGAACAGGGAGTGTCAGTCAGTCTTTGTCCTCTTCCTGACCACTTCAGCCAACATCCCCTCCTTCCTCCAGCATAACTCTTCATCTGCGCTGCAGTTGAGAATTATGCCCACACAGGGCTGGCAAAGTGGTCATATCTCAGGTCCTGAGATGGATTAACAACGCTGTCTGTAATATGTGTTGAGAAGTATTCTGAGGTTTTTATCTAGGCTCAATTTAGAAGGAATGCAGGGATATCATTGCCTTTCCTAGAATAGAAGAGATTTCCAATTATGCCATTCAGTATATACTGCTGCCTCTGTCAAAAGGAGCCTTAAGCCTGGGGGACTGTTGTTGTTCCCATACTAGAATTACATCCTTCGGCATGTGACAGACACTCAACATACGTAATTATGCTCAACACAATCTCTGTTCCCTCTCTCTCTGTCACTCTCCACTAATTACACGATGAAGTAGGTGCTATTATCCTTACAGGAGTCTGAAGCGTTGAGAAGTAACATTCCCATAAACACATGGCTAGGGAGTGGTGGAACTGGGAATGTAGGCCAGAGAATCGGAGTCCAGTACTCTTTAACCCCTGTGCTGCCCAGGTTCTAATGCACTGGGCATTAACACTCACTGAGACATGGATGCGGGACAGTCAGGTAGACGTTTATGAACTTCATAATGGGCTCCTGCACATCAGCTTCACTGCTAACTTGATTCAGATCCCTCACTGTCTCTCTTACTTCCACAATAACCCTATTGGATAGCTATAATTACTCTTAAATATTCATCTTTAGACCTGCTTGCAAATGGTGAAAATTGTGACAATTATAACCATAAATGACAAGGAGAGATTCAAGTATCTCTTACTCTATAGTTAAGATACTAGCATTTGGAGGAGGGTGCAGTAGATACAGGAAGGCAGACACACTTGCAAGTCCCTATTAAGTCTCAACAAGGGTATGTAAAGGGACAAATTAAAAAGAATTCTGGTTGCAATCGAGTGCTATGTTTGAGTATACTTATTGTCAAACAGTATCAAATCTACTTCACTGCAGGTAAATATTTTATGAACTCATTTATGTTTATAATTCATTATGTATCACCTCTCTTGCCTGTCAGTATTTATGGTTTATTTAAAAGGACAACAAATTCATAAAAATTAAGTATTAGCAAAACCTTCCCTACGCCACTTCTCCCTCCCCTAAGTAATTTGTGCCTAGAGCATCTGTTTCAGGTTGATTTATTATTATCAAGCCTTTGCTTGGAAAAGCCCCTTTTCTGCTTATGACTGGTATAGATAAATCTTGGTCTCCTCATTCCTAATCCATTGCCTAGGCAACACACACAGATGGTCAGTAGTTCACACAAGTATGTCACAGACCATGTAAATAAACCTTCAAATTATTACTAGTACATTTTAGTAATAAAACCAAAATTCTGCATAAGAACTGATTGCATGTATACCCCTCCACATTAGTCCCTCTGGGAAAGGCAACAAGTAGGCTTTCTAATGCTGTATGATTTCAGCCTATGATTAGCATGGCTGCTTCACCAGATAGTCAGTGAACATCAGAGAAAGAAGCCTCAATTGGCAGAAAAGAGGTTTCCTTTTCTGTACCCCTATTTCAAAGTCATACAGGTTTATATATAAGAAATGACAGAAAAGGGGATATGTCAGTGTGCCATGCAGAAAGCTGGACTGGCACCTGCAAACCAAATATAAGACAGGGAAGGCAGCCCCATGATGCTGTAGAGTAAGCCAGGGCTGTCACAGACCTGCAGCCTGGATCAAATGCTCATCTGACCATTTACGTCCTGGGAGGCCTCTAGCAAGTTACTTAATATTGCAGAGACTGTTTCTTCATCTGTGAAGCAGTCATATGATGGTTCAGATTATTGTGCTGATTAAGTTCACAGCACTCTGGCTAAATGTCTACACCAAAGTAGTTGTTCAGCAAAATCCAGTTCCCTGACTAGTACTGTCCAGCACCTCCAACAGAAACTAAGATTTAATTTGAGTCCTACGCCTATCATTTCAGCAAAGACCTTTTCTTAATTGCCAAATGAACAGCTCTACAGGAAGAAGTCAGCCTCTTTTTTGTTAAATACTAATAACGTCAGGGTTGATATTTCTCCTGTGTGTTTGTGAGAGAATGATAAAAAGAAATATTCTGCCTTTAATCCATTTAGCTCCCTCTAGTTGTTTAACTTCTCCTTTTCTCTGGGTAATTGTACCCTGCACTCCTCTCTAATAGCATCTTGAGAAATCATCCCCTTCCCATCCTTTGTCCACTTAATTCAGGTTAGGTAAATTGTACATTCTGGTTCTAGAGGTAAGCATGGAACTCAGGCTCGGGTTAGTGAAAGCTTTCATTGCTTGTTTTATTAAAGCAATTTCAAAGGAGTATCTTTTACTTCAGAGATGGTGGACCAGAACCTAATATATGAAGAACATTTCTCCAGAATTAGTCTAAAATTGGAACAAAGGGTAGGGGGGGGAGAACAGGTTTTGTTGGCATGATTCTAGACCTTAGATCCAGCTACATCTAAAGTGTGGACCTTTTGATATTAGCACAAGTTGCTAAAGGGTGAGGGACACCTAATTGAGGCTGATGCAGAAAGCCAGGCACAAGTATTTGGGCACGGTTAGCCAGGGAAATAATGTAGGTACCGTGAGACTCTAAAAGGTAGCACAGGTGCACTGCTGTGTTAGTATGAAAGAAGATAGAGGTTGTGACAATGGGAAAAAAATTAAGAAAGATTGCTGATACAATTTTACAGTGTAGTTCTGTGGCGAAGCATTTTTGTTGGTGGTACTTTCATATTTTCTTTTTATAACTCATCATCCCTTAACTAGAAAAGTGAATGATGGAAAAACTCCTATAAATGAGTGCAAATAATAAAAACTGTATGTTTCTGAGGAAGGAGAGCTGAATTATCTGGATTATAAAGCAGTTCAGAGAAATAAGGGTAACAAAATATTAATGGAGAAACAAATGAGAACAGTATTTATTACCAGCAGGATGGTTAAAAATTCTTACTGGGGGCACAGAGGCATATTTTCCTTCATATAAAACTGTGCCTAAATGAGCTTCTCATGCATTATTTAAAATATTCCTTCCTTCCACACCATATCTGTTCCCTCCATTAATGTATTCCTTTCTATCTCTTGAAGAAAGCTCTGGAAAATTCTTTCCATATAAGCCCAGCCTACCACTTAATCCTTCTCTTCCACCATTGTGTTTGCCATTTTCTTCACCAGAGTTCAATAAATACTTGTCAAATGAATATTAAATGAATATTCATTGAATAATTTGTTCATCTATTCAGTAAGCAATTACTAAGCCCAGACTATTGGGCCCTGGGATTATGGAAATAAAAGAATCAGTCCTTGTCCTTAAGTCACTGACACATGATTGCTTACCGTGGAGAGCTTCCTGAGAGCACGATTTGTTTATTCTTTACCCTGCCTTCTCTGTATATGTCTAGAGCCACAAGATGAAACATCTAGAACATGAATAAATACTAATTGATTTACTCTTTTCATTTTATGCCTTATGGAAAAGGAAACAAGTAATTTTCATTTCAAGAGAAGTGGAGTTGCCAGAGAGGTATGGTCAAGCTATGTATTCACAGGATTCCTCAAAACGTCTGCTATGAAAATGAATGGAAACAAGACAAAGATGCCCAATCTCTCTACTTCTATTCAACGTAGTACTGGAGGTCCTAGCCATGGCAATCAGACAACACAAAGAATTAAGAGACATCCAGATTGGGAAGGAAGAACTTAAACTGTCCCTGTTTGCAGATGACATGATATTATACATAAAAAACCCTAAAAAATCCCCTCTAAAACTACTAGATCTAATATCTGAATTCAGCAAAGTTGCAGGATACAAAATTAATATGCAGAAATCTGTGGCATTCCTATACACTAACAATGAATTAGCAGAGAGAGAAAGCAGGAAAACAATTCCATTCACAGTTGCATCAAAAAGGAATAAACCTAACCAAGGAAGTGAAAGACCTATACTCTGAAAACTACAAGACACTCATGAAAGAAATTAAAGAAGATACAAATAAATGGAAACATCCTGTGCTCATGGATAGGAAGAATTAATATTGTCAAAATGGCCATCCTGCCTAAAGCAATCTACAGATTAAATGTAATTCCTATCAAAATACCAACAACATTCTTCAACGAACTAGAGAAAATCTTTCTAAAATTCATATGGAACCACAAAAGACCCTGAATAAACAAAGCAATCCTGAGAAGGAAGAATAAAGCTGGGGAGATTATGCTCCCCAACTTCAAGCTCTACTACAAAGCCACAGTAATCAAGACAATTTGGTACTGGCACAAGAATAGACCCATGGACCAATGGAACAGACTAGAGAGCCCTGATATAAACCCAACCAAATATGGTCAATTAATATATGATAAAGGAGCCATGCACATACAATGGGGGAAATGACAGCCTCTTCAACAGCTGGTGTTGGCAAAACTGGACAGCTACGTGCAAGAGAATGAATCTGGATTATTGTTTAACCCCATACACAAAAGGAAACTCGAAATGAATTAAAGACCTGAATATAAGTCATGAAATCATAAAACTCTTAGAAGACAACATAGGCAAAAATCTCCTGAATATAAGCATGAGCAACTTCTTCCTGAATGCATCTCTTTGAGCAAGGGAAACAAAAGTAAAAATGAACTCATGTCGCTACATCAAACTAAAAAGTTTCTGTATGGCAAATGACACAATCAACAGAACAAAAAGGCATCCTACAGTATGGGAGAACATATTTGTAAATGACATATCTGAGAAGGGGTTAACATCCAAAATATATAAAGAATTCACATGCCTCAATACCCAAAAAGCAAATAACCTTATTAAGAAATGGGCAGAGCATATGAAGAGACAGTTCTCCAAAGAAGAAATTCAGATGGCCAACAGACACATGAAAAGATGCTCCACATCACTAATCATCAGGGAAATGCAAATGAAAACCACAGTGAGATATCACCTCACACCAGTAAGGATGGCCAGCATCAAGAAGACTAAAAACAACAAATGCTGGAGAGGATGCACAGAAAGGGGAACCCTCCTACACTGCTGGTGGGAATGTAAGCTAGTTCAACCGTTGTGGAAAGCAATATGGAGGTTCCTCAAAAAACTAAAAATAGAAATACCATTTGACCTGGGAATCCCACTCCTTGTGATTTACCCAAAGAATACAACTTCTCAGATTCAAAAAGACATATGCACCCATATGTTTATTGAAGCACTATTTACAATAGCCAAGATATGGAAGCAACCTAAGTGTCCATCAGTAGATGAACAGATAAAAAAGATGTGGTACATATACACAGTGGAATACTATTCAGCCATAAGAAAGAAACAAATCCTACCATTTGCACCAACATGGATGGAGCTAGAGGATATTATGCTCAGTGAAATAAGCCAGGCAGAGAAAGGCAAATACCAAATGATTTCCCTCATTTGTGGAGTATAACAATGAAGCAAAACTGAAGGAACAAAATTGCAGTGGACTCAGAAACTCCAAGAAGGGACAAGTGGTTACAAAAGGGGAGGGGTGTGGAAGGGCGTGTGGGAAGGGAGGGAGAAGGGGATTGAGGGGTATTATGTTTAGTATACATGGTGTGGGGGATCACAGGGAAAACAGTGCAGCACAGAGAAGGCAAATAGTGAATCTGTGGCATCTTACTACACTGATGTATAGCGACTGCATTGGAGTATGGGTGGGAACTTGATAATATGGGTAAATGTAGTAACCACATTGTTTTGTCATGTGAAACCTTCATAAGAGTGTATATCAATAATACCTTAATAAAAAATTTTTTTGAAAAAGAAAGAAAGTGAATTGAGAGTAGTATAATTCCAAGTATGCTGATTTGTTCAAAGCTCAGCACTCAGTTTCTCTCTGCTACAGAGCTAGGTGGAGATTAAGATATAAGTGGGCAGCAAGGATTGAGTCCTGCCATCTGTAGTGTGAGCAAATATTGATATCTTTATGAGATGGTTAACTGTCCCTTCTGGCTGCAGTAGGGGAAAATGTAGAGTCTGAGAAGAGGGAAAAAATTTGCTTTCAGTGAAATGAATCTTTAATGCTAAATTTCTAAATTAATGTAGGATTAGTAGATTTGTCTGAGTTATAATTCATAAGTCATACTGAATCAACTTTGAATATTTTAACTAGATATGAGCTGGAATTATATGTTCACTACTACATAAGATATTTTAACACTAGATTCCTTTTTGTTGGTAATTTATTTCTTTTGCTTTTAAAGTTTCTGTTTTTTCTTAAAGAATATATGGCAATGAAAAAAAAAGCAGATGATGGGTTTTTAGTTCTCCTTTACAAGATAATAGGCTTTTGACTGAGAAAGATATATATTTTCTCTTTGCCTCTATCACCTTCTCTAGAAAATAGGGATGAAACTCCTGGACGCTTGAGCTGAGAGGTTATTTAAGATCCTGTGACCACACTTGTGATCACTCCCTTTTCTTAACATCCCTCTGAATCATTCTTTTCCTTTTATGTCAAGTTCTGAGAAACAGTCCTTCACAGTGTCTTTTCTTATTAGATTATACAATCAGTGAGGATAAGGAAAGGGTCTTATTATATAATATCATATATAATCACAGCACACAGTGGGTGCTCAGTTAATGTACTTGGAGGGGAGAGAGAGAAGGGGGCAAAAATAAAGAAGATGTGGTAAATATACACAGTGGAATACTCATTTACTTTTTCAACAGTAAATGTATTCATTTACTCATTCAACAGTTACATGCCATATAAATACCAGGAAAAAATACCATATAAATACTAGGTATTATTATGATTTACAGCCAGTAAGACAATGTGATTTCAACTTCACCTCTCCCTCTTTTGTTACACCAGCCTGTCTTCTTTGTGCTCCTCTGAGCCAGCATCCTGTGGGTATTATGTCCATTTTTTCATTCTACAAAGCTCTTAGAAACCTAAAGCAGTGATACTTAAATATCTATTGCATAAACTGAGGAAAGGAAGGACAAAAGAGGAAGAAAAGGACTGGTTTGAAGGTGATAGGAATTTTTCCCAGCTCACTCTTCTGAGTACTAGTTTTCTCGAGCAGATTTGGGCAAGGATCCTTGATGTCTGAAAAAGAACTTCCCCTTATTGCTCCAGTCTGCCCTTTGTGCTAAGGAACACATATTTCATATAACATAAGTGTTTTATTTTATTTATTTTTTTATTAAGGTATCATTATTGTACAATTAATTTTTTTATTAAGGTATTAATGATATACACTCTTATGAAGATTTCACACGAAAAACATTGTGGTTAGTTAAAGATGGCGGGGTGAGAGGTGAGACAGAGGCTTCCTCCTAAAATCACATATAATGTGAAAATATAATTACCACAACTAATCCTGAAAGAGCAACAGGAAAGAGGACTGTGCCTGACTGCATACACCTGGAGAAAAGAGCAGACCTCATGGAACAGAGTAACATACCAAAGCTGTGGCCCTGCAGGACCCAAGCCCTTCCTCCATGCCAGCTCACCAGTGGGAGGAAGAGAAATGGAGCGGGGAGGGAGTGGAGGCCTGGGACTGCTGAATACCTAACTTCGGAGATCTGCTCTGGGAGCACAAACCTACATTTCATGGTGCTTGCATGGTACTCTCATGATTACAGGGTTGGAAAGCTAAGATAGGCAGAATTCCTGGAAAGACTGAGATTCCAGCCACTTGTGGAAAGCAGGGATCCACATCCACCTGCTCTGGGACAAAAGAAAGGTGGGAAGTCTGAGAGACTTCCTAACAAGGAAGCCATTAGCAAGAGGGCTGCTAAAGGGGCAAGGACTGCACAGAGGTTACTTCTCAGGAGAAAGGACAGGTAGACAAAATTGTCCGGGTGCACTCTGCACAGCAGGTTCGGGGCTTTCACAATCTGCAGGTACTCCAGCCCCCTCGCTGACTACACAGTTCCACGACCCCCTCCATGATATGCAGCCTACTATGCCTTTCTCCCGGCCAGACCCACCTGGCTCGCAAACTGGCAAACCCTACCCTGGCATTAGGCCAGCCAGAGGGAAGATCTGTCTACAGCAACTACAAATGCAAAGCATAGAGGCTCATACCTGTGTGCTTGACCCACTGGTTCAGGCAGTGGAGACAGGCTTAGTGGCCGGGAAGCAGGAAACAGCTCTTTCCTCCTTCCAGGCACAAGTACTGCTCCCCTGTGACCCCTGACATTGCTTCAGGGGCTGAGCAGCTCCAGAGAGTAGAGCTTCTGGGTACTAGAGGGCACCATATACAAATATGAAACAGCAAAGGAACCTCGTTGAAAGTAAAATTATTAATAAAACTCTTGAGAAATATTTAAATGACATCAACCTCATGACTCTTCCTGAAAGGGAGTTCAAAATAAAAATCATTAACATGCTCATGGAGGTACAGAAAAATATTCAAGAACTCAGGAATTAATTCGGGTTGGAGATCCAGTCGTTCAAGAGCACAATGGAGGGTGTTAAAAGCAGATTAGATATGGTGGAGGCAGTGATAAATGGAATAGAAACTAGAGAGGAGGAATACAAAGAAGCTGAGGCACAGAGAGAAAAAGGATCTCTAAGAATGAAAGAATATTGAGAGAACTGTGTGACCAATCCAAACAGAACAATATTTGCATTATAGGAGTAACAGAAGAAAAAGAGAGAGAAAAAGGGATAGAAAGTGTCTTTGAGGAGGTAATTGCTGAAAACTTCTCCAGTCTGGGAAAGGTGATAGTCTATCAAGCCATGGATATCCTGAAACAAGGGACACAAAGAAGACAACTCCAAGACTTATGGTAATTAAAATGGCAAAGATCAAGGGTAAGAACACACTATTAAAAGCAGCCAGAGAGAGAAATAAGATCACATACAAAGGAAAGCCCATCAGGCTATCATCAGACATCACAGTAGAAACCTTACAGGCCAGAAGGGAGTGGCATGATGTATTTAATGCAATAAAGCAGAAGGGTCTAGAAGCAAGATTACTTTATCCGGCAAGATTATCATTTAAATTTGAAGGAGGGGTTAAACAATTTCCAGATAAACAAAAGCTGAGAGAATTTACCTCCCACAAACCATCTCTAAAGTGTATTTTGAAGGGTCCGCTATAGATGGAAGTGTTCCTAATATTTAATAACTCTCAACCAGAGGTAATAAAACTACAGTAAAAAAAGTAGAACAGGTAATTACAAAACATATGCAAAATTAAATTAACTATTCCCAAAGTCAATCAAGGGATAGACAAAAAGTACAGAATATGATACCTAATATATAAAGAATGCTGGTGGAAGAAAAAGGAGGAGAAAAAAAAGAACCTTTAGATTATATTTGTAATACTATATTAAGTGCATTAAGTTAGACTCTTAGATAGTAAGGAAGTTAACCTTGAACCTTTGGTAACCACAGATCTAAAGCCTGCAATGGCAATAAGTACATACCTATCAATAATCACCATCAATGTAAATGGACTGACTGCACCAATCAAAAGACATAGAGTCACTGAATGGATAAAAAAATAAGACCCATCTGTATGCTGCCTACAAGAGACTCACTTCAAATCCAAAAACATACACAGACTAAAAGTGAAGGAATGGAAAAAGATATTTCATGCAGCTAACTGGGAGACAAAAGCAGGACTTGCCGTACTTGTATCAGACAAAATAGACTTCAAAACAAAGAAAGTCACAAGAGACAAACAAGGACGTTACATAATGATAAAAGGGTCAATACAACAAGAAGATATGACCATTATAAATATCTATGCACCCAACACAGGAGCACCTACATATGTGAAACAAATACTAACAGAATTAAAAGGGGAAACAGAATGCAATGCATTAATTCTAGACTTCAACACTCCACTCACTCTGGAAGACAGATCAACCAGACAGAAAATAAGTAAGAAGACAGAGGCACTGAAAAATACATTGGAACAGATGGACCTAACAGATATCTGCAAAACTCTACACCCAAAAGCAGCAGAATACACATTCTTCTCAAGTGCACATGGAACATTTTCAAGAATAGGTCATATACTAGGCCACAAAAAGAGCCTCAGTAAATTCAAAAAGATTGAAATTATACCAACCAGTTTCTTAGACCCCAAAATATGAAACTAGAAATAAATTACATGGAGGAAACAAAAAATCCTGAAAACACAGGGAGGCTTCACACCATGATCCAAAATAACCAATAGATCAATGACCAAATAAAAACAGAGATCAAGCAATATATGGAGACAAATGACAACAATAATGCAACACCACAAAATCTGTGGGATGCAGTGAAGGCTGTCCTAAGAGGAAAATATATTGCAATACAGGCCTACCTCAGGAAAGAAAAACAATCCCATATAAGCAGTCTAAACTCACAATTAATGAAAGTAGAGAAAAGAACAAATGAGGCCCAAAGTCAGTAGAAGGACGGACATAATAAAGATTAGAGCAGAAATAAATAAAATTGAGAAGAATAAAACAATAGAAGGAATCAGTGAAAACAAGAGCTGTTTCTTCAAGAAAATAAACAAAATAGATAAACCCATAGCCAGACTGAAAAAGAAAAAAAAAAAGAGAGTCTACTCAGATAAACAGAATCAGATGTGAGAAAGGAAAATTCACTACAGACACCACAGAAATACAAAGAATTATCAGAGAACACTATGAAAAATTATATGCTAACAAACTGGATAACCTAGAAGAAATGGACAACTTTCTAAAAAAATAGAACCTTCCAAGGCTGACCCAGAAAGAAACAGAAAATCTGAACAGACCAATTACCAGCAACAAAATTGAACTGGTAATTAAAAACCTACCTAAGAACAAAACGGTGGACCAGATAGCTTCACCACTGAATTTTATCAAACATTTAGTAAAGACCTAATACCCATCCTCCTTAAAGTTTTCCAGAGAGTAAAAGAACATTGAGTACTTCAAACTCATTCTATGAGGCCAGCATCACTCTAATACCAAAACCAGGCAAAGATACCACAAAAAAAGAAAATTACAGACCAATATCCCTGATGAACATAGATGCAAAAATACTCAACAATATATTAGCAAACCGAATTCAAAATGCATGAAAAAAATAATCCATCATGATCAAGTAGTATTTATTCCAGGGATGCAAGGATAGTACAACATTCTATCCATCAACATCATCCACCACATCAACAAAAAGAAGGACAAAGCCACATGATCATCTCCACAGATGCTGAAAAAGCATTCGACAAAATTCAACATCCATTTATGATAAAAACTCTCAACAAAATGGATATAGAGGGCAAGTACCTCAACATAATAAATGCCATATATGACAAACCCACAGCCAACATTGTACTTAACAATGAGAAACTGAAAGCATTTCCTTTAAGATAGAGAACAAGACAAGGATGCCCACTTTCTCCACTTTCATTCAACATAGTACTGGAGGTCCTAGCCATGGCAATCAGACAACACAAATAAATCATCCAGATTGGCAAGGAAGAAGTTAAACTGTCCGTTTGCAGATGACATGATATTGTACATAAAAAACCCTAAAGAATCCCCTCCAGAACAATTTAACTCACTTAGTATACCATTACAAATACAATCTGAAGGGTCTTTTTTTTTTCCTTCTTTTTCTTCCTCCTCTATTCTTTATATATTAGGTGTCATATTCTGTAGTCATTGTCTATTCCTTGACTGACTTCGGGGGTGGTTTGTTTGATTTTGCATCTTCTTAGTAATTAATTGGTCTACTTCCTTTACTGTGTTTTTTTTTTTCTTCTGGTGAAAGCTATTTAGCCTTAAGAACACTTCCATCTATGGCAGTTCATCTAAAATCCACTATAGAGATGGTTTGGGGGAGGAAAATTACCTGTATTTTAGCTTATCTGCAAATAGTTTAATCCCTCCTTCAGATTTAAATGATAATCTTTCCAGGTAGAGTATTCTTGGTTGTAGTCCCTTCTGCTTCATTGCATTAATTATATCATGACACTCCATTCTGGCCTGTGAGGTTTCTTTTGAGTAGTCTGATGATTGCCCAATGGGTTTTCCTTTATATATGTTCTTTTTTCTTTCTCTGGCTGCTTTCCATACTTAGCTTATCATTGATCCTTGCCGTTTTAATTATTATATGTCTTGGTGTTTTCTTCCTTGGGTCCCTTGTGTTGGAAGATCTGTGCTCCTCCATGGCCTGAGAGACTATCTCCTTCCCCAGATTGGGGAAGTTTTCAGCAATTACCTCCTCAAAGGCACTTTCCCTTTTTCTCTCTCTTCTTCTCATACCTCTATAATGTGAATATTTTTCTGTTTCGATTGGTCACACAGTTATTTCAATGTTCTTTCATTCTTAGAGATACTTTTTTCTCTTTGTGCCTCAGCTTCTGTCTATTCCTGTTCTCTAATTTCTTTTTCATTTACTGTCTCCTCTACTTCATCTAATAAGCTTTTAAATACCTCCATTATATGTTTAATTTCAGATACTGTATTCTTTAATAATTGAATCTCATTCCTGAATTATTCCTTGAGTTCTTGAATATTTTTCTGTACCTCTGTGAGCATGTTTATGATTTTTATTTTGAAATTTCTTTCAGGAAGATTGATGAGTTTGGTTTCACTTGTTCCTCTTTCTGGTGTTTGTGGGATTTTGGTTTGAACCAGGTTCCTTTGGTGTTTCATATTTTTGGGTGGCACCCTCTAGTGCCCAGAAGCTCTACTCTCTAGAGCTGCTCGGCCCTTTGAGCAATGGCAGGGGTCTCAGGGGAGTGGTGCTGGGTCCTGTCAGGAGAAAAGAGCTGTTTCCTGCTTCCTGACTTCAGTGCCTGTCTTCACTGTCAGGGCCAGTGGGCCAAGTGCCCAGGTTGTAACCTCTATGCTTTGCATCTTTAGGTGCTATAGGCAGGGCCTCCCTCTGGCTGGCCCAGTGCAATGGTGGGGGCAGCTGGTTTTTTAGCTGGTGCCGGCCGGGAGGAAGGCAGAGAAGGTTGCGTATCATGTTGGGGGTCTCGTAGCTGAGTAGCCAGCTTGGGTGATGGAACACCTAAAGCTCCCAAAAGTTCCCATCCTGCTGGGCAGAGTTCACCTGGACAATTTTGTTCACTCTCCTTTCTTTTGAGTAGCAAACTATGTGTAATTGTGCCTCTTTAGCAACCATCTCATTGTTTGGAAGTCTCTTAGACTGCCCACCTTTCTTTTTTTCCAGGTCTTCTGGATATGTATTCCTGTTTTCCACAATGGGCTGGAATCTCAGTCTCTCCAGGTATTCTGCCTGTCTTAGCTTTCCAATACCCCTGATCTCCAGAGCACCATATAATGTAGTTTCATTCTCCCAGAGAAGATCTCTAGGCCTGGGTGTTAAGCAGTCCTAGGCCTCCACCCTTCCACACTGTTTCTCTTCCTCCCTCCATTGAGCTGGGGTAGGGGAAGGGCTTGGGTCCCTCTATATCATGGCTTTTGTATATTACCCTTTTCCTTGAGGTCTTTTTGGTTTCCCCAGGTGTAGACAGTCTGCTGCAGCTGCCTTTCCTGTTGCTCTTTCAGGATTTGATGTATTTGTTATATTTTAGTAATATGTGTTGTTTTGAGAGGAGGTTTCTGTTTCACCTCTCATGCTGCCATCTTTAATCCAATCCTGATGTACAATCTAATGAATGGTTCACATGAGCAACATTGTGGTTACTAAATTCACCTGTATTATCAAGTCCTCCCCACATACCCCATTATAGTCACTGTCCATCAACGTAGTAAGATGCTATAGAGTACATAAGTATTTTATATATTAACAGGTATATATTTGTAAACACAGAGTGTAGTGGATGGAATGAACATGTATTTTAGAAATAGCAGATCCTAGGTTCAAATCAAATCTCTACTACTGATAATCTGTGATCTTAAAAATATAACTTCTTTGAACCTCCTTTCTGTCCTCTTAAATATAACATAACAATACTTACTCATGGTGTGCATTAAATGAAATAATGCATGTCAGTAGCCTGTTCTGTGTGTGGATATTGGATAAGTAATAAATATTATAAAATCTTTAATATTCTAACATGCCAAAATTCAGAAATCAAATTTGAATAAAATTCACAATTTTTTAGTGAATGTCACTAACAGAGGTTAATCTGATTTGTCATAATCCTCAAGGAAAGCCTATCTGTCTTTATTTAGTTCTTTGTTGGTATGAGAGGGTTAGACTCATATCAGCATCAAGGCCTTGACCTGACAACCTCCCCACCACCCAGAATCCAGTCTTGGTAGAGACACTTGTTTTAGGAACATCAGCTGTTCTCAACTGGATCATGCTGTCATGAGGGAAGGGCTGTCTGTGGATGGCTGACAGAATGTCTTGGATTATTCCTCAAATCAGGGAGCTGCTCCTGGTACCGGGCTGTTTTGTCCTGAGATTCTTTAATCACTTAGCATCCTATCTCCACAGATTTAATCTTTTTTCCAAATGACCTGGAAGTTGCAGATAAATGCTTCCTCTGGTCTGGGAATTCATAATGGGAAGTAATTAATTACAGGTTAAGAAAATAAAATAGAAAATAAGGTAGTAGTTTCAAAGTTCTGAACAGAGAGAGTCAAGGGTTGGACCTGAACTAATTGGTTTCCTGATAAAGTTTTCCACCAGGGGCTCTGAGAGACCTTTTACTTTAATGAGTATTTGCCAAGATTAATGGCTTCTCTAAGCTACTGCCAACCAGTTACCATGAAAAAAGGTGGACAAGTCTAAAGTCAGAAACAGGCTCCCAAATTTCCTGTATTTAAAAGGAATATTATACGAAGAATGACACTGTAGTTGGAAGTGATTAATTTGCCCTTCTCTGAGTCACCACCCAAGGGAACTTATTTGAATTTTATTATTGTGCAGACTCAGATTTGTTAGGATTTGGTGGGATTTGCTTTGTCAGAAGTTTCTGAATTATGGTGCAGCCACTATGGAAAGCAGTATGGCAGTTCCTCAGAAAACTAAAAACAGAAATGTCATATGATCCAGTAACTCCACTTCTAGGAATTTACACAAAGGAGACAAAAGTCTCTGGTTTGAAAATATATATGCACCCTTATGTTTATTGCTGCATTATTTCCAATAGCTGAGATATAGAAGCAACCAATGTGTCCATCAATAGATGAATGGGTATAGAAGATGTGCTACATATACACAATGGAATATTATTTAGCCATAAAAAGAAAAGAACTGTCATTTGTGACAACATGTATGGACCAACAGGGTATTATGCTCAGTGAAATAAGCCAGGTGGAGAAAGACAAATACCAGATGTTTTCACATACATGTGTTCTTTAAAAACAAAACACAACAAAATAAAATGAACAAAACAGTAGTATATTCAAAGACACTGAGAAGTGACTGGTAGTTCCCATAGGGGAGGATTTGAGGGGTTTGTGTAGGGTGTATGAGAGGGATAGAGAGGCACCGAATCTTAATCATAATATAAGGTGATCATAAGGGTGGAAGTGCAGCATGGAGAATATAGCCAATGATTCGGTAACATCTTTCTATGTTGATAAGCAGTAACTGCTCTAGTTGGGGTGAGGAACAAAACATAGATGTTTTGTACTTGAAACCAATATAATATTTTTCAATTCAAAAAACAAAAAGCTTCTAAGAGCTGAAGATTTCTGATCCCCAAACCTGAGCCTCTACCTATAGCCCCTCTAAGCCAGTTAATTAAGAAATGTTTGTAGTTTTATCAGTTTTGAAATAATTTATGTTTCTAATATTGATATACTAAATGACCCTTTATACCCTAAATTGATCAGTGAATTAGCCATTCAAAGATGTTCTTCTAAGGCCTCACTGTACGTTTCTAGTTTGGGAGACAGGATATCACATGCAAAGTGATAGTAATAGTATTTCATGTTGTGTTAAGTATTGAAGACAGTAGTTCTGACATCACCAGTGTCCTCTGTGATAAGTGAGGATTTCCCAGAGGAAGTGACAGTTAACTGTGTTAAAAAAAATAGGACTTGGATGAGTGGAAAAATAGGGTAGTCCTGGGAAGTGGTATTTCATTAATATTAATGAAGAATCTTAAAAACACAAAGATTTGTTTGGTGGCATAACACTTTTACTTGTCTCCAATCAAAAGTTGGAGTCTATTCCATATCCCTTGAACATATCCTGGCCTGAGTAACTTGCTTATAAAAAATAAAAAATGACAAAATGATGCTGCATGACTTCTAGGGATAAATGATAAAAAGTGGTGTTACAGCTTCTGCATAACTGTCTTTTATGGCATAAGGACTTTGGGATCCTAAACTGCCATGTACAAACTCTGACAACATGAAAGCCTCCATGATGGGGAGACCAGATGGAGAAACTGCATTGAGAAAGATGGAGATGCTACAGAGATCCAGCTGATTCAGGCCCCGGATCTTCAGGTCTTCCCAGTTCATGCACCAGATATGGGAATGAAGAAGCCTTCAATAAGTCACCTGTCTTAAACTGCATGAGAAGCCCAGGCAAAGAATGCCTAGAAGAATGATAGTAAATGCTTGTTGTTGCTCATGTCTCTAAATTTGGGTATATTATTACATAGAACAGATAACAGAAATGAGAATAGTGACAGGGTCAATCTTGCTGCAGAAAAAAATCCTGGGGACAAAAGTGAAATAAAAGTAGAAAGCATTGTTAGACCAGACAAACAAAACCTTGAATGTTGGGCTGAAAATTCAACTTTTTCTCTTTGACAAAAGCAAAACATTTGGCATCGTCAGAAAATAATTCTGGTAAGTTCATGCAGACCATGACTTGGAAAGAGGTGACTGAGTCTGGGTAAGAACATTACTGAAAGCTCTGACTCACAAATAGCACAATGAAAACCCTAAAAGAGTGGAATAATGGAGATGGAAATAAAGAGATTGATTCTAAACTCAAAAAGAACACCCCCAGTTTGCTGGCACGTCAAATATTCCTGCCTTATTCTTGTTTTTATCCTTATAGTGCCTTCCACATTCTGACACATGGTAGGACCTCAACACATATTTATGGGCAAGAAAGAAATCATGGCTTAATAAAAATTTTTCTGGATTAAGACAGGAAGAGCATGATTCTATTTTTGGCTTCACAATTTACTGATCATGTAAAAAGTAAACTCCATGGGACTAATTTTCATCTATCGAAAATACAATGACACTATCTGCCTCATAGGCTTGCTACAAACGAATCATCTTCCTTTTAACCTCCCCTTAGCCAGTTATATCAATATCCATGGTTTCTGCTACCTTGTATAAGTATAGCCTTTTAAACATACATCACTAACCCCAATCTGTCCCCCTAATTCAGACCTATAGACCCACCTAACATTTCTATCAGAATGTCTACAGATAACTCAAAATAAACATGTCAAAAATGAAATTGGTCACCTCCTTATTCTGATGTCCCCATTACTACCACAATCTAAAAAAATGGTCTTTCAAAGGATCCATGACTTAATCAAAATAAATAAGCTTTAATGACAAAGTCTGGCTCCAGTGAGAGAGTATCAGAAGAAAAATATTTATTTGAGAAACAGTCTGGCATTACTTACAGTTCCCACCATAATAACTAGCTATCTCTTCTAACTAAATTTAGGTTTGCCCAAGTTACCTCTTAATCCCTGCACTTATTAAGTATTTATTAAAATGAATGAATTAATGAATGAAAGCCTGAATGTGGCTTACACATTCAGTGTATACATGTGTAACTGATGAATTTAAAAGTTACCTGCACACATACACATATGTGAGTGCAACTACAGCTGAATCAGCTGCATCCCAAAACAAACAACAAAAAGTAAAATAAAATATATAACCAGATGTGTAAGACCCAACGGCCTTATTCCGGTCTGCGCTTTCCTCCCCAGTGAGGAGATGAAGGCCACGGCAGATCGATGCAACAAGCAAGAGGTTTATTGTTATTCCAGCTAGCTGGGGTCCAAGTGTCTGCCCGACACAGCGGGTTTCAACAAGGACCCCGAGCACTCAAAACCAACGGTTTATATAGCATTTTGAAAACACTTAACTCTTAGTAATTTTCCACAGCTGCACATTATCTTTGCAAGACATACATCCTGGGGTTAAGCGAGAGCAAGATAAGACCACTCCTCAATTGTTAGGGAGGTTCTGCACGATAAGCTTGGTATGTAGGATTAACTGACCAAGGTTAGCTGACCGAAGGCCACAGCTGCCCCCATCCCGGTGTTCATGATTAACTTGTTTTCCAAGGCCTTACCCAGTTCCAGTTTTTTTCTTTTAAGTCACAACCTCAGAAAACTGCTTCTAGGCCCTTAAAATGGCTACTCTTATGCTAACTTATTCTCATTCTTACAGATGGCTAGTGATACCATAGACTGCATAGGTATTTGTGATCATAAATTCATTTCCTTTTGTGTCTAAAATATGTCTTAATTTCCTTTACTTTGAAAACACAAAGCACCTGACTACCTGAATGTTTATTCAATGTAGGCTCAATGCATTCTTTTCCATAACAAGGAATGTGGAATAAACTATAGTTCCTCATTCTAGAAAAGCAAGTGCGATGGAGAGTTTTGAAAAGTTTTTTCTCAGTGACTGCTTTTAAAATTATTCATTTATTTTTAGCAGCCTGAGCTGATTTACCTCTGGCAGGTTTGGAGGTAGCCCGGGCAAAAAGCCCAGGTTTACTGAGGGTGACTGGGACAGTTTAGGCTGATGGAAAGCAAAAGCCAAACTCTACAATCTGCATAAAAGGAGGCTAGGCTTGTGACTACCAAAGATGCCGCCTGTTTTCTAAGATCCCAGACTTGCTTCTGTCTTGCTTTTCAGATTCTTCTGTATATGAAAGTTTCAGGTGTCACCGATTCCCAGGAATAAGTCGTATCGTGACTGCATGATGACGTCAGCTACTTCTGCACCCTACACGTACCATGGTGACATCATTGCTACACCCCAGACCCTTAAAAACCCATTCTTCAGTTGCTGGTTAAAAGATCCAAGGTCATAATAAACAGATAGGAGGTTTTTTTTTACTAGTAGGAGGAGAAACTGATATTTATGTAAACCAAACTCATTACCAAAACATATTTAAGCTCAGTTAGAAGCAAATATTTACCAGAGTCATTTAATCACTACATTTAGGAAGTTTTATTTATCTGAAGAACTAAGCATAAGCTTTAGCTTCACCTACTCTTAGGTCACCAGAAAAATGGGAAAATATGGAAAAATAGTGATTGCACATATTAGAGAATGACAAGAAGGCAGCAAAAATTCAAGGCCAAGGAAGGAAGAGGCATTTTGTTAGAGCTGTATTTCAAGATTTTATCCTTGGGGCATTCCACATTACTATGGTGTACAACTCATGTAGTAGACTGAAGGCTTATTGGTTTGATGTGGTAGAGGGCACAGACTACTGCTGTCATAGTGACTGGAAATTGAGAGAATAATACTCAAAAGGAAAGAGCCACAATTGGGGGAGCCTCTAAATTTGCATATGAATTCCTTTCAAATCCATAACTGACCTCTGGATTTCATGCATAGGGGAAAATCCAAAAAACCCAGTAGGAAACAATAACTACAAAGCTGGAACAGCTGAATAGAACTTTCAGCTTCTCACCACTATAGGGGGAAGAACAGAAATTTGGAGTTTGATTCCTACTAAATTAGGTAGGCATGGTAAAAACATGGGGCTTTCCACTGAAACCCCAGGAGGGCTAACTAAGTTTAGGAATAAAGGCTGGATCCCAGGACTAAGAATTCACCTAAAAATAAGGGCAAATCTGAAGGAAAAAAACACACACACACTCTTACAATGTATAAACTTAAGAATGCACAATTTTAATGTGATTAATAATTTACTTATTTATTAGAATAAAAACAAACACTCTTCTGAGGAAGATAGCTGAAGACAGAGTATACATTGTGTCATTTAAAATGCCCAGTATACAATCAAATTTTTCTAGGATTGCAAAGAACCAGGATAATTTTAGCTAAGATTACAAGAAAAAGCATCATGATGCATGTGTTATATTAGCAGAAAAGAAAAGATCTCAAGGTGAAAAAAATAGACAGATAAATTAACTACTTGTAAATGAAGTAAATAGAATGTCTAGGATCTCAAATTAAAATGTATGAATTGAAAAATGTATTGACTGAGCCAATTGAACAACAAAAGAAAACAGGGTCAGTAATAGTAAAAACAGATCAGTAAAAAAATACTTGGCAAGAAAAGAGTAAAAAATAGATAAGCAAAGCCTCAGTAACCATGAGATGATATACAATGACTTAGCATATGTATAATAGGACCCGTGGAAGGGGGGGAGTTGTGGATTGCTTATTAACAGTTATGATATTTATCACTAATACTTACTAAGCACTGAACATGTTCTAGGCATTATGCAAAACCCTTTCATATATAATATCCCATTTAGTCCTCTTATCAACTCCATGTGTTAGGTATTCAGACATGCCAGTTTCATAAATGTATAAAATGAGACTCAGAGAACTTAAGTGGCTTTCCCAAATTCCCTCAGAGATAGAAAAATCTTATTGCCACACATATCTTAAGTCTACCTAAGCCCACACTTGTGTTCCCAACACATCTTACCTTCCAGTAATAAATGTATGAAATATTTCAAATATTCTAAATCTACCCCTACTGAAGTTTTAATGGAGATTTTATTCTTCAGACTCTCCTGACTAACTGAAGAGGAAATGTTTCAGGCATCATATCATAGCAACATTTTACAGATTGAAAAAAATGAAATGTAGTGTTTCAGAGCCAGTTTGTGTGAGCTTACAAGAGACAATTGTACACATTTCTCTCCAGGTGCGCATGCAGGGGCATCAGGCTAGTAACTTGAAATTGACATGGCAGTGTTTACACTATGGAGATGGGCAAACACTGCACATTGGAGCTTCCCCCCCATCACACTTCCTCTCTTCACCCCACCCCGAAGAGCCAGTGATAAACATTTGTGAGCATACCTCCGACATGTACCAACATAGCACTGAATCCTCTCTCGGTGACTTGAATTAAAACCTATTTTTCCATGAACACACACTACAAAATTAAAGACAACATATATATTCACATGTAGCATGAATCAAGGGCAGCAGATACATGGTATCTTCAATTTATTTTCTCTGTATGTATAGGCTTCACTTTATTCTCTTCATTGACTCCATTCTCAGACAGGCTCTCACTTAGTGATTAAAAGATGACTACGGAAATTCCAGGAGGAAAATAAATTTTAAAAAAGCATGGTTATCCCAGTGACATCCTAAGATTAGTTTTATTGGTTACAGCTTAGTTCCCTAACTACCTGTGTATCGAATTTTGTGGCCAAAAGAGGTTCAAGCCTAAGTCACATGCCTCTTTTAGGAGCTAGAAGTGGAGCCAGCTCTGCCCAAAGCGCAGCTTGAGATTAGAGGAACTGCAGTTCCTCCAAGAGCAGTGAGGGCAGGTTTACCAAAAAGGGGGATTCCGAGTTGCATGGCTAAAGGAACAGCAGACTTGCAATACTCAGCATACACATGGGTATTCTATTTTAAATGGTGTGAAATAAGAATTACATTATTTCCCAGACCAACACAGGGAATAAAACTGATAATACCTCTCCTCTCCAAGATTACAGACTTCTGGCCTTGCTACATTATGCAGGTCTTTTATGCCCACAGGAGGCCTCTCTGATGCAATACCTTCCTTGCTATGGAACAAATTAAGTAGGATTACAATCAAATTTCTTAGTAGCTGACATTTGTCTACATAGTGTCTTAGATGCTGAGTGGCCATCTAGCACAGTCCCAGAGCAGTGTGGATGAATGGACACTCACCTGGATAAAGGGTGAAAAAAAGAAGAAAGGAAAGCAAGAACTTTATTTGTCTAATGTTACAAGCATATTTATATATAAAAGAGCATGAGTTTAATCTGTGGGTTTTTCAAGTGATCTGGGATTTAGCATAAGAAATATTAAATGCAATGTGAAACCTTGTGAAAGAATGTGATTCTATGTTTTAGTTTTACTTAAAATGAATGAGGCTGCCAGTTCCCATTTCAGCAACAATATTTTATAAAGCTCTGCTTTGTAGGTTGATCCTGCTGCACACATGGATTACTAGAGAGGTACTGCTTGGGTTTCCAGAGCGGAGGAGTAGTCCTTGGAGACATAGTTAAAGAGGCAAACAGAGACAGGTAAATCTCTGCTTTCAACTTATTTTCTTCTTTTTCACTTTGCTTTGTTCTTTGAATAAGGTTACATTTGCTGTCACAGATGCTTCATTCTGCCTTGAATATGTTTACAATCCATTCATCCAAAGTAAAGCTGGTCCACATATTCCCACACTAGAGTCTTGGGTGGGATTCTTTTGGTCAAATGCCTGTTCAAATGTCACTATTATAGAAAGATATGTAGAGAAAGACATATATCTATATGCTGGCTCAAGATGATCTTTTCTCTAACACAACAATGCACTTTGAAACTTTTGTACTACAGACCTTACCCTTACTACTTTGGGACACACTACGTAAATTTGTATGCCCTTCCCTTCAATACATCCTTTAACCCTCCATTAAACTAAACCCTATTTGTTGCCAGGCAGCGCATCTGGGGAAGTCTCTCCCTGTGCACTAGGTGAGACCTCAACCTGGATGGGGCAGGGTTCTTGACTCTGAACAGGAAAGAATTCTCAAGCAGGTTGCACAAGTGTAGGTAAAGAAGAATTCATTAAAGCAAGAGCAGCAGCTAATGACAGCTGCTTTGCAGGCAGCAGAGAGCAAAGAAGAACAGAGGGAGAAAGGGAAGTTTTTTAAATTTCTGCATAGGGCAATCCCTTGCCAACTCCTAAAGCCAGGGTCACCTGGCCTCCAGTGTCTGCTTGAATCTGCATGGCCTGGAGACTAAGCCCCTTACCATCCCAGGCCTGGGGGGAGCCACAGAGCACTGGGTGGAGTGAGATGGTTTTGAGAACTTCCCAAAGGCAAAGAAAGGAGATTTGGGGGCAGGCTACTAAAAAGCATGATCGTACAGCTGCAGTCCTGTCAGGGTCAGCCGGGAGATGGGAACTTGCAAGCCCAAATCAGAGATCTCAGCAGCCCTTCCCTACTTGTCTGAAGTAAGGCAGAGAGAGTGAAACTTGTACTTAAGTCTAGAAAATAGAATGAAATAGCAAAGTAACAAAGACTCGTACCACTGGAAGAGCACAGAGACAAAACTCTAAGTTGAACAGAGAGAAGTTTTTATTTAAGGCAAGAACTGCATACTCAAAGGGGACTGTGGGTAACCTCAGAGAGGAGGCACACTTAAGGGCTTAGGATTCTGTCTTTTAAGGCTTTCAAGAATGGGGCAAAGGGCAGGGGGCAGGGATTTGTTAGGCATAGGCTTAACTTGTTCTCATGATGTCTGTCTCTAGTGAGAAACATTATGTCACTATCCATAGTCTGTCCTCTAGATATTCTGTAAGAAAAACTTAACACAAGGAATTTTTTGATACTGTTCTTCTCCAAGATTGTTGTTGCCCTCAAGCAGTGGGGATGTATCATTTAGGACTACTTGTCCCGCCTTAAGATAGGACCGGTTTTTGTCTGACTACCATAAAACATGTTAGAGGTCTTACCCAACTCTCCAGTTTTTAAAATGGAATCTTAGCCTTAAGATGGAGTCCCTTCTGTTCTTACTATACTATTTATATCTTGGCATTTTTAGAAAAACTAACCATGTTGCTTGTCCCATGTCTTTGCCCTACTTCACTGTATTTATTTTGCAATGTCACATTTATTCATATCATTCCTTTTCCTGCCACAAAAATTTTTCTCCTTCAGACATCAATCTAAATACTGTCCACATCCTAAGACCTGTTGCATATCTTATACCTCCTTCCCAAATGATCAATTTGGTATCAATTACCTACCAAATTGTTGGGGAGGAAGAAATTTTCTTACCCCTTGAGGTTCTTTCAGCTGGTCTAAGAATCAAATTGACATGACACAGATTAACAGGAGAAAAAAAGTCAAGTTTAGTAACATACATATGAAGAAGCCATAGATAGGGGTTACAAAACATCCAGGCAGAATGAGGTATATATGTCATCTTGAACCAAGAAGAAGAGGGTAGGGGTCTGAGACTTCAAAGGAAAAAGGAAGCAATTCACAAGAATATGAAAAGAGTAAATGTTTGGTAAGCAAAATACTGATGGGCCACAGAGAAACAGTGAGGGAGGACAAAGGAACTTTAATACTCTTAGCCACATCCCTCCCTGTCTACCACCCCTAGTTTACATCATAATGTAGCTATCTAAGGTGATACTCTCTTCCCGAGCATCTAAATTCTTTTTATGCAGTTGGGGGTGGGAGATCAAAGTTTCTTTCTGAGTCTTCGGGGCTTTGATGGTTTTCAGCTCACCTGCATGTCACAACGACACACCATGGGGTGCCCTGCCCTTGGTTCCTGCACCATCTACATTCATTGGCCCGTAACTGAAACCCTTTATCACTTATCAGCATAATTCATTTTACTGTTTATTCATGGAAGTTTTTTTTTCTTATGTATTTCTTTGTTTTGTTTTGCCTTTTACATTTTCGGAGCCAGAGCAGCCTCTGCACTCCTTAACAGCTGGGTCCATGACTTTGCGTCCCTCTTATATTTAAGTTCATAGTAACACTTGCTGCTGTAGTGACCCCAATTCTTTCCTCATATGTTACCACATTTTTCTAACTACTGATTTCTTAGTTCTCAGATTTGGTGTATTTCCATAGTATATGGGGGATATGGAAAAGTATATGTAAAGACACATTCGTGAGATTCACTCCTGAGGTTCCAATTTAGAAAATCTTTGATAGATTCAAGGATTTTGCTTTTATTTTTATAAAATTAACCCAAATTATTTTGAAGCTAGAGAGGCAAGACTGAATTTTGAAAAAATGTTTATGAGGAACTTTGGGCTGATTCCTTTCAGAGTATTCATGAAGTATTAGTAAATACTTTCCTAAAAAAATGAGAACAGCTCTGATCTCCACATACCACACGGCCCTCAAAATTCTAAGCATTAAAAAAAAAAAAAGACTGGAAGTAAAAGAGATTGCTTTTGAAAATGTGAAGTTTGAAGACACCCAGCTGCCTTTGTGCCTGGAGATTCCCCACCTGGGACAAGTTCCCTATGAATTCAAGGATACTGAAAGAGGACAAGGGGAAGGGCAAACACTTCCTCTCTGGTCCCCAACCAGCAATCCTGCTGTGTCCATCCCTCTGGCTGCAGCACTCGCTGTCCTGCCTGCCCCTTCCAGGAGGGACTCCATGGGTAGGTCCCTGGTGACTGGCAGGTACCAGACCAGTTAATGTACCAGGAATGGAGGGGAGGAGAGAATGGCCATTTTCTCTCCAGCCCTTGCCCTACCTCCACCAGAGGCTCTACCACGTAAACACTCATTGTTGTGCAAATAGGTTAAGACCAGGCAGGAAAATTTGGAAATTGTGGGTGAAAACTTCCATTTACCCCACAGATGCTGAGTAACCCAGGTTCATTTCACAAGTGAATTTTCCATGCTGGTGATTCCACAGAGGAAAGCCATGTACTTGGGTGGCCAGTCAGGTGTGCAAGTGTCATCAGCTGGAATCACAGGCTATCATTTACCTGATAAATCATGTTGTTTGATTCTCTCATTTTTTATTCAATTGCAGTTGTTGCTAAATGGTCATAAAAGAATCCAATCCTATTCACAATCAAAATATTTTTATACGATCGGGGGGGTCACCTGCATATTTACCAAATAAGCAGCTTTGGGGTCAGGCAGGATGTTGTGCCATTGGTGACTCATCCAGTGCCCATTAACAGCTCAAGAGAGATTTTCTCTTATGAAGCTCCAGAAACTGGACTAGGGAGCCATGAGAGACACAGAGGTAGAGCTGAATGGCATGATAGGAACGGTGCCATTTTGGTTGCAGGAAGCATGGGTTCTGGTTCCCAGTCTGTCTGAAATAATGATAGCTAACTTCATTAACACTTTTGCTCAGAGTTTTTCTTCATTTTCTCATTTGCGCTTCACAATAATGTTGCATTCTCCAGCCAAAGGGACCATGTTAGGATTAAATGATTATGCAGAATTTGTAAGTGATAAAATGGAGATTTGAAGCAGGCAGGCTGATTCTGGAAATTACTCTGTAGAAAACATGGAAATTCCATGGCCAGGATTCTCACCTGATCTTAATTTCACCCCTTGTATATGTGTAATGAAGTAATACTTAGACTGCTGCACACATATCTACTTGCATACTCATTGGCAGTAAGCTATTTATGGCCAATGTCACTTTAAGAAGAGTTCCGCCCAGTGTTAGGAGCAGAGGAAAGCAGCAGAACCTTGTGCTAAGAAGCCGGAGAGCAGAGCCTATAAAAGAGGGAAACAGCAGAGTCCCATGCTAGGAAGAGAGAAGGGAGTCTAGAGAAACAGCAGGAGAGAGTGAAATGGAGCCACAAATAGTGGCAATGGCTGGGGAGCAGAGGCTGGAGCCAGGGCAGAGGCTGAGATGGGTGGACAGGAGTCTAGGGCTCAACCTACTGCTGTGAAAATAAAGTTTGGTATGAGTCCCTCTTTATTCACAGTACTCTGTTGTCATTACTTGGTCTCAGCAAATTCATAGTGAACTTGCCCAGAGCTGAGGACACCCTCCGTCCAGAGCTACATTTTGTGTAAGTGGTAAAATGGAGTTTTCAAACAGGCAGGCTGATTCTGGAAACTACTCCAAACCACTAAAATACTGGAACCCATGTTAGGAATCTCATATAACTTAATCTATACACATTTATAATATAAGTTACATATATGCATATGCCAGTTTTGTGTATTGCATAAGATTCACTTATAGCTCGATTAAAAAAGAGTTACAAGTGAATTCAAGATAAAATTAAATGCCTACAGTGTCCAGACAGGTAATGTGGAGCATGTAATTATCCTGTTCAAATGAGTATGGAACATTTCCCTCTAGTCCTCTGTTACTATGTGGGAATACTGAGATAAAATTGCAAGGTCTCTCAATATTTCTTCCAGAATAATATGTGAAATATTTGACTTTTAAAAATTATCCAAGAAAAGCTGTGACAAATAGAAAATCATATCTGTAACATGCTAGCTAGCCTGAGTTCTATGCATTATACAAATGTAGTATTATTAGTAGAAGTAGCCTTTTTACCAGAACACTGCAGCAAATCACGTAGTTTACCCAGATCACTGGTATCTTGTATCTAAAATGGATCTGAGTGTAGAAATTTGCACCATATATTTTCTTAAAGCCTTCAACTCTCATTCTGAATTTTCAGATTCTATATGAAAAATCATACTCTTGATTTTGAGCAATTTACATTATGATTGGGAATATAGAAAACACATAAATAAAAATGTTTTTATTTTCTTTGAAAAATTTACAAAGAACATTCTCTTTTTAGAATTTGTTAGAAGAAGAAGTAATTGGAATAAGACTTCTAAAAAAGTTTCAAAGGGCAGGCAATTATCAGAGAACTATAAGGATAAAGCAACTGAAATTCTAGCAGTGGGAGTACACTTGGCAAAATGTAGGAAACAGGAAGCTAGGATTCTGGGACCTGGGCTTTGTCAGAATACATAGCCATCAGGGAGAGAAGACTGAGGAAGATACACCTTTTCAAAAAATTGTAGGGTTTTTGAAGGAACAAAAAAGCAGCAGATTCACAGAACTCAAGAATGGACTAACAGTTACCAAGGTGAAAGGGACTGGAGAGGATGGGTGGGAAGGGAGGGATAAGGGGGAAAATGGGGCATTACGGTTAGCACACATAATGGGGGGGACACGGGGAAGGCGGTATAACACAGAGAAGACAAGTAGTGATTCTACAGCATCTTACTACGCTGATGGACAGTGACTGTAATGGGGTATGTGGGGGGGACGTGGTGAAGGGGGGAGTCTAGTAACCATAATGTTGTTCAAGTAATTGTACATTAATGATATCAAAATAAAAAAAAAACGGAAAAAGAATTGTAGGGTTTTCCAATAGGAAAAAAGGGTTAAATTTGCTCTTTATACTTACAAGGATTAAAATTAGCATCTGAAGACAGCTTTTGTTTTTTTTAAAGAGTACTTCTCAAACCTATGATGCCTATCCAAGAGATAAGTGAGTTCCTTGTTACTAAAAACATCTGAAGAGAAGCAAGAGGAATAATGAGGCTGCTAAAAGAGGGATTTGAGCATTAAAAGATAAGGTGAATGCAGTACTGGTGCACAAAACTGATCATCAGGATTGTCTAGGAAGATCTGTAAATATGCAGCTTTAGACAATCTGATTCACTAGGTGTAGGGGGAGCCTGAACTTGTGTTGGGGGCAAACAATGCTGTTACTGTGTTGTAGACTCCTATCATAGGAACCAGTGGACTAAGTTCTCCAAAGCTCCTATTTCAGAGTTAGAATTCTCTAAAAGAGCCTTAAAAATGTTTACCTTGTATTGTGCACACACAGTGTGCAATGGACTTTGATATTTGTATTTCATTCATTATCTTTTCTAATGCTTGCCTCATGCCATGGAACTGGTTGTCCTTTATAAAAGAGGAAAGCAATACTTTTTGAGCTTATGTAGCGATGAAGTAGAAAAACTACTGTACGTACTTGCTGAATGCATGCTGCGTTGTGCCTAAGAGCAGAGTTACTCCTGGAATCAGGGGATCTGAGATAGAAGAAAGGAGGTGTCTACAGGTAACAACCGTGCAAGTTTTGAGCAAAGGCTGAATAGTCCTTTAACTAGTCTCCCAAACCACCCAAGCACCAAGTATATGAAGTATATGAAGTTTTCTGTAGTATATGAAGTTTATTCAAGGGGCAGGGAGAAAAGGGAAGGAGAGTGCAACAGAAGAGTCTAGAAAAAAAAGTATTTTCCAAATGAAATGAGTTTTATCTGATTAATGCTATGGCTTCCTGCCAAAATTTAATGCATTTCAGCACTTAGAGGCACACAGAATTTTCTCAAAAGTTGCTGAATGAGGAGGAATGTGATGAATATGTATAATGAACCCAGTAACACAAACACCATCAGGGTAACAACCAGTTTCAGAGGGGCAGTGTCTGTGGTAATATAAACTTCAATTTCTGTTGCCTTCTCAAATTCATAAAGGCAGCATGGGCACTTTGTGATGATCAGATGGCTCGATTCATGTCTTTAGTTAATTTTTTCCCTTCGGGATAGGAGAGTAGAAATAAATTCTGCCAATTTTTTCCAATCCAAACCAGACCAAATTTTGCTAAATTAAAATGATTCTGGATAAGCAAAGGTCAATCAAGTTTAAGGGCTCTTTCTTCATTAATAAATATTCAACATCCAGTTTTTTTGCTTCCAGCGTTTTTTTTTTTTAAATCAAACGGAGATTCTGTGGCAGATGCCATGACCAGGGCCCAGGGAAGAATGCATTACATCACTAGAATCATAAGCAGCTGGGGCAAGAGCCAATTATTATATATATAGTATATATTCACTTAATAGCGTAATAATTATATTATACTGTTTTTAAATAATACCATTTACACTAGAGATAATGACTTTTCTGGAAAAAAATGAAAGGGCAATTGTATTACACATTCATGCTTACTGTAGCTCTGGGCCAGAGGGTGTTCCAAAGCAGGTTCTTCCTGCCTTTCACTGATGTATGTCACTGGCCCGAGTAAGCATTGGAGTTCTCCACTCAAGGAGCTAGTAGAGAAGGTGGTACTCTGCTGTAGGTGCTTGTCCAACTTGGCCAGTCAAGGCATCCACAGCTTTTGGGTCCATTTTTGCACCCAACCCATGATGGGATAGGTGGTTATTGCCTTTATTGGGGCTGTTCTGCCAATCGGCTCCATAGCCAGCAAGATGTGGTACATGACAGCCAATTGTTTCTCTATTAAGGTGTATTGTACCTTTGTTCTTTTCCAGAGTTGTGATCAGAATCCAATAAGTTGACAATTTTATTCAAGCCATTGCCAGAGACCCCAGCCATAACCATCTTCAGTCACATGGACATCCAGCTCACAGGACCTTGATGGGTCTATTACACTCAAGGCTTGCACAGCCTTAACTGCCAATTTTGCAGCAATAAAAGCAGATACACATGTCTCATCCCTATCCCACATGACACCCTTTCATACCAAATGATATAAGGGCTTCAGAATTTGTTCCAAATGTGGGATAAGCACTCTCCAGTAGCCTAAAAGGCCCCAAAACTCTTGCAATTGTGCCACAAAGTTGGAGGGGTAGGGATGGCCCAGACTTTATCTATGACTGCTTCTGGGATAACTTTGGTCATGCCTGACCAACCAACCCCCAAGAATTTGAGTGAGAAACCACGTTCCTGAAACTTGGTGCTGTTCACCGCCCATCCTTTCTCCTGTAGATGTTGCAGCAGTCTAGGTGCTGCACATTCTAGGTTTGTAGGAGAATCAGACATGAGCATGATACCATCAATATAATGGTACAGTGCACAGTTGGCAATTTCTCCCATACTGACAAGTCCGTGACAGATGGTGGGGCTGTGGAGGTAGCCCTGTGGAAGGACAGTGAAAGTCCATTGTCATTCTTCCCACATGAAGGTAAACTGTTCCTACTTTCCAGTGCTATGTCAATGGAAAAGAAGGCATTAGCAATTATCACATAAGATAATGATGTGTCCCTAGTTCATGACTGAGGGTGTCCATAAGGCCTGAAATTCAGGGGATGACAGAATGCAGAGGGGGTATGACTTTATTCAGTTTCCATAATCCACAGTCATATGCCAGATGGCCTCCCGGCTTTCTTACTGGCTACACCAGGGAATTAAAAGGGCTATGGGTGGGCTTTATAATACCTACCTTCTCCAATTCCTGGAAGGTTTCCCCAATTTCTTTTTGCTCTCCAGGCAATTTGTATTGCTTGGTATTAGTCACCTGCTGAGGCATAGGCAAAACTATGGGCAGATGCTTAGCATGTCCCCTCAGAACTGTCTTCACATGTATTCTCAGTCTGAACTCACTTGCAGTGGTCTGTAACCATAGGCCCTGCAGGATATATATCCCCAAAATATCATTGGTAATGGGAGAAATATACACAGTATACTCCTTTGAGAGTATACACCCTATTCCCAGTGGAATTTGGGCTTTTTTCATCCTGATAGCCTTACCTCTGTATCCATTCATAACAGTGAGGACCTTGGGAAACTGATCAGGATTGCCATAAATCAGTGAGTGTTCAGCTTCTTCGTCTACCGGAGCCACAACACATTGTACAATCACTGGGAACCAAGAAACTGCTATTTCAGTGTGTGGTTTCCAACCCCATCTGGTTCCCCAACATGTGAGCCTTGACCCTCCCCTCAGTGAAACCTTATCACCCAATCATCTTCCTGTGCAGGTTGTGGTAAGGCCATCTCACTCTCCAGTAGGAAGTCTTGTAGACACACAGACCAGACTTGTGGCTCTGTTTCTGACCTCTGCTTGTTGGTCCTCAGCAGCTGAAACCTCTGCTCCAGCTTCAGATACTGCCACAGCTCCAGTAGGATTCTCTTTGACTTCCCATTCAATATCTCTTTGTCTGCTCCTGCCTTTATTCAATCAACCCACATCTGGGTCCTCATGACCTTCACAGGGCCCTTTTATCTCTTCCTCTAGGTAGTGGACTACACTCCCTTCCATGCCTGCATCGTATCAACCTCCCCCAAATCTATCACAGTACAGATAACTGCATTTATGGACTGCCCTGTGTGAGGGGCAAGAATAGCCACTAAGGGCCCAAAGAGGGATGGGGGAGCTGTTTGCAGCACCATATCCCTCATCCCATCCCTAAACAGCTCCTCTTCTTGGCCATGAATTACTGGGGTATAAATGGCTTTTTTCATGCCATCTCCTGTAATACCTTTTGGAGCTCTGCATAAATCTGCCATTTAATAGGGAAAGATGGTAAATCACCCTGATTGGGCCATCCAGTGGCAAGTGCACTCATAAGCCATTCGTGAAGGGATTGGTTCCCTGAGGTCTGATAGGCATTTTGTAATTGTTGCCTCATGCAGAATGAGTTGTCAGGGAAGCCAGATTTCCCATTTGTAACCTGGCCAGAATAATCCCATCTGCCCCTACATCCCAAAGCAGCAGGATCCAGGCCGATTTTGGCTCCAAGGCCTTCTGCTGAAGCTGGGAGCCCAATTCACCAGCTCTGCCTGTGTATAAGGGTAGAATGTATCGCACTCCGTGACCTGGGAGGAGGTTGTACCTCCCCTGGAGGAACCTGCAATTGCTGCATCTTCATTTTCTTAGCTGCTAGCAGGCAGGATTTCAATAGAGGTGGGGTTGATGCCTCTGGCACCACCTCTGCCTCCTTGTTTTCCCCTGGCATATCCCCTGCCAGTTCCGGAGCTGACAGCAGATGTCTCACTGCCCCAAGAGTGCTTCCATCTCAGTCACCACTACATCCATTTCCTTCACAGAGCTTTGCAAAAACCCCGCCTCAACTTAAACAAACCTTTTACCTCATCCACAGCACTCAGAGCTGCATTCTCATGCCTCCTCTTCTTGTGGTTCTCACAGGAGTATGCCCTTCTCCTTCATGGCCTTGATACTGTGAGAAATAGTCAACCCATGGCTCCCACCACTGTGTGGGCATCGCATTTCTTTAAGGATTTCCCAACCTTGTGGAGGGCCTCCACCAGTCCTCAGGCATCATCTCCTCCACCCAGTCCTGGGAAGGGGCCACTCCTCTAGGAGAACCAGCACTTCATGCCCAGGGGGGAACACTCAGGTATATGTTCATTCGTAGAGGCAACCTGCAGATTTGCCACATCTGTAGGGGCAGCCCACTGAAGTACCCCTTCCACAAGGGCAGCTTGTTTCATTTTTCAGTCTTCAGTGAATCTTGCTGACTATGCCAAAATGTAGCTCTGGTCCAAAGGGTGTTCCCAGCTCTGGGAAAGTTCACTCTGGATTCAGTGAGACAAAAATGACAACAGAACGTTATGGGGTAAAAGAGTTTATACCAAGCTTTATTCTTGTGATAGCAGTTTGAGTGCTAGAATCATGCCCACCTCTGGCAAGTCTGCATGCAGCAAGCTTTGTCTCTGACTCTGCTCCAGGTTCTGCCTCCTCTCCAGGATCTGTGTTGAGCACTGGGCAGAGCTCTTTATATAGCAACACAGGCAATAATAGCTTATTGCCAACATGTGTGCAAGTGTGAGTCTGCAAAGTAGCCCGAGTATTACATCATTGCACCTACACAGTGAGCAAGTAGATGAGGATCAGTTGAGGATCCTGGCCCTGGAACTTCCATTTTCCCTACTCTTACTCGGTGTTTTGTGTTCTTCAGCAATAAGACTATAACAACAGCAGATGTCAGATGGTTGCTGAGACAGGTATGACAGTTTTTGTTAAGAAACAAAATTCAACTAAAGTTTGAATATCTAATTGGCTTTATTAAATGATTCATGAATTGGGCAGCATACTATTTAGCAAATCAAATGTAGCTCCATTGAGCTGGAGGAAACCAAAGGTTTTTAAAAGCAGAGAGGGTGGGGGGGGAGGAATTTGTTAGCAAAGAGTACATTGTTTTAAGGAAGGTCACCCTCCTAAGGAGAAAAGAAGAGGTCTATCAGAGAAGTATCTCCTAATGTTGACTAGGAACTTTCCATTTGGCTGATTAAAGGTTACATTTCTGGGGATGCTGAAACTGCTGTTAGGTTAGGTGTTAAGTCTTGGTTTACTGACATGGAACCTTAACATAAGCAATTCCTTTTGGAGCCTGTGGTTTTCTTTTTCACATTCTTTAACCATGAATTGGGTTCTGTCACATTGTCTTTGTAACACAAAACATTTATAAAATATCTAGAGAGAGTATCTTCAAATCTTGTCACTAAATACATGCTAGATGGTGTAGAAAGTAAGTAGAAGTAGGAAACTCTTTAAAATGAGGAAGTAGGAATATTACTAAAAGAGAACTAGGACATTGAAATGTTTAAGAATTTAGTTGAGTAAAAATCAGTTTGAATTGGGCACTGCCAAACCAGAAATGGTTAGCAGTGCTCCAGCACAAGTAGCTAGGGGACAGGCTTTCATAGAGAAGAGACAGAAGCAAATCAAGGAAATTGTTTGATAGGCTGCAGCGTGAGTGGTTGCATTATGCAAAAGCCTGGATGGATCTTTGTGATTGGTTGTCCAGGTTTACATTTTTAGCCTTGAGGCATTACAGGCTTAGGTTTTGGTTTGCTTACATAGGCTGTTAGAGCATTAAAGTGAATTCAGTGGAATAGCTTCCTTGTTTAATAAATTTAACAGTACATAGTAGTAGACATCTAGAAGACTTGCTTCAGAGATAAGATTTGTACCTTTTACTATGTCAAGTAAATATCATTGCTCAACAACCGTTTGTTGAGCTGATTTAAATTTGGAATTTGATTAGGCAGAGAAGTGAGAAATGATTATTAGGCATAGTGCCTATATCAGGGGTAGGCAAACTGCTTCTCAGGGCCAGCTGCCTGTTTTTGTAAATAAAGCTTTATCCAAACACAGTCATGCCCCTTTGTTTACATATTGTTTATATTCGCTTTTGTGCTTTAATGACAGAGTTTGAATAATCATATCAGAGACCACATAGCCTTCAAGTCTAGAAGTCTGTTTATTCTCAGGGTGTTCATAAAATGTTTGCTGACACCTGTTACACATATTTATAATCGCTAATAGTAAGAAACACAAAAGGAGGTTTAAGAGTAGTTAGCAGGTAATGTTATCACTAAGAAAAACAAAAAAGAGGGTATAAAGTATAGATTATATGTTATCAGTATTAAAATATTCTCTATATTTAAGAAATATGGAAATTTTGAATTTTTTTTAAACATACTAGATACTAGATTGCTTAGTAAAGTGTAATCTTGTAAATGATTTGGAAGAAATAAATAACACTCAGATGTTATGAAGGAAAATGAATAATCATCATCATCACTTTTTCACACATCTTGAAACTGTTTTATGAACAATAAAAAACAGATCTATCAGAATTGTGTATTAAAGTTCTGTCAGGAAGTTAAAACTCTGCCAGCTAATTCAAAGGGCAAATTTATGACAGGGTTTTTAGACAGAGAAAGGGCAGATTAGAGCCTTTTGATACTGGCAGTCAGGATGTGTCTGAACAAACTCATAGACTCAGAGAAACTCAAGAGTTTCAGGATTCTTAGTCTCAACCAAATTCATCCAGCCATTCCTAACAATTTTCAGAAACCTACACCATCTCTGTCAATGCCTTAATCATCACATAACAGACACAGCAAATCTGTGAATTCAATTTATGCTATAATTCTGCAACCCAAACTATATTTTCAGTGTAATCATCCTAGCTAATATAAGGAATTAGAGAATCTTTCAAGAACTTCAAAGGTGCACTCTAATTCCTCAAAAATGATTTAAGTTAAGGGTTTAAAAAATCAGAGCTTGTGTTTTTCTTTTTGTAGCTCTCCAGTGCAGTCACAAATAGCCAAACTGCTTCCATAGCTTTTATAGGTATTACTGCAACCACTACAGTGACGTACTTCCCTCCCTATGTCCCCCAGAGCGTGTGCTTAGTAAGGAGATCATTACATTCAAACTTATAGTGAACCTCAGTACATTCACCTACATTCTGCTACAAACATTTTGTTGTATATACTTTACTAGTCATCTATCCATAAGTCTGTAACTTTATCCATCTTATTGTTGATGCATTTAAATAAATGCCATACATCATTACCTGTCACTCTAAAGATTTACTAACTAGAGTATAATACTTGTTTAAAGCTTCCAACCCCCACCTTTTAGATTTACATACAATTATATAAATGTTAAGTGTCATTTTGACTCAACCTTGTATATTTAATTTGTTTCATTGTTTTAAAGTATACTATGAAATACTATGATTTTTAAATATTAATAACATCCTGTGGTCTTGCTAAAAGCATTTACTTGTTCTAGCAGTTATTTTACAGGTTTTAAACTGTTCATGGAAATGGTTTATTAATTTTATTTCATTTTCTTTATTTCAGTGATATTTTACATTTATTTATTTCAATTATTGGGACCTCCTGTGTGATGTTGAATAGAAGAGAGAGGGATCATATATGATTTGTTCTCAATCTTAAGGAGGAAGCTTTCAGTATTTCACCATTCAGTGTATGATGTTAGGTATAGTTTTTCTGTTTAAAATATTGAGGAAATTCTCTTCTGCTCTTAGTTTCTGAGAGCTTTTATAATGTATAAATGTTGAACTTTTCAAATTTACTTCTGCAAACATTGAAATGATCATATGGTTCAATAAACTCTTGCCATATTTCTTATCATTAAGTCATCTGGCAATTAATTCTCTTAGGTCTATTTGATTGTTTGAAAAAGTCTTTACTTGATTTATTTTTGACATTTTTGTTTTATGATTCTAGAACTCTGACCAGGTAGCATTTTGTTCTTTGCTTTTCCTCACTTTTCAATACTTTAAAACTTTAAAGAAGTTGCTTCTATTTTCTAGTTTGCCCAATTTCTGAAGAGGGATCTGTAGTAATCCATGTATTATTTTCTTCTGTATTTTATGTTTCGTTTTCCTCTGGCTCCATTCAAGGTTATTATTCCTTTAGGTTTGAAAAAGTTGACTATGATATGCCTGTTACGTCTGTTGTGTTTAGTTTAATCTGTTTTCAGTTTTGTTGTGTATTGGGTTCTTCAAATTCTCAGTAGGGATTTCTGAGCTGCACGTATCTCTGGCTTGTTGTAATTAATTTTAGAAAAGTCTTGGCCATTATCACTTCAAATATTTCTTGAACAAACCTCTTTCCCTCTCCTCCATTTGGACTCCAATTATGTACGTATTAAGTGTAAGATATTGTTCCATGTTCTGTTCAGTACTTTCTTGACTGTTTTTTTCTTTTTTTTCCTTTAGGTAATTTTTTTGTGGGCCTATTTTCAAAGTTGCTTATTCTTCTTCTCTTGTGATCTGATTGTTGAAAAGTCTTTTGAAAACATCATATATATATATAAGAAATGTGTGTATAGGGGTGGTATTTCTAGCATATTTATTTCAGTCTTTTTCTTGATTACTCTTGTGGTAAGCAGAATAAAAGCCACTCAAATATGTATATAATCCAAACCCTAGAACTGGTAAAAATGTTGTATTACATGGTGAAAGGACCATTGATGATGTGACTAGACTTGAGGCCTTAAAGTAGGGAGAATTTCCTGGATTACCTGGGAGGGTCTAATCTAATCACATTAACCCTAAAAGTAGAAACTTTTTCTGGCTGGAGGCAGAAAAGATGTAGCAGAGGTGAAATCAGGTACGGCTGAAGTATTATTTAAGTCTTAATATGTTTTACTGGAGTTTTGTTGTTTTCAGCATCCAGATCACAAATATATTGCAGGGTTATAACAAATCCATCTTTTTCTTAGTAATGTAAATGGTATTTTAAGAAGAATATACTTCCTAAAAAAATTGTTTTTGGAGGTTGCCCTAGAGTTTAATGCATTGAACATATTTATCTGATTTTCAAGTATTTTTATGTCACCCAAGTTGCATAAAGTCCAATGCAAATGAATTCTCTCAGTGGTTGTATGAGAAAGTTTTTATTTCTCTTTCCTGTAGGCATAGAATTCTGCTCTGTCGTGCTATTGTTTTTGTGTTGTTTTTCAATTCATCACTTTAAAGATATTTCATTTCCTTCTCCCTTGCATTGTTTCATACAAGAAATCTTCTATAATTCTTTTATATTAGTTTCACTGTTGGCTACGTGTCTTTTTTTCCTTTGGGTGCCTTCTATCTGACTTTTGTTTTAGCAGTTTGAACGGGATATCGCTGGAATTTAGTGTTCTTGGTATTTATTCTACTTGGTATTTTCTGTGGTTCTCAAGTCTGTTGTTTGATGTCTGGTGTTAGTTTTGGTAAATTTTCAACTATTATTTCTTCAAATGTCCTTCAGTCCCATTTTTCCCCTTTTCTTCTGTGATTCCAGTTGCATATATTTTAGATCATTTGGTATTGTTCTGTATATGCCTTGATGTTTTATTCTGCTTTCTGTTTCTCTTTCTCTGATTTATTATTTCAGTTTGATAATTTCTAATGACAAATCTTCAACTTCACTGATTCTTTCCTTTGCTGTGTGAGCTCAACTGAGGAGCAGTGGAAGGCCCTGTTATTCCTGTTATGGTTTTCATTTCTAATACTTCCATTTAATTGTTTCTAATAGTTCTCATCTCTCTGCTGAAACCACCTATCTGAACCTAGGTGTCGTCCAACATTTCCACTAGAATCTGTATCATATTGAGCATAGTTATTAGAAATCCTAACAGATAATCCTACCTTCCGTGTCACATATAAGAATATGATTCTGATGAATGGTGTGTTTTTTTTTTGTAGTGCTCGTTTTCCCCATGTTTTTCATACCCTTAATATGTTAAGACATATTGAAAACAAGATTATTTTGTGCAGGACAGTAAAGACTGAGATAAACAGCTTTTAGGCCTGGAAATGGGCACATTTCTTTTTTCTTTGTGCTTGGTCTTTATTGATGAGTTTTGATTGAATGTAGTTAGAAATTTCACTGATATTGAGATTTTTTTGTTGAGTGGTTACTTACAATGCATCACATTCTTCAGTTCCCTGTCATTATTCCCTTTATTTAAAGAGGTGGCTGATTTGCAAAGGTTTTTTTTTCAATGCTGCCTAACATTGGTACTGTGTCTTTAGTCTTGAGAGTGGAGCTACTGTGGTCTTACTCCTTACCTTGTCTGTAGTTCTGAACTCGCCATTCATTCCTTCCTCTCCTCTAGGATAGGGACTCTTATTTCTGTTCTCTTCCCTTAGTTACAATGGGGTTTCACCAGGTTTTTTTTTTTTTTTTTTTGGCCTTCTCCACACAGATTAAGGCTTTTTTTCCCTTGAGGAGGAATTTTCTCCTCTACTTGAACTCCTGGTACCCTCTCCCTGCTCTCTATCATAAAGAACACTTTTCTTCAATTTTTTTCCAGTCTTCTCTGTGAACAACCAATGAAGTTCATGGAGAAAAAAAAATTCCCAAAAAAAGTATAGAATTCCTCAATTTCTGTGACTTTCAGGGGCTTCACACTCTATCAACAGTATAATGATCAGTGCATGATCCACTGATTTCACCAATATTCTTTGCTGAGCTGTATGATTGGTATCCACTTGTGTCTATTCCAGGTAATCCATTGTTCACATCTCATCTCTCCCTATAGGTATTTGACCCTTCTTCAATTTTAGGCTGAGAATTTGCCCAAAACCTCAGATATCTGATGAATTCAAGAAAACCTATAAAATTTCATTGTGTCTGAGTTAAATTTTTGTTGTAAGAATAAGCATGGTACTTTCTCTATCCTAAGTAGCACGATTAATTTTGGAAATTTAAATCCACATTGAATTTCTGGAATGTATAAATGATAAATTAATTTGTAGCAAAACTGCTTGCTATGAATTGCTAGTTTGCAGCTTCACTTTTATAAGGAGCTCATTCTGTGTTCAATAACCACACCAAATCCAGAATTCCAAACTTTGAGTATCTGTTCTCTAGGGCCACTACCGGTATTAGGGCAGTATATATAAGGGACCAACAGGAAAAATGGAAATCACATCCAATAATTCAACAGTGAATAATTACCTTAAAATATCATTCAATGAAGTTTAGGAAAAGCAGAAATAAATTATGGTAACATAGAAATAATAACTGCAGAAAGTATCTCTCATGAGGCTGGGGGAACAAATGGAGGAAGGTAGAATTATCTAAACCTAGAAATTCAGATGAGGAGTTAGCAGAGTTGGAATTAAGACCAGTGAGTAGGCGGGACCATGTTTGCTTCCAGTATCACAAGAGCTTGGAGGACAGACGTCTCAGAACTGGGGGTGAGACTTTTCTAGAGTAAGTGTTGTTCAACTATTGCTCAAACTCAGGATATCTTAAAAGGGTCCTGTGGATCTAAGTTGAGATTTCTAAGGAGAGAGGGCTTCTTAGCCTAATTAGTACTAAGGCTGATAAGACTGGTCTTAATTAAGAGTGCTGAAAGAAATCAAGGACTGCTAATGTCTTAAATTCCTTTGTTGAGGTGATGCACACAGGGGTGGCAGAAAAAAGAACCACATCATTTTCCTTCTCTCTCTGGAGTTTCACTTTTATTGGTAGAAACTAAAAGGAAGCCATATAAGAGAAGAGAAATATTTTTGCCTAATTAATTTCTAATATCCTAGCACAGAATAAATAAGTGATTAACAGAGATCATAGCATAATAATATGGGCTTTAGAAAGGTTTAATGTCACATTTAACTTTATTTTGTACAAAATTTGGGAGGAATATATAAATTCAAGGAAGAGGAGAGAATGTCATGTAGTTTTTTTGTAGGAGAGGAAAGAGAATAAACAAAAATATAGTCATATGTTATATATATTATGTGTCAATATGGTTGTATTATTTTGTGATCCTAGTTATGAAACCTTGGTGCATATGTTTGTGTGGAAGAGTCCAGGTGCATGTGTGTTTCTGTATTCTTACCCTTCCCATAGTATTTTAACTTAAACAGTGGGCTTAACTCATATGCATACTTACTACAAATGGAATCAATTCTCATTCATTTTGTAATAAAATTGTCTTACTAAATTTAAGTAAAAGAAATATAACCAATCATTACATAAAAAGATATCAAACAAATATAAAATATAAAAATATTAAGTAGTGTGAGCTTATAAATTACTTTATAAGAGGTCTTCTTTTTCTAAGTGGTTTATCTTTCATAATGAAGCAGTGTATGGGAACTCATATTCAATGTCATTTGTTCTGTAATAAGAGCCATTTGAAATTTTTCACTCTGTGTCTCATTATTCTTCCTGTATAAACCAAGAGATATTGTGGACTTGGTGAAAAATTACTACCTTTACAGAAATTTAAAGGAATTAGAAGTATTTTTATAATAGTTAAATATTACAACTCATGTTCTCTTAAATAAAGACAGACAAAATCGTTATAATATTTGAAAGGTTTTAAGAGAGAGAAATAAGGAAAGCAAGAACTAGATTCTGAAACTTGAACTACAAATTGGCAGGCAGAAATTCTGGACTTCTTTCAATTCCTGTGTCTACAAATAATTACACCACTAATTGCCAGATAACCCAGAGAAATCAAAAGGAAGAGCTACAGAAATAATTTGGAATCAAAAGCAAGGATTTATGAAATGAGACTTGTTTTTCATAAAACAGTGAAGATCCTGAAATCTTAGATGAAAAATCCTGCTAAGAAGTTTGGAGGTTGAATACATTGTTAATTCTGCCCCTCTAGTGTATTCTCTGATTGATGAGTAAATTCAGGCAATTTGAATAAGAAATAAAAGTTAGGGGAAAACCATCTCCTCTACAACTGTAGTGCTCTCTCATGGTTAAAAAGCATATTCTTACCACCAAAAAATAGTGATCTTTTTAGAAACAACAATGTGGTCAAACTAATAAAGGACTTCTTTGAAACCTTACATGATTAAGTTGGGAAGTGGGCCCCATTCCCATGTTTATTGATCTTGAAAATTTAGAACAATTATCATATTCAAGGTGGCTATAACTTTTCCATCAAATATTGATGATACTAATTCCAAAAATTTTGGTTTCTCAATGTTGATATTTTTTATAATAAATCAAACTATGTAGGATTCATTGAATGACACTGGGTTTTTAATCAACTGAATGGTTTAGAATCAATGTCAGCTCTCCTTATTTTGAGCCAAGGTTGACTGGACTACAGTTGTTTTGATCCAAGGTTCTTGAGGCATGCCTGGGTTACAGCTCTTATGCTGGTCAGTTGTCAGCTGTCAGGATATGACTTGAAAACTGACTGAATAAATAACTCTAGTGAGCCAAGAAATTATAGTCCCCAAGAAACCTCCTCATCCATGATTTCACATATTCATTCCTGCTAAGGCTGGGCACTGACATTCCATGTCTTTGCAAGGGAAGCTCATATTTACTGAACATCTGCAGTGGACTATACACTGGCATGAGGGTTTAAAGGCAGTATAAGGCACCTATCCCTCAGGAGACTTACAGTCTTCTTGGGGGGATATAGGCAAACAGAAAAAGAAAAAAATTTCTGTATTATGTAGTATGTGCTATGATGGAGGTATGTCCAGGGTTTGATGGGAACCCATTAGAGAAATGAGAATGAGATAGGGTAGTAGAATTCCAGTCCAAAATAGGTACTCAGGATGTACGGTTTAAGTTTTGAAATATTAAAGGCCTTCAGAGATAGAAATATGAGGGGATATAAATATTAGTATCAACACTTAATATTGCAGAATGCTTGTGCCAGTACCTATGCTAAGTTATTTGCATACATTATTCCATTTAATACCCTAAGCAAGTCTATGAAGTAGATGTCATTACTATTCTCATTTTATGAAAAAGGGCAGTTTAGTGAGATTAAGTATGAACTCAACATTAAGAATCGGTATTGGAGATTAAAGATGGTGGCATGAGAGGTGACACAGAAACCTCTCCCAAAACCACATTATAATATGAAAATATAGTTAATACAAATAATCCTGAAAAAACAAAAGGAAAGAAGGCTGCACCAGACTGCATAAACCTGGGGAAAACAGCACACCTCAAGAAAAAGGAAAATGTACTAAAGCCATGGTCTGGAGGGACCCAAGTCCTTCCCCAACCCCAGCTCACCAGTGGGAGGAAGAGAAATGGAGCAGGAAGGGGGTGGAGGCCTAGGACTGTTGAACATCCAGCTGTGGAGATCTTCTCTGGGAGCACAAACCTACATTACATGGAGCTCTGGAGATTAATGTGGTTGGAAAGCTAAGACAGGCAGAATACTTGGAGAGACTGAGTTTCCAGCCACTTGTGGAAACAGCAATCCACATCTGGCCACTCTGGGACAAAAGAAAGGTGGGCAGCCTGAGAGACTTCCTAACAGCAAAGGGGCTGCTAAAGGGGCAAGGATTGCACAGAGCTTGCTGCTCAGGAAAAAGGACAGGTGGACAAAATTGTCCAGATGCACTCTGCCCAGCAGGTTGGGAACTTTCAGGAGCTTCAGGTGCTCTATCACCCTGGTTGACTACACACCTTCAAGGGCCCCCATGAAACCCAGCCTGCTGCACCTTTCTCCAAGCCAGCACCACCTTAAAAACTGGCTGCCCCCACCATTGCACCAGGCTAGCCAGAGGGAAGCCCCACCTATGGAAGCTAAAGGTGCAAAGCATGGAGGCTTCTATCTGCACACTTAGCCCACTGGCCTTGGCAGTGAAGACAGGCGCTGCAACTGGGAAACAGGCAACAGCTCTTTCCTCCCAACAGGCACCAGTGCCCTTGCTTCCCACCCCTGTCATTGTTCCAGGGGCTGAGCACCTCTAGAGAGTAGAGCTTCTGGGCACTAGAGGGTACCACCTACAAATATGAAACTTCAAAGGAACCTGGTTCAAACCAAAGTCCCACAAACACCAGAAAGAGGGACAAGTAAAACTGAATTCATCAATTTTCCTGAAAGAGAGTTCAAAATAAAAATCATAAACTTGCCCACTGAGGTACAGAAAAATAGTCAAGAACTCAGGGAAAAATTCAGGAATGAGATTCAATTATGAAAAAGTAAAATATCTGAAATGAAACATACAATAGAGGGATTTAAAAGCAGATTAGGTGAAGTAGAGGAGACAGTAAATGAAATAGAAATTGGAGAACAGGAATATAAAGAAGCAGAGGCACACAGAGGAAAAAGGATAAGTAGAAATGAAAGAATATTTAAAGAACTGTATGACCAATCCAAATGTAACAATATTCACATTATAGGGGTACCAGAAGAAGAGAGAGAAAAAGGGATAGAAAGTGTCACTGAGGAGGTAATAGCTGAAAACTTCTACAATCTGGGGAAGGAGATAGTCTCTCAGGCCATGAAGGTGAACAGATCTCCCAACACAAGGGACTCATGGAAGACAACACCAAGACATATAATAATTAAAATGGCAAAGATCAATGATAAGGACAGATTATTAAAAGCAAGCAGAGAAAGAAAAAAGATCACATACAAAGGAAAACCATTAGGCTATCATCAGACTTCTCAGCAGAAACCTTACAGGCCAGAAGGGAGTGGCATGACATATTTAATGCCATGAAGCAGAAGGTACTCGAACCAAGAATACTCTACTAGGCAAGATTACCACTTATATTTGAAGGAGGGATTAAACAATTTCCAGATAAGCAAAAGCTGAGACAATTTACCTCCCACAAACCATCTCTACAGCATACTTTGGAGGGACTGATATAGTGGAAGTGTTCCTAAGGCTAAATAGCTGTCACCAGAGGACATAAAACCACAGTAAAGGAAGTAGAACAATTAATTACTAAGAAGATGGAAAACCAAATCAACTGCCCACAAAGTCAGTAAGGGATAGACAAAGACTACAGAATATGATACATAATATATAAAGAATGGAGGAGGAAGAAAAGGAGAAAAAAATTATTTAGATTATATTTGTTATAGCAAACTAAGTGAGTTAAATTAGACTGTAAGATAGTAAGGAAATTACCCTTGAACCTTTGGTTACCATGAATCTAAAGCCTGAAATGGAAATAAGCACATACCTATCAATAATCACCCTAAATTTAAATGGTCTGAATGAAAAAATTAAAATACATAGAGTCATTGAGTGGATAAAAAAGCAAGACCTGTCTATAGGCTACCTATAAGAGCCTCACTTCAAACCCAAAGACATACACATACTTAAAGTGAAGAGATGGAAAAAGGTATTTCATGCAACTAATAGGGAGAAAAAAGCATGAGTTGCAGTACTTGTGTCAAACAAAATAGACTTCAAAACAAAGAAAGTAACAAGGGACAAAGAAGGACATTTTATAACAATAAAGGGTCTGTCCAACAAGAGGATGTAACCATTATAAATATCTATGTACCCAACATAGGATCACATACATATGTGAAACAAATACTAACAGAAGTAAAGAGGGACATAGAAAGCAATGCATTCATTTTAGGAGACTTCAACGTGCCACTCACTCCAAAGGATAGATCAGTCAGACAGAAAATAAGTAAGGAGACAGAGGAACTGAGCAACACATTATAACAGATGGACCTAACAGACATCTACAGAACACTCCATCCGAAAGCAGCAGGATACACATTCTTCTCAAGTGCACCTGGAACATTTTCAAGAACAGATACTAGGCCACAAAAAGAACCTCAGTAAATTCCAAAAGATTGAAATGGTACCACCCAGCTTTTCAGAACACAAAGGTGTGAATCTAGAAATAAATTATTCAAAGAAAACAAAAAAGCCCACAAACACATGTAGGCTTAACAATGTGCTCCTAAGTAATCAATGGATCCATGATGGAATATAAAAGATATCAAGCAATATATGGAGACAAATGAAAACAATAATTCAATACTGCAAAATCTGTGGGACACAGTGAAGGCCATGCTAAGAGGGAAGTATGTTGTAATACAGGCCTACCTCAGCAAAGAAGAACAATTCCATGTGAATGGTATAAACTCACAAATAATGAAACTTGAAAAAGAAATACAAATGAGGCCCAAAGTAAGGAAAAAGAGGGACATAATAAAAATTAGAGCATAAATAAATAAAATTAAGGAGAATAAAATAGAGGCAATGAAAGCAGGAGCTGGTTCTTTGAGAAAATAAACAAAACAGATAAGCCCCTAGCCAGATTTATCAAGAAAAAGAGAGAGTCTACACACATAAACAGAATCAGACATAGGAAAGGGAAAATCATTACAGACACCACAGAAATACAAAGAATTATTATAGAATACTATGAAAAATTATATGCTAACAAAGTGGATAATGTAGAAGAAATGGACAGCTTTGTAGAAAAATACAACCTTGCAAGACTGACCCAGGAAGAAACAGAAATCAGAAAAGACCAATTACCAGTAATGAAATTGAATTGGCAATCAAAAAACTACCTAAGAACAAAATCACTGGACCAGATGGCTTCACTGCTGAATTTTATCAAACATTTAGTGAAGACCTAATACCCATCCTCCTTAAAATTTTCCAAAGAGTAGAAGAGGGAATACTTCCAAACTCATTCTATGAGGCCAGTATCACTCTAACACTAAAACCAGGCAGACATACAAAAAAAGAAAATTACAGACCAATATGCCTGATGAACATAGATGCAAAAATACTCAACAAAACATTAGCAAATCAAATTGAAAAATACATCAAAAAGATCATCTGTCATGATCAAGTAGGATTTATTCCAGGGATGCAAGGGTGGTACACTATTCAAAAATCCATCAACATCATATACCACATCAATAAAAAGAAGGACAAAACCATATAATCATCTCCATAGATGCTGAAAATGCATTTGACAAAATTCAACATCCATTCATGATAAAAAATCTCAAAAAACTGGGTATAGATGGCAAGTACGTCAACATAATAAGGACCATATGACAAACCCACAGCCAACATCATACTAAACAGTGAGAAGCTGAAAGCTCTTCCTTTAAGATCAAAAAAAAGACAAGGATGCCTGCTCTCCCCACTTCTATTCAACATAGTTCTGGAGGTCCTAGCCATGGCAATCAGACAACACAAAAGGCATCCAGATTGGTAAGGAAGAAGTTAAACTTTCACTGTTTGCAAATGACATAATATTGTACATAGAAAATCCTAAAGAATCCACCCAAAACCTACTAGAATGAATATCTGAATTCAGCAGTGTTGTAGGATACAAAATTAATACACAGAAATCTGTTGCATTTCTATACACTATGATGAACTACCAGAAAGAGAAATCAGTAAAACAATTCCATTTACAACTGTATCAAAAAGAATAAAATACCTAGTAATAAACCCAACCAAGGAAGTGAAAGACCTATACCCTGAAAACTACAAGACAATCATGAGATAAATTAAGAAGATACCAACAATTGGAATTAATATTGTCAAAATGGCCATCCTGCTTAAAGCAATCTACTGATTCAATGCAATCCCTATCAAAATTCCAACAGCATTCTTTAATGAACTATAACAAATAGTTCTAAAGTTCATATGGAACCACAAAAGACCCTGAATAGCTAAAGCATCCTGTGAAGGAAAAATAAGACTGGAGGGATTACACTCCCCAACTTCAAGCTCTACTACAAAGCCACAGTAATCAAGACAATTTGGTACCGGCACAAGAACTGACCTATAGACCTATGGAACAGACTAGACAGCCCAGATATAAACCCAAGCATATGGATCAATTAATATACAATAAAGGAGCCATGGATATACAGTGGGGAAATGACAGCCCGTTCAACAACTGGTGTTGGCAAAACTGGACAGCTACATGTAAGAGACTGAAACTGGATCACTGTCTAACCCCATACACAAAAGTAAACTCAAAATGGATCAAAGACCTAAATATAATTCATGAAACCATAAAACTCTTAGAAGAAAACATAGGCAAAAATCTCTTGAATATAATCATGAGCAACTTTTCCCTAAATGTATCTCCTTAGTCAAGGAAAGAAAATAAAAAATAAACAAATGGTACTACATCATGCTAAAAAGCTTCTGTACAGCAAAGGACACCATCAGCAGAACAAGAAGGCATCCTACAGTATGGGAGAATATATTTGTAAATGACATATCCGACAAGGGGTTAACATCCAAAATATATAAAGAACTCACACACCTCAACACCCAAAAAGCAAATAACCCTATTAATAAATGAGTGGAGAATATAAACAGACACTTGTCCAGGGAAGAAATTTAGATGGCTATCAGGCACATGAATATATGCTCCACATCACTAATTATCAGGGAAATGCAAATTAAAACCACAATTAGATATCATCTCACACCAGTTAGGATGGCCAACAGCAAAAAGACTAGGAACAATAAACACTCGTGAGGATGCGATGAAAGGGGAACTCTTCTACACTGCTGGTGGGAATGTAAAGTACTTCAACCATGGTAGAAAGCAATATGGAGGTTTCTTAAAAAACTGATCACAGAAATACCATTTGACCCGGGAATTCCACTCCTAGGAATTTACCCAAAGAAAACAAGATCTCACATTCAAAAAGACTTATGCACCCGTATGTTTATTGCAGCACTATTTACAATAGCCAAGATATGGAAGCAACCTAACTGTCCATCAGGAGATGAATGGATAAAGAAGAGTGGTACATATACACAATAGAATACTATTCAGCTATAGGAAGAAAACTAATCCTACTATTTGCAAAAACATGGATGGATCTAGAGGGTATTATGCTCAGTGAAATAAGCCAGGCAGAGAAAGAGAAGTACCTAATGATTTCACTCATTTGTGGAGTATAAAAAAGCAAAAGTGAAGGAACAAAACAGCAGGAGATTCACAGACTCCAAGAAGGAACTAGTGGTTACCACAGGGGAGAGGTGGTGAGGGAGGGAGTAAGGGATTGAGGGGAGTTATGATTAGCACACATGGTGTGGGGTATCATGGGGAAGGCAGTGTAGCACAGAGAAGACTAGTAGTGATTCCGTGGCATCTTACTATACTGATGGACAGTGACTTCAATGGATTATGGAAGAGATTTTATAATATGGATGAATGTAGTAACCATATTGTTTTTCATGTGAAACCTTCATAAGAATGTATTTCAATGATACCTTAAAAAAAAAGGTCAAGGTCTCTAACTCTGTAAATACTTGCTTTTAAATACCATGAGCCCTGCCTCTCTTTAATGGAAGAAGAGCACTGGAGGCAAATAGATGTACCTGTGATGACAATGAGTTGGGAAAGAATATAGCAAAGCGATAAATGACAACATTGGAGGGACCTGAAAGAACTGGATCCAATAAGACCTTGATGCTACAGTGCAGACCTGTATTTTTAAGTGGAAAGCATTTGTGGGCCAATTACATTTAGCTAGACAAATGCCATGGTCATATTTGCATTTTAGAATCTTATTCCATCAGAAGTGTGGATTAACTGGATTGTACATAGATGAGACCAGGGACCGGGAGACAAATCCAAATGTTGTATAATCCAGAAGTTATTGTACAAAGAGAACCTGAATTAAAGCAGGCGCTGTGAGATGTATAGGTGAAACAAGAATTAAAAGTCATTTAAAGGTGGATAATAGAATATATCGAAAGTTTGAGCCAAGGTCTCAAGAGGAATTGCTTGCTTTCACTTGCTGTCTCTTGGAACATCATCACTTTCATGATAGGAAGTTATAGCTAATGTGCTGGACCATGAGAGGTGACATAGACAAAAGTCCCAGTTGTGCAGGCCTAAGCCGTTCCAGACCGATACACTAGTTGAGGCACCAACTGTAGCACAACTAAGTCCTGTGGAACTTCCCACTGACCTATAGACTCGTCATCAGTAGTAAATGCTTGTTGTTTCAGTTCACTGATTTTTAAAGATATTTTGATGACTGATAAAACTTTTAATGTTTAAATCATCTTTGGAGCTTTCTGTAGTAATTCAGGGGGAAAAAAGAATAAAAGTTCTAAAAAGATGTCAGTAATATTGAATAGTTATTCAATTATATAGAAATTCAGCTTTCATGTTTTATTTTTCATATAGACATTTAGGTATGACGTTTTCATATATTGGTGTGGTTTGAACCAGGTAGAACACAAGTATCACCACTCTAAAGGGAGCTTTTTTCTAGAATCTGAATCACTTGTCATTTAGAAAGAGTGATAATCGTGCAGACCCTTGGAAGAGGCAGATCTGTGGCTAAATCCCCACTCTACACAGTCATTATATCATGACTGAGCAGAACCCCTTTTGCTCTCCATTTTCCTCTGTAATTTTTTCCTATTTGTAGGGGAGCTCATGTGATGATTTCTCTCTATAAGTGTGGGCAACTTATCCCTTAAAGAAGAACAAATAAAGTCAGATGAATTTTCACCAAAATAGCCATAAAAGGATTCTACTCTGCCTCTTCAATATCCTGTCCCTTCAACATCCCTTTAAGAATTGTTTTTTTTTTAATTAAAAAAGGATTCTGATAAAAGATGTTATGTTGATCACACATGGGCTTCTCTCACTTGGAGCACATGAGAAGAGAGCTACAGATTACAGCCCCTGCATAGCTGCCAAATGCTTGGTTTTAGATCCATTTAGACACATTGATTGACTGGATAGAAGATATTTTTCAGGAAAAGATTTTCAGGCCCCAATCAGTCTTCTAGCCTATTTACACCATTATTTATTTAGATGTGCTCATGTCCTGGATTTAGCAAGTGGTACCCATGAAGCTGGTATTCCTTGAGCACTTTCTTTTTTGGCGTAAAATAATATTGTAGACACCTCTTGTTCTCTTCCATCCTATTGCTGAAATCAGCCATTTTTCCAAAGTATCCTAGATCTTTAAATGCAAAATGTACGAGAAACCAAGATCTGGTCAGTAGGTATGCATACTGCTGCTTGGGTATCGTTGTTTCTAGGCTATTTCAGTGCATAGCACTGAGGAAACACATGTACATACAGATATGTATACACAGATATATCTATATATGCATATATTTAAGTATTTCTCAACATATCTATACTTATTTTTTTTCATATCTATACTTATTGATATTATATAATACAACCATACACATATACACACACACACACATAAATATAGATATAAAGCCAAAAACATCTATAATGATTTCTTTATTTCTATTAAAATCATAAGTTTATGTAATACCTTCAATTCCAACTGAATACTAGAGAGGTCATAATGTCCTTCTCCTTTTCAATATTTTTAACTTCTGTTTATCACAATAAGAAATCTGGCTTCCATTTTCTATAATACAGTTGATATTTACTTAGACCTAGAATACACAGAAAATAGTTTTCAGAATCGTTTTCCCACCACTTTTTGAAAAAGAAACCTGCAAATCATAGTACTACATATTTTATAATTAATTTTGTCTTTAGCCTAGGACATATAATGTAAATATTGAAAAGTTGAAGTATTACTAAATCAATGTAATAAGTGAAACAAGAATTAAAAGTCATTTAAAGGTGGATAATAGAATATATTGAAAGTTTGAGCCAAGGTCTCAAGAGGAATTGCTTGCTTTCACTTGCTGTCTCTTGGAACATCATCCCTTTCATGATAAGAAGTTACAGCTAATGTGCTGGACCATGAGAGGTGACACAGACAAAAGTCCCAGTTCTGGAAAGGCCAAAGCCATTCCAGACTGATACACAAGTTGAGGCACTAAGTGTAGCACAACTAAATCAAGTTCTTTTTTTTTTCTCTCTCCTTCCACTTCGCTTACACTATTTCTCCAAATATGGTTTAATGGGCTTCTATTTGTATTATATTTTAGCATTTCCTTCATACATGTTTACTTATTTCCCTTTTTCTTGATAATTTTAAACATAGTTGTAACAGCATAGTTGTAAAAGTCAAACTGTTAAAAAAAAATGGTGGTTTTATCAGAGAAACATCATTTCTCATCCTATATTCTGAACTTTCCGTCCTTTTTGCCCATGCCACATAACAAATTTCATTAATCTCTAGTTTATCTTTCCTGTATTTTGTTATACACAAATAAAAAATACACGCATATTTTCTCATGTCTCCATTTTTTGCATGGAAAGAATAGCATGCTTTGTATAATTTTTTACATTTTGATTTTTTTCACTTAATTGTATATCCTGAAAAATCACTCCATGTCATAGAGATTTTTCTCATCTTCATTTTTTTTTTTTTATTCTGGAGGCATTGTACTCCATTATGGGGTTATACCACAGTTTACTCAATCTGTTCTGTATATAAGCATATAAATTGTTTCCAATGTTTTTCATTTATAATCAATAAGGCAATAAAAACTCCTACATAGGAATTTTTCTATTTTTGGAGCTATGTCTTCAGAATAAATTCCAAGAAATTGGGTTGCTGGGACATAATGTAAACATACATGTAGTTTTGTTGAATAATAATAAATTCTTCTCCATGAGTTTATTACCAAAGTGTATTCTAAACAGCGTCACATGAGTATTGGAGTCACTGTTTCTCCACATCTTCACCAGCAGAGCATGATGTCATATTTTTTTATTTTTTGCCAATCAAATATTTGAGAAATGCTAACCCAGCATAATTTTATTTTCCATTTTTCCATTAGAGGGAGATTATATATCTTTTCATATATTTATATCTTTCTTGTAAATTATCTGTTAATGTCTTTTGCCCAATTCTATATCATATTTCTGGTATTTTTTCACTCATATTCAGAGTTCTTTGTATTTATGAATAGTAATTCTCAATTTTTTGTGAGATATATTGCAAATATTACCTTGCAGTTTTACAGCTGTGTTTTGAATTTTCATATGGGTTTTTTTGCCACTAAATTTTATTTTCTTGTCAAATTTATTAATATTCTCTTGCATCTAGACATGAAATGACTTTCGATATGATTCTAACCCTATTAAGTAGATGAGAACATTGAGTCCCAGAGAGACTGAATTGTCCAAAGTCAAGCTTTTATATATATATATATATACACACACACACAAACACACACACACACATACTGCATATAACCAAATATTCTAGCTCTAATGAAATTGTGCTCTGGGAAATATATTGTAAGGGGGATTACAAATATTAAACAAATACAGAACAATTATAGCTAGTTATAATTTCACTTTTGTATTATTAAGAGCATATAATAGAAATGATTGTCCTTGTTAGGATGGTTATTACGAATATTTCTAAAGAAGTAAGAAATGAGCTTGGATTTATAAGATGAGTACATGTTAATTAGGAGGCGATTGAGGGGGAGTAGAATTGTGGACCAGAAAGAAGATAACTGTGTCTGCAGGGAGTATGGCAAATGTAAGGAGCATGAAGTAGACCGGTAGTTGTCAAATTGAGAGAGAGGGCAGAATCTGAGATATGGTTGCTTGAGAGACAGATTGGCTAATTGATGTGGTTCTTAAAGATCAAAATTCTAAATTAAGCTGAAGAAAGGAAGATAATATAATATTATTTCATTTTATAAAACATCCAACATAGCAGTAAAATGGAGAATTGTTACAGTAGGGCAAATTTGGTTGAGGAGACCAATTCAGAAACTCTTTCTGTAAGCCAGGCTTTTACTGGAGTGTTGATGATAGAGATTCTTTAATTCGTAACTTATGTATTGAATTCCTGTTACATGCCAAGCCCTGAGTTAGGGACTGGAAATGAAAAGAAGTAAATAGATAAGAACAATATTTAAGAGTTAAAATAGACAGTACATGGTGAGACATTGGATAATAAGTGTAAAAGGTAATGCTCAAGTTTCTGGCTTGTCGAATACAGAATGTATAGTGGTTTTGAAAGGAGGCCTATGTTTGGGGAGGAAATTCAAGCATTTGGACTGGATATTTTGAGAACATACGAAGACTTTGAGACATCTTTTGGGAGTTGTCAACATCCAGGGAGTTCCGAGCTCAAGGAGATGTCTGAGTCAGAGATGCAGGCTAGTTTGTGAGTTGCCTGCAAATAAATGACATTTAAAAGTGTTGGTGTAGGTGAGATCCTCTAGGGAGAATGGAGAGAAGGAAGAAAGAGCAGAGTGTATACTGAGCCTTGAGGAACACCAGCACTTAATTACTGTGAGTGGAAGGAAATAAACCTGGCAAAAGAGATAAAAGGGAAGCTAGAATGGTATGGAATCCTGGAGACTAATTGGCTATAGTTTTTAAAGAAGCAAGGATTTATTGATAACGTCAAATACTTCTAATCGATTAAGTAGAAAAGGACTAAAACTGTTTACTTGGTTTAGTGACAGGGAGCCCATTCTTGACTTCAGTAAAAATGGGGGGAGTGAGGGAGAGGTGAGGAAGTGGGAATGGGGATGGTTGGCTGTAAAGCGGAAAAAAGGGAGATTGGAAGCGGGCTAATTTTTAATGAAAACATGCAAATTTGCTCTGGGTCTGAGAGTCTGAGTTTTTGCTGTTGTTGTTGTTTTTCTTCCTTTGCTTCATAAAACCAAAAAGGTTTGGATCTTAGGTTCTCTAGGAAATGCCCCCATAGATAAGTTAAGAAAATCCACCCTGGTTCTGAAATACACATGAAGATCCCACACTAGGCGAATCATCTCAGGGAAGAAGTACCCAGGTGGCTATTCAAAGGGTTCCCAGGATGGGAAGATAACATTTGACAACCAACATAAGGATTTTATCTTTATTAACCAGAGTGCAGCTCTGAGGAACATCTCAATATGAATAAATGATATTTTTGCTAATGCAGCCAGCATTCAAAAGTAACAAATCCACGGCTTTACATGGCAAGCAATAGTGACAGTTCTGTTTTCCTAAATAATCAGTCTCATTAACTGGGGCTGTCGACTTTCTTAGCACTAACTCACTTAATGCTTCCACTTGGATAAACACAAACTGCTCAAAACGATATATATTCTTCAAGATCCCCTAAACTCTGCATCTCTATGGCTCCTTTTGTTTCTATTGAGTAAGTTTAATCACTGCAAGAAGGTTGCAAATGGAGACTTGTCATTTTCTGGTGGCAATAATTTAGCATCTTACAAGCAAAACTCATAAACCCTGGCGACGTTCAGTAGCTCAGAGCTGATGCTGGGGGTGCAAAAGGTATTGATTTTAAAACAGAGTGAATGTGACTACGAAATTGAAGTTAGGCTGAGAAAGCACTCTCCAATACGTATACAAGAAGGAACAAAAATGAAATACTGAGTTAATATTACTGTAAGGTGTTAAACCAGCTGATGCCATGGTAGTAATATTAATAAAATAATAATCATGCTTTTGATAATAGTCCTCATTGATAAATTGATAAAGCGATGTAAACTATGGGGTCACACCCCACAGCATGGGCTTGGCACGTGCAAGGTGCTTCATTATTACCTTATACATTGTGCAAATGTCTTCTTGAAACTCCATTTATAAATCTGAAAAATTGAAATAAAAATAATGAATGAAGTCACAAAACAAACCTCATGTCACTGAGATAGATTTTAAATTTGGGTTCATTGTTCAAACGTTTAACCATCATGTTCATCATTGAACTAGTAGTAAGGATTCTTCCACATCTGACTACGAGTCAACCATGTGACTCAGTAAGAGAGAGGTTAAGAAAGAGGTTTCCATGTGAGTTGCCCCATACATAAAATGAGATTAAACTAGATAAATTCTATAATCCTATTCATAATTAACCATTTACCCTTTTATATTGCTAGAAACTTCTATAGAGATGCTACTTCTTAAATCCCTACTATCGCCACTAGGGAAAATAAAACTTAAATAGTCCTTCACAACTGAAGACCAAGATGTATAAGTGAAGGATTGAATACGTGAATGAATGAATGAATGAGCAAAGCTCTAGGTATATGGTGTTATTTTAATGGGTGCAGAGAATCAGTGATATATGAGGCTCAGAGTGATTATCATTTCTCTCTGACATCCCTAGCATGAGTTGTTTCTTATGTAAGAATTCTCAGGCTGAGTGGAATACTCAGATGTCATCAAAAGGATCTGTCCCTAACATTATCTTTAATTGTACTTGTTACCCAATATTATATTGGTTTCAGGTATACAATGTAGTGATTCAACAGTTAACTACATTATTAAATCCTCACCTCAGTTATTATCTGTCAACATAGGAAGATATTACAGTATTATTGACTATATTCTCTATGCTGTACTTTCATCCCATGACTAATTCATATTATGATAGAGATTTTGTGCCTCTTAATCTCCTTCACCTATTTCACCTCCCCCACCCCAACCCTTTCCTCATGGTAACCACTAGTCACTTCTTAGTGTCTATGAGTCTATTTCTATTTTGTTTGTTTTGATTTGTTTTTTTAGATTCCACATATTAGTGAAATCATATGGTAATCTTGCCGGATAAAGTAATCTTGGTTCCAGGCCCTTCTGCTTCATGGCATTAAATACATCATGCCACTCCCTTCTGGCCTGTAAGGTTTCTGCTGAGAAGTCTGATGTTAGCCTGATGGGCTTTCCTTTGTATGTGATCTTATTTCTCTCTTTGGCTGCTTTTAACAGTCTGTCCTTATTCTTGATCTTTGCCATTTTAATTACTATATGTCTTTGTGTTGTCTTCCTTGGGTCCCTTGTGTTGGAAGATCTGTGGATCTCCATGGCCTGAGAGACTATCTCCTTCCCCAGATTGGAGTTTTCAGCAATTACCTCCTCAAAGACACTTTCTATTCCTTTCTCTCTTCTTCTTCTGGTATCCCTATAATGTGAATATTGTTTTGTTTGGATTGGTCACACAGTTCTCTCAATATTCTTTCCTTTTTAGAGATCATTTTTTCTCTTTGTGCCTCAGCTTCTTTGTACTCCTCTTCTCTAGTTTATATTTCATTTATCATCTCCTCCACCATATCCAATCTGCTTTTAATTCCCTCCATTGTGCTCTTCAACAATTGGATGTCCGACTGGAATTCATTCCTGAGTCCTTGAATATCTTTCCGCACCTCCATTAGCATGTTAATGATTTTTATTTTGAACTCCCTTTCAGGAAGAGTCATGAAGCCCATGTCATCTTTCTCAGGGGTTATATTAATTTTCCTCTGGACCAGGTTCCTTTGGCGTTTCATATTTGTGTACGGCGCCCTCTAGTGTCCAGAAGCTCTACTCTCTGGAGCTGATGAGCCCCTGAAGCAATGTCAGGGGTCGCAGTGGAGTGGTATTGGTGCCTGGCGGGAGGAAAGAGCTGTTTCCTGCTTCCCGGCTGCCTTGCCTGTCTCCACTGCCTGAAGCTGTGGGCTGAGCACACAGGTATAAGCTTTTGTCCCAGAGCAGCCGGATATGGATCCCTGCTTTCCGCAAGTGGCCCAAATCTCAGTTTCTCCCTGAATTCTACCTGTCTTCGCTTTCCAACCCTGTAATCACGAGAGTATCATGAAAGCACCATGAAATGTAGATTTGTGCTCCCAGAGCAGATCTCCGGAGCTAGGTATTCAGCAGTCCCAGGCCTCCACTCCTTCTCTGCTCAGCTTCTCTTCCTCCTGCCTGTGAGCTGGGGTTGGGGAAGGGCTTGGGTCCCGCTGGGCCACAGCTTTGGTATGTTACCCTGTTACGTGAGGTCTGCTCTTTTCTCTAGGTGTATGCAGTCTGGCACTGTCCTCTTTCCTGTTGCGCTCTCAGGATTAGTTGTATTTATTATATTTTCATATTATATGCGGTTTTAGGAGGAAGCCTCTGTCTTACCTCTCATGCCTCCATCTTTAATCTCTCTCCATAATGCATATCTTATATATTGTAAACTTTATATTCTAATCAGTTTTGTCTGATATATACTAAAATTGGATTTTTGGTTAATATTTTTTGGGTTTATTTTTCCTCCCTGTTTTTATTAGGCATATCTCTTGTTATCAATATATAAAATACTTAAAAAATGTGAGACACATTTTTTAAACATGCAAGTGTAGTCAATTTAAATTTGATAATTTGCTATTTGCATTTATATTTCTACTAAGTAAAATAAACCAGTCACAGAGAGACAAATACTGTATGATTCCCCTTCTCTGAGGTACTTAGACTGGCCAAAATCATATGCAGAGAGAATAGAATGGTAGTTGTCAGGCACTGAGAGGAAAGGAAGAACAGGGAGTAACTGTTTTATGGATATAGAGTTGCAGTTTCACAAGATGAGAAGTTCTAGAGATGGATAGTGGTAATGGTAGCACATTTTGAATGTGTTTAATACCACTGAACTATTCAATTAAAAATATTAAGACAGTCAATTTTATGTTGACGTATTTTATCAAAAAAAAAAGGGCATTCGTATTTTTCTGTTGAGAAGTTTTTACATTTCTTCTGCCAGGAATCCTGAATTCATGGGTCCTAGATGAGTTTTGTGTCAATATCTCAAACAGAAATTTCAAACTTATGCAGCTCTTGAAAATTTGAGTCAGTTATATGTGGTCCAGACATAGGGAAGGAATTTTTAGTTTTTTTCCCCCCAAATAAACCACTTTAAGTCCAAACACTACCACAAGTACTGGTTATTTCAGCAACTATTATGATAGGGATCATCTCATCAGTTTAACAAAGAGAAAGATGAATTTGAGAAGGAAATTAAACTAGGCTATTCATAATCTGACAGGGAAAGTGAAATAATAGTTTAGTCTTGTATTGATTGGTTTTTAGTTACTTCATATCTTTATGTCTTTGTTTTAATTGAGGTATAATTGACATATATTTGTTTCAGATGTACAATATGATTCAGAATTTGTATATATTGCAAAATGGTCATATATTTTAAGTCTATTAACATCTGTCACCATATATAGTCACAGAATATTTTTGTGATGAAAACTTTTAAGATCTACTCTCTTAGTAACTTTTGAATATGCAATGCAGTTGTATAACTAGTTGCCATGCTGTACATCACCTCCCCTACTACTGATTTTGTAACTGCAAGTTTGTATCTTTTGACTCTCTTCATCTACTTCCACCTACCACCCTCATCTCACTCCCACCAATCTGTTCTCTGTATCTGTGAACTTGGATTTGTTTTGTTTTATTTTGCTTTTAGATGGCACATATAAATGAGATCATACAGCACTTGTCTTTCCCTGGTCTGACTTATTTCACTCAGCATAATGCCCTCAAAGTCCATTTGTTACCACAATGGCAAGATTTCATTCTTTTTTATAGCTTAATAATATTCCTGTGTGTGTATGTTTGTGTGTGTGTGTGTTGTATATGCACCATATTTTCTTTATTCATCCATCAGTGGACACTAAGGCCATTTCTATATCATTTACATAGTTATTGTAAATGATGTTGCAATGAACATGGGGGTAAATATAACTTTACATAGGTACATATGAACTCATGTCATAAGTTGAAGCTACAGACTTATCATGTGGTAAAGTAAATAAAAGTATCAATTTGAAGAAATTTTAATCAAAATGTATGTTTTATGCCCTTATGTAGATCTGATACTTTCACCCTAGGAATTAAAAGATGTAATTGAGAAAGTGTACAAAAAATAAATATAAGAATGTTCATCATAACATTGTTGAAAGTGTTGGAAAATCTGCAACAACACACTTGTCCAACAATGAATAATTGTTTAAATAATGATATCTATACACTGGAATATGATAAAAATATTAAAATGTTATATAAATATATTCATCAAGGTTGAAATAAGTTCATATTTAGTTACTTTAAAAAGTTACAAGTTATTATTGTACAAAGATTTTTGAAAAAATATTGTAGAGATAGGGATATATGTAGAGGTTTACATATCAGAGTATACTGGGATCATTTTCAGTTGGTTGGTGCATGAGTAATTTTTTGCTTCTTCATGCTTACCTTGAATATTTTATTTCCTTTAATGTATACATAACTTTTAAACAGTAAGATAATTTAGAAGACTAAAGGATGTATCTATGAAGATTTTCAGCATTTAAAGGATTTTTCTCAGGCTTTGTTGGAATTATTGCTTACAATTGGCTAATAAATATGAAACGTAGAATGTTGCAATTGTTTTTGTCCAACTGACAGCCAATTAGTCAAACTAATATCCAGCCTTTACAGTTAAAATGTGACCACCTGAATAATTCATAAATTAGTTTTTCATGCTTCCCTGCTGGGGTCATGGTATCCATATAGGCTGACCAAAGTTGAAGAGGAAACCGACAATGTGTTCTCTTGGGTGAGAGCTACAGTAGGAATGTCATATTCATTCTTATCGTGAGTCATTGTGCACCCACTCATGCATCTCTCCATTTTTTATATCTTATGTTTATTCGGAGGACACATTTTCTTCCTTCTCTGATGCTAAGCCATTTTAGGCCAGAATTTGTCATTGCTGTCTCTGTACTTGGCCTCTTTTTCTCTAATAGTGACTCACACAGTTCTTCACATAGATTAGGAATTCAATATAAATTGATTAAATGCAATACTTTATACATTAATGAAAAAACATTGCCATTATGCATGCTTTATATTATTCATGTGGTAATAGTCTCATGTTGACATGTATTATTTGTAAGTCTTTTTAATTGAACAGTAAATCAGTTGAAGAAAGTACCTATATCTTGTGTATATTTACACATGCTTTACTTTTTTCCATTTCTGTGTCTGAAGCTGTAGATCTCGATCATCCCTTCATTATACATTTTTTGAATAAATGTATTAATAAGTATTTGCATAAATGGACCCCTTCCTATCTTTCCAGTCATTCATTTAGTCACTCAGTCATTCTTGTTATTTACAGAATATCCTCTGTGCTAGACATTAGCATATTCACTACATATCCCAAGCATTCAGCACAGCCCTGCTCGGAGCCACCTCTGTGGTGTGTGTGTGTGTCTGTAGACTCATAGAAGAACATTACTGCTGGGAGAGGGTAGAAGAAGTAGGTGTCATACTTACACTTACGAGAAAGGAGAGCTCTTAGTCGGCTTTCCTTTTATGGTTCTGGTAATGATTGAATATGTGCAGAGGGTATGGCCAGAAACTGAGTTTCCAGCAGGAAGGGTTAGGCTGCTCTAAACACAGACTCACACTTGGGTTTTGGGTACACACCCCGATAACGGGGTTGAGAGATCAGCCTCAATGTTTTGAAGGAGCTAGAAAATCTCAAGGCCATAGTCCAGGCATAACGTCTACTTGGGAAATTTTAGCAGAGAATCCATGACTGGCACCGCTCAGATGTGAAGGAAGTCAGGTATTTGGCATGGGGAATCTGTTCTGAGCCATGACTAAAGCTTTATTTTAAGGAGCTAGAATTAAAGAACAAGAACAACAAATCATATTCAAAGAATGCATTAAAGAAATGAAGCTATCATGCCATCAAAATTTAACATTCGTTTGATAAAATGAAGAAAAACATTGGTTCTTTGGAACACTAATAATATAACATTCTCCAGCAAGACTTATCAAAAAGTAATAATATAACAGTCCCCGTCAACACACTCATCATTTAAAAAATATGTCTATGTCAAGATTAAATAATGGTAGATCATTTCAGATTTAATACCTATTTAGGTATTAAAGTGATAAAAGTAAATAATATGAACAAATATGATTACCGGTGGTGAAACATTAAATGATTTCTCACAGAGAGATGGAAAAAGGAAAAGATATCCTCTATAATCACTTTAATATAACATCATACTGGAGATTTTAACTATTTTAATAAGATGAGCAAAAATAAAAATAAAAGACATAAGTTTGGAAAATATTTTTAAAAATACCTGCCAGTCTTCTCTTTCTAATGATGAATATGCCCTTGGAGTATCTAAAAGAAATATACAGAAAAATATTAAATTAATAAATGAATTAAAAAAGACAGTAAGGTCTATATGTAAAAGTCAATTTTATTTTTATATATCTACAGTAAAAAACATAACAAGAAATGTAAAAAATCAGTCCCATTTTAAATGGCAACAAATAGCATCATGTTATTAATATAAAATGTTTACGATTTTATGAACATACCTATTTATCTTTTACATGGATTAGAAAAATTGATAATGTGAAAAACTGAATTTTTCTCATACTGGTCTATAAAGTGAATATAAGCATAAGTCCTATCAGGGAATAATGAAATTGTAAGGTGATTCTAGAATGTATCTGGAAATTCAAAGTGTGAAAATCAGCCAACATAATATTTCAAGTGAAAAAAAAGCTGGAGAACTTATGCTGCCAAATAACAACACATGTTAATAAACTATAGTAATGGAGATGGTGTGGTATTTACATAAGGATTGACAAATCGACCATGGAGAACACAACAGAAAAATCTTTAGCAGACCCCCATCATATGGTCTTATTGTACAAAAGATCATGCTGTGATGTAAACAGGAAAAGATATTTCAATAAATCATGCTGATCAATAGTATATCCATATTGAAAAAAATATGTATATGTAGAACTCTACCTTCCAGAATATTTAAAAAATAGGTAGATTATAATCTCAAATTTAAAATGAAAAATAATAAATCTATTTAAAGAAAGCATAAGAGACTGTGATGTTAAGGTTGGCAAGTATTTTTTCAAAGGAAATATAAACTGTTGCTAAACTGGCTTCATTAACATTAATTTTTTTTAATCAAGAAACATTTAGATAGTGAAGGTGAATCTTAATAAATGCTGGGTCAGTTTTCCATATCTATATCTACGTATCTATCTATGTATATATCTATCTATACTTATTGACATATATACATAGATATATCAATATGGATAGATGCAAATAAATAATATATAGATATAAACTTCACCCCCTCTTTTCACCATAAATTAACAAAATTAATTTGAAATGGATAATAAATGTGTAAAAATAGTGTATCTTCTATAAAATAGAGAAATATGATCTTGGGGAATGATAAGATTACCTAAATATAAAACAAGAAGGACAAACCACAAAAGAAAATACTAATAATATTTTCTTTAAAATTAAGAACATTTCTTCATTCAATAACGATACTAAGAGATTGAAAAGGAGAGCCACAGACAGGTAGAAAATATTTTTAATACATTTATTTAGTACGTGACTCACTGCTAGATATACAAATAACTCCTTCAAATTAATGATTGAAAGGCAAAACCCAATAGAAACTGAATAAAATGATTGAACTCATCTTCACGGTATGAGATATAGAAAATAACCAATTAAAAGGTGATAAAATTCATAAGTCATTGTGGCATGTAAATTAAAAACTACTATGAAATTCTTCTAAATATTCACCAGAATTGTTAAAATGGTAAAGACAGGTGATATAAAGTGTAGTTAATGGTGAAGAACCGGAATACTCACTCAGCGCTGGTGTGAGTGTAAATCGATTGAAACACAATTTAAAGCTGTGGCTGCATCAACTAAAGCTGAGTACATGCATACCTTATGCAGTGTTCCCACTCCCAGATATCTATCCAGGAGAAATTCTGAATCTCCTAAAGGTCTGCACAAGCATTTCCAACAGAAGTCTAATAAATTGTGATACACTCCTGCTAAGTATTCTTAGCATTCTTGAAATTCTAACCATTAAAGGGAATGAGTATACTACAACTGCGCACAGCGATGGAGATGACTCTCACAGTCCACACGCTGAGGAAGAAAAGCCAGACACAAACAAGTCCATTCTAGATGAGTTCATTTAGATCAGGTTTGAATACAAGCAACAGTAATCTGTAGTGTTAGAAGTCAATGTAATAATGAGGGCTGTGGGTATGTAGACCAGAGAAAATTAGACTTTTAGTATTATGGAAATTTTGTTAATTTAATTTTGGAGGTGGATTTACACATATACTTTATGAAAATTCTTTTTGCTCCATATTATAATTTTCACTTTTTGTGTAAATATATAATATACATTATTTTTAATGATTAAGGTCATGCAATGCTGGGTGCTTAGGATACAGCTCCCAGCCTCACAAAAGCTGAGTGAGGAATCCATAAAGTAAACTGATGATTGCAGTTGAATGACTTTGCTAGGATTCCCATAACAAAATACTGCAGATCGTGTGGCTTAAACAACAATTTGTTTTCTTATATGTGGAGGCTAGAAGTCCCAAATGAAGGTCCATCAGGATGGGTTTCTGGTGAGATCTTTCCTTGTGGCTTGTAGGTGGCTGCTATCTTCCTGGGTGCTCACATGACCTCTTTTTTGTGCATATATGGAGAGAGAGATAAAACCAGCTCCCTGGTATCCCTTCTTCTAAGGGAACTAGTCCTATTGGATGCAGGCCCCACTCTTATGGCCTCATTTAACCTTAATTATCTCCCAAAGACCCTACCTCCAGATATAGTCACATTGGGACTTCAACCTATAAATTTGGAAGAGATAAGATTCAGTCTATGGTAAATGGTCTTACTGCTCTGTGTGTGCATCCCTGGTGTCTCTTTGTGTGTCCACATTTCCTCTTCTTGTAAGGACACCAGTCAGATTTGATTAGGGTCCACCTTAACAGTCTGGTTTTAACTTAATCACATTTTTAAAGGCTCTATCTCCAAATACAGTCACATTCTTGGGTGCTGGGGTTAGCATTTCAACATATGAATTTTGGGGTGATAAGACTAACAGCAATATAATGTGATAAGTGACAAGATGGGAGATTTAGAAGCTTCCACAGTAGCATATATAAAGATGTAGCAGTGACTTACAAGATGCCCCTTTAAAACCACTTTCTCCTCATTTTGTATCTGGGCACCTGGCCTCACAAAATAAAAATTTCATTTCTTAATTACTCATTGTAGCTAAATTACCACGTGCAAGATTTTTGGAGAATCATACATGTGTGGTAATCATATGAACTATATTTGTGTTTTTAACCTCAAATCAATGAGACATCTTCTCCCCTTTCTTCCTACTTGCCACTGAGTGATGTGTTATCTTGTATATCTGGCTGTGAGTTGTCTTGGACCATACATATGAGAGTAGAAGATTAATATTGGAAGAGAATAATACAGCAAATACCTAGGTCCTGACATTATGGAGTGTCGTATTCCAGCCCTGGACTACCTAAGCCCAAAATGTTGCATGACAGAGAAATGAACTTTTATGTGGAAAATAACTATCTATTTTTAAAAACTATCTCTTAGCAGCCAAACCTATTAACTTATTACTGGACTAGAAGAGAGAAAAATCTCTTCTGGTCTTAGCTGGTGATGGAAAGTTCCTACTTCAGAGCTGATGCCTACCAGTAGAAGTGTTGAAGAGGGAGAGTTTGAGAGGAGAGGGATGAAGAGTATAGGGTTAAAAGTTCCTGGAGGAGCAAGCAGTCTGGATACAAACGAGGGATATGCAGGAATTACTCCGGATACCAAAAAGTGGGTCAGCTAGCATGAATTCTGAGTATGAGTCAGTGAGTAGTAAAGGATAAAGGCAGGAATGGTTAAGTTTATATCCAGTATGAAAAACTAGGATTATAGGTGGTATTAAAGTACTTGGACTTTAGGATGGAGAATTTGATGAATACCATATAAAGTTTGATGACTGACAGATAAGATTAGTCTTAATAACCGTAATAAATTTCTGAGGTGTACTGGAAATCATTAGGCCATAATCCACTCCCAAACTTATTTTAATCCTATCTGGATTGGGGAAAATGCACTTTATGGTTTATGATTTAAATTTCAAATGTGCCACATTAAAAAAAAATTCTCTAGAGGAATTTCCTAGGAGAATAATATCACACTGGGGATGTCCTTGCCTACCACTGTCTGGATTTACATGCCTATTTTTTAACAACAGCATTTCAGCTTGGCATGTTCAGGTTTATAACATGGCTCATGGCCAGAAGGCCTGCAGTGGAGGACATCTAGCCAAGGCTGAGCCTGAGCCGATATCTCACCAAGTGGACAGATACAGAAGCTCAGCAAAGGCAGGACTAACCCCTTGCAGTGCCATGTGAAGCCAACAAGGTGTTTCTGGCCTAGAAAATCTGTAAGCATATGAAAGCTTATTTGACATTTTCTTTCTTCATGACTTTTTCTTCTATTGCTTTCCCCCTCAATTTCTCTATAGTATTTTCTCCTTCACTTCTGTTTTTCTTCTATCTCCTCTCTGCACATTTTATCAGTTATAACCTGCTGCTCATCCTTTCTTGGCACTCTTTTACTTTCCTAGCTGTTTTAGTCTCTCCTTCCTTTTATCCTTTGACAAGTGGTCACATACTTTTTCTCCTATTCCTTCTTTGAAAGATTTCCAAGGCTGTGTAGACAGCCTCCCTTTCTCTCTCTGCCTCTGTTTCTGTCTCTGTCTTCTCTTCCTCCTCATATTTCTCCTCCTCTTCTCCTGTTCACCCACAGACTATAAGTAATTCAAGTTTTATTTAGAATGGGTAAAAATAAAAATGCTTCAGGGTTTAGACCATGTAGGCCAAGCTTTGCCTGGAGACAGTATTTACAGCTGAATGATAAATTGGGATTGTTATCAAGGGGTTGACAGCCAGTTAACTAAAGCAAGGCTGGAACTATTGCCGTAAGAATTGCTGAACATGAGAGAGTGAATACTTAATGGCTCCTGCAGTAAAAACAAATTGGCAAACAGAACCAACATAATAAGAGTTACAGTGGTCAGTTTGGGGATAGAGTTGTGATTAAGTTTTGGCCTGTGAGGATACTCTCACCTGGACTAAGACATCACCTTTAAAATAAGACAAAGATTAGTTGGAGTCCATGCTGACAGTTTGCTACATGGTTATCTGAAAGCTGGTCTTTGGACAAGTAGTGGCTAACAGATTTTCTAAAGATACCGTAGATTCCTGTCTCAAAGTACTGGAACTATAAAAAAGGTTAGGACTTAGACACAGAGAACAAGGCAAGAAGGTTATTTCTTTGGACTGGAGCACAGGTTTTTTTTTTCCAGAAACCCAGAAGTTACTTGTGAGATTCAGTGAATGAGATCAAGTTCTTTCTGTGCTCAGAGATGAACCACATTTATCAGTTTCCCTTTGCTATGTGTTCTTTCATATACAACAACAATAATAGTATTATACACAGCAGTAATAGTAGTGTAACTCCATTCAGGCTCCTGGACCCGATTCCAGAGTGTGTTTGTGTGGGAGAAGGTCTTCCCATGTATAACACCAAGCAATTCTCAAACACCAGCAGGGTGTTGGAGAACTCAGCTCAGTTCTGATGCTATCTGCTCAGACACAGCCCCCGATTAAGGGTTCTCTTCTACAAGACTGCCCTCCATTCCCCACTCCAGATGCTGGTTGCAAGCCCGAGGCTGTTACCTGTGCTTCTGATCTACTGTTTACAGACTGGACGTTCTCCTTAGATTTGATTCATTTGTTGGAGTGGGTCACAGAACTCAGTAACCCTTACAGTTACCAGTTTAATGAAGGATACCATAAAGGATAAAAGTGAACAGTCAGTTGAAGAGATACACAGAGCAAAGTCCCAAATAAAGGAACGTCTGTCCTTGTGGAGCTTGGGTCCTGACTTGGTGGCACATGGAGAGTTCTGGTTCCCCAAGAGTAGAAGTTCTCTCACCAACAGAAAAGCAAGATCCAAGAGAGTGATAAGCTCTTCTCAGGGGGTTTGTGAGGGTTTCATTAGATAGTAATGATTGACTAAAATTATTAGATATTGGCTGATTAAACTTCCAGCCCCTGCCCTTGGGTGGGGTCTAGAAGTCTCTCATTAATAGGACAAAACACCCATTACACCCTTAAGACCCTGCATTGTTTTCAGGAACTGTGGATGAAGACCATATATACCTGGGAAGTATGTATTTGTTCATATGAATGACCAAATACATATTTCTTATGACTCATTATGTTGTACCCTTACAGTGAAGTTTAGCTATGCTCCTAATTTGTGACCCGTAAAATGTAGGTAGAAGTCAAGTAAGTACCTCCAGGCCTCCCCATCTGACACTCCCACACATATTCCCATCCTCCATACCTTCCCCTCACTGTGGCCTGTTGGAGAAAACTTGGGATGGTAGCTTTTGAGATAGAAGAAGCCTGGAGGTTGAGTACTTCTGAAGGACAGCCATTAAACAAAAAAGGGGATAAAGGAAAAAGAAATGCACAGACACATGCCCCATAACAAACACCAAGAAAACTTGCATCAGGCTATACACTGAATAAGAAATGGGCATTTATTTTATAAAGAAAATAAACATCAGACCGAAATTAGTCTACCATGACAAATACAAGATAATAGAGCATTTGATAGCAAGGTTGATCAGGATGAACATGAGTTGATTGTGATCTTTCAGCTTTGCCATCCTTAATGTTTTTATTGCTAGAAATCAATTCCCAATCTCAGTCCATATTAAGAGGTGGCATAAGACTTGGGCCTGTATAATCAGCATATTCAGTCTCTCTGCCTCCCAGTTATACATTGATCCATAACCAAAAATGGCCCAATCAAAATGAAACTTGAGACTTGTTAGCATCAACAGGAAAGAAGTCTCTCTTTCTGATGGATGTGTACTACAGAAACGTCAATCTGAATCTTCTGGGGGTCTCCATAAAGGGAAAGCCTACTTCAAAATAAAGCCAAAATAGTAAGAAGCAAAACTGAGCGGCACAGAGAGCATTCTGACAAGACTGTTTGATTTGAACACCCGAAGCCAGCTATTCCTAAGGTGAGGTAGCTTTGAACTTTTTTACTTACATAGGCAATAAATTCACTTTTCCTTTAAGAAAGTTCAAGTGGGCCTTTCTGAGAATCAACTGAAATCATTGTTTTTAACTTTCACCTCCTATGGCTATGCTTCTGCAGATTTGGTGATGTGGCCCCAGATTAAAGTAAACATGGGAGGAGAAGGTGCATGGGGCAGGGTACCTCTCTGTTGGTCATCATTCAAAGGGACAAAAAATACTGAGCTTAGTACATACAGAATACTCAGTTAATGTTTTTAACCAGTTTTTAACTCAGTTAAAGTTAATACCATATAAATAACATTTGACTCTGATTCTTTGATTTCTTATACAATCTTAATCATAAAATTTCCTTATGACTATTATGACAATGTGATTTATCATCAAAACAGAGATACTTTTGAGAGTAAAAGAAAGCACTATTAATAATCACACCATAATAAGATGGATAAACTGAGACCTTCTTGGGCAAAGCTGGGCATGTGTTTCCCCACACTTAAATAAGGATTATTGATAGAAGCTCATGTATAAACCTTTTCATTCAACTCCCAGGAATGATACCCAATTCTGATTTATTCTCTCTAGGAAATAAACAATAATAAAGGTAAGTATGGGTATGTAAACAAACAAACAAAAATAAACATAAAAAAACAAAAATAAGTATGAGCCAGTGAGATTTTTTTATTCCTTCTGAGATAAAAAATAATTCGTGGGTATATATAACACATTGAATTTTTCATGAGGAAAATGGTCATAAGAAATTGTAGCATTGTGATCTTCTTCTGGAAACTAATTCTCACTCAATGCACAAATTCTTAACTAGCAGATCTAATGCTTGCTTGCTTGCTTTTTTTCACTCATCCATTCATTAAGGAAATATTTATTGAATCTTTAATGTTCCATTCACTATGCTGAGACCTAGGTTAGTCATATACATTTAAGGAGAAAGGAAAAAAAAAAGAGAAAAGCTGAAAGGAGTTCATTGAAAGGCAGCAAAAGGATGTGTCCTGTTAGAAGAGGGACATGTTCATTATGACTTACATGTTGCATGAGCTTAGCGGGTATTTAAAGGAAAGAAGTAGAATGAGTCCACATCTTGAAAGGCAAAATATTTGAGATTTTGCCTTCATATCTTCAGTGAAGTCAGCAGGAAGGTCTTCAAATATATGAATGATACAGTTCTGAAGACTTTTTGTGATAGCTGGGATGTCATAAGGCTGGCATTCATGATGAAAATAACAATGGTGATGGTAAGCATTTACCAGGCTCTTACTATCTTCTGGGTACTTTCACAGGTGCTTTACATGTTTTAACTCATATAATCCTTATTCAGTCCCATTAAGTTTGTTACTTTTACTAGCCACATTTTATATTGGAGGAAACCAAGGCACAAAGATTATAAGAAACTGTTCAAAGTCATAAAGATTGCCAATAGTGTTGCTGGAATTCAAATATAGACTCTTGTTTTTCAAACCCCACATGGAAGTGATAAATTATAAGACCTTCTTGGGATGGATAAAGCCTCAGCTAAAGGGAATAACCTTTGGAAACATGTGGAGAGTTAAGATATAGGATACAACTTTGGAGTGACAAGGTTCTGATGTCTTGATCATATGGCAGTGTAAGTTGTAAGATCCAAGGAGAGGGAAGAATTGGGAATAATCTTAAATTCTGAACTTGGACTATTGAATGGATGATACCTGAATCTCATAGAGCAAAGAGTAACAAGACTCTACAGGACATAGCTAAGCCAGCAAGCAGGTTGGTTGGTAATAATTCCATAGGTGCAAAAAGTACACAGTGGGACTCAGTGGATCAGAATAAGAAAAGATACCACTGCACAGTATACAGCAGGAATATGACCATAGCAGTACCACTGCATTGTCCCCAAGGCCACAGTGATGTGATGGGTTCAGATGGCAGTTACACACAGAGTGGGTTGCACTGCAGCTGAAGAACTCAAGGCCAAGGGCCCAGTATATTTTAGAGCAAACGATGAGTAGAGCAGTCCCCAGGCTCCAGGGAGGGAGCAGTTGTACTATGGTCATGCTGCAGCCGTCTGGCCTACTTTACTGCTTATATGACTAACAATAGAAATGGCTCCATGTCAGAGGACATTAAGGCCTTGAGGTTTGGCACAGCCAGCAGGAATGGGGGAGGACACTTGGGACCATGATAGACAGCCTCTTCTAATACATATTGATGACCTTAGTCAAGATAGGAACTATATTTAGTGTCCATTTTTTTTTAAAAAAAAGATAATATTCTCAATATGTGTGGGAATGTATTGAATTTGAGATCTTGTTAGGACACCCATAGAGAGCTACTTTCCTAGAACCAGTGAAAGGCCCTGGGGGTGAAGACTCACATACAGGAATTATCAGTAAGTAGTTAAAGCTACAGCTAAAGAAAAATTGAATAAGGTATTTTTTTCTTGTTACAATTAAATATATAGAGAATTACTCCCAATTTTCTCTCCCTCTCCCTCTCTATCAATTTCCTATTTACCCTTCAAGGTCCAGTTCAACATGATCTCTAGCACAGTTCTTGGGACAATATTGATATTCACTAATTTTAGTAATTGACCAACTAGTAGAGAGATTGATAGACTAAATAAAACAAAAAATTATCCTAGATCATCCTGTACCCTCATCTCAGTTTCTACAGTACTTGATATCTTGGTCATTCATTAGTCCCCATGTGTATACAAACTTTTGCAACTCATATTTTTCCTACTTATGTTTTACTGGCTTGGAAGCTATTTAAAGGCAGAGGCTACTAAATAAATGTCATAGTATTTCCCACAGCTTTTACCAAATACCAAACTACCTTGTCCAAGATTAGCTCTAAATGAAGGCCTTCATTTTGACCCAAATAGGCAGAGACTTCATACACATTTTGTGTTTGTGTTTATGTTCCCGAAAGAGGAAAACACCAAATAAATAGCTTTCATTTTTGAACATTTTGTATGTGTTCATCATAATACTCATATTATTATATACATTATCTCACTTAATAACATTTACTCACAATAGACCAGAAAGGCTGGCATTATTATCTCCTTTAAGCAGATGATGAAATTGAGACTCAGAGAGGATATATAATTTGCATAGCAATATAAAGACAGTGAATAGCAGAGTTGGGTTTAGTATCTTTGTATACACCATTTCAAAGCTCTTCTTAAGCACAAATGGAACTTACTACCTTTTTTATGCTTCTGCTTTCTTTTAGAAAGACATAGTTCTTACCATTATTTCTAGAATATGAATTTTAGGGGCAAGGTTATCTCTTTGCAGGACAGCAAGTTTCCTGACCAAAGCCCCTGAGTAAGCCTAGAGTGCAGCCAAAAATTAAGACAGTGGGTGCCATAGGGATTAGGGAAGCCTGACCTTGTCCCAAGTTCTTGGTCTGCCCCACTCATCCTACATGGCAAGAAAGGGCTGCATCTGCTCTTCCAAGGATGAAGGGGTGGAGGTGATAACGGCAGATCCACCATGTGCTCTCCTCTGTCTAGCTCACACTCTTATCAAGACAAGATTAGTAGTAGTAGATGTAAACAAACTTCTGTCCACCAAGTCCTCTTAAAACCCCATCAATGAACTGAAGTTTCAATCTCAGGCAATTGACTAGTGGCCAGTTCAGACTGTGGAACATAACCATTCAGGATGCATTACTTCCATGCTTTATAGAGGCTTACTTGGCAGCCTCCAAAATGCCCCCAGTAGCCTAAAGTTCTTTTAACAAATCATACTCATCTCTAATCTTTGTGCATATTCACTTGTATTTTATAAATCCTTATTTCCTACCAATAATTAATTATGACAAATATTAGAATTGTTTATAAATAATTAAGTTCAAAGCAGACACCTTAATTATCTTCACAGAAACCATGTGAGTGACCTTATGTTCCCATTTTTCAGATTAGAAAACTGAAGTCCAGGGACTCCAAGTAGCATGCACAACTCACTCTGTCAGTAAATGAAACAACCGGGATGTGAACTTACTTCCTGCTAATCTGACTGTTTCTCTACAGATTCTCTAAAGACATGCCTGCCAAATAACAGTGCTTTCCATTTGTTCAGTGCTTTATGATTGAACAATTTTCCCATGTAAATCATCTGACTCCATCCCCATAGCAACATCCCTTCTTTCATAGATGAAGAAATCAAGGCCAAAAGCATTTAAGAAGGTATTTGTCTGCGGGTACTTAGCAAGTGAGTAGCTGGGTCAGAACCTAAATTGCTCTCAGGAAAGTTCTACCACTGCTCTCCCCAGTGCATCACTGTGTGCTCATTCACTCCAGGAACTTCCATTTTATAACTGTGTCTTCTCTCAATGGCAAGAAGACATGGTTGTATAAATTTTTAAGAGAACACATAGTTGACTGAAAAGAGAGGGGAAAGAAAGGATATTCAGTGGCACAGGGATAAAGCAGAGGGAGGACAGCCAAATAGGGGTGACTTGGGTGCCCTGAGGCCCAAGTCTCAAGAAGCAGTATGCAGACAGCAGGCCACTGGCTTCAGGGTCTCTGTGGTGTAGCCAGAAAGTCCTGTAGCAAAGGTTTGTAGCCAGACTTCGGCATCTAACAAAGCTGGAGTACTTCACGGAGAGGCTGGGGGTGGGTAGTAAATGTACATGGCAGTTGCATATATGGTATTTGCCTCCAAAGGGGAGAATGAAGTGAAGGTTCATGTACCAATGGTGGTGATTTGTGTGGGGTTGGCATGGACAGGAAGTACACAGGAGGCTAAAGTCTAGCTCTCTCTACTGCATTGTTCCAAGAAATGACTTCAAGTTCCACTATCACATCTGTTTTCCTCATTCTTAAATTGTCCACAACAGTATAGAAGGGACTTTCATAGACATTGATTTCTTGGTTCTTCACAGCCATCCAAGTGAAGAGACAGTGGAGAGAGGATACTTCCCTCATGACCCATTTTGTATTCCCCATGTAGACCCTGTGAGATGTGGACAAGGACATCTATTGAATGACTAGTAGGGGAGGGCCAAGAAATCACTTTTTTTTAGCCCAATATACCCAAATTGGCAGGACTTCCACAGCTCAGCCAGAGAGTCTAAGCTTGAGGTAAATGTTGGAAGTGATCAACCCATTTTCCACCCACATTGGAACTTCCCTATTGTGATTCTGGGGTTGGGGATATCCCCACAATCTCAGGCAGCTCTTTTCTTTGCTGGAAAATGCTCCTACACCTGTGCTCAAACATGCCTCCAGGCTCACATTCTACCACTAACCTGTAAGACCAGTCTTACTCTCTCTACTCAACTAAACAAGGGGAATCTGCCCCACCTAAGAGAGCCACTCACTGACGGGAAAGGAGCCACCATCCCAGATACCCTGCTCGGTTCCCTCCTAGGTTGGGAATGTCCTTTCCTTCTGTTTCACCCATGACAGATATGTTCCTCCTGTAAGGTCTATATATAGCTCACACCAATTTCTCCTTTGAATTTTAAGCACATAATGTTTATACAATTTGTGTCACTATTTATCATAGAATGACTTAAAACACCATCAGCATATTCACACCTTGCTATCCTACCCATGTTGCCTGCTCCTTAAGGGAAGGAATAGTCATTTTTATTTTCTGTCAACCTACATTGTATAGACTGGTACCTAGAAAGTATTAAGAATTTGAGAAATATTAGTTGAATAACACATTTAAATTAAAAAGGAGAAGAATGTTTCTTGGCACTGTGATTGACTTGGCACAGAATTAATGTCCCAGATAGATGATGTGATGATGACAATCAAGTGCCCACTTCTTGGGCCTTCATTATTTGACAGGCTCTGTTCTACATGTTCTGAAGGGCTTATCTGGTCTTATAATTACAATAATTCAACCTTTGACAAAACAGAGGAAGAGAGATTAAGTAAGATGTCCAAAGGTGATGGAATTGAGCTTTGATCTTAGGTAGTCTGACTTTGGTCCACATTTTGAGCTACCACTTTATATTGCTCTTCAGTACTTGGTAGACCTGGGATTCCTTTACATGTAGTAGATACTCGTTTAATAAATGATTTTTGTTGGTGGTGATAGTGTTGACTGGCAAGATGCCATGGAGGAAAGCTGTTCTCACCTCAGACTCCTGGAATGTAATTGCACCTCAATAGAAAATTTTAATCTAGTTTATGTTCTGTCAGATCGACCGTGAGGGAAGAAGTGACATTGTATGTGTCTACTTTTATACCTGGTTCCAACACCTTAGCCCCAAACCCCCTTTCCATAATTATGCATACGTCTTCCTTGCAAAACATGCAAATGCCCAGATAACCTGAATGGAATTTCATTTTCCATGGCAGTTCCCTTCAAGCTATAATAGGCCAGATGGCAAATATCTCTAGAACATGGTTAAAACATATATTTTTATCTGTAATACTTGTCCCCTTAGGCACAAAGTGAGAGAGAGAGAGAGATCTATTTAGTGTGATTTTGCTCTTAAAATGTATGGCACTTTCTCCCCTTCAAAGAAGAGTTTCAGTCTGAGGAGCTGTTGGGTTTTGTGACCATGATTTTTTTTTTAATCACTTGCGAGTTTCTTTATAGTCTTGGCCTATTTGGAATTCAGAGTTCTATTTTTAAAAGTAAAGAAAGGAAAAGAAAGAGAAATACACTTTACTCTCATGTTTTTCTCCGGAAGGTCTAAGGCCCCTCCTCCTGTTAGTGACTGCAGCTCGGCTCCTGGAGGAGCAGCCTCCTAACTCAGCTCCGTGAATGGAGGCAGCGCTGGGTGGGAGGGGCTCACGGACGTGACAGAGAACACACTAGCGAGAGCTGTCCCCGTGTCCTCTGGGTCACACCAGTGTCAGCTCACAGTCTTGAGACTGAGAACTGGGGGAATCTCAGAGTGGGAAATCCCAAACTGGGGAACAACTGGGGGAGAGAAGGAAGGGTCAAAGGAAGTTCACTTCTCTGCAGTCGCTGTAGTGTGGATGGCTGCCTGACCTGCTCCGACTCCTGCTCTCTGAAGCAGTCAGTCTCCTGTGTCCTTCTCTTGGGTCTGATTCTCACTCATATTTGCTTCAGTAAGCCTTTCCTTTACCATTCCCTTGTCCTGGACAGTTTCTCCTCACCCTCCGTGTCTCAGCTCAGTCACTGCTTTCTTCATTCATTCACTCAAACCTAATTTTCACTACCTCTTGAGTCACCTGCTATCCTAAACACAGTGGACAGGGCAGGGAACAGAAGCAAGTGTCATCTCCTGCAGCTTACATTATATTTTCTGAGAAAGAAATCAGTATTCAAATAAACAAACTCATATATACTATTTACGGGGTTCAGAAATGCCGTGAAGAAAAAGGAAGCAAAGTAAGGCTTGCAAGGTAAGCAGGTAAGGCCAGGATAGAGGAGGCTTATTTTACTTAGGTTGCTCAGGAAAGCCTCCTTAATAAGGGGACATTAGAGTTGAGACCTGAAGAAAGTGAGGCACGAGCCAGGCTAGTATTTAGAAGAAGTGTCTGGGCAGAGGGAACAGAGTTACAAAGGCACTGGGGCAAGAACACTGTAGTGGGCTTGAAAACATCAAGGAGGGGAACGTGGTGAATGGGAGGATGTGCCGGAAGAGGAATGAAGTTGGAGCGATAGTGGGAGCCAGATTATAAAGAAGCCTGTGGGCCATAAGGATTTCGGATTTTATTCCAAGTTAGGAAGCCATTACGGGTTTTTGAAGAGAGATGTGAAATCATGTGACCTTTGGTTTAATGGGATGCTGTGAGGCAAGTCGGTTGACGGTGGAGTGGGCAGCTGGGAGGAGGTCAGTGTGACGGTGCTGTGATCCTTAGGGAGAGAGCAGTAGAGGTGCAGGTATTATGAAGTGATCATATTTTGAAGCTGTCTCTGCAGTAATCAAGATTTGCATGTGGTATGAGATAAAGGGGAGAATTAAGGGTGACTTTAACATTTTGGGTCTGAGAAAATTAAGAATGGGAAAATGAAATTGTCATTTCCTGAAAGAGGAAGAATATCAGCAGAGATAATTTGGATGAAAAATCAAAATTATACTTTTGAAACTATTAAATTTGTGATGCCTATAACATATCAAGTGGAGAGCATACCCTTATTTCCTCCTACTAAAACATAATTTTAATTAAGGACAAATTCAGAGAAAATGACAGCTCCTCATGACTCTCGAACTGCCTGGTCTTCTCTAGGAGTTTCCAAACCTGGCTGTTCATAAGACACAGAAGGAAACTCTATTTCTTTGCCAACAATTATGTTACCACTTGTGTAACCACTTCTGACACAATTCATTTCAAGAACCTCACGACCGCACTATGATACCTGGAAGGAAGGTCTCAAAGGTCTCAGCATATGGTTTTACTCATGGCCAAGATTTATTGCAGGGACACAGTAAGGATACACAACCAGATCAATAAGGGAGAAAGATATGCCAAGTTGTGTCCAGTGTCTAAATTCATATGGAGACTTCCTTTGCTCTCCTACAGAGGCCACACAGAGCACACACTCCCTCCACCCCTGAAATCAGTACCATATACACAGCTATTCTGCCCAGGGCAGCCCATTTGAATTTCAGAGGCCAGGACTTTTATGGATAGTTTACAGAGGCATGGTGGCCAGCCATAACTATCAAACTCAATCCTTCTACAAGGAAATGAGGTGATTGCAAAGGGTACAGCAGACAGGCAAACATTCTTATCTCTTAAAGAACTTTATAAAATGTTAAGTACCCAGTCACCAGTCAAGGGCCAGCCATGCAAGCATATTCTTCTCAAGATTAGGCTGTCTGTATTAATTTCTTCCTGCCTAATTATAGATTTTTCAGGGCAAGGACACTAGCATAGATTCATATATTACAAGTGGGACTGGCAAACCCATGGGTTTTTAGAAGATTTATAGCTAAGTGTAAATGATCACCCAGGTTTGGGAACCATTAATTTGAGTCACTTGCAATTCATTGCAGCCAAGCCCAATTAAAAGAAGCAGTATGAAATGAGAAGATACCACTCTCTTGGCCAATGCCCTTCCCCATGCCCTTCCCTCACCTTCCTTGAAATCCAGAAAGCAGAGCCATTGTCTCCCCTCCATCTCTTGAGGAATGCCTGAGCTGAGTCATGCTGCCTTTAACAGATTTCCTCTCCACATTGTCACAAGTGACAAGACAATTTTACAGGGGAAGGAGGAAATGTACTTATTTTGTAGGAGTGAAAGAGAGAGATTAAAACTTGAAGAGCCACAGGGCCTTCTGGGAGACTTCAAAGACAAGTCTGCCCTACGATGACTGTACTGATCAATCTTGGATTCTCAGGTCAGGGTGGCAGGGGAATCCACCCACCCTTTTGCCTATTTTCTTTCTGTAATCTTTTATGGTCTTCATGAGAAAACCTCAGCCTGCATGTTACCTGCAGTAACCAAGATGAAATAAGAAACTAAAGTATGTAACTCTGTCATAGAATTAAAAGATGCTCCTGCTAAACCTTTTCCTTTACACTTAGGGGTTACCAGAGCTATTGGCTTGATCTAGGTCCCCTAGCCACTAAGGTGTAGATCAGGACTAATAAAGATAGTAACACCTAACATGTATTAAACCCATAATAATGGAGTAGGTAGCCAATAATAATATAATATAAGGCAAGTTCTCTTCAAATTCTCAGCTTTAAAGAAAAGTACCTCTTCTTGGTTTATCCTTCCTCTGTTTTGCTGTCTCAAATTCTTCCTGTCTCCTGAATCGTATCAGTAAAGAGTTGACCCTTAAACAACACAGACTGGGCCAACATCCCCCACATACTCAAAAATCCACATTTAACTTTAACTACTGTTTAGCCTACTGTTGACTATAGCCTTACTTACATCATAAACACTCAGTTAACACATGTTTTATATATGTATTCATACTGTATTCTTATAATAAAGTAAACTAGAGAAAAGAAAATGTTATTTAAAAAATCATAAGGGAGAGAAAATTTACTTACAATACTATATTGTATTTATTGAAAAAAAATGTGTATAAGTGGACCTGAACAGTGGACTTGTGTTGTTCAGGGTCAACTGTACAGCATATTAGTGTCCCCAATCCTAAAAAACTCTCTTCTGGATTAACTTTCATCATCAAGTCATTTTTTTGTAATTCTTAATAGACAGAGTTTTCAAGAGAGTCTTTTAAACATGCCACCTCAACTTTCTCACCTCCTATTCACTGTTAGATCTACAATAAAATGGAATTTCTTCTTTACTGTTGCCATGATATCTGCTCTCATCAGGTATATCAACAATCTCCATATTGCTGATCCAGTACAAACTTACAATTTTTATGTCATTCAATCTTTTGAGCACATTCAACATTGTTGACCATTATTATCTCTAGCTTCTGTGATACTCACCCAAGTTTTCTTATTACTTATGGACCATATATTCTCTTAGTTATACAAATGCACATATGTGTATGTATGTGTATGAACACATGTGTATATATAGTAGTACAATATGCATGAGTAAAAATACTTAGTATGCCAGTTCAATCAATTTTTATATATACATATACTTTTGTAACTAAATCCCAGATACAATATTTTACAACCCAAATAGAATATTTTCAGAAGGCTCCCTCATGCTATTGCCCAGTCAATATACTTCTACTCAAAGAAGTCAATACTATTTTGTTTTCTCTAAACATATATTGCAGGGTTACCAATAGCAGCAAGAAATGGCAAGGCCTATTGACAAGCAGTTTGCATGCCTCTCTGTGAGACACACTTTTCTAATACACCATTGATGAAATCAGATAACATGGAAAAATCTAGTTTACAGTGGATTAAGAGACGCACTTCTAATTGGGAATAGCTGCAAAGTCAGATTGCAAAGGAATGTTCCCACTTTTGCTAAACACAGAAAGAGAAAAGAAGTGAGAGATTTGCTTGTATATTGTCTCCCCACTTACTACCACTCCAGCTGTGAGTCACAATATGTCATGACAGGGACTAAACCTACCATGTTAACAGTTGGTATCTAGAACCAAGTAATGTAATGTGGTTATTAATAAATATTTTGTTGAAGAAATTAATGATTAGTGGTTCGTATGTATTTAGGCCCAGTTTTCATAACCCTCATTTGATGTTTAGAGAATTACCCTAGAATAGCATCTTTGTAGATTGCAGAAAGAGGAACCCAGGGAGGGGTACAGGTTGCAAACACAGTGGCTATTGCAGATTGAGCTGAGGTGACAATTTCTGAAATCTCTGCATTCCAAGGCAGGGAAAGATCTGTATTCCTTTGTTCTTTCAAAACTCCCTGTTTGTTTATTAGTTTTCTGCTGGAGAAATTCTTTATTGTCCCTTTGGCTTTTGATTACATGCAATAATTACAATAATAATAACAACTAATATTTGTCAAGTGCTTAAAACATGGCAGGCACTGTGGTACATATCATGTTATTATATTTAGTTCTTAAAATATTTCTATGTAGAAAGATCATTGTTATTCTCATTTCACAAGCTAGAATATTGACACTTAGAGAAGTTAAGTAACCTGTTCTAGATCTCAAAGAAAATATGTGGCAGAACTGGGGCTCAAGCACAGGATTATCTGATTCTGAGCTCATTATCTTAAGCACTATGCCATCCTCACTCTCTATATTTGTTTGGAGGATGTATTTGTTTGGAGCTTTTAAAGTTAAAAATTTACTGGGATTTATCTAGATTCTTGGGATTGTACATGACTTTAAATGTCATCTAAGTTCTACACCAAACATTTGAAACTTCTTTCCAGTATACTTGACAAGTCTTCACCTGGTCATTTTTGTAACCCCTCCAGTAATAAGGGACTAAGGACTCTATTAGAAACCCATGACACTTCTAGGGTAGGAAATGTATTTCATAATCACAGTGAAGTTGAAAGCCAAGAGATCATCTCGAACTTTTACATCAGCCATCCCAGTGCCAGTAAATTGGTAACAATCAAAAAGAAGAATCTAGTGGCGATTATGTTGACAGTGCACTTATTTTATTACTGGTAAAACTGAATTAGAGAATTGTTTATAGCTTCCCACCTGAGCCCTGATTAAATTTACCCTCCAGATCATAAGTGAAGAGACTGGGAATGGGAGATTTACTCAATTGTGGGAAGGCAGGGAAAAGAGCAAAAGGATCTGGCCATGTGAGGCTCCGTGATATGGGGCAAGTGCTCAAAAGTCAAGAGAGAGAAAAATAGATGGTCCTCCATCCCCAGTATTTCAATTTAGTACTATGCCTTCCTGTCTGAGACAATCCATTTGATGTCAGATTCTCCCCCAATCTCTCTTTTCAAATTAGGAAATTCCTTTTTTAGAAGGGGCAGAGAGTGAGAGAATTGGCAAATGAAATAGAAGTGTTTACTCAGAAAAGCCAATTTGGAAATGTGCATGTGTGTCTGTGCACACTTGTGTATATGCACTTATGTGTGGACTGGGGGAGCTGAAAGAAACAAAGATCTGCAGGAATCATGAAGCAAAAGGAGTAAGTGTCCCGCCCCCACCACAACAGATACTCAGACACCATCACTTAGGAAGGGGTGGGGCTTCTCTTCACAAAGCTGAAGTAAAGAGTGGTGAACATAAGGGAAATCCGGAGTGTGATTTCTTTAGATAAATGTTGTTCCAGATCTGTTTCACAGAACATTTTCCCTGTAGTTGGTCCCTGAAGAAAAGGGTTTATTCCACACTTCCCCACCTTCTTTGGGCTTAAAAATCTGGGGAATGCAGTTATCCTTGTGTTTGGAAATCTATAAAACTCATTAATATTTTAAGGGATATAGCAAGTACAACAATTGAAACAAAGCTAACAGTAGTTAAACATAACTACCAAACACCTATTTCCCCATATAAAACTTTAGTAGTCCATGGAGCTAGTGTCTAAGAAAACACAGGCTAGCCTATACTGTTGTTCAAGTTGTATACTGTACAAGTCCAGAGGTTGCCTTTTACCTTGCTGTTCTTATAAATTTATGTGGCTATTCCAGTTTCCCAGCAGATGGCAATAAAGTTTCTTAAGGAAGGGATATCTTCAAAAAAATTGTGTTTCTCATTCACTTAAATTTACCCTTTATAGAAGTAGGAAAATACCACCATGCATCTCAGAAACATGCCTTTCACTGGTATTGGAAGAAATTGTACAAACCAAGACATGGCCCTTTTAAGTGAGTAGCTGAAATGGATTCCTTCAGGGTCTTTAGAAAACATAAAATTGGTGTTCCGGGAAACATTAAATTCAATTTCCCTCAAACATCCCAATACCTCCAACTGGAGGTACACTTTTTTTCTTCTTCTTCAGAACTTAATAAAACCAGTCAGCAAACACATGGTTTTCATCTCTGACCTAGGCCAGCGAGCCATGCCAAGCACCAGGGTTCTATTCCCTGAGGCAGTGGGGTTCCTGGACTTCATTAGTTTTAGGAGTCCAATTACCTGTGATTTATAGAAGTGGCCTGCTGCTGTGATCAGGCAGTGAGTTGGCAGGCAAGGCGTTTTGGTTCTAATTCTGACTTTGTGACATACGTGATTTTGGCCTATCAGCGTCCTTCCGTCTGCTCCAGTTTCCTGCTATGGAAAGTTGAAGTGATCATGTCTGCCATTCCTACCTTTCATAATTGTGGAACTGATCATAAAACGAGTTGTGAAAGGACATTGTAGGTAATAATGTACTACATAAATATAAACGTTTTTAAAATATCATTTCAATAGTCTCTAAGGCAAAGGTCACAAACTCTAGTCTTTAAAGGATTTTAGATAGTTGTGTCATCGGTTAAACTATTGACTCTCTGCTTCCAACAACCCTCCTTTCTTTATACTCTTTTGTAACATTAGACTCTGCAAATGCCATTTTGGCTCAGCACTCTGCTATAAACTCTGCCCACAGAGGGCCTGCAGGGAGGCTGCCAGGTTAGCAGAGGGTGGAAGAACTTGCACCTTTCAGTTTGCTTCCTTTGCACCTTTTATTTCCACTCCTGTTGTCATTCTGTTCCTACTTTTGCGTTTCTGTTTCTGTCACTGACAGCATAACATTTCTTCACCCCAGTATGAGCAGTACATTCCCAAACTAGAGATTCACTCCAGTTTGCAGATTTTCCAGCCTTTGCAGATCAAACCTCATTGTGCCTCCTCAGAGACACCCACCAACCTGTGCCCCTTTCCACAAGGGTCCTGGTTGCAGTTTCTGAGTGCTCCTTCTCAGAGGCTGATTTCAAGGCTGCTGGGCCTCCCACAGACCTTCACATTTTAACAAGTGCAACCTTCGTCCTGTTTTTCTCCCAGTGTTGCAGGGGCCAGCTGTTTCCTGCAGTTATATGGGTCCTGTCTCCTCACTGGCTCCTGATTAATGCAAAAATATAAATTGAGCAGGCTAGGTACAATTGTTTTTCTTACATATTCACTCTTAATTTGCATAGTAAACATATAATAGTCTCGATTTCCAAAGATTATGTGCTCTATCCCCTCTTCCTCTTTTTCTTGAAGCATATAACTCTCTTGTACTAGCTTAATTTACCCATGTCTGCACAACATGTGTATCCAATGAATATTTCACTTTTCTTTTAACATTAGTGAAAAATTTGAGCACAGTTGCAACAGAAAAAGACAACTCCTGCTGAACTCAGTATTGAGAGAAAAAAGGAGAGATGAGGGCAGTGACGAACTGGAGAACAAGCGCTGAAGGAGAGGACAGAATCAGCTCCTGCTGATGGTTACAAGGAGACATGTGACTTCAGTGTTGCTAGGTCTCCCAATTTTTCATGAAAAGCCAGAAATTCAAAGTTTTGTGACCTTAATTTAAATGTTTATAACTCATTGGAAAATAATATTAAATACTGTGCTGGCTAACATTGTATGGCCCAAACAATAGCCATCTGTGGCCCAAACAGTATCCACATGTGGGTCATAATCTGGCCCAGTGGTTTTCAAAGTTGCTTTACACATCCAATCCTGTTTGCATAAACCAAATCTCCATAGTCTCAGGTAATAACATTGCAGCATAAGGAGGCAAACACCCTGCAGCCAAGAGGAAAAGCTCAGTTATGAATGTAAGTCTTTGATCACATAATCATCATTTTAGAAAGACCTATTAAGAATAAGTACTCTTTATTACTGGAGCAATTTAGGAAAAAGTTGCTGTTGAAAGGTTTTGAGGAATAGAGGCTAGGTTGGAAAGAAAACCCTCTAAATTACTTTTTAAAGTCACTTGATTATATTGAACATAATTGGCATTTCCTTCCAAAACATAAATCTCAAAATAGTAAGGACAATTTCCAGACTCATGAAATAGTATAGCAGTTATTTATACAGAGCAACTGCTGTTCGTGAGGGAACCTCTGACAAGTTTTGGAAAATATTGAAGGCAGGTACAATTTTTCAGTAGTATATGATTTGTGAACTTTTTAATGTAGATTATTGTGCTGTATTTGTTGTAAGAGATCCTCTTTTATGTGATGATAGATTGTGAACATAGTATTTCCAATGGGGAGATAGAAGCTTTAGTTTACAGTCAATTTTTCAACAAATCATTTAGTAGGAACAGTTGCTAGTTGACTGAGAAACTGTGAACAGTGTTTTCCTACTACTACTTCACTTGTGCTCAACCTGTTTCAATTGCCTATATTCCCTCCCTATTTTATTCCATTTTCACCTGTCAGAGCATTACTGAATTTTCACTGTCTTCCTGTCTAGATAACATTTTTTAAGACTTTTTTTTTAGAGCAGTTTTAGATTAAAAGCAAAATTGAGAAGAATGTATCAAGATTTCCCAGATATTGATGAGCTTACATTGGATGCATAATAGTCACCCAAAGTCCATACTTTACATTATGATTCACTCTTGGTGGTGTAGTTTCTATGGATTTGGACAAAGGTATAATGACATGATTATAGTATCATACAGAGTATTTTCACTCCCTTAAAAATCCTCCAGGTTTGGCCTGTTCATCTCTTCCCCCACCCAAACCCAGTGTAATAACTGGGATAAATAAACCGGGAACTGAGGAACATCTTGGTTGCTTCCAATCTTGGGCAATTATGAATAAAGCTGCTATAAATATCCATGTATAGGTTTTTGTGTGGACATAAGTTTTTAGCACCTTTGAGTAAATACCAAGGAGCATGATTGCTGAATTGTATGGTAAGAGTATGTTTCCGTTTTGTAAGAAAGAGCCAAACAGTCTTTTAAAGTGTCTGAACCATTTTGCATTCCTGTCAACAATGAATGAGAGTCTCTGTCACTCCACATCCTTAATAGCATTGGTGGTGTCGGTGCTCTGGATTTTGACTGTTCTGATAGGTATGTAGTGATATTTCATTGTAGTTTTGATTTGCATTTCCCTGATGACATATGACATGGAGCATCTTTTCATGTGCTATTTTTTTGCCTTTTTTTGTGTGTGTCTTCTTTGGTGCAGTGTCTCTTAAGATCTTTGCCATGTTTTGATCAGGTTTTTTGTTTTCTTATTGTTGAGTTTTTTGAGTTCTTTGTATATTTTGGATAACAGTCTTTTTAGATGTGTCTTTTGCAAATATTTTCTTCAATCTGTGACTTGTCTTCTCATTCTCTGATCGTCTTTCACAGAAAAGTTTTTAATTTTAATAAAGTCCAGCCTATCAATTATTTCTTTCATAGATCATACCTTTAGTGTTGCATCTAAAAAGTCATTGCTATACCCGGGGTCATCTAGGCTTTCTTCTTTGATATCTTCTAGGAGTTTTATAGTTTTGCATTTTACATTTATGTCTGTGATTCATTTTGACTTAGTTTTTATAACGGATGTAAGGTCTGTGTCTAGGTTCAATCTTTTTTCTTTTCTTTTTTTCATGTGGATATCCAGTTTTCCCAGCTTAATTTGTTTAAAAGACTGTATTTGCTCCATCATTTACCTTTGCTCCTTTGTTGAAGATCAGCTGACGCTATTTATGAGGGTCTGTTTCTGGACTCTCTGTTTGTTCTTTAAGCTTATTTCACCAACCTCACATTGTTTTGATTACTGTAGCTTTATAGTAAGTCTTGACAGTGGGTAGTATTGGTCTGTCCTCCAACGTCATCTTCTCCTTCAGTTTTATGTTGGCTATTTTGTATCTTTTACCTCTCTATATAATATATAACCTTTTTAATATCCTTCATTTATTTCACCAAAAAATAATTTCTTATATTTCTTCTCTTTTATTAGTAAGCTCGTTATATAGTTGGCCTTGATAATTCCATTTAAGTATCCTTTGAATCCTTTAAGTGAAGCATTTCTATTGCCTTTCCTAAAATATTATATTTTCAAGGTAAAATCTATAGCCTTTTCCTTTTTTCTCCATACTCTTATCCTGAGAAATTTCATCTATACTCCTTGCTTTAATCCAGTCTATGTTCTGATAGATCCTGTAGTGAAAGGTTTGTTTCCAACCTGTTTTTTTTATTTCAGACATATCACTCTACCTGGACACCCCCAGCTTGCCATCAAATAGGCTCTACACTCCAAAATCATCACAGTAAGCCTTATTGTCTTTTTCCCTTCGCCTTGGAGTTAAAGCCAATAAACCTGGACATTCACCTTGGCTTGTCCCTCTCTCATCTCTCAGAGCTATTCAGTCACAAGACCTACTCTTTTCTTGCCTCTTAGTATTTTTCAAGTCTCTCTAACTCTCCCTATTCCTACAGCTGCTATCATCTCAGCCAAGGCCATATAATTCATCTCCTATATATATTCCTGCTCCGATCTGTGAATAAATCTTGCAGGCGTCAGTTCTGCCATAAACCAATCCATTCTCTACTTTGTGGCCAGAGAAATTTTGCCACAGCACAATTATGATCTATAACCCTGCTTACAAAACATGCATTGACTTGGTTTATAAATGTTTTGTCATCTGGCCTATAATTGACTTTATTTTCTTTCTGTGTTTCCCTTTGCAGCCTTTACTCCTGTGTTCATATGGGATCACTCTCTTTTCACTAAGCTTGCCTTGAACTTGAATTTCATATGTCAAATGCCTGAAAAGCCATTCCCAACCTCTTTCCTTTTTTTCTGTCATGCATTTAGTATTCTCTTCTATCCTTTTTTATTTCTTTCAGTGGTGAATTTATCTATTTGCTTGCCGGTTTCTCCAATTAGACAAAGAAAAATATAAAGATTATAATCTACGTACCAAATCCAATTAGTTGGTAGATGTTGTATGAAGCTCTGTGTTGACAGGATTTCTGAAGATTAATTGGACTCACTAAAGAAAAAATAATATGATTGATTATTATTGTGTGCTCCAAACAAGAGACTAACCGACACATTTCTGCATTCCGTGTCCTAGAAGGCATGGTAGAATCATATTTATCTAAGTACCTACTACATGTAAGGCACTATGTGAGACCCATTATATTTATTATTTTACTCTTACAATCATTATCTGTGAAACATAACCCTACTTGTTCAAATGAGAATGAAGTTATCTTCTTGTATAAGAACACGCAAAAAAAATGACGAAGGCAATATTATCCTTACATCATCTAACTCCAAAAGCCTGTATGTCTTTCAGAGACACATGCTGTACCCAATGTTCCTAAAATTAAGTAGATTGAAGGGAGTGTCTGATATATATAGCCATGTGCCAAATATTTTAATAATATAAAGGATATAAAAGAAGGCATTGTCCTCTAGGAGCTCATGTGAATGTGACAGAATGTCAAGTAACTGGCAGAAAAAATAAGCCCTAAAACTTATTCTGCATCCTTGATTGTGGGGGAAAAGCAAATGAGAGAAAAGAAGAGGGGACATTTTTAGTTGCAGGGCTGTAATGATGGTGATAAAAATGCAGATGCATGGAGTCTCTCATGAAGATTTAATTACCCCTCATTAAGACAAATTTCATTCTTTTTTAGAAAACAAACTACCTTATGTCCATTAGATTAGGCCTTGCTATTTTGAGTAATCTTCAGCTTTCTTGAGGAAAGTTAGAAGGGATGATAACCTTGTTATTGGAGCTATAATTAGCCGGTAAGAAATAATTACCCTTCCCGTGTGCAAAATACCATCCAAGATACTGGAAAGAACCTTGATTCAAAGTCATCCAGATACCAGTGCAAAGTTTTGTTTTACCACTTACTAACTTCATAATTTTGTGCAGTAACATAATTCTCTCTGAGTCATCCATAAATTGAGGAGATAATATTTAACTTGCCAGGATTTTTGTGAAGATTAAATGAAGTAATACATGCAAAGTACCTGACGTGCAGTAGGTGACCATGAAACGGTGGGTGAGAGTTGTGATGGAGTAACAATGATAAAGATGGTGCCAGTGGCCACAGTGACAGGGTTGATGTTGCAGTGACTTTGGTGGGGACACAGGCCTTCCAGCTCTGTATTCCAAATACAGGTCTGATGGCTGGCCAGTTTCTCCAAACTTCTTTGGCCTCCATTTTCTCAAATCTCCTTTTCTACAGCATGTAGAATCTCTATCACATGTTCATTTCAGGAGCTCATTCCCTTGAAGAGTAAACTACTTACTGCTTGGTGAATTCTAATATTAGATTAACAACTATATTCTGAGTTTCATAGTATTTGGTAGTTCACAGATTTTTTTCTAATTAACTCAATATACAGAATACATTTGAAGGAAAGCCAAGCACATAGTAAGTCCTATATAAATATTAGCTGCTATTAGTGTTAATGTTATTGTCAATTTATTTGTTAGTTCATCTGTTTCTTGCAATAACATACTGTGAAAAAGAGCAGATTTTTTATTTTTAATTAATTAATTAATTAATTTCTAATGTTAATTTTATCGAAGTTTGGGCAAAGCATAAAACTGCTTACATAGAAAGCAGCTGTAGAGCAGATTTTTTTATTCAAATGAACAGATTAAGATACCAGATCACACAAAAGTTTAAAGATTGCTAGCATTTAGCTCTGTGCTCAAGGGCAGGGAACTTTGATGCTTAAGAATACTTGTAGCACTTAGCGGCTGGCTGCTTACACAGCAGGTGCTCGGTCAATTTGTAAAATGCTTATATGGCTAATTTATACAGGCCATAGGAACACACAGGTTTGGGGGTCCATTTAGATCTAAGGCAAGTATAACAATTCTTATTAGTGTTAAAAATAAGAATAAGTTGGTTCAAACATTTGTATGCAAATAAAACAAAAGACTAATTAAATATAGACACTGTATAAACTGCATGAAAGCTATGCTTAAAATCACAAGGTCTTGAGCATCCACTGACCCTTCAAATATCCTCAAATGACTTTAATTTACTTGCTTTTGTTATAGTTAAGTAAAGTCTGAAAAGGTTGGTGATCAATACTGTCCTTACAGAGTTTGATAAAAGAAGTAAATGCCCAGGCCTTTGCCTGGGGCAAGAATGATTGAGACACTCTGTGTTTATCTCTTCAGATAAAGGATACATTTAACTAAGCAGACCTTGGTCGTCCCCTTGATAGGATGTGGTAAAATAGGCAGAGACCTAGAAACTGACAATTGTTTTGCAACAACTACTTCTTACAGAACCATGTTTAACTAAGGTTAAAAAAAAAGAAAAAGCTCTTAAATTACTTGATCCAAATGCTAAGGGAACGTGAAATTCTCAACTTGCAACCAGCGTGAGGCAGGCTTTGCACTAGGTGGGGTAGGGAGGGTTTGTAGTACACAAATACTTCAGAGAACTTCCGTCTATTTTTTTTACAACCATGTGAATCACTGTGTGTATCATGATTTCAACATATGTACTGTGAGTAAGGTGCTCACTGGACCAAACTTAGCAAAGAGAACAGTGGAGCAAGGCTTTAATGATGGTCTTGCAAGATCCGGTGTCTGGTGAGCAGGTACGCTCAGGGAGGTTACAACAATCAATTTATTCCTTAGCATGTGAGTCCCTCCCCTAGTTCCTCATTGGCTGAGTGCTACAGGGTTCACATTCTTTCCTGGATGTCGCCTAAGCAAAGTATATCTATATTAGGCTGTTTTTTACGTTTATTTCATTGGCTGGTTTAAAATTTTTCTGCATTTTTTTTTTCTCCAAAAAGGTGCACAGCCCTCACTTTTTTATCTTAATCTCCCTCCCCCTCCCACCCATAGTGACTCCCTGGTACATGTTGTGACATGTAGGCTTCTTGTTAATACCCTTTTTTAAAAATATTAATTCCTCTGGGAATAAATTACATTTAGTTTTATGCCATTTCTAACATGTACCATTACAATATAAGCTGATAACTGATAGAGTTACAATACAGAATACTCTGTATTGTTTTTACAACTCTTCTATAAATCTAAAATTATTCAAAGATAAGAATTTTATTTTAAAATATCTGACAAATTTCTTATGTTAGGGTAGCATGAGAGTACAGAGAATGACTGTGATAGTCTTGGTTCATTTTCATGAAAGGGTGGTAGTTAATTGGAAGTTAAAGAAAAGCGAGTACTGGTGGAGCAGAGGTAGGGAAGTAGGTGTTAAGTAACCTAATCTTTTTACCAAATAATATATTGTTATGTTGATTGCTCTATATATCACTTTTATTGGGTTCATTGTAGTTTCTGGAATAAATGTACACTATTGCTTTATGAACACTTAGGGTATTACTGTTTTTCATTCCTTTATAACCACATCTATAGGAAACTTAAACACTATGTCCACTTACATTTTAAGTAACTATTTGATTTTCTCCCAGTAAACTTTAATCTTCCTAAGAACAAAAGCTGTGTTTCTTTTATTAAGTCATTAGTCCCTGAGATACAGTATGACACTCTATTAAACTTTATTGAATGAATGAGGTTGTATCATAAGGAAAAAACATGGGCAGAATAAACAGGAAGGAATGTAAGAGACTTGCAAGTAGTTTTCTATAGCTGGAGTAAAGGATGCCTATTGAGAAATTTGGGAATAAGGGAATGAATTGAAAGGTTGACATTCACTCTCTAATACAAACAGTGACATGTTTATTTTAAAACCTATGTTTGGATCAGTCTGTATCACACACTGTAACTACAAAGATGAGAAAGACATGTTTGCTCACCCAGGGAGTTTGTGGTATTACAGGGGCCACAATAGGATTTTTTTCTTCTTTTCATTGTAAAAACTGTAAGAAGTCTGAAGTATTCTAAGTAGTAACTTTAGAAATATCTTTGCAAAAGGAAACAGAGAGAAAGGCAATATAAGGATGCAAAAGCGGTTAGACATCAGTTGCAATCCAAGTAGAAATGATGAGTGCTTCCACTAAACCGGCTGTGTGGAGACTGAGAAAGAGTGGCTGGAGGGGTAGCTGAGTTTACGAGGAGGATATAACATGGTAGCAGCTGCCAGAGGAGAGTCAAGAGGAGGAAGATGAATTAAGATCCATCTGGAGGTAGTACCAGCTAGCCTCTGAGACTAATTTGATGTGGAGGATAAGGTGCACAGAAATGGGAGTATGATTCTCAACTTAATGGCTTGCAACCCTGGGTGGTTGGAAATAGTACACACTGAGGAAGGTAAGATAAAAGACAGTGCAATCTGTTGTGGAAAGGGAATGGGCTATTTGGACACACTGAGTTGGAGGTAACTAAGATTTCGAGGTGAAGTGCCGGGTAGGCAGTTGAATACACTCGTGTCAAGGAAGGGAGTGGTGGGCTGAAGATGTTGATCTCCAGTTGACCAGCATATTAGTAAATATTGATTCAAAAGGCCGTATCTCTAGCGTTCCTTTTATATAACAGTTGTAAAAGAGATCACTCAAGAAAACTAAGTAGAAAAGCATAAAAGGAATTCAGAGTGGACTCTGGAGAATACCAGCACTTAAGATGGAAAAAGGGCAGCATAAGAGAGAAGCACATTTGTGAGAGTGGTGGGGGTACTAAACACAAATGATTTAGGAGGAGGCCCTTGAAATATTGTTCAGGAAAGAAGGGTGATTAAACACTACCAGGTGTGAATATGGGGTCAAGTGATGAATCTCCCATAAGTGATAGGATTTTCAATAATCTTTTCATAGTCTTAATTGGAGCAATGCCGGACTCTGTGCTGATTGCTTTACATGGAAAATTACATTTAATTTATGCAACACCTGATGAGGCAGGTAATACAATCCTAATTTTACAGATGAAGAAGTAGTAGCTTAACTAACTGACTCACTGCCTCACAACTAGTTAGCAGTAAACCTGAGATTCAGACCAGAGAAAACTTACACTGCAACTGCACCCTGAGTAACTAAGCTCTCCTGTGCCACCCACTGACACATCTAATTATTTTCAGTTCTGCACTTGACAGTTGAGAGTTTTGTTTTGTCCTCCAATTTTTCAGTAACATATTAATTCTCCAGTGCTATTCTAAAGCACCCTCAGGATGGAGACATATCATATTCTTCTGCATGTTTTTAGCTCAGAAACACATACCCATAGATTTCCTACAAATTCCAGTCAGTAGATGATATTGAAGAGAAATTAGTATTATTATAAAGGCAGACCACCCAAATTGTTCTCTAATGACTGAAACAATGGATCAAGAGAGCAGTGTACCTACTGATTATACTTTCTGTTCTAAGCACTAGATCATTATGTTTCTCAATGATTTATGTGCACAATTCCCAAGATTATAAGAACAGGTCACACACAGACCTTAATACAATGTAATGGGTTGAAAAAACTTCATGCATGACAAAGCAAATTACAGGAAATGTACAAAAGAGGTCAAACTCACATCCTTGGTGGCAGTTCCTTTGAGCTTCTACAAACTGCTGTAGAAGAAGAATATGAAGAATACTTTACATCTTCCATTTGTTTTATACTTTAAAAGATCTGAACAGCATCCCAGAGCTCTGCAAAGGCTTTATTCTCTAGTGCCATTGGCACACAAGCCATTGTCTTAAGTGTGTACATAATCTCATGCATAAGTGATGCCATGGATTCTGCACCCTTATGAAAAATGGCCACCATTGATATCTCTTGCATAGAACCGGCTGCCATGGTACAATTAGAGAAGAAATAAATCTTACCATCTTGATGACAGCCTGTGTAACCAAACTAGGCAATATAGATGGCTTTGAGAAAATGGAATCGTGTATTCTTTGACAGCGTAATTATTACTCTGTCAGCTTATTCTGCTTTTTCATAAAAATCACTTAATACTTCATAAAGATATTACTTTTGCCATCAAACATCACTTTGGGAAACATTAATAATTTAGGGACTTCTGTATTTAAAAAATGGCTAATTCACCAAATGTATGAGATACCATAACCTGAGAGTCCTCCCATTCTTAAATTTCTGTTTGAATAGTTCAGTCCCAATGTAACACATTGGATAGAAGAAGGGGGCTGCATTAAGGGTGTCCTGTCTGCTATTTAGAGCCCAGATGGTCAATTCAATTGCAAAGTATTTAGGAAAGCAATGCAAATATTTTTAGAAGAGTTTTCCTCTCTAGCAATAAAATTCTATGTTATTATATGCCTATGTTTTAAGCTTAAATTTGAAGCCTTGTCTTTAAAGACTTTTCTCTTTGAGCTAAAAGTACATTGACAATGGAAAACATTTAGTTATTTAGTTGATTTTTAAAATTTATTTATATAAAGTAAAATTCCCTTTTTTTGGTGTAGACTAATTTGAGTTTTTACCAACATATTGAGTCTTCTATTCACCATGATCAAAATACAGACCAATTCTTCTACACCACAAACCCCGAATTCCTTTACAAACAACCTCTCTCTCTATCCCAAGTTCCTGGCAACCATTCACTAATGTTTCCTATTCCTATAGATTTTCTTTCCACTATTATATAAATGGAATTATACAGTGCAGTGTGCAACATTTTAAGTCTGGAAATTCTTTCACCTAGAACAAGGTATTTGAGATACATATGTATTGTGTGTTATCAATAGTCCATTCTTTTTTTATTTTAGTTTTTTGAAATTACAGTCACTAAAATTTGTTTTTCTTTTTTACTTTTTTTTTTAAGGTATCATTGATACACACTCTTACGACAGTTTCACAAGAAAAACAGTGCAGTTATTACATTCACTCTTATTATTGAGTACCCCAATGCAGTCACTGTCCATCAGTGACTGTGTGTGCAGTAAGATGCCACAGAGTCCCTATTTGTCTTCTCTGAGCTACACTGTCTTCCCCGTGACCCTACACACACCATGTGCATCAATAATGATACCCCATAATCCCCTTCTCCCTCTTTCCCCACCCACCCTCCCCAACCCTTCCCCTTTGGTAACCACTAGTCCCTTCTTAGTCTGGGAGTCTGCTGCTATTTTGTTCCTACATTTTGCTTTGTTGTTATACTCCACAACTGAGGGAAATCATTTGGTATTGGTCTTTCTCTGCCCGATTTATTTCACTGAGCATAATACCTTCTAGCTCCATCCATGTTGTTGCAAATGGTAGGATTTGTTTTCTTCTTATGGCTGAATAATATTCCATTGTGTATAATTACCACATCTTCTTTATCCATTCATCTACTGATGGACACTTAGGTGGCTTCCATTTCTTGGATATTGTAAATAGTGCTGCAATAAACATAGGAGTGCATATGTCTTTTTCAAACTGGGCTGCTGCATTCTTAGGGTAAATTTCTAGGAGTGGAATTCCTGGGTCAAATGGTATTTCTATTTTTAGTTTTTTGAGAAACCTCCATATGCTTTCCACAATGGTTGAACTAGTTTACATTCCCACCAGCAGTGTAGGAGGGTTCCCCTTTCTCCACATCCTCGCCAACATTTATTGTTTGTCTTTTGGATGTTGGCCATCCTAACTGGTGTGAGGTTATATCTCATTGTGGTTCTAATTTGCATTTCCCTGATGATTAGTGATGTGGAGCATCTTTTCATGTGCCTGTTGACCATCTGAATTTCTTCTTTGGAGAAGTGTCTGTTCAGCTCCTCTGCCCATTTCTTAATTGGCTTATTTACTTTTTGTTTGTTGAAGTGAGTGACCTATATAATTTGGATGTCAACCCCTTATGGATATGTCACTTATGAATATATTCTCCCATACTGTAGGATGTCTTTTTGTTCCACTGATGGTGTCCTTTGCTGTACAGAAACTTTTTAGTTTGATATAGTCTCACTTGTTCATCTTTGCTTTTGTTTCCCTTGCCTGGGGAGATATGTTCATGAAGAAGTTGCTCATGTTTGTATCCAAGAGATTTTTTTGCCTACGTTTTTTTCTAAGAGTTTTATGGTTTCATGACTTGCATTCAGGTATTTGATGTATTTTGAGTTTGTTTTTGTGTATGGGGTTAGACAATAATCCAGTTTCATTCTCTTACATGTAGCTGTCCAGTTTTGCCATAACCAGCTATTGAAGAGGTCGTCATTTCCCCACTGTACACCCATGGCTCCTTTATGGTATATTAATTGACCATATATGCTTGAGTTTATATCTGGACTCTCTAGTCTGCTCCATTGGTCTATGGGTCTGTTCTTGTGCCAGTACCAAATTGCCTTGATTACTATGGCTTTGTAGTAGAGCTTGAAGTCAGGGAGCATAATCCCCCCAGATTTATTCTTCCTTCTCAGGATTGCTTTGGCTCTTCAGGGTCTTTTGTGGTTCCATATGAATTTTAAAACTATTTGCTCTAGTTAATTGAAGAATGCTGTTGCTATTTTGATAGGGATTACATTGAATCTGTAGATTGCTTTAGGGAGGATAACCATTTTGACAATATTAATTCTTCCTATCCATGAGCACAGGATGTTTTTCCATTTATTGGTATCTTCTTTAATTTCTTTCATGAGTGTCTTGTAGTTTCAGAGTATGAATCTTGCACTTACTTGGTTAGGTTTATTCCTAGGTATTTTATTGCATATGTCTTTTTGAATCTGAGTTGTTTTCTTTGGATAAATTCCTAGAAGTGGACTTCCTGGGTCAAATGGTATTTCTATTTTTAGTTTTTTGAGGAACCTCCATATTGCTTTCCACAATGGTTGAACTACTTTACATTCCCACCCGCAGTGAGGAGGGTTCTCCTTTCTCTGCATCCTTGCCAGAATTTGTTGTTCCTAGTCTTTTCTATGTTGGCCATCCTAACTGGTGTGAGGTGATATCTTATTGTAGTTTTAATCTGCATTTGCCTGATAATCGATGTGGAGCATCTTTTCATGTGTCTGTTGGCCATCTGAATTTCTTCTTTGGAGAAGTGTCTGTTCATATCCTCCACCCATTTTTTATTTGGGTTATTTGCTTTTTGTGTGTTGAGGCATGTGAGTTCTTTATATATTTTGGATGTTAACCCCTTGTCAGATATCTCATTTATCAATATATTCTCCCATATTTTAGGATGCCTTTTTGTTCTGCTGATGGTGTTCTTTGCTGTAGAGAAGGTTTTCACCATGATGTAGTCTCATTTGTTCATTTTTCATTTTGTTTCTCTTGTGTGAGGAGATGGATTCATGAAAAAGTTGCTCGTGTTTAAATTCAAGAAACTTTTACCTGTTTTCTTCTAAGAGTTTTATGGTTTCATGACTTACATTCAGGTGTTTTATCCATATTGTTTACTTTTGTGTATGGGGTTAGACAATAGTCCAGTTTCATTCTCTTGCATGTAGCTGTCCAGTATTGCCAACATCAGTTGTTGAAGAGGCTGTCATTTTTCCATTGTATATCTGTGGCTCCTTTATCATATATTAATTGACCATATATGCTTGGGTTTATATCTGGACACTCTTAGTCTGTTCCATTGGTCTTTGGGTCTGTTCTTGTGCCAGTACCAAATTGCCTTGATTACTATGGCTTTGTAGTAGAGCTTGAAGTTGGGGAATAGTCCATTATTTTGTATTGATGAAAACTATTTTATTGTACAGAATACCATGGCTTGTTTATCTGAATAAAAATGCATTTGTAGTACTATGATGGCAATGATAATAATGACATTTGGCATTGTAAGAATGCTTATTTTATATCAGGCATTGTTCTTGCTCTGCCCACATAACACCTCATTAATTTCTTCATCATATGAGAAAGGCTTTATCACTCTTCTACTTTATGGAAGAGAAAAGGGAAGCAAGGACATATTAGTAACTACTGCAGATCACACCATTTATATATGTCATAGTCTCTATTAGAATCTGGGCAGTCTAACTTCAGACCCATCATTGTAACCACTTTCATAAACTGCTTCCCAGTAATAGCTACCAATTTTTGAACATTTGCCCTTGGGCCATGGCAAGCATTTCTTCACTCCATTTTCACATGAATAAGGGTAGGTTGAAAAAAATGAGACTTGCAGAAATTATGTAACTTGTCCAAAATCACCTCACTAATATTACCTAATTTAAACCAAATTGTCAAAACAGGGTCTACGTACCTTTAAAGGTATTTAGTTTTTATCACTTTCTGAGTTTCAATTTTTTATTGTTTCCTCCTATGACATTGTATTTCCAATTCAACTCAACTCAGCATGCACAGAGCCTTTAGCAATTGGAATAGGTTGTTGGTCATGGGTACAAATCATTTTACAGCCTTTAAGATTAGATAATAAAATATATTTGGTACAAAAGAGACCTAGTCCCTATCTTGATTTATCTCTGCCTGTGGGGAATTGAAGAAATAGAGAAAAAATCTACTATCTTGAATTGAACTACATTCTGTTGACATGTGGAAAACATTTTTACATTCATTTTAACTTCAGTTTGCTCCTAAAGAGGTTAAGTCTTATTGCAGAATTAAGATAAAAGCAAAATTTGATGCTGGATTGCTTATGTTATCACCTCATCATGAGCACTATAGAATTAGGAACAACAATTTACAATAGAGATGACTAAAAGGAAGATGTGATTTTATTTACCAATTGCGTTTATAGTATAGTGGTAATTTACTCAATTTAAGAATGGCCTTAAAGTACTTTACATATTTTAATTAACCCTCACCATACTAAGGACAGAGATAATATATCAATTTTACTGGAGCCTAGAACATAGAAAGCAAATTTGAGTTCTTAGGGTCAAAGTCATCGCCCACTGGCAATAATAATGTTTTGTGGTGGACACAGATATGTTAAATAAAAGAACAGGAAAACCACACAGCAAATTCTGTGGCCTGACATTTCAGCAAAAATACACCCTTGCACATCCCAGTAGTCCATTGGATGATTAATTTTTCAGTAAGTTTCCATATAAGAAACATCTCCTGAATACTCTTTCCTAACCTCCTTTCTGGATTCATTTGTAGGATGCAACTGTAGAATAGTGAGGAAATGTGAAATATGGGGGAAAGTATCTCTTTTCTGAACAACCTTAAACATTCTGATCAACTCTCAAGTGATTCTTACTTACTAGACATTTGGATACCTGTGATTTTTAAGTCCTATATACATTTGGGTTATTATGGGAGCTATGACATGCAACACAATATATGTTCTGAGATGAGGTTAATGTAGGACCAGTTGGAGCAAGGATTATGGAGCAGTTCTGAGGTCTCCATGTTGTCAGCTATTTACAAATTTCAGCTCAATATAAGGGTGATTTTTTTTTATTAGATAATTGGAGCTTTTCAGAATAGGCTATCTTGTCATGAAGGCAGTTAATTAAGAAGAATCCTTTCTGCATCCAGTGGATTATCTGACAGGATGCAAACAAGGCCACATCTAGTTCTAAGAAACTAACTAGAAAATTAGTTTAAACTTTTATAAATAGCTTTGTTGAGGTATAATTGACATACAATAAAGTTTTTGTACTTTTATATATAATTTTGCCATCTTCACCATTTTTAAGTGTATAGTTCAGTAGTGTTAGTATATTCACACTGGCATACAACTAGATCTCTAGTTCATCCATGTTGTACCATATGGAAAAACTGAAACTCAATAATCATTAAACAACTCCCCATTTCCCCCACCCACCAACTGTTGTAATCACGATTCTACTTATTGTTTCTATCATTTGCCTACTATAAATGTGTTACATAAGTGTCATCCTATGTATTTGTATTTTTGTAGCTGGCTTATTTCACTTAGTGTAGTATCCACAAGGTTCGTCTATATTGTACCATATGGCAGGATTTGTATGTGTGATATTCCATTGTATGCTTATATCACATTTTGTTTATCAATTCCTCCACTGATGGTCATTTGGGTTGCTTTCTCCTCTTGGCTATTGTGAATAATGCTGCAATGAACATGGGTGTGCAAATATCCTATTGATGTCCAATTCTTTTGGATGTATACCCAGGAATGGAATTTCTTGATTATATGCTAATTCTATTTTTAGTTGTTTGAGGAACTGCCTTGCTATTTGCTACAGTGGCTGCACCATTTTACATTTCCACCAGTAATGCACAAGAGGTTCCAAATTCTCCACATCTTCACCAACACTTGTTATTTTCTGTTTTTTTCTTTTTTACTATAGTAGCCATCCTACTGGTTGTGAGGTATAGTTTAAACTTTAATAACTAGCAATCTTGTGAATTGAAAACCACACAAGTATTCTAGTTCAGATTGTTTCAGTCTTCTATTAATTATAAATTTGACCTTGTAAAAGTTAGTTCAACTCTCCTTGCAATTTTACCTGAGGTGTTAAATGAGAATAATAATACATATCCTAAAAACAGTTTTGCATATTATGTGATATAATTGTATGGGACATAATATGGTTATATAGGTATAGTATATAGAGAGATATATAAACATAAATATAGATGATTACACGTGATGGGTGATCATATGTGGTTAAATCCTTATATACAATAAGATGTAGGAAACAGAGATATGGTAATTTCCTTGGCAAATTTCACTATATAGCTCCCTTTCTTCTTCTGTCTCACTTCCCAAATTATCTCTGTGCCTAGAGTCTGAGGGCCTGCTTCTAGGGGAACCAGACTAATATAAGAACCCAATCACTTTATCATTCAGATACAGTATTTATTTAAAGCATGAATTAGGAGGAGTGTATCTGATGGACCTAGAAGAACTCTTGGCAATTTTCTTCATTTCTCATGTTACTGTTCTGATTGTTATATTCATCATATAGTATGAAGAATGAATCATAATTTTCTACCACCAACCCCCATCCCTATGTCTTCAATAGAGGACAAATGATATCCATGAATAGAGCACTACACAATCAGAGGTTGAGAATCTCAGACTGGAGTGAGACTGATAGCAGCACAAGGGCCATTTTCTCCATGTCTATTAGCAAATATAAGCACTGTCTTCAACAGTCTCATTTTTGCCTCTACATTTTCTCTTCTAATTATTGGAAGAGGAGACGTGATGAAAAATAAGAGTAGTAGAAGGTGAAATTAATTCTGTGTAGGTTTAAAAAGAGTTTGACCTGGGAACTAAAGCTTGAAGATGGCAATGTGAGAAGTGTGACAGAAACCTCTTCCAAAAGCCACTTATAATATGAAAATATAGCAAATACAACAAATTTTGAAAGAGTGACAGGAAAGAATACTGTGAAAGACTACCTACGTCTGGGAAAAAGAGAAGACCTCGTGGAAAAGGGTAAAATAGCAAAGCTGTAATCCAGTGGGACCCAAGCCCTCCCACCAGCCCAGCTCACCAGCGGGAGGAAGAGAAATGGAGTGGGGAAGGGGTAGAGCCTAGGACTGCTGAACATCTAGCTCTGGAGGTCTGTTCCAGGAGCACAAACCTACAATACATGGTGCTCTGGAGATTAATGGGGTTGGAAAGCTGAAACAGGCAGGCTACTCAGACAGACTGAGATTCCAGACACTTGTGGAGAACAGGTACCCACAACTGGCTGCTCTGGGACAAAATAAAGGCAGGCACTTTGAGAGACTTCCCAAGTGAGAGGGCTGCTAAAGGGGCAAGGATTTCACAGAGTTTGCTGCTCAGGAGAAAGGACAGGTGGACAAAACTGTCCCAGTGCACTCAGCCCAGCAGGCTAGAACTTCCAGGAGCCTCAGTTGCTCTATCCCCCTGGATGACAGTGCAGCCCTGAGGCACACCAATGTGATATATAATCTGCCACTCCTTCCTCCCAGCCAGCACTGGCTTGCAAATCTGCTGGCTCTGCCATTGTGCCAGGCCAGCCAGAGGGCAGTCCTGCCTACGGCAGCTACAGTGGTGTAGCATAGAGACTCCTCCCTGCATGCCCAGCCCACTGACACTGGCAGTGGAGGCAGGCACTAGTAGCCGGGAAGCAGGAAAGAGGTCTTTCCTCCCCACAGCACCAGACTGTTTGCCTGTGATCCCTGCCATTACTTCAGGTGCTGGGCTCCTCAAGAGAGTAGAGCTTCTGGGCACTTGAGGGCACCACCTACACAAAGTTATTATTCCATATTATTCATTACAAATATGAAATGTCTAAAGGTCCTGGTACAAACCAAATTCCTATAAATAGAAGAAAGATGGCTAAATGAAACTGAAATCACCAACCTTTCTGATAAATATTTCAAAATAAAAATCATAAACATGCTCACAGAGCTACAGAAAAATATTCAACACCTCAGGGATGACTTCAAGAAAGAGATAGAAATTTTGAAAAGAAAGTATCTGAAATAAAACATACAGAGGAGGGGTTTAAAACCAGATAACAGGAGGTAGAGTAGATGGTAAATGAAATAGAAAATAGAGAACAGGAATACAAAGAACCTAAGACACAGAGAGAAAAAAAGGATCTCTGGGAATGAAAGATTGGTAAGAGGACTGTGTAACCAAATGGAACAATATTCACATTATAGAAGTACCAGAAGAAGAAGAGAGAGAGAAAGGGATAGAAAGTGTCTTTGAGGAAACTATTGCTGAAAACGTCCCAATGTGGGGAAGGAAATAGTCTCTCAGGTCATGGGGGTGCACAGATTTCCCAACACAAGAGACCTAAGGAACACAACAACAAGACCCATCTATATTCTTCCTAGAAGAGACTCACTTCAAACCCAAAGACATGCACACACTGAAAGTGAAGGGATGGAAAAAGATATTTCATGCAACCAACAGGGAGAAAAAAGCAGGTGTTGCAGTACTTGTATGAGAGAAAATAGACTTCAAAACAAAGAAAGTAACAAGAGGCAAAGAAGGGCATTACATAATGATAAAGGGGTCAGTCCAACAAGAAGATATAACCATTTAAATATCTATGCACCCAACACAGGATCACATACATATGTGAAACAAATACTAACAGAATTAAAGAGGGAAATAGAAAGCAATGCATTCATTTTAGGAGACTTTAGCATGCCACTCACTCCAAAGGACATTATCAACCAGACAGAAATAAGAAGGAGACAGAGGCACTGAACAACACATTAGAACAGATGGACCTAACAGATATATACAGAACACTCCACCCAAAAGCAGCAGGATACACATTCTTCTCAAGTGCACATGGAACAACTTCCAGAATAGACCACATACTAGGCCACCAAAAGAGCCTCAGTAAATTCAGAATTGAAATTGTACCAACCAATTTCTCAGACCACATAGGTATGAAACCAGAAATATATTATGCAAAGAAACAAAAAAGCCCACAAACACATGGATGCTTAAGAACATGCTCCTGAATAATTAATGGTCAATGACCAAATAAAAACATAGACCAAACAATGTATGGAGACAAATGAAAACAAAACTCAACACTGCAAAATCTATGGGATGCAGCAAAGGCTGTGCTAAAAGGGAAATATATTGCAATACAAGCTCACCTCAGGAAAGAAGACAATCCCAAATGAACAGTCTAAATTCACAATTAATGAAACTAGAAAAAGAAGAACAAATGAGGTCCAAAATCAGTAGGAGAGAAATAATAAAGATCAATGCAGAAATAAATAAAATTGAGGATAATAAAACAATAGAAAAAAGTCAATGAAACCAGGTGCTGTTTCTTTGAGAAAATAAAAAAAAATAGATAAACCTGTGGCCAGAATTACCAAGAAAACAGTAAGAGTCTACAAACATAAACATAAACAGAAATTCAAAAGGAAAAATCACTACAGACACCATAGAAATACAAAGAATTATTAGAGAATACTATGAATAATTATATGCTAACAAACTGGATAACCTAGAAGAAATGGACTTCCTAGAAAAATACAAACTTCGAAGATGGATGCAGGAAGAAACAGAAAATCTGAACAGAGAAATTATCAGCAATTAATTTGAATTGGTAATAAAAAACTACCTAAGAACAAAACTCTTAGACCAGTTGGCTTCACTGCTGAATGTTATCAAACATTTGGACAAGACCTAATAGCCATCCTTCTTTAAGTTCTCCAAAAAGTATAAGAGGAGAAAGTACCTCCAAACTCATTCTGTGAGACCAGAAGAAAAAGACACCACACACACAAAAATTACAGAGCAATATCCCTGATGAACATAGAATCAAAAATACTCAACAAAATATTAAGAAACAAAATTCAAAAACACATCAAAAATATCATCCATCATGACCAAGAGGCATTTATTTATTCCAGGTATGCATGGATGGTAGAATATTTGAAAATACATCAACATCATCCACCACATCAACAAAAAGAAGGACAGAAATTAATTTTCTACATCACCTCAACAGATATAGAAAAAGCAATTTACAAAATTCAATATCCATTCATGATAAAAACTCTCAACAAAATGGGTATAGAGGGCAAGTACCTCAACATAATAACTGCCATATATGGCAAACTCACTGTCAACATTATGCTTAATAGCGAGAAGCTGAATGATTTTCCTTTAAAATCGGAAACAGAACAAGGATGCCCACTCTCCCCACTTCTATTCAGCATAGCACTGGAGGTCCTAGCCATGGCAATCAGATAACATAAAGAAATAAAAGGCATCCAGATTGGTAAAGGAGAAGTAAAACTGTCACTGTTTGCAGATGTCATGATATTGTACATAAAAAACTCTGAAGAATCCACCCAATAACTACTAGATCTAATATCTGAATTCAGCAAAGTTGCAGGATACAAAATTAATGCACAGAAATCTGTTGCATTCCTATATGCTAACAGAAAGATAAATCAGGAAAACAATTTCATTCACTATTGCATCAAAAAGAATAAAATACCTAGGAATAAACCTAACCCAGAACATGAAAAACTTATACCCTGAAAAGTGTGTACTTGTACAAAAAGATACCAATAAATGTAAATACATCCTGTGCTCATGGATAGGAAAAATTAATATTGTCAAAATGGCCATCTTGCCTAAAGCAATCTACAGATCCAATGCAATCCCTATCAAAATAACAACAGCATTCTTCAGTGAACTAGAACAAATAGTTCTAAAATTCATATGGAACCACAAAAGACCCTAAATAGCCAAAGCAACCCTGAGAAGGAAGAATAAAGCTGGGGGGATTATGCTCCCCAACTTCAAGCTCTACTACAAAGCCACAGTAATCAAGGCAATTTCTTACCAGAACAAGAAGAGATCCATAGATCAATGTAACAGACTAGAGAGCCCCAGATATAAACCCATCCATATATGGTCAATTAATAGATGCTAAGTGATCCATGATTATATAATGGGGAATGGCAGTCTTTTCAATATCTGGTGTTGTCAAAACTGGACAGCTACATGTAAGAGAATGAAACTGGATTATTGTCTAACTCTATATGCAAAAGTAAACTTGAAATGGATCAAAGACCTGAATGTAAGTCATGAAACCATAAAACTCTTAGAAGAAAACATAGGCAAAAATCTCTTGAATATAAACATGAGTGACTTTTTCATGAATGCATCCCCTCAGGCTAGGGAAACAAAAGCAGAAATGAACACAGGGGAGTACATCAAGCTTAAAAGCTTCTGTACAGCAAAGGACACCATCAGCAGAACAAAAAGGCATCCTACAGTATGGGAGAATATATATGTAAATGACATATGCAACATGTGTTTAACACCCAAAATATATAAAGAACTCACACACCTCAATACCCAAAAAGCAAATAACCCAATTAAAAAATGGCAGAGGATATGAACATGCACTTCTCCAAAGAAGAAATTCAGATGGTCAATATGCACATAAAAAGATGCTTCACATCACTAATTATCAGGAAAATGCAAATTAATACCACTATGAGATATCACCTCACACCAGTTAGGATGGCCAACATCTAAAAGACAAGGAACAACAAATACTGACAAGATTGTGGACAAAGGGAAACCCTCCTACACTGTCTATGGGGATGTAAATTAGCTCAATCTTTGTGGAAAGCAATATGGAGTTTCCTCAAAAAACTAAAAATAATAATATCATTTGACTCAGGAATTTCAATCCTAGGAATTTGCCCAAAGAAAACAAGATCCCAGATTCAAAAAGACATAGGCACCTGTATGTTTATTGCAGCACTGTTTACAATAGCCAAGATATGGAAGCAACCTAAGTGTCCATCAGTAGATGAATGGATAAATAAGATGTGGTACATATATACAATGGAATATTATTCAGCCATAAGAAGAAAAGAAATCCTATCATTTGCAGCAACATGGATGGAGCTAGAGGATATTATGCTCAATGAAATAAGCCATGTGGAGAAAGACAAGTATCAAATTATTTCACTCACTTGTGAAGTATAAAAACAAAGCAAAACTGAAGGAACAAAACAGCAGCAGATTCACAGACTCCAAGAAGGGACTTGTGGTTACCATAGGGGAGGGTGGGAGAGGCAGATTGTAGGTTATTATTATTGGCACACACAGTGTGTAGGGGTTCACAGGTAAGACAATATAGCACAGAGAAGACAAGTAGTGACTGTGGCATCTTGCTATGCTAATGGACAGTGAGTTTGGCGGGATGTGGGGGGAGCCTTGATAATACGGTTGTATGTAGTAACCACAGTGTTGCTCCTGTGAAACCTTCATAAGATTGTATATCAATGATACCTTAATAATAATAATAAAAAAAGAGTATTGCCTTACTGAAGCTGATTCTTGTAAAGAACTGTGTAGAGGTTGGATTTTTCTGCTGGTAAGACCTGTTTTAAACACTGACCTTCCGAGAATGGGTGGAGAGATAAATGAGTGCCAGACAAAATGCACTATGGTCTTGAGGCTGCAGCTTCTAATTTCCTTATGAAATCCTTCCTCACTGATTTCCACCTGCTCTATTTTATCTCAATAATCATCTTTTCCACTGCCTGTAAGGTCAAAAATGGAAAAAAGAAGTATGTTACATCTCTGTCTGACAGCATCCCCTGCACAACTCAAGTACAAATCAAAGCATCTTCACTAAGTCCTCCGTAAAATTCCCTCATCCCCTGGCCATTTTTTTCCTTGTCTTTTGTATGTTTCCATTGCATTCTATACTTACTTCTGCCGTAGTGATTAGTATTTTGTATGAAACTCCATCTACTCTCACCCTGGATTGAATGTGAGTGCCTAGGGAGTAGGAACCAATTTTTCTTCTTCTTTCTTTATCTGGAATCCAACATAGTGCTTGACATATATGCATAGATAAAAGTTTAATATCTATCATTGAATCTATAAACCTTTATTTCAGTTACTCAGGGGAGCAGCTGACATTATTGACCACATACTCAGTGCTAGGCGCTGTGCTAAATGCTTTATAAATTCATTTAATCTCACAAATGATCTATTCTTTATATATTGCTGCAAAACAAACCATCCTAAACTTAGTTTCTAAAACAAAAGCAACTAAGCCTTTGAAGCTGATGATCAGAGGGCACAACCTTGGGCATGTGCAAAGTCCACTGAGATGGCAGTGGTTTTTGCAGGTATCCCTGTGACTGTCTATTTCCCTGACCTCTTTGTTCTCTGTCTCTTCTAGTATCACACCCACCTCTTAGCCTCCACTGTATGCTGGCTAACTCTGTTACAGACAGTGTCCTGGGCATAAATGGCTACTCAGTCTGTGCCAATTAAATTTGGATCCATTCACTTAGGTAGTTTTTGAAACTAGTCTTTGAGGTTCTTCTGATGGGGTTTGATGTGGTGGGGTGTTGGAGGGATCCTCTTAGTTGTTTCCATGGTTCTCTCTGATGAACTATTTGGCTTTGGTTTAGCTTGTTTTCATGAAGCTATGTGACTCCTCTTTTTTGCTTACTATCAAAATACCATTTTGGGGTTGGAGCATGGCCTTGGACTTTATGTACTCTATGCTCTGTTTCAAATAAAGTGAGTTTACTGGAGGACAGCCACAGGACTCTCTGCTCTCATGGACTACCTCCACCCTGGGGACATTCTTCGAGCTGATGATCTGGACCTGGAGGTTCTAGAATGGTGGTCTGTTTTTCTTGTAGACCTCCTGTTTAGTGAGAAGGGAGCTGTGTGGGGGCAATAGCTTCTGGTCTCGGCTTGCCTCTCCCAGTGTGGAACCCTGCCCTGTGAGTAAGCTGCATGAGAACAGCTGGGACCCTCTTATTCTTACCTAGTGTGCCTGACATAGGGCCTCTGCTCTGTTTGTAAGAGGAGGAAGGCATACAGTTTTGACCATGCTCACCGCTCACCAGGAATTTAATCTCTGCAATTCACAGCTGGGAATGTGGGTAGATGAGAAATGCTTACTCCTTTTCCAAAAAAAAAAATGGCAGAAGTAATGCCACATGTTCCATGATGATACCATTGTGCTGAGGTACTTAACTGAGCTGAACTGTCGTCACCCCATCACTCCTGCTTCTGTACTCTGAACGTGCTCTTCCTGATGCTGCCCCCACCAAAACAGATTCCAGCATGTTCTTGCATTCTTGATTTGTGGTCTCATGAGCTTTCAATCAAAGTTGGGTTTGGTTGTAGTTGATTTGCAGAACCTAGGCTACCACCCTCCCTTCTAGCTCTAAGAGAAGTTGGGAGAGTGAGCCTCTAGTATGTTCATCTCTGTTTTGTGAAATTTGCCTTCTATCAATACTCACGAGGTTATAAGTTGCTCGTAAGTAGACAGGGAGTACATATGCTAGTTATACATATCTTTGAAAATCATATGTTGAATTGATAAATAACAGAACTGGAAAGAGTTATCAAGAGAGGTCATACTTAACTGTTACTGTGGATTTCCCTCAGGTCACTTCCAAGGATGAAGACTAAGTTCACAATGTCCCCATCCTCATAAGAAACGGATGAGAGGACTAACCTGAGTTTCATTGTTTTCACAATTCTTTATCAAATACTTCTCTTGGTGGCCATGGGTCATGTAAATGGGATTCAATGGAGAGGACAAGCAGACTTGTGCCTGCAATGATGGAGATTATAGTCTGAGAGAAGAATCCTGTTAATGTAAAAAAAAATGTAAATGTGTAAGTATCTTACAAGTGTTACAAGAGTTGTGTTATTGGGATATGATATAAGCAAAGGATTCAGAGAAAGCGTATCTGGGAAAGGATGGACTGAACAAAGATCTGAAGGGTAAAGAGAAAATAACTATATGAAAGGGGAAATGAGGATGGTAAATGAAAAGCATTCCTCATAGCAGAAGAAAGACAATTGTGATGGTCATAAAGAGGCTGGAGCCAGGGTCCCTCTGAGACATTGAAAAAGAGCACCTATTGACTGCCAGACGATTTTGTGCAATTTCAGGATGCAAACACAGAAACAGAACACTATTGAATTTTGGAGTACTTATTAAGGATAGGGATTTTTATCCTAAGAACTCTGAGTTACTAAGGCATTTTCAAGAAAGAACTCTTCGTCTTATAATCATATTTGTGTTTGGAAAAGGTAACTCTAGGCCCAGGGAGGAGAGTGGGTTGAAGGGAGGAAAAGGGTTTGCAGGATAGTGAAGAGGATGTTGAAGTGGCCTGGAGGAGAAAGGACGGAGGCTTAGCCTGGGTGTTGGTGGTAAAGACAGAAATGAAAATATACCCACCTTGAGCTGAAGCTGAAGGTGATGCTGGAGAAGTAGGTGGGAAAGAAGTATAGACACTGGCTTTGTATTCATTGAAGCCCGAGTTAATGCTGTACACAGGATGGCAGTTGAGAGTCCAAGTAGGTCAAACTCTCCTCTAACTTCATTATCTGCTGCTACTGAAAATGAACTTTTGGCATATGAAGGAAAAATACTTATCTTCATTCCTCTCTATTAAATATATATTCTTTATTTTATATATGTATTACACATATTTATTTTTACTTTTTTAAAATCAAATGTACATTACAGTGGTTCAATAGTCTCCCTACTCCTACCTACCACCCCCACCCACTCCTCTCCCTACTTGGTAACCACTAGTCATGTTTCAGTGTCTATGAGTCTAATGATGTTTTGTTCCTTCTGTTTTGCTTTGTTTTTATATTCCACAAATGAGTGAAATCATTTGGTTCTTGTCTTTCTCTGCCTGACTTATTTCACTGAGCATAATACCCTCTAGATCCATCCAGGTCATTGCAAGTGGAAGGATTTCTTTTCTTCTCATGGCTGAATAATATTCCACTCTGAATGTGTAAACACATCTTCTTTATCCATTCATCTATTATTGGATACTTAGGTTGCTTGCATATGTTGGTTATTGTAAACAGTGTGGGGATGAACACCAGGGTGCATATATCTTTTAGAATCAGGGATCTTGTTTTCTTTGGGTAAATTCCTAGCAGTGGAATTACTGGGTCAAATGGTATTTCTATTTTTAGTTTTTTGAGGAACCTCCATACTGCTTTCCCAGTGGTTGCACCAATTTGCAGTCCCACCAACAGTGTAAGAGGGTTCTTCATTCTCCACATCCTCTCCAGCATTTGTTTTTCCTTGTTTTTTGGATAGTAAGAACCCTAATTGGTGTGAGGCGATATCTCATTGTAGTTTTAATTTGCATTTCCATGATTATTAGTGATGTGTTGAATCTTTTCATGTCCCTGTTGGCCACTTGTATTTCTTCTTTGGAGAAATGTCTGTTCAGGTCCTACATTCATTTTTTAATCAGGTTATTTGTTTTTTGGGTGTTGAGGCATGTGTGTTCTTTGTATATTTTGGATGTTATCCCCTTATCAGATGAGTCATTTACAAATATGTTCTTCCATACTGTAGGATGCCTTTTTGTCCTGCTGATGGTATCCTTTGTTGTACAGAAGCTTTTTGCTTGATGTAGTCCCATTTGTTCATTTTTGCTTTTATTTTCCTTGCCCAAGGAGATGTATTCATGAAAAAGTTGCTCATATTTATATTCAAGAAATTTTTGCCTGTTTTCCTCTAAGAGTTTTACGGTTTCATGACTTACATTCAGGTCTTTGATCCATTTTGAATTGACTTTTATGAATGGAGTTAGACAATAATCTAGTTTAATTCTTTTACATGCAGCTATCCAGTTTTGCCAACATCAGTTGTTGAAGAGGCTGTCTTTTCCCCATTGTACATTCATGGATATTTAATCATATATTAATTGACCATATATGCATAGGTTTATATCTGGGCTGTCTATTCTGTTCCACTGATCTATGGGTCTATTCTTGTGACAGTACCAGTTTGTTTAGATTAGTGTAGCTTTGAAGTAGGGCTTGAAGTCAGGGTACATAATCCTCCCAGCTTTGTCTTTCTTTTTCAGAATTGCTTTAGCTATTTGGAGTCTTTTGTGGTTCCGTATGAATTTTAGAGCCATTTGTTTGTTCTAGTTCACTGAAGAATGCTGTTGGTATTTTGATAGGGATTTCATTGAATGTGTAAATTGCTTTGGGCAGAATGGCCATTTTGATAATTCTTCCTATACATGACCACAGGATAGATTTCCATTTTTTGGTGTCTTCTTCAATTTCTCTCATGAGTGTCTTGTGGTTTTTCAGAATATAGGTCTTTCATCTCCTTGGTTAGGTTTATTCCTAGGTATTTTACTTTTTTTGGTGAAATTGTAAATGGAGTTGTTTTCCTGATTTCTCTCTCTGCTAGTTCATTGTTAGTATATAGGAATGCCACAGATTTCTGTGTATTAATTTTGTACCCTGCAACTTTGCTGAATTCAGTTACTAGTTCTAGTAGTTCATTGGTGAATTATTTAGGGCTTTCTATGTATAATACCATGTCATGTGCAAATGGTAAGAGTTTAACTTCTTCCTTACCAATCTGAATGCCTTTTATTTCTTTGTGTTTTCTGAGTGCCATGGCTACAACCTTCAGTAAAATGTTGAATAAAAGTGGTGAGAGTGGGCATCCTTGTCTTGTTCCCAATCTTAGAGGAAAAGTTTTCAGTTTTTGGCTATTAAGTATGATGTTGGCTGTGGGTTTGTCATATATGGCTTTTATCATGTTGAGGTATGTACCTTTATACCCATTTTGTTATGCAATTCAACATCACAAATGGATGTTGAATTTTGTCAAATGCTATTGAGATGATCATGTGGTTTTTATGTTAATATGGTATATAATTTTGATTGATTTATTAATACTGTACCATCCTTGCATCCCTGGAATAAATCCCACTTGGTCGTGATGGATGGCCTTTTTTTATGTATTTTTGGATTTGGTTTGCTAATATTTTGTTGAGGATTTTTGCATATATGTTCATCAGGGATATTGGTCTGTAATTATTACTTTTTGTGGTGTTTTTGTCTGGTTTTGGTATTAGAGTGATGCTGACCTCATAGAATGAATTTGGAAATATTCTCTCCTTTTCTACATTTTGGAATGCTTTAAGATTGGTACTAGCTCTTCTTTAAACATTTAGTAGAATTCAGCTGTGAAGCCATCTGGTTATGGAGTTTTGTTTTGGGGGAAATTTTTGATTACCAGTTTGATTTCATTGCTGGTAATTGGTTTGTTCAGATTTTCTTTTTCTTCCTGGGTCAGTCCTGGAATGTTCTATTTGTCTAGGAAGTTGTCCATTTCATCTAAGTTGTCCAATTTATTGGCATAAAATTTTTCATAGTATTCTCTAATAATTCATTGCATTTCTGCTACACCCATTGTGATTATTCCTTCTTTCTGATTCTATTTATGTGTGTACACTCTTTTTTCTTAATAAGACTGTCTAGTGGTTTATCTATTTTGTTTATTTTCTCAAAGAACCACATTCTCATTTAATTGATTTTCTCTACTGTTTTATTCTTCTCTATTTTATTTCTTCTCTGATCTTTATAATGTTCCTCCTTCTACTTACTTTGGGTTTTATTTGTTCTTCTTTTTCTAGTTTCTTTAATTGTAATTTGTTGTTTATTTGGGATTGTTCTTGATTCTTGAGGTAAGCGTGTATTGCTATGTACTTTTCTCTTATAACTGCCTTTGCCACATCCCACACATTTTGGGCTGTTGTGTTTTTGTCTTCATTTGGCTCCATGTTTTACTTGATTTCTATTTTAATTTGTTCAATGATCCATTGATTATTTAAAAACATGCTGTTAAGCCTCCATGTGTTTGTAAGTCTTTTTTGTTTTCTTTATATAATTTATTTCTAGTTTCATACCATTGTGTCTGAGAAGCTGCTTGATACAATTTCAGTCTTTTTGAATTTATTGAGGCTCTTCTTGTGGCCTAGTATGTGATATATTCTGGATAATGTTCCATGTGTACTTGAGAAAAATGTGTATCCTTCTGCCTTTGGGTGGAATGTTCTGTAGATATCTGTTAAGTCCATTTGATCTAATGTAATATTCACTTCCTCTGTTTCCTTATTTATTTTCTCTCTGGTTGATCTATTGATGTGAATAGTTACATGTATTATTATACATCCAGTTGATTCAGTAAAATTCTTAATAACTCCTTTTTTATTTCTTTTTTTTGTAAGGTCTTCTTTTAAATATTTTAAGTAACGTAATTTATTAGAGATATTTTTTAACGCACAATTATTTCATTAATTATCACTAGCTTTAACTCAGAATCAAGTTATTTCTGACAAATAATATATTTTGCTTAACAAATATAATTTCCTCTGAAATTATTTAAGGTTATTATTAGGTGGGCTGAGATATTCTGGTGTTTATTTTTAGATGTTATCTCCTTTGCCACGAGTGAGACAGAACTGATCTGTTATCAAGAAGCAAGGTGGGATTGACTATCTGCTTTGTTTCCTGTGGAGTGTGAATGTATGTGATCATGTATGTTTGTTTCAGTTTGTAGGCATGCATGTGGTTGAGCATGTGTGTGTGGGGGGCAAGCATCTAGAGTATGGTTTATTGTGGTAGGAAGACAAAGAGACAAAGTTACCATTGAGGCTTCAGGAATGTTGAAGAATTACAGGGTGCTTGAGTGCTTGAGGTTGAAACAATGTAACAATGTATTATTCCCCTCCACCAGGACTCAGTGGTATGGAACAGCTTGTTGATAATATTCATAGAGATCCATTAGTTTATGGGAGGGTATTCAGGTAATCTTTACAAAGATAGATTAAAATATAACTAGCATCCTGGGTACAACTGTAGTGACCTAATAGTTCCCACTGCAATGATTCCTGGGTTACTCTTTTTTCTTTTTGTAGATAATTATTTTTTATTGAAGGGTAGTTGACACACAGTATTACATTACATTAGTTTAAGGTGTACAACACAGTGATCCAACATTTATATACATGATAATTCTAGGTACCAGCTATCACCATACTAAGTTGTTACAATATTTTGACTATATACCTTATGGTATACATTACATCCCGGTTACTTATTTATTTTACAATTGGAAGTGTATACTTTTTTTGTTGTTGTTGTAGTTGTTGCTGTGAGGGCATCTCTCATATTTATTGATCAAATGGTTGTTAACAACAATAAAATTCTGTATAGGGGACTCAATGCTCAATGCACAATCATTAATCCACCCAAAGCCTAATTTTCGTCAGTCTCCAAACTTCCGAAGCATAACGAACAAGTTCTTACATGGAGAACAAATTCTTACATAGTGAATAAGTTACATGGTGAACAGTACAAGGGCAGTCATCACAGAAACTTTTGGTTTTGCTCATGCATTATGAACTATAAACAGTCAATTCAAATATGGATACTCATTTGATTTTTATACTTGATTTATATGTGGATACCACATTTCTCTCTTTATTATTATTATTTTTAATAAAATACTGAAGTGGTAGGTAGATACAAGATAAAGGTAGAAAACATAGTTTAGTGTTGTAAGAGAGCAAATGTAGATGATCAGGTGTGTGCCTGTAGACTATGTGTTAATCCAAGCTAGACAAGGGCAATAAAACATCCACATATACAGAAGATTTCCCTCAGAACATGGGGGGGTGAGGTTCTAAGCCTCACCTCTGTTGATCCCCAATTTCTCACCTGATGACCCCCCTGTGACTGTGCCTGTCTTAGGTTGTTCCTCCCTTGAGGAATCTAACCCGTCTCTGGCTAACCAGTCATCTTCCGGGGCCATACAGGGAAATGTAAAGTTGGTAAGTGAGAGAGAAGCCTTATTGTTGAAAAGGTTAGCTTTTTACTTCTTTGCATATTTATGCCCTGTGGCTTCTATGCCCAGCATTTGTCTTGAGGTATCTTTACCACTTGGAAGAATTATGATACTCGGTAAATTTGATATGAGGCACGAATTCTATTTAAGGGTTGTAATTAGGAAGGAAGAAGAAAAGCTATAGAAGTAGCAGGCGGAATAAAACATGGGAAGATTGATTATTTCTTTGACATATCTTCTTGTAGAGTAACTTCAGCATGTATAGGTTTTAAACTACTAATTAAATTGCGCACACACATTAACATAATAGGAGTATAGTTACATAACCAAAGCATATCTGTAATTACCAGCCATCTCCAGTGAAACCAAGAACACCAGTTAGGCACCTTAAGCATATGTGAAAACTTATCTATGATATGGTGGATATTGTCCAACTGAACTTGAACAGTCTGAGAGAAATCAGAGAAATTAAAACAACTCATTCCTGGGAACTGTTCACATCCCACATGTTCTTTTAACAGTAAATAGTCTGTAGTTGTAAGATTTTGGAGTGCTACAATTTGCACTTCTCCTAATTCTTGGTTGAGTTAAAACAGTATAGATCCAGTCAAATTTGTTGTTTTACTGTATGCACAGGTCAGCTTAGATATCTCCTTCTTCACTCCCATGGCAAGTCCAGGAACTGGTGGGATGAGTGCATCTACAGCTGTAGTAGTGCATGGATCTTTGTTGGGGTTTTTTGATGATCATCTTCTGGCATGAGTCTTCCAGAGAGTGCTGATGTTGGAAGTTCTCTTTCATATCGTATCTTAGTTCATTTTCGGGGTAGCCCAGTTAGGCTTTGATCCTCTGTATAAACACAAACAGACCCTTTGCCTACACTTTTTTATACCCTTTTTACCCTTGTGTAGAACTCACTGGAGATCACCACACAGGAACTGCCTTTTTTTTTTTTTTTGGTATCATTAATCTACACTTACATGACAAATATTATGTTTACTAGGCTCTCCCCTATACCTGGTCCCCCCCACAAACCCCTTTACAGTCACTGTCCATCAGCATAGCAAAATGTTGTAGAATCACTACTTGCCTTCTCTGTGTTGTACAGCCCTCCCCTTTCTCCCACCCCCACCATGCATGCTAATCTTAATATCCCCTTCTTCTCCCCCCCTTATCCCTCCCTACCCACCCATCCTCCCCAGTCCCTTTCCCTTTGGTACCTGTTAGTCCATTCTTGACTTCTGTGATTCTGCTGCTGTTTTGTTCCTTCAGTTTTTACTTTGTTCTTATATTCCACAGATGAGTGAAATCATTTGGTATTTCTCTTTCTCCACCTGGCTTGTTTCACTGAGCATAATACCCTCCAGCTCCATCCATGTTGCTGCAGATGGTAGGATTTGCCCTTTTCTTATGGCTGAGTAGTATTCCATTGTGTATATGTACCACATCTTCTTTATCCATTCATCTATCGATGGACATTTAGGTTGCTTCCTATTCTTGGCTATTGTAAATAGTGCTGCAGTAAAAATAGGGGTGCATTGGTCTTTCTCATACTTTATTGCTGCATTCTTAGGGTAAATTCCTAGGAGTACAATTCCTGGGTCAAATGGTAAGTCTGTTTTGAGCATTTTGATGTACCTCCATACTGCTTTCCACAATGGTTGAACTAATTTACATTCCCACCAGCAGTGTAATAGGGTTCCCCTTTCTCCACAGCCTCGGCAACATTTGTTGTTCTCTGTCTTTAGGATGGCAGCCATCCTTACTGGTGTGAGGTGATACCTCATTGTAGTTTTAATTTGCATTTCTCTGATAATTAGCGATGTGGAGCATCTTTTCATGTGTCTGTGGGCCATCTGTATTTCTTTTTTGGAGAACTGTCTGTTCAGTTCCTCTGCGCATTTTTTAATTGGGTTATTTGTTTTTTGTTTGTTGAGGCGTGTGAGCTCTTTATATATTCTGGACGTCAAGCCTTTATCGGATGTGTCATTTTCAAATATATTCTCCCATACCGTAGGGATCCTTTTTGTTCTATTGATGGTGTCTTTTGCTGTACAGAAGCTTTTCAGCTTAATATAGTCCCACTTATTCATTTTTGCTGTTGTTCTCCTTGCCCAGGGAGATATGTTCAAGAAGAGGTCACTCATGTTTATGTCTAAGAGGTTTTTGCCTATGTTTTCTTCCAAGAGTTTAATGGTTTCATGACTTACATTCAGGTCTTTGATTCATTTTGAGTTTACTTTTGTATATGGGGTTAGACAATGGTCCAGTTTCATTCTCCTACATGTAGCTGTCAAGTTTTGCCAGCACCATCTGTTGAAGAGACTGTCATTTCCCCATTGTATGTCCATGGCTCCTTTATCAAATATTAATTGACCATATATGTATGGGATAATGTTTGGATTCTCTAGTCTGTTCCATTGGTCTGTGGCTCTGTTCTTGTGCCAGAACCAAATTGTCTTGATTACTATGGCTTTATAGTAGAGCTTGAAGTTGGGGACTGAGATACCCCTACTTTATTCTTCCTTCTCAGGATTGCTTTGACTATTCGGGGTCTTTGGTGTTTCCATATGAATTTTTGAATTATTTGTTCCAGTTCATTGAAGAATGTTGCTGGTAGTTTCATAGGGATTGCATCAAATCTGTATATTGCTTTGGGCAGGATGGCCATTTTGACGATATTAATTCTTCCTAGCCACGAGCATGGGATGAGTTTCCATCTGTTAGTGTACCCTTTAATTTCTCTTAAGAGTGACTTGTAGTTTTCAGAGTATAAGTCTTTCACTTCTTTGGTTAGGTTTATTCCTAGATATTTTTTTTTTGATGCAATTGTGAATGGAGTTGTTTTCCTGATTTCTCTTTCTGTTGGTTCTTTGTTATTGTATAGGAAAACCACAGATTTCTGTGTGTTGATTTTGTATCCTGCAACTTTGCTGTATTCCGATATGTTCTAGGAGTTTTGGGGTGGAGTCTTTAGGGTTTTTTATGTACAGTATCATGTCATCTGCAAATAGTGACAGTTTAACTTCTTCTTCACCAATGTGGATTCTTGTATTTTTTTGTTTTGTCTGATTGCCATGGCTAGGACCTCCAGTACTATGTTAAATAACAGTGGGGAGAGTGGGCATCCCTGTCTAGTTACCGATCTGAGAGGAAATGCTTCCAGCTTCTCGCTGTTCAATATAATGTTGGCTGTGGGTTTATCATAGATGGCCTTTATTATGTTGAGGTACTTGCCCTCTTTTCCCATTTTGCTGAGAGTTTTTATCATGAATGGATGTTGAACTTTGTCAAATGCTTTTTCAGCATCTATGGAGATGATCATGTGGTTTTTGTCTTTCTTTTTGTTGATGTGGTGGATGATGTTGATGGACTTTCAAATGTTGTACCATCCTTGCATCCCTGGGATGAATCCCACTTGGTCATGGTGTATGATCCTTTTAATGTATTTTTGAATTCGGTTTGCTAATATTTTGTTGAGTATTTTTGCATCTACGTTCATCAGGGATATTAGTCTGTAGTTTTCTTTTTTGGTGGGGTCTTTGCCTGGTTTTGGTATTAGGGTGATGTTAGGTTCATAGAATGAGTTTGGGAGTATCCCCTCCTCCTCTATTTTTTGGAAAACTTTAAGGAGAATGGGTATTATGTCTTCCCTGTATGTCTGATAAAATTCTGAGGTAAATCCATCTGGCCAGGGGTTTTGTTCTTTGGTAGTTTTTTGATTACCGCTTCAATTTCATTGCTGGTAATTGGTCTGTATAGATCTTCTGTTTCTTTCTGGGTCAGTCTTGGAAGGTTGTATTTTTCTAGGAAGTTGTCCATTTCTCCTAGGTTTCCCAGCTTGTTAGCATATAGGTTTTCATAGTATTCTCTAATAATTCTTTGTATTTCTGTGGGGTCCATCGAGATTTTTCCTTTCTCATTTCTGATACTGTTGATTTGTGTTGACTCTCTTTTCCTCTTAATAAGTCTTGCTAGAGGCTTATCTGTTTTGTTTATTTTCTTGAAGAACCAGCTCTTGGTTTCATTGATTTTTGCTATTGTTTTATTCTTCTCAATTTTATTTATTTCTTCTCTGATCTTTATTATATCCCTCCTTCTGCTGACCTTAGGCCTCATCTGTTCTTCTTTTTCCAATTTTGAAAACTGTGACATTAGATCATTCATTTGGGATTGTTCTCCCTTTTTTGAATATGCTTGGATTGCTATATACTTTCCTCTTAAGACTGCTTTTGCTGTGTCCCACAGAAGTTGGGGCTTAGTGTTGTTGTTGTCATTTGTTTCCATATATTGCTGGATCTCCATTTTGATTTGGTCATTGATCCATTGATTATTTAGGAGTGTGTTGTTAAGCCTCGTGTGTTTGTGAGCCTTTTTGCTTTCTTTGTACAGTTTATTTCTAGTTTTGTGCCTTTGTGGTCTGAAAAGTTGGTTGGTAGGATTTCAATCTTTTGGAATTTACTGAGGCTCTTTTTGTGGCCTAGTATGTGGTCTATTCTGGAGCATGTTCCATGTGCACTTGAGAAGAATGTATATCCTGTTGCTTTTGGATGTAGAGTTCTATAGATGTCTATTAGGTCCATCTGCTCTACTGTGTTGTTCAGTGCTTCTGTGTCCTTACTTATTTTCTGCCTGGTGGATCTATCCTTTGGGGTGAGTGGTGTGTTGAAGTCTCCTAGAATGAATGCATTGCAGTCTATTTCCCCCTTTAGTTCTGTTAGTATTTGTTTCACATATGCTGGTGCTCCTGTGTTGGGTGCATATATATTTAGAATGGTTATATCCTCTTTTTGGACAGAGCCCTTTATCATTATGTAGTGTTCTTCTTTATCTCTTGTTACTTTCTTTGTTTTGGAGTCTATTTTGTCTGATATTAGTACTGCAACCCCTGCTTTCTTCTTGCTGTTGTTTGCTTGAAATATGTTTTTCCATCCCTTGACTTTTAGTCTGTACATGTCTTTGGGTTTGAGGTGAGTTTCTTGTAAGCAGCATATAGATGGATCTTGCTTTTTTATCCATTCTATTACTCTATGTCTTTTGTTTGGTGCATTCAGTCCATTAACATTTAGGGTGACTATTGAAAGATATGTACTTATTGCCATTGCAGGCTTTAAATTTGTGGTTACCAATGGTTCAAGGTTAGCCTCTTTAGTATCTTACTGCCTAACTTAGCTCGCTTATTGGGCTGTTATATACACTGTCTGGAGATTCTTTTCTTCTCTCCCTTCTTATTCCTCCTCCTCCATTCTTCAAATGTTGGGTGTTTTGTTCTGTGCTCTTTCTAGGTGTGCTCCCATATAGAGCAGTCCCTGTAAGATGTCATGTAGAGGTGGTTTGTGGGAAGCAAATTCCCTCTGCTTTTGTTTGTCTGGGAATTGTTTAATACCACCATCATATTTGAATGATAATCGTGCTGGATACAGTATCCTTGGTTCAAGGCCCTTCTGTTTCATTGCATTAAATATATCATGCCATTCTCTTCTGGCCTGTAGGGTTTCTGTCGAGAAATCTGATGTTAGCCTGATGGGTTTTCTTTTATAGGTGACCTTTTTCTCTCTAGCTGCCTTTAAAACTCTTTCCTTGTCCTTGATCTTTGCCATTTTAATTATTATGTGTCTTGGTGTTGTCCTCCTTGGATCCTTTCTGTTGGTGGTTCTATGTATTTCCGTGGTCTGTTCGATTATTTCCTCCCCCAGTTTGGGGAAGTTTTCAGCAATTGTTTCTTCCAAGATACTTTCCATACCTTTTCCTCTCTCTTCTTCTTCTGGTACCCCTATAATATGGATATTGTTCCTTTTGGATTGGTCACACAGTTCTCTTAATATTGTTTCATTCCTGTAGATCCTTTTATCTCTCTCTATGTCAGCT